>NC_091984.1:180955258-181681760 GCF_044704955.1 Pristiophorus japonicus
CCCCTCCCTCCCCTCTCCTCCCTCCTCCCTCCCCTCTCCTCCCTCCTCCCTCCCCTCTCCTCCCTCCTCCCTCCCCTCTCCTCCCTCCTCCCTCCCCTCTCCTCCCTCCCTCCCTTCTCCTCCCTCCTCCTCCCTCCCTTCTCCTCCCTCCTCCTCCCTCCCTTCTCCTCTTCTCCCTCCCTTCTCCTCTTCTCCCTCCCTTCTTCTCTCTTCTCCCTCCCTTCTCCTCTTCTCCAGTTTGCCACAGGTGTCAGCGCCTCTCTCCCCAAACTCCCACACCTTGCTCCAGCTGGAAACGCCTCTTTGAAACCTTCGCAGGCGCCCCGGAGTGTGCGGTACATCCAGTGTGCGAAGTGAGTGCTTGCTGGTGAGGATTTGTTTGCGTTTAACACCAGCCAGCGCCTGAAATGGCAATCGCTCCATGCCTCGGAAACTCCTACTTTACAGCTGTGCCTGAAGTTTTTGTGAAGAGTGATGACAGGCATGTGTCATTTCAGTGTGCCAAGGTTGGAGAAGCACACTGGGTCATGTTCGCAGCCAGACACCGAATGAATGTGAGAGGAGGCTGGCGGGGTTGTGTTGGACTTGGTGATGTGAGGCGGGGGAGGGGGTCCGCTTGACCTCAGCCTGACCTCAGCTGGCGAGTCCAGGGCAGGGCAGGAGATATGCTCAGACGCCGCTGAGGCACGGCTGGCTGATCTTTCGCGGCTTCGCCACACCCGCAGCACCCAGTGAGGCTGCCAAAGCCAAGCCCGTGGTCGGGTAAAGGTTGCTTCCGAGAGAAGGAGGAGACGGCCGCTGGGTGGCCGGGCACAACTGCTGCCCTTGTCTGTAAGTAACAGCTTGTTGTGACTTGAGCCAGCCGGTGTGAGAGAAACAGCTCCGGCTCCGCCACAGCCCGCGGGAAGTGTCGCTGTAAGTATTCTACGTGTGGTGCACGGAGCCACAGGAGGGGGTGCGTGGGGGAGTGAGAGTATGCACCCTCTCAGCGCCGAGGGGCTTTAGTGTAAAAAAAACATTGCCAGGAAGATAATTGCTTAAAACCTTGTTACTGACTGTTGGAGGGCACAATGAGAACTGCGTGTGATATTAGCCGGGTCTCTTGGGGGGGGGTCCAAGCTATTGAAAAAAGCTTGGAGTTTGAGTGCGGTGTTACTATTGGAGCTGGGTGCGTTGTGTAAGCGGTCCTGCGCCGCCCCTGGGCGAGGGGTTTTGCTCAGTGCATGGAGAGATTCGCCCTGTTTCAGAAACGGAGCACTGCTGGTATCTGACAGCTGGCGGTGAGTCTGCTCGGAAGGTGAGTGCTTTGATACAAACTCAGTTTGCTTTGTTCCTTTGTGTTTATATCTCGTTCTTTCTGTGTTTTTGTACACGTGTGTGTGTCTTTCTCTTTTGCACAGTCTGGTTGTCTTTCTATCTTTCTCAGTTTCTGTACCCCTCTCGCAATCTCATGCCCTTTTGCTTTTGCTCAATAAGTCTGTGTGTGTATCTCTATAGCTCTCAGTCACTCTCTTATCTCTCTGTATATCTCCTCTGTCTCTGTGTATCTATAGCTCTCAGTCACACTGTGTGTGTGTGTCTCTCTCTGTCTCTGTGTCTATAGCTCTCCTCAGTCACACTGTCTCTGTCTCCCTCTCATCTGTCTGTCTATAGCTTTCCTCAGTCACACACTCTGGCTGTGTATGTCTCTGTCTATAGTTCTCCTCAGTCACACTCTGTATGTATGTGTGTGTGTGTGTGTCTCTCTCATCTGTCTGTCTACAGCTCTCCTCAGTCACTCTCTCTAACTGTGTATGTGTCTCTCTCTGACTGTGTATGTGTGTCTCTGTCTGTCTCTCTCTCTCTCTCTCATCTGTCTGTGTGTCTATAGCTCTCAGTCACTGTGTGTGTGTCTCTCTCTCTCTCTCTCTGTGTGCGTCCTTTATTTCTCGGCTTGTCTCTCAACAGATGCCGAAAGCGCAGCATGGTATTTAGCAATTATGAAAGATTTTTTCTCTCACTTTCTCTGCAATCTCAATCGATCCCTTTGAGCTGGTCTTAATTGTTTTGCGAGTGACAGCAGTGTCACACGCTGATCTCTCTGCTCTCGGTCCATTTGGGAGATGTAAACGGTAGAACCAGAGTGAGTGTGCTGTGGAGTGATGTGTCTGGCTCTTTAGTTTGCTCCCCGTGCCATTCCCCCCGCTTGTGTCCATTGGACAATGTTGATGCATTTGCTGATCCCAGTGTATTGACGGTGGAAGCAGCTGGTCTGTTTCCTGCTCTCAATAGATGTTTCGCTCGACCCCAAATAAAGGAGATATAAAACGCTGGGGAGCATTTACAGGAAGGGACGTGAAGGGCCACGGGCGGACAGCGAGAGGGGGTTGTGGCGGAGCGGTGGGCAGCACTGGCGGAGATACCGAGGGAGTGGGGGGGTGCGGGTCTGTCTCTGGGTCGGGACAGACAGTAAGAGTTGCTGTGTTAGACTGAGCGAGAGCACGGCTCGGCACAGACTGAAGGCAGGGGCTGACACTGTTGGTAACACAGTGAGGAGTCAGCTGGGATTTGCTTGTGATGGGTTAATGTGAATTTAACCGTCTATTGCCTGGTAAAGCGAGTTCGCGGCAGAATCAGTCACAGGGAATGAAATCAGAACTTGTTTATTTTAAAGAAAATGATGAATGGCCCTCCCTCTCTGCCAGAAACACACAGCAGCCCCCCAATCCTAGTTTATTCAGAGACACAGGCTGCTCCCAGGGCCGGGAATGGCCGAGGCTCGACATCTGTGGAATTGGGTTAGATTATTTTTTAGCAGAGGGTCACCATTTACATACAAAGAAAATGCATCCGAAGCTGCCGCTGAGCGCGGGAATTCCTCCTGTGGGACTAGCTCTTAAAGGGGCTATGTGTGCCTGGACATCACTGACTCCTCTCTGCACAACTCTCCATCGCAGCAGCACAGCAAGTGCATGCACACTCCCGCGGCTGATCCAGCTCTTGTGTTATATATAAATATATATGTCGCCGAATGGCTGGGGGCCACAGTGTGGGACACAGCAGCAAAATGGGCAAGGGGTAGGCAAGGTGAGCTACATCAGGATATGGTCATCAGGTGACATCTAACCTGGCTGTGTGTGTGTGTCTGTGCGGGGTTTATAGACCTGCAGTGTGGTGACTGGCAGATCAGTGAATGGTGCAAACAGTGAAAGAAAAATAAAGACTTGCATTTCTATAGCGCCTTTCACAGCCACCGGACGTCCCAAAGCGCTTTACAGCCAATGAAATAGTTTTGAGTGCAGCCAGTGTTGTAATGTGGGTCCATGCAGTAGTGCGATGTGTGGCAGTGCTGCGCTGCGCCGCGCCAGTGCTGGGTGCGCCCATTGCGGGCGGTGGGCCATATTGTGAGAGCACAGACTGATGGCCGGGGGGTTGTGTCAGTGAGCCCACGTGGTGATGGCGGCCTTGCCCTGGAAGTTGATGGAAGGAGGGGAGGGGAGGTCAGCCTGTCGGACGCAGCTCCTGGCGCAGGGGGAGGGGGAGGGGGGGTTACTCAGCTGTCCCTCAGGCAGGGATGGCGCAGGGAGGCAGAAGCTGGGAAGGGGAGGGGAAGCGAATCTCGCTGAAAGGACATCCCGAGACTCTCCACCCCGGCGCCGTGCTGCGCTGGCTGCTCGCTCCCTCCCCGCGGGGCCCAGGGTGCGGGCTGTCCGGGGGGAATGGCAAGCTGCCCGTGCCCAGTGAGCAGGCTCTCCACATCGCCAGGACTCGGCTGATCGCCTCCGCATGTCGCGGCGCGGCACTAGGTGTGCAGCGATGTGCCTCAAATTCCTTGGTCACCTCTGCCTTCAACTTCACCAGACTGCAGCGTGTCTCTTCAGCGGCTGGCAAGGTCAGGGGGGCGAAGCGGGGGGTCAGGGGGACAGAGCGGGAGGTGGGGGGTCAGGGGGACAGAGCGGGAGGTGGAGGGTCAGGGGGACAGAGCGGGGGGGGGGGAGGTCAGGGGGACAGAGCGGGGGGGGGGAAGGTCAGGGGGACAGAGCGGGGGGGGGGAAGGTCAGGGGGACAGAGCGGGGGGGGGGGGGGGAAGGTCAGGGGGACACAGCGGGAGGTGGGCAGGACCTGGGGAGGGCAGAGCGGGGCTGCTTTGGACCCGGGACTGAAGGTGACGCTGTGCTGGTTTTGAATAGTCACCAGATAATGCAGAATTGCAGCCTTGTGCTAATGGCTCAGGGTCGCAGCTTTTATTGTGTCTGTGAAGTAACTGGTCGCGGATCGCCTGGCCGGACTGTCTGTCTCCGGCTGCTTTATTGTTACAAGTTAATATTTTGTTTGAATTGAGAAGCCCGCGGCGCAGGACATCGCCAAGGTTGAAAAGAGCAGCACAGAGTTACAGTAAATCAGAAAATAAGGATTCGGTCAGGGTTTAAGTTCATCGGAGGAAAGATGAGCATTTCGGTGGTTTTGAGGTGCGGAGAATGAGTAAGTTGGATGAGACTAATCTTGATTTGGATAAGAGTGTGGGCATCAATGTAAGGCAGGGAGATATTTATTTACAGCTTGGGACGAAGAGGAGAAGAACATTCTGAAAGTACTAACTGTGAGCGGAAAGCTTGCCGTGGTGACAGAATGGAGAGAAGTGGCGATTATCAGAGGAGCATTTCCTTGCGCCTTATCCAGGGTTGCAGGAGTCTCCCCAGATGTGGCTGCAGCATTTAAGTTTTAAGGGCCTTTTGGCTAAGATCAAGTGTAGTATCTGTTCTTATCAGTTTAATATCCCCTATGGGGACCTGATATTAAATTGTTTTTTGGACAGGGAGCTGGAACAGGGGCTTGCCCCGTCCACTCCATGCACCGACTTGGTATTGCATTGCTTCCAGGAACGGTGCAGCTTCCCCTCTCGGCCTTTTGGCTAAGATCAAGTGTAAATTGCGCAAAGTTATCTTTGGCGCTAGAGTTGATCTGACAAGAATTGGCAAAAAAAAATTAAGTTTAAAGTGAACTTGGGCATAGAGGGAGTTTGGAGTTATTGAGGGGGAAAGTGTTTGGCACAAAATAATGTATTTTTGTGAGGAATTATAATCATTCCCCTTGGAGTTTGATTGGTCAGGTTTTGGATGTCGGCACTGTTTGCTGAGGATTGGTTAAGCCTCTATGGCATCTTGTAACCGGCCACAAGAAGGTGCTCGCCAGGCCTCCCCCTTGACCTTCTGCCGATCCTTCCCTGCCCACATCGAGATTCTGGACAGCTGAGATTGGGAACTCGCCTTGCAAAGAACCATTGGTGGAACCCATGGTTTACAAGGTGCTGGCACTCAAATGCAGTGCACCATCAGAAAGCGAATTTGTTTCATCATTTGGAATGCAATCAGTGACGAGATAATAGCAAAAGGTTGGGACAGAGGCCTCAAAACTGGTGCTGGGAGGGGAACTCAAAATAGGATATCTGGTCAGCTTCAGGTGATCTGCAAATTGACGCAAGGGCTATGTTGAGGAGGCTTCTTTTCAAGACAAAAAGAGCTTCAGTATAATCCTGCAGAGAAGAACGATCTGGAGGCATTGATCTTCAGTTCATTCCTTATTGAAATGTTAATTATTGATGTAATAATGTTGGTGAAATTGTTGTCCAGAATGCATGAGCATTGTACAATGCCGAATGTCTGTAAAGGTTCTTATTTTGAGGGTTTGTGTGCTCATCTGATTGAAGGAGGAGGATAATTTTTCCATTCTGAATAACCAACATTCAGGGTGAGGTATAGATTCAGAGTAAAGCTCCCTGCACACAGTCTCATCCAGCGCTCCCAGGTCAGATAAAGCAGGCATTGCCCTTCATACTTTATCAAGCATTTCTGGATCAGATATAAGTTGGGTCAGATACAGAGTAGAGAGTGCCCTATACTGCTTAGGTGTGACCATTTCATTTCTCCAACTGTTCACCTGTACAATCTCTTGATCTAGTGCCAAATTATGGGCTGTTTTAGACTTTTTAAAATTGAGAAACTTGGGTGGAGAACCAAAGCTCAATGCATAGGATTCTTCCCAGGTTGGAAATGTAGGTGAGAAGATGGGATAAATCCAGATGTGATGGTTAGGGGATGCCAAGATTGGATTTTCAATCTGCAGATTCTGGAAGGAAGGGAAGATTACGGGAAGTAAAGAGTTCCACCGTTATAAGGTCCTGGGAATGCCTGATTGGGAGTAGCAGACAGATGAATTTTGATTTCAACGCAGGGAGGATATAGGTGGGAGGAAGAGGAGGAGTGTGTAGGAAGCCATATTTGGAGCTTAGAAGGAATGAGCGGAAAGTCCAGAGGAACATTTACTAAATTAGTATTGATGAAGTAGGGAGCGATGAGAGAGATTGTGATGGAGAAGGGTGAAGGTGAGAATCCTTACCAGTGGTATGAGGTCTTAGACCCTTCCCAGAGGTGAAACAGTATTCAGATCTTGGATACAATTGAGTTTTAGAGAGAGTTAACAACAGTGAAGGGGAAAAAAGTGTTTGACACGAAAGAAAAAACTAAACTTCTTCAAAGTTATTACAACAGGAATGAATAAAAATGGGGCAGTTTGGTTATTGAAGCATGTCTGAAGTGGTTGGTAGGTTTGTATAATTTGGGCACAGTTTTTCTTGAATGGTGGCAGTGGGCTCTCTGAGTGACTGTTGTCCCCTGAGATCTGGGTATGTATGGTTTGCATTGCATAACCAAGGGGTAACAGTTGTAATGTTTTGCAGTAACATTGTGCGCTGTTCCTGCTGCTGATCATCTGGTTGAAGGCATCTTCCCCTGGCCAATGAATGTTGGCAGCCTGTTCTCCCATCCATTCTCTGAGTCCCTGAAGCTTGTGCGACAGCATAATACTTGGTTTTCTTGGGCATTTCACTTGGGGCTTATATTTGCTGTCCAGCAATCATGCGTAAACTATTTAAATTTATAAAAACTGCTATTTTTATGTTCAGTCAAACCAATGAAAGAGTATGTATCTTTCAATTTTAACCGGGTTCCACATGCAGTTCTTTATGGTTCAATTGGGCATTCTTTCTGATATTTTAGCTTTTTCCTGTAAACTTCTGGAATGAGATTATAACAATGAATAACTGTGTACCTAACTGCATTACAGTTGAACCCTAATTCAGGATCTATATTGGCGAATGCAGTAAGCACATCCCATTGAGGGATGATGTCACCTCTTTCTGCCCATGTCATTCAGTCCCATTTCTGCTGGCCTGTGAGCAATTGCAATGCCTTTAAGACACCAACCAATATCTGTTTCTTTATTACATTTTGGAATAAAATTGACTTTACAAAGCCAATCATGTACTGAATCTACTGTGCCTTCACTCCCCTGAAATATATTCTTTTGTCATCCACCTGCTTCTCCTTCTCAGTAGGGTCCCATTTCAGATGCGTCTCTTTTACATCAATCTTGAGTATATTCAGCTGATAAATGGCACTGTTTGTCTTTGCCCTATTCACACTAGGTCACGGTCCGAGCTCTCTTTCTGACTCGATCTCTGACCTTGGAAGCACTGTGAGTGATATTTACCCCAGCATAGAAGCTACAGTTTTACACTTCAGATTTTTACAGCTTTCCCCTTCAAAATTTGTATTTTGCAGCAATGCTGTGCACTGGAACTACATAGGATTAATGCTGCATCTCAATTTGCATCCAGAAATATTACATGACAGACCAGACTTGTATAGGCTAAAATTACCATCAACTTTTAAACAAATGAAGCAATGGAATTAGACGATGAAATACACAGGACAAAGTAATAAACTTAAAAGTGCTCTTTCAGCTTGTAGGATGATGTTCATAATGGGCTGACTTGACCTTGGTTTAGTTGCTGTCCTCAGCAATCAATCCTCTGCAGTTTAAACAGAGATTTTGATCCTCCTGGATAGAACTTGAGTTTCTTGGAATCCTCCAGAGGTTCTCAGAAGGTCTCTCTCTATCTGACCTTTTCCTCCAGCAGCTAAAGCTTGTAGAATATAAAGCCAAGTTTTCCAGGGAGGTGGGACAGTTAAAAGCCACAGTGCTGTTTTGACATGTGACAAAAAGCACAAACACTCAATATTTCTATTAGGGGAATCAAGGGGTATGGCGAGAAAGCAGGAATGGGGTACTGAAGTTGCATGTTCAGCCATGAACTCATTGAATGGCGGTGCAGGCTAGAAGGGCCGAATGGCCTACTCCTGCACCTATTTTCTATGTTTCTATGTTTCATTTCCTCTCCGATTAAATTGCAATATTACAAGAAATATCCAATAAGGCACTAATGAATAAGTAAATACCCATTCTCTGGAATTTTAGCTGCTTAACACCTTTGAGACTGCAGGCGAAGATTGCAACATTTGCTGTTATGTGAGCTGCTCCGCTTCAGCTTCAAGAATACATAAATTCAGCTGTTCATAACTATTTAATAAAACATGATCTAATTCACTTATTGATCGAAAGGGATACTGCTTGGGTATTGAGCAGCCAGTCTGCTAAAGGCTGACTACATTTTACACAATGGAATCCACCTGAAAAGTGGGTTACATTTGTTTTTATTCGTTCCTGGGATGTGGGCGTTGCTGACAAGGCCAGCATTTATTGCCCATCCAATTGCTTATTAAAAAGAATTATCTACAAGTCTAACAGGACCATAGCCTTCATGGAACATTCTTTCCCACAAAGGGCTTCCCAGGGTAGAGAAGTACACAATATACATTATATTACATCGGATATACAGAACAGAAACAGGCCATTCAGCCCAACCAGTCCATGCTGCCATTTATGTTCCACTCAAGCCTCCTCCACTCTTTCTTCATCTAACTCTGTCAGCATAACCCTCTATTCCCTTCTCCCTCATGTGCTTGTCTAGCCTCCCCTTAAATGCATCTATACTATTCGCTTCAACCACTCCCTGTTCCACATTCTTACCACTCTCTGGATAAAGAAGTTTCATCTGAATTCTCTTTGATTTCTTGGTGACTATCATATATTGATAGCCTCTAGTTTTGCTCTTCCCCACAAGTGGAAACGCTCTCTCTGTATCTACTCTATCAAAACCTTTCATCATTTTAAAGACCTCTATCAGGTCACATCTCAGCCTTCTCTTTTCAAGAGAAAAGACACACTCATATTTCTGATATCATCCTTGTCAATCTTTTTTGCAACCGCTACAGTGCCTCTACATTCTTTTTATAATATGGCATCCAGAATTGTACGCAGTACTCCAAATGTGGTCTAACTAAGGTTCGATACAAATTTAGCATAACTTCTCTACTTTTCAATTCAATCCCTCTAGAAATAAACCCTAGTGCTTGGTTTACTTTTTGAATGGCCTTGTTAACCTGTGTCGCCACTTTCAGTGATTTGTATTTTTGTATCAGAGATCCCTTTGCTCCTCTACCCCACTGAGATTCGTATCTTCTAAGTAATATGTGACCTCGTTATTTTTCTTACCAAAATGTAAGTGCTTACATTAATCTGTGTTGAATTTCATTTGCCTATTCATCAAGTTTATTAATCTCTCCTTGAAATGTGTTGCAGTCCTCCTCAATATTGACTAATCCCACCCATCACCACCCCAAGTTTTTTGTCATCTGCAAATTTAGAAATTGTTTTATTGATTCCAAAGTCTAAATCGTTAAGATAAATTGTGAACATCAGTGGTTCCAGCACTGATCCTTGCGGAATACCACTACCCACTTCTGCCACTCTGAATAGCTACTCTTTACCCCACTCTCTGCTTTCTGTCTTGAAGCCAGCTAGTTATCCATTCTGCTACTTGTCCCCTGACTCGCATGCTCTGACATTATTCATTATGTGGTACTTTATCGAACATCTTTTTAAAATCTAAATAAATGACATCTACTGCATTACTTTTGTCTACTCTCCCTGCTACCTCTTCAAACAATTCAGTGAGGTTGGTCAAGCAAAACTTTCCTTTTTGAAATCCATGCTGACTATTCATTATTATATTTTGGGTTTCAAGATGTTCTTCTATTTTCTCCTTTAGTAGGGATTCCATTATTTTTCCTATCACCAATGTTAAGCTGACTGGTCCATAGTTCTATGGACGTGTTCTGTCTTCCTTCTTAAATATAGGTATACATAAGCTATCTGCCAGTTCTCTGGCATTACATCTTGTTCTAACGAATCACTAAATATGTGTAGTATTGCCTCTGCTATCTCTTCTCTAGATTCTTTTAAAATGCATGGATGTAATCCTTCTGGACCAGGGATTTTATTGTCTTTGAGTTTGATTAGTTTATTTAATATTTCTCCTCTCCATTTTAAATGCAGTTATCTCATTTGTAATCTCATCATCCAATGATGTCCACCTGTTCCGTCTCCCTGGTAAATACAGAAGCAAAGTAATTATTTAATATTTCTGCCATTTCTCTATCGCTGCTTGAGATATTACCTTCGTGGCCGTATTCCAATCCTGACTTTCCTTTTTTTATTTGTTTGCCTGTAAAATATTTTACAATTTTGTTTTATGTTCCTTGATAATTTAATTTCATAATTCCTTTTTGCCTTTCTAATTTTTTTTTTTGCCTTCTCCCCTAATCTCTCTCATCATGCTCTCCCCTGCTGTCCATGTACTTAGTGTATGCCACTTTCCTTACCCTCAATTTTATCTTAAAGTCTGTTATATGATGGTCGCTATTGCCTAGATATTCCCCTACTTTTACTTATTTTATCTGCTCTGGTTCACTCCCCATTACTAGATCCAATAGTGAATTTGCCCTTGTTGGGCTTCTTGCATATTAGGTTAGAAAGGAGTCCTGTATATAGTGTAGGAACTCCATTCCCTTATCCCCTTTACCTACCTCTTCTGTCCAATTAATATCAGGGTAGTTGAAATCCCCCATATTTATTCTATGTTTTTACTCATTTCCCAAATTTGTTTGCATATTTCTTGTCTCGCCTCCCCTGCACAATTCGGAGACAAAAGCACTATGAGGAGATAAAAGCAAAAGACAGAAAGGAGATGAGGAAAAGTGGAGGCCAGAGAAACCCAAGGCAAAGAACAAAAAGGGCCGCTGTACAGCAAAATTCTAAAAGGACAAAGGGTGTTTAAAAAAACAAGCCTGAAGGCTTTGTGTCTTAATGCAAGGAGTATCCGTAATAAGGTGGATGAATTAACTGTGCAAATAGATGTTAACAAATATGATGTGATTGGGATTACGGAGACGTGGCTCCAGGATGATCAGGGCTGGGAACTCAACATCCAGGGGTATTCAACATTCAGGAAGGATAGAATAAAAGGAAAAGGAGGTGGGGTAGCATTGCTGGTTAAAGAGGAGATTAATGCAATAGTTAGGAAGGACATTAGCTTGGATGATGTGGAATCTATATGGGTAGAGCTGCAGAACACCAAAGGGCAAAAAACGTTAGTGGGAGTTGTGTACAGACCTCCAAACAGTAGTAGTGATGTTGGGGAGGGCATCAAACATGAAATTAGGGGTGCATGCAATAAGGGTGCAGCAGTTATAATGGGTGACTTTAATATGCACATAGATTGGGCTAACCAAACTGGAAGCAATACGGTGGAGGAGGATTTCCTGGAGTGCATAAGGGATGGTTTTCTAGACCAATATGTCGAGGAACCAACTAGGGGGGAGGCCATCTTAGACTGGGTGTTGTGTAATGAGAGAGGATTAATTAGCAGTCTCGTTGTGCGAGGCCCCTTGGGGAAGAGTGACCATAATATGGTGGAATTCTGCATTAGGATGGAGAATGAAACAGTTAATTCAGGGACCGTGGTCCAGAACTTAAAGAAGAGTAACTTTGAAGGTATGAGGCGTGAATTGGCTCGGATAGATTGGCGAATGATACTTAAGGGGTTGACTGTGGATGGGCAATGGCAGACATTGAGAGACCGCATGGATGAACTACAACAATTGTACATTCCTGTCTGGCATAAAAATAAAAAAGGGAAGGTGGCTCAACCGTGGCTATCAAGGGAAATCAGGGATAGTATTAAAGCCAAGGAAGTGGCATACAAATTGTCCAGAAATAAAAGCGAACCCGGGGACTGGGAGAAATTTAGAACTCAGCAGAGAAGGACAAAGGGTTAGATTAGGGCAGGGCAAATGGAGTACGAGAAGAAGCTTGCAGGGAACATTAAGATGGATTGCAAAAGTTTCTATAGATATGTAAAGAGAAAAAGGTTAGTAAAGACAAACATAGGTCCCTTGCAGTCAGAATCAGGGGAAGTCATAACGGGGAACAAAGAAATGGTGGACCAATTGAACAAGTACTTTGGTTCGGTATTCACTAAGGAGGACACAAACAACCTTCCGGATATAAAAGGGGTCAGAGGGTCTAGTAAGGAGGAGGAACTGAGGGAAATCCTTATTAGTCGGGAAATTGTGTTGGGGAAATTGATGGGATTGAAGGCCGATAAATCCCCAGGGCCCGATGGACTGCATCCCAGAGTACTTAAGAAGGTGGCCTTGGAAATAGCGGATGCATTGACAGTCATTTTCCAACATTCCATAGACTCTGGATCAGTTCCTATCGAGTGGAGGGTAGCCAATGTAACCCCACTTTTTAAAAAAGGAGGGAGAGAGAAAACAGGGAATTATAGACCGGTCAGCCTGACATCAGTAGTGGGTAAAATGATGGAATCAATTATTAAGGATGTTATAGCAGCACATTTGGAAAGAGGTGACATGATCGGTCCAAGTCAGCATGGATTTGTGAAAGGGAAATCATGCTTAACACATCTTCTGGAATTTTTTGAGGATGTTTCCAGTAGAGTGGACAAGGGAGAACCAGTTGATGTGGTCTATTTGGACTTTCAGAAGGCTTTCGACAAGGTCCCACACAAGAGATTAATGTGCAAAGTTAAAGCACATGGGATTGGGGCTAGTGTGCTGACATGGATTGAGAACTGGTTGTCAGACAGGAAGCAAAGAGTAGGAGTAAATGGGGACTTTTCAGAATGGCAGGCAGTGACTAGTGGGGTACCGCAAGGTTCTGTGCTGGGGCACCAGCTGTTTACACTACATTAATGATTTAGACGAGGGGATTAATTGTAGTATCTCCAAATTTGCGGACGACACTAAGTTGGGTGGCAGTGTGAGCTGCGAGGATGATGCTATGAGGCTGCAGAGTGACTTGGATAGGTTAGGTGAATAGGCAAATGCATGGCAGATGAAGTATAATGTGGATAAATGTGAGGTTATCCACTTTGGTGGTAAAAACAGAGAGACAGACTATTATCTGAATGGTGACAGATTAGGAAAAGGGGGGGTGCAACGAGAACTGGGTGTCATGGTATATCAGTCATTGAAGGTTGGCATGCAGATACAGCAGGCGGCTAAGAAAGCAAATGGCATGTTGGCCTTCATAGCGAGGGGATTTGAGTACAGGGGCAGGGAGGTGTTGCTACAGTTGTACAGGGCCTTGGTGAGGCTACACCTGGAGTATTGTGTACAGTTTTGGTCTCCTAACCTGAGGAAGGACATTCTTGCTATTGAGGGAGTGCAGCGAAGGTTCACCAGACTGATTCCCGGGATGGCGGGACTGACTTATCAAGAAAGACTGGATCAACTGGGCTTGTATTAACTGGAGTTCAGAAGAATGAGAGGGGACCTCATAGAAACGTTTAAAATTCTGATGGGTTTAGAGAGGTTAGATGCAGGAAGAATGTTCCCAATGTTGGGGAAGTCCAGAACCAGGGGTCACAGTCTAAGGATAAGGGGTAAGCCATTTAGGATCGAGATGAGGAGAAACTTCTTCACCCAGAGAGTGGTGAACCTGTGGAATTCTCTACCACAGAAAGTTGTTGAGGCCAATTCACTAAATATATTCAAAAAGGAGTTAGATGAAGTCCTTACTACTAGGGGGATCAAGGGGTATGGCGAGAAAGCAGGAATGGGGTACTGAAGTTGTATGTTCAGCCATGAACTCATTGAATGGCGGTGCAGGCTAGAAGGGCCAAATGGCCTATTCCTGCACCTATTTTCTATGTCTATGTTTCTATGTGGATTCTAATTTTGTCTTGCTGATAGCTGCGTCACTTTTTCCTTCTGCCATTATGTTATCCCTAATAAGTTAAGCTACTTCACTTCCCCTTTTTCCCTCTGTCTTTTCTAAATATTTTATATCCTGCAATGTTTAATTCCCAGTCCTGATTTTTCTGTAGCGATGTCTCTGTAATCCCTACTATGGTTCCTCGCAACGCATCATTGCCTCCAGCTCCCCTATTTTATTACGGAAACTGTGTGCATTGCTGTACAGACAGATTAATTCATTTTTAATAGCAGTTCCCCTTACTTGATAACCTTTAAACACTCCTGTTTTTTAAATATTTATTTCCTGGCCATCAATGTCCTCCTTTTATTCTTTCCTATGATTTTCTTTCCTGTTCTCTTTATATTTAGGCTGGTTTAATTTCTTGTACATCCCTCCCCCACTCTTTATTTTAAAGCCTTTGCCACCTCCCTATTTACCCTTTCTGCTGGGACATGGGTCCCATCCTGGTTCAGGTGGAGCCCATCCCATCACTACAGCTCCTTCCTGGTGCCAGTGTCCCAAGAAATAGTGAAGTGAATATTCCAACAGGAGCATCATTGTCAGAATCCCCTCCAACCCCCCCCCCCCCCCCCACTCCCTCAGTGGCACAAACCATTTCCTGGCTATGAGAATAGGATGTCAACCGAGCCAGTGTGATATACCTAATACTTTCAGATTGTGATATACCTAATATATCGTGGGCCGCCCCAACCTGTGTAAGAACACCACCGCAGGTCGGGGCTATAAATAGAGCTGGAGCGCCGGGCCCTGGAACACCGTGGGCCGCTCTGACCCGTGTGAGAACACCACCGCAGGTTGGGGCTATAAATAGAGCTGGAGCAGGACATCGTGGGCGAAGGTACGGCGAATGAGGGTACGAGGCCCAGAAGAGGCGAGGGCCCAGGAGCAGCACGGACCAGCCCACACTGCGATATGTGTGCACACTAGGTCCGTGCAGCAGATCTGGTCTCCAGTCACCTTGGTTAATCCTTGCCACTGGATAAAGGCCTAGCTCTGTCAAGCCCGTGTGGTGGCAGATGTGCAACGGTCACCACACATTAAAAAAATCCATGCACAAGCATCTTCCACCCCCTCAACTGGAGTTCTGGACTGGAACATTGGGTCCTTCATTGAAACATCTGTGAACTCTCGTGGAAGCAAGTCATCCTCGTTCGAGGGACCGCCTATGATGATGAATACTTTCAGAATAGTTTTGCTTATCCCCAGAACTGTTTGGTGCCAAAATTCTTACAATAGACCCCCTCTGGAACACAATGACCATAATCATTGGGCAGTGCCAGGCGCTAGTAAAGTCTGTGTGATTCTGGAATAAGTCTGCCCTCTCAGAAGACCATTTACTAGCTTGTCCTTTGGGTTTCCTGACAACATTGTACTGTAATCCTATGTAATAGCCTGGACAGACATTTCCCCAGCTCTGAAGTCTGATGGTCAGGGAGCTACTAAACTGCCTGTGCCACGGATCAGTGCTATGTGGATGGGAATATGTTACTGAGTGGTGGTCTCACCCCCACTGTGGCAGATGAGTGAGCACCCAGCCCACTGCCAGCATCATTATATAGTCGACTGTCATTATTATTTGGTTTGCTCCCGATAATACCACCCTTAAAGCCTCCCTGAAAAAGTGCAACATCCCCACTGACACCTGGGAGTCCCTGGCCAAAGATCGCCCTAAGTGAACGAAGTGCATAGAAACATAGAAAATAGGTGCAGGAGTAGGCCATTCAGCCCTTCTAAATAGGAGGTGGGTGGGGTGGATTGACCCATCCACCTCCACGGAGGTGTGTGGGGGGCCTGACCCATCCACCTCCATGGCACGAACCTGGTATTGCAGTACTTCCAGGAACGGTGCAGTGGCTCTCGGCCTTTTGGCTAAGAGCATTGGCGCAGAGTGATCCTTGATGTGTGCAAGTTGACCTCTGGCGTTTGTGATTTGACAAAGAATTGGAAAGATTGGCAACGAAAAATTTAAAAAAATAAAAAAATAAAAAAAATTCAGCCCTTCTAGCCTGCACCGCCATTCAATGAGTTCATGGCTGAACATGCACTTCAGTACCCCCTTCCTGCTTTCTCGCCATACCCCTTGATCCCCCGAGTAGTAAGGACTTCATCTAACTCCCTTTTGAATATATTTAGTGAATTGGCCTCAACTACTTTCTGTGGTAGAGAATTCCACAGGTTCACCACTCTCTGGGTGAAGATGTTTCTCCTCATCTCGGTCCTAAATGGCTTACCCCTTATCCTCAGACTGTGACCCCTGGTTCTGGACTTCCCCAACATTGGGAACATTCTTCCTGCATCTAACATGTCTAAACCCGTCAGAATTTTAAACGTTTCTATGAGGTCCCCTCTCATTCTTCTGAACTCCAGTGAATACAAGCCCAGTTGATCCAGTCTTTCTTGATAGGTCAGTCCCACCATCCCGGGAATCAGTCTGGTGAATCTTCGCTGCACTCCCTCAATAGCAAGAATGTCCTTCCTCAAGTTAGGAGACCAAAACTTTACACATAACTCCAGGTGTGGCCTCACCAAGGCCCTGTACAACTGTAGCAACACCTCCCTGCCCCTGTACTCAAATCCCCTCGCTATGAAGGCCAACATGCCATTTGCTTTCTTAACCGCCTGCTGTACCTGCATGCCAACCTTCAATGACTGATGTACCATGACACCCAGGTCTCGTTGCACCTCCCCTTTTCCTAATCTGTCACCATTCAGATAATAGTCTGTCTCTCTGTTTTTACCACCAAAGTGGATAACCTCACATTTATCCACATTATACTTCATCTGCCATGCATTTGCCTACTCACCTAACCTATCCAAGTCACTCTGCAGCCTCATAGCATCCTCCTTGCAGCTCACACTGCCACCCAACTTAGTGTCATCCGCAAATTTGGAGATACTACATTTAATCCCCTCGTCTAAATCATTAATGTACAATGTAAACAGCTGGGGCCCCAGCACAGAACCTTGCGGTACCCCACTAGTCACTGCCTTCCATTCTGAAAAGTCCCCATTTACTCCTACTCTTTGCTTCCTGTCTGCCAACCAGTTCTTAATCCACGTCAGCACACTACCCCCAATCCCATGTGCTTTAACTTTGCACATTAATCTCTTGTGTGGGACCTTGTCGAAAGCCTTCTGAAAGTCCAAATATACCACATCAACTGGTTCTCCCTTGTCTACTTTACTGGAAACATCCTCAAAAAATTCCAGAAGATTTGTCAAGTATGATTTCCTTTTCACAAATCCATGCTGACTTGGACCTATCATGTCACCTCTTTCCAAATGCACTGCTATGACTTAATAATTGATTCCATCATTTTACCCACTACTGAGATCAGGCTGACCGGTCTATAATTCCCTGTTTTCTCTCTCCCTTTTTTAAAAAGTGGGGTTACATTGGCTACCCTCCACTCGATAGGAACTGATCCAGAGTCAATGGAATGTTGGAAAATGACTGTCAATGCATCCACTATTTCCAAGGCCAGCTCCTTAAGTACTCTGGGATGCAGTCCATCAGGCCCTGGGGATTTATCGGCCTTCAATCCCATCAATTTCCCCAACACAATTTCCCGACTAATAAAGATTTCCCTCAGTTCCTCCTCCTTACTAGACCCTCTGACCCCTTTTATATCTGGAAGGTTGTTGGTGTCCTCCTTAGTGAATACCGAACCAAAGTACTTGTTCAATTGGTCTGCCATCCGGGAGGGCGCTGAGCACCTCGAGTCTCGTCACTGAGAGCATGCAGAAATTAAGTGCAGGCAGCGGAAAGAGCATGCAGCAAACCTGTCCCACCCACCCTTTTTCCTCAACGATTATCTGTCCCACCTGTGACAGGGACTGTGGCTCTCACATTGGACTGTTCAGCCACCTAAGGACTCATTCTAAGAGTGGAAGCAAGTCTTCCTCAATTCCGAGGGACTGCCTATGATGACTCCCGATAATCTCAAATCTTTTTTTTTTGATGCCAAAAAAAATGGAATTATCCAATAGTCTGAATGAAGTTAACATTACATCAAGCATATATTAATATCTATATGGAAATAATTCTAGAACCTATCGAAAGAATTCCAATCGTGCATTATGATGTGGTTTTCGACGGGACGAAAGGTACAATTACAACAAAGAACTTCTTCACAGCTAAACTGAGCAGCCAACCAACACTGTCAGTGGTTGAAGAAATGGCAGCTGCCATATAGAATCCCACTCCTAGAACGTGTGCATACTTAAAATGGTGCCCAGGCACACTCAAATAGAAAATGGTAACCCTTGTGAAAGTGTTTGAACGAGGAGTCCACCCCTCGGCTGTCCTCACATAACCAGCCAGCTGGTAAATGCCTGATGCCTGATGCCTGCTTGCTTGGCTGCAGTTTGTTGCTTTACTTAATAGAACGTAAGAAAGGTGGGGTACAAGGACCCAGAGAAGAGGGGAAAGGGAAATAAAATGTAGAACAATCCTCTTCTTCCATCCCCATATAAAGACTTTAATTAAAGTTGATTTGTGAATTGTGAGCATTGTTCTAATTGTTCTAGCTGTCCTATGTTTGCTTTGAATGAAAGAACAGCTCATTATTTCCAGACCGATCTCGCCTAAGGGATATGGTTAGATATCTTTTATTTGTCTCTTTGCTATGTGAAACAGTTGCCTACCATACTTAATGAGCACAAGTGTCAGGATATTAATAAACAGGAAGCATGATCGTGTCAGTTCAAACCGAGAGCTATTAGTTCCTGGCCTAGTTTTTAGTAATGCACAGCTGTACCGGGTCCCAGTAATATGACATGTGCTTCGCGTCTTCTGTAAGCGTTCTTGTATTCTCAAAATGGGATATGGCCTGGTTGCAGTGACCTCGTGTAATCGTCGCCAGAGAACACATGCATCATAAAGAGGGAGCCT
This sequence comes from Pristiophorus japonicus, assembly GCF_044704955.1. Lineage (NCBI taxonomy): Eukaryota > Metazoa > Chordata > Chondrichthyes > Pristiophoridae > Pristiophorus > Pristiophorus japonicus. Next base: position 180,974,175 of record NC_091984.1, read on the forward strand.
GTTTTTTTTTTCTCACTCCAACCATCTTTGTGACCTAATTTAGTACCAATTGTAGGCAGTTTATACTGCAGTAGGATCATGCCCCCTAGGAAATGAAGCTCAAGTGAAATGAATGATTAGAAGAAATGTATTTCCTCTCAAACAATCACATGTATGGAATAGGCCCACAGCAAGAGCAGTTAACATTCTGTAAACTGAAAAAAAGGAGCTGGAGAGAAAACTGGTCAGGAATGGGAATGGGGAAGTTCGAGAGCACAATGATTAAGTGCTCCATGAAACCTGATGGTTTTGTGCTGCACGGGTGATGACAGTATCTTTTGTTGGAAGCCATTCTTGGAAAATAAGCTGGAATTGCTGCCAGGCTGACCAGTGCTGCATTCAAACCCGCCCCCGGGGAATGATGTCCCTCAGCTTTTCCTGCCCTTTTGAAAGTGCTTGGCTTCTGATGAACACCTCCTTATGGTGGGATGTGCAGAGATTGGGAAGTACCCCTTCCTTTGAAAGAAAGACTTGCATTTATATAGCACCTTTCACGACCACCAGACATCTCAAAGCGCTTTACAGTCAATGAAGTATTCTTGGAGTGTAGTCACTGTTGTAATGTGGGAAACGCAACAACCAACTTGTGCACAGCAAACTCCTTCAAACATCGATGTGATAACAACCAGATAAGCTGTTTTTCTTATGCTGATTGAGGAATTAATATTGGCCAGGACACCTGCTCTTCTTCGAAATAGTGTCATGGCATCTTTTACGTCCGTCTGAGAAGGGCAGATGAGGCCTCGGTTTAACGTCTCACCTGAAAGACGGCACCTCCGACAGTGCAGTACTCCCTCAGCACTGCACTGGAGTGTCAGCCTAGATTTATGGGCTCAAGTTCCTGGAGTGGGACTTGAACCCACGACCTTCTGACTCCGAGGCAAGTGTGCTACCCACTGAGCCACAGCTGACCCCCAACAGCTTATAATAAGTAAATCCATCAGCCCCTGAATCCCAGAAGAAGCTTGTAGATATTACCCAAACTTGCACTGTGGAAACAAACTCAACAGCCAAACGGTAGCAGGGGTTGATATTCCAGTGGTTATGTTTAGTTCTTCGATTGATGAAGTATTGTAATCATTCAGTGTCAGAGAAATTGGTAACTGTGGTAGCCAAGGGGATTTGGTGCAGTGTCAGGAAAAAAGCGATGAAGTGCATGGCAGGAGGAATGTTTGTGTTGCAGCCCAGTAATTCTTTAACTAAAGAGAGGCTACTTGACACTGTAATGAATTGTATTATACTAAGGGCTGTTAATATCAGCACTGCACTTTGCATGGTCTTTAAGTAATGCATCTGGAGACATCCAGTATATTCCAGCACGTTACATTTCGGGTGTGTTAGAGACAGTGGTTTATATGATTTCATTATTAATGTGGGAGTCATAACTTTCTTGTTTCTATTTTATTGATATTCCTGAAGTCATTGCTCTTCTGATCCTTCCTCTGTTGTTCACCCCAATACATCCCCTAGGAACTCTTCCCCTCCCTGTGTTTGAAACCCAGACTGAACACGCCATCTCCTGCTCCACCTCATTCTGTTCCAGGACCTCAAATGTGTATAGCTCGTTTCTCCCCTCATTCTATAATCTTCAGGCTTTTAAAAATCCAAGCTTGCATTGCCGAACCATTACTTTGTAACGTCTCCTCATCTCTTTTACTGTTTCATTCTTGACGGTATCCTGTGTTGAGGCCTTTGTTCTTCTTCCAGATTTCTCAATGGGAAAGATCATTAAGCGTTATTTCAGACTTTCACCATAGCAGCCTGTTTGCTCCCCATTGGTGCGATTTCAGAATATTAATATTTGACTGCACCAACTGTGGGGGCAAGATCATCATAGAATCTAAGCGGTCATCTGGTCCATCATGTTGGTGCCAGTGCTAGCTTTGCAACTGGAGCAAGTTAACATTGTGGCAGGGAAATCTTTCGCGTCTTTAATTAAGAATAAAATGACCACATATCTACATAAATAAAATCTAGTTAGAAGTAGCCAGGAAGGATTTGAAAATGGATGATCGTGGTCGACAGACCTCAACATTCTTTGAGGAGGTAACAGACACGGAAGATGGGGAAATGTAGTAGATGTAGTGTTCGGCGCATTTAGGAAAGTCTTTGACAAGGTACCACTAGGGAGATTACTGGAGAAGATTAAGAGGTATAGTATCGGGGGAGGATAGGAAACTGATTAAGAATTGGTTAGAAGGGAGAAAGCAGAGGGTAGGAGTGGATAGTTTTTCCAAAGTGGTTGTCAGTGGGTAGTGGTGGCCTACAGTATTCATTCTTAGACCATTTCTGCCCACTGTATATCAATGATTTAGATATAGGCCTAGAGGGAGCAGGATCAACATTTATAGGACACCAAAATAAGAGTGGTTTATTATTTAGAAGACCAAAGGAAACTAAAGGGATATTAAGATGGGGGAATAGGCTAAAAAGTGGCAGATGGAATTCAATGTTAGTAAGTATGAGGTGACGCAGTTTGGTTAAAAAAAATAACAGCAGCAATTATACTCACTCAGAGTAGACTTGGTGCTATGGAACAGCAGAGGTTTTGGGATTACATATTCACAGGATGATAAAGACAGCACCTCGGGTTTGTAAGGCTGTGTAAAAAAAAAACTAATAGAATTCTAGTTTTTATTATGTGGTATGAAATATAAAATGCAAGAGGTACTTATTTAAAAAAAAAACGTACTTATTTAAAAAAAAAAACGTAAGACTTCAGTTCGAGTACTGTGTTTAGTATTAGGCTCCACACTATAGGAAGGATCATTGAGGCTTTACACAGGGTATAACGCAGATTCGCTGGGATGTTGTCTTGTATGAAGAAATGCAATTATGAAGAAAGACTTTTTTCATTAGAAAAAGCAGATTATGGGGCAATGTGGGAAAGGATAGACAGAAGCAGACTGTTTCCAGTAGTGGAGGGGTCTAGAATGAAGATCAACAGATAGAAGATTAAGGGGGAGAAGATTGGGGCGTTTGTATCTCCCGCTAGCGCCTCCAGGGGGTGCTAATGAGGTGCAAATGGCTTTTTGCCCGGCAATGACGGCGCTAACGACTGCCACGAAATTCCACGGGAGCTTAGCGGTGGCGGTAACCTGCTGCATGTTTGGTCGCGGGCTGATGCCATAGCACCCCGCTCTCCGGTGATCCAGGTAGAGACTTGCAGGGTCCTCTCAGTGCAACCTAACAGGTGGTCCCGGTGCCCATTGTTAAGCTTGGCCGGGGCAACGATGTAGGGAGGAAGCCATTGTTCCCCCACAAAAATTTTACGGATCTGCATTTTCGGCCACCAGAGTCACCCGTCGGGATTGCTGTGGAACCCTGCCTGCCCCCTAAGCTTTCTTTACATCAGTGCTTACTTCAGATTTGCCAATAAGTCAGCAGAGAGTGGGTGGAAAATCTACGCCTGAGCTTGCTTGTAAATTCCCTGCAGAGGCAATGGCATCCCTTATAAGCACCGGGATTAATACCAAATGCAGATTTGACATTCTATCTGTTGCCATAGCGAGGAAGACTGTACAGATGTTGGAGCTGGCAGTGGAAGCCTTATGAATGCACTACATCAATTATGTTGGATTGTACTGGGAAGGGTCGTTTGGAGACTGGCAAGGCGATGAATGAGCTGGGTGCATAAATATGGCTGCGACTGTACAATTAGAGGAGTTTAGTTTATGGTGCCTTACACCACATGCAGATTACTCCACAGTGCCTTGACAACAAGCTCATTTACGTCTTGCTGCCACAGCGCTTGAAGTTGTAGCTTGGTTTCCTCTCAGCAGTAAGTTAATAAGCAACACAATTTAATGTGGAACCTTGTTATAAAAGATTCATGGCACTCAATAATAAAACAACAACCATTCTGCAAATGTAGTTAACTTCAGGTAAACATAAAGCATAATTGCAATAGGCCAGAGCGGAGTGTAAAATGTGTTGCTAGTGCACCATGCCTCGCTCCGTGCTGCCATTCAAGATGAATTTCAACCCTCCATGCGTTTTAATTTTTGCAACAAGAGTTTCATGTGGCACCTTAACAAGTACCCTTTGAGAATCCTTATGTGCAATATCCAGTGCGTTCCCTTTAGCTCAGTGATTTCCTCAAAAAGTTCCATTAAATTATTCAGAGCAACCCATCCATGCCGACTGTCTCTGGTTAAATCGTGACTTTCTAGTTGTTCACTAGTTTCATCCAGCATTATGAATTTTAGCCACAATTGAGGCAAGACGAAATGGCCCCTTGAACTTTTGTTGCCTTCCAGTCCTGTGGTACAATTCCCGCTTCCAAACATTTCTGGAAAAGTATGGCTCGTGTCTCCTCCCCAACATCCTCTCAATATGCTGAGACATATGGAATCTTTTACATCCACCTGAGGGAGCAGACGGGGCCTCGGTTTAACGTCTCATCCGGAAAACAGCAACTCTGATAGTGCAGCGCTCCCTCAGCACTGCACTGGAGTGTCGGCTTGGATTATGTACTCAAGTGTCCAGAGTGGGACTTGAACCCACAACCTTCTGACTCAGAGCAAGATTACTACCACTGAGGTAAGGCTGACACTTAATATGCTTCCTTTTTAAAACCTAATTTTCTCTCCTTATCCATGAAGCTCCAGCCTTTGATGCACGCCCTTTTGTCCAGTGGCAATGTATTTAGCCTATATCTTATTCGTTTCATATTTAAATGACTCCCTCTGCTGTTTGATCTGCCATTTTTGCTTAGTAAATTCCCAGTCCAACACCTTTTGTCTCTGACTACTCTTTTTTAAATCTATTTTTCAATGAACCTAATTAAAGTATGGTTCCTGCTTCCCAAGAGTTCTTCTCTCTTCAGGTCACTTATGCTACATTACCCAGAACCAGATCTATCACTAATGCAAAAGCAAAATACTGCAGATGCTGGAATCAGAGCTATTACTGCCTCCTTTCTTATTGGACATCAACACCCTGATTAAGAAGGTAGTCCTTGATGCATTCCTCTCCTTTCTATTTTGACCTTAAACTTTTGTTTTATCTCAGCGTACTCTAAGATAATTAAAGTCCCCTATTATTACAAGTCTGCTACTGCTGCAAGCTGCTGTAAATTGCCTACAAATCTCTTCCTTTATTTTATTATTATTCATGAGTCTATAATGTGCTCCCAATGTGATAACAGAAGTCCTATTATTTCTTAACATAACGCAGACAGATTTTGTTTGAGCACCACCATCGATAATAAATTTTACCCTCTATGGCTCTAATTGTGTCCTCAATTAAGAAGGCTTTCCCCCCTTATTTATTTCTCTTGAAAAATGCTATAAACAGGAATATTTGTTCTTAGTTCTGCTCTGGCTGAAGTCACGTTTCTGTGACCTTATAAGAACATAAGAAATATGAGCGGGAGTAGGCCATACATCCCCTCGAGCCTGCTCTGCCAATCAATAAGATCACAGCTGAACCTCTATATCAACTCCATTTCCCCATCCTATTCCTATATACCTTAATTTTCTTAGTGACCAAAAATCTATTGATCTCTTTCTTTAATATATACGACTGAGCATTCATAGTCCTCTGGGGTAGAGAATTCCAAAGATTCACAATCCTCTGAGTGAAGAAATTTCTCCTCATCTGATGGCCAACTACTTATCCTGAGACTATGCCCCTAGTTCTAGACTCTCCAGCTAGGGGGATCATCCTCTCAGAATCTACCCTGTCAAGTCCTCTAAGAATGTTATATGTTTCAATTAGATCACCTCTCATTCTTCTAAACTCCAGAGAATATAGGTCCATTCTGCTCAATCTCTCCTCATAGGACAGCCTTCTCATCCTATGATTAAATCTAGTGAACCATATTTGCATCTCCTCCAAGGCAAGTATATCCTTCATTGGATAAGGAGACCAAAACTGTTCAATACTCCAGGTGTGGTCTCACCAAAGCCCTGTATAATTGCAGCAAGACTTCCTTACTCTTGTACTCCAACTCCCTTGCAATAAAGGTCAACATACCATTTGCCTTCTTAATTGCTTACTATACCTGCATGTTAACGTTCTGTGATTCGTGTACAAGGAACCCCAAATCTCTCACAATACCAACATTTATTAGTCTCACCTGTTAAAAAATATTCTGCTTTTCCATTCTTCTTACCAAAGTGGATAATTTCACACATCACATTATATTCCATCTGCTACCTTCTTGCCCACTCACTTGATCGATCCATATCCCTTTGCAGGCTCTTTGTGTCCTCCTCACAGCTTACATTCCCACCGAATCGTCAGCAAACCTAGATATATTGCACTCATCCCCTCATCTAATATCACTGTTATGTTTCAAGCAAGCTCCTTATCCCCCCATGGCCTCACCCTTTCTCATCTCTCTAACTCCGCCAGCCCCACAACCCTCCAAGATCTTTGTGCTCCACTAATTCTAGCCTCTTGTGCATCCCGAATTTTCATCACTCCACCATTGGCGGCCATAAGCTCTGGAATTTCCTGCCTAAATCTCTCTGCCTCTCTACCTCCCCTCCTTTAAGACGCTCTTTAAAATCTATCTCTTTGACCAAGCTTTGGGTCAGCTGTCTGAATATCTCCTAATGTGGCTCGGTGTGAGATTTTGTTTGATAATGCTCCTGCGATGCCTTGGGACGTTTTACTGTGTTAAAGGTGCTACATAATTACAAGTTGTTGTTGCTCTTCTCTCAAAGGTCGACCCCATCGGCAAGACCTGTTGCTCCCTGTGACCCAAAGTGTGACCTAGTACACAAAGTAACCAGGGGTACCATGCTTAGGGAATGAACGATGGACCCATTTATCGTCTCAGGATTTATACATAGGATTTCCACAAAGTATTTGCATCAGTTTTGACGATGATTAATATCAGCGACGTCTGACACTTTTGTATCGAGTTGAATTACTAAATAAGTCTATTCAAAAATAGACGTCTGATCAGGTTCCCTATTGGGAGATCGGTGGAATCGTGTCATTTCCTATAATAAGTACACAGAACTCAACATAATCTTATTTTTATATATATCTCAAATTTTATAGGCAGAAATATTTAGTTCTCAGTCCTGGCCTGGCTGAAACCAAGTTTCTGTCAAGACTAAGCCTTGTTATATTTCAAGCTCTTACCAGATGGTTTTCTCTCAAAAGTCAGCTCCCATAGGCACGCGCTTTTGCTCCCTGGTCTGAAGTATGACTTAGTGCACAAAGTTTGCTTTGTCCATTTTGCTATACTTTTTCTGAGATCCCCTAACCCATATACCTGTACTTACAGGTAGGTCTCTTTATGTCGCCTCCCCTGAACTTGCGTGTTTAAAGTCTCACCCGCAGTTCTGTCTATTCTTGATGCCAGAACAGACCCATGAGGCAGGTGGCACGGAGCATTTCTTGCTGAGCCTGATCGGCCGTAGGCCCTCCTTTCAAACATGGCAGACAGAGGGCTTCATTGCTGTCAGTCGTGGGCAAAAAAAATAATTTGCAACTCTTGACACAAAGGTTCATGAGTGCCAACAGGGAGGAGAAGAAAGTGCCGAAAAATGGTTAAGAATCAGCTATAATACAATAGGCTGCTCAAGACCTTCAGCATACTTCCCACCCCTGAGCAATCCTGGACAGCCATTTGAAATGGGCATAATTAATGTTTGACGTCCTCCACATCAGGATGGATGGTCATGTCCCCAAAGTCATCTTTAAATGAAGCGCCCAGCTGTGTGTGGTAGGCTCCTCCTCCGCCGCTGGTGCTGCCCCCCCCCCCAGAAAGTACATTGGGGGCAAAGTGGGTGGGTTTCTGATGGACTGGGACTTCTACCCATTTTCCAATTCCAGCCACTTGAATGAAAATGTTGACTGTTGTGTCTGCAACTAACTCATTTTTTTGGATAGGGGTGGGAATTGAATTCTGTGACATACGGGATGGATCATTTTTCCATTTTGGGTCGTCCCTGTCCATAGCGAACAATCCAAGGACACCTCCAATCAATGACCCCCCACTCGGCCTCTTCCAATCAGAAACCCCAGCCCCATCTGCTCCAATCAGCAACTCCAAGCAGCAATCCCAACTCCAACTTGTACGTCCAATCAGCATCCACAACCAAACTGTTACCAATCACTACCCACCTCTGCTGCGCTTCGGTGCCCTTGGGTCAGGTATCTCCTGTATCCATAGGGGCTGCCCCTGTTCCAGCTTTAATCATTTAAAGCCAGACTATCTTTGAAATATTTTGATGAAGTGAGATTTTTAACTCTGGTGGTTACTTAAGATTGTACCTGTGCAGTGGGAGAATGGAGACCAACAATGCTGTTCTGGTTTTTCTTTTGTATAGTGCTGCCAATCATTGTTGGGTATTTTTGAGAGCCAAGGGACCCATGAAAATTCAGATTATAGAGCTGTCGGAGATGCAGAGTCTGCCTCCGTCATATTTGTAGCAGGTTTACACCACATAGTGTCGACAACACACCATTGAAATAAACTCTCATCTCCAGTTAATGGTGGCTCCCAGGAGAGTCTAGTCTCAACGGAGGCAAATGAGTGGCGTTATACAATCCATTTTATTTATCTGAACTCTTTTTGAGAAGCTTAGTGTTGTCTCTCCACACTATGCACCATCAGCAGTTGGACTGATTCCAGGCACCAGCTGACCAGCCATGAAGAAGCATCCGAGAGCAGATGTCACACCCTCAGATCCTTCCCAACCAGTGGAGAAACATCTGGGGGGAAATTTTGACATGGAAACAGGCGGGTCAGGCCGATTTTACACTCTCATCGATTTTGCCTGATTGCTTTTCTAAGCCCCTTAGCGTTTGGCTTCGAACAGTTTTGGCAGAATGGATAGTCCATCTGCTCTGCCAGCTTCGTGTATTTCTTATTTCTGGGTGTTTAGCCATTCAAACTTGATCATTCCTTGCTAAATTAGGGATTGGGTAATCTTAGTTATTTATAACTGGTTTCTATTAATTTTTTACATTTTTTATTAGAAAAGACAGTATTTGAACTTGGTACCAAACATTCATCATCAGTGTGAAAGCTGAAGAATTAATAATCAGCAGGTGCTAAAAAGGAGCCCTCTGATTAAATAGCACACACTGGAAATTAGAGTACAATATGTCTGAACGTTAATCATTACTTGGGCTTTTTTGGACATGTGGCCTGACATTGTTGAACTGATAATCTACTTGTTTAACACTTTCATCTGATTTGAATTAATTTAATGCCACTAATTAAGCCATGTTCGCTGACTTGAGTCGTTATGGGCTGGGTGGCTGATGGGAGTAGGTGGGCTTTGGGTGGCTGATGGAGAAGGCATGGTGGGGGTCACTGATTGTTGGAGGTGAGGTTGGGATTGCTGCTTGGAGTTGCTGATGGTGCTGGGGTTTCTGATTGGAGGAGGCCTAATGGGGATCACTGATTGGAGGAGGTGTTGATGGGGTCACTGTGGCGGTGTGATTGGGGTCTGATTGGAGGAGATATGATGAGGTCACTGGAGGAGGCTTAGTAGGGTCAGTGATTGGAGGAGGTGTGATGGGGTCACTGGAGGAGGCTTAGTGGAGTCACTGATTGGAGGAAGTGTGATGAGGTCCAGCACTATGTGGAGCTGGGGTCATTCATGAGAGTAGAGGGGGTCGACCAAGAGGCGGGCGGCCAGAGTCGGGCGCCTAGAAAAAGAGGTGCTCGACCTGGAAGCCCGTCTCGGTCAAGTCGTCCGGGACCCGGCCCTGCGGACGGTGTACGAAGCGAAGAAGGCCGCGCTGAAGGACCTGCAGCTCGTCGGGTCCCGAGGCGCGTTCGTGAGGTCGCGGATCCGGTTCCTGCGGGATCTGGACCGCGGCTCCCCCTTCTTCTACTCGCTGGAAAAAAGGCAGAGTGTCCGTAAGCAGCTCTTGACGCTGCTGGCCGACGACGGCTCTCTCGTCTCGGATCCGGAGGGCGTCAACAACAGGGTCCGTGAATATTACGGGGCTCTGTTCTCTCCGGATCCGTCCAGCGAGGAAGCGCTTGGAGTTTTGTGGGAGGACCTGCCGAAGGTCAGCCCGGAGGGCGCCGAAAATCTGGAAGCTCCGCTAAGCCTGGCGGAGCTGACCGGTGCCCTCGCCCGGCTCTCGAGGGGAAAATCCCCGGGGCTGGACGGGCTGACCGTGGAGTTCCACAGGGCGTTCTGGGACGTCCTGGGGAGCGACTACGCGCGGGTCCTGGGGGAAAGTCTGGCGACCGGGGAGATGCCCCTCTCTTGGCGCAGGGCAGTCATTGTCCTGCTGCCTAAGAAGGGCGATCTCCACCTCCTTAAGAACTGGCGCCCGGTCTCCCTCCTCAGCACGGACTACAAAATCTTCGCCAGGGCGATGTCTGCTCGCCTTGGTGCCGTGCTGGACCACATGATCCACCCCGACCAGTCATACACGGTCCCGGGCCGGACAATCCACGATAACATCCATCTGGTCCGGGACCTCATCCATTGTTCCCAGGAGGCTGGTCTGTCGGTCGCCTTCCTATCCCTCGACCAAGAGAAGGCGTTCGACAGGGTGGATCACGACTATCTGCTCGGAACTCTGCGCGCTTTCGGGTTCGGGACGCATTTCGTCGCCCGGATCCGACTTTTGTACGCCGCCGCGGAGTGTCTGATTAAGGTTAACGGGTCCTTGACGGCGCCCCTTCGCTTTAGGAGAGGGGTGCGCCAGGGATGCCCCATGTCCGGCCAGTTATACGCCGTTTGCGTGGAGCCTTTCCTGCGCCTCTTGCGGACGAGGTTGACGGGACTGGCTCTGCAAGGGCCGGGCGTGGAGGTCGTCCTCTCGGCTTACGCCGATGACGTGCTCCTCGCGATAGAGGATCCCGCTGACCTGCGGAGGATGCGTGAGTGCCAGGAGATTTACTCGGCCGCGTCCTCCGCCAGGATCAACTGGGAGAAATGTTCCGGACTCCTGGTGGGTCAGTGGCGGGTGGACTCCCTGCCGGAGGAGCTCAGGCCTTTTGCCTGGAGCACGACCCATCTCCTCTATCTGGGAGTCTACCTTAGCCCCGACGAGGGAGCCTGGCCGGCGAACTGGCAGGAGCTGGAGGCCAAGGTCGCCGCTCGCCTAGGGCGCTGGACAGGACTGCTCCGAGTGCTGTCCTACAGGGGTCGAGCGCTAGTCATAAACCAGCTGGTGGCCGCAATGTTGTGGTACCGGCTGGTCACTTTGACCCCTCCCCCTGCGTTTGTCGCCAAGATACAGAAGAAGCTGGTGGACTTCTTCTGGAACAACAGGAAGCACTGGGTCTCTGCCGCGGTCTTGAGTCTCCCGCTTGAGGAGGGCGGTCAGTCGTTGGTGTGCGTCAGCGCTCAGCTCGCGACTTTCCGTCTTCAGACCCTGCAGAGATACCTTTACGTCGAGCCCCCTCCTAGGTGGTGTGCTCTGGCGAGGTATTTCTTCCGCCAGCAGCTCGACCTCAATTATGACACGCAGCTCCTGTTTGTGAACTTGGGGGGTGCCAGGACCGCCCTCCGGGAGCTGCCTGTCTTTTACAGGGAACTCATCAGGGTCTGGAACAAAGTCTCCACCAAGCGCAGCTCTCCGCCGGCTGGAGTGGCGGCCGTCCTGCAGGAACCGCTGCTCGGGAATCCGTACCTCCACGGCCGAGGCTTTATGTGGCGGTCGGAAGAGAGGGCTGTGGCTGGTGAGGTGACCAGGGTCAGGGACCTGCTCGATGGCGGAGGAGCGGGCTGGATGGCGCCAGACACGCTGGCGCGGCGCCTAAATTCTGCCAATGTCCGCCACGCGGCCGATGCCATCGAGTCGCTAAAAACAGCTCTGGGCCCTGACTCCGTTAGGTGCATCGAGGAGGCTCAAGCACGTGGGGAGATCCCGTCCGAACTGACCCCCGTCCGGACGGAATTCCTCATCGGCGCCAAACCCCGGAACCTCCCTCGGGGGCCGGCGCCTCACAACTTGAGCCGCCTCGGGGAAATCCCCTCCGTGCCTTTCAGTTCCGCGCGGAGGGGTTTCCTGTACGGGCTGCTCCTGCACACCCTCAACTTTGCCATCCTCGCCGGCCGTCCGGACACGCCATGGCGTACCATCTTGCCGTCCGGAGGAGGCGGGGGTCCCCGATGGAGGGCACTCTACGCAGGGGTCCTCCCACTATTCATCGGGGACTTGGCCTGGAGGGTGGTGCACGGAGCAGTGCCGTGCAATAAATTTTAAAGCCGGTTCACGGACTCCCAGGCCGCCTGCAATTTCTGCGGTCTGGAGGAGTCCGTGTTCCATGTTTTTATTGAATGCACAAGGTTGCAGCCCCTGTTCCACTATTTGAAGGGGCTGCTCCTGAAATTCTGGCTGCACTTCAGTCCCACTCTCCTGATCTTTGGGCACCCTGTGCGGAGGGGAGCGGGTAGGTCCGAGGGCCTCCTCGTAGGACTGCTCCTGGGCACGGCCAAGGGTGCCATCAGCCGGTCCAGGCAGCGGGCGGTCGAGGGGGTCGTTCAACCTGACTGCCTGCCTCTCTTCCGCTCTTACATCCGGTCCAGGGTGTCCTTGGAGATGGAGCACGCGGTGTCCACCGGTACGCTCGCGGCCTTCCGCGAGAGGTGGGCACCGGAGGGACTGGAGTGCATCATCACGCCCGGCAACCAAATTTTAATTTGATTTTACGTTTTTTAAGTTTAATTTGTTTTAATTGCCGGTGCTTTTAGTGTCCCCCTCTCCTTTTATAGGGGGCACTGGAAAAAAGGAAAAATTTGATTTTAGTGCCCCAAAAAAAAAAAAAAAAAAAAGGCCTTGTAAATGTCTTGTGTGTGTCATCCAGGTCGGGTGGCACGGATACATGTTTTATGTTTTCGCAGGTAAACTCAAAAGAGTTTCATGAGAGTAGATGGGAACTGGGATTGTTCTTTGGAGTGGATGGGTGCTAGATCACTGGTGCCGTTGGAGCCTGTGGATTGGAACTGGGGTCGCTGATTGGAATGAATGGCTTGATAATTGTAATAGTGGGTACTGGAGCTTGCTAATGGGGTGGCTGATCAGAGGAGATGGGAACAGGGGTCTGCTAATGGGAGTGTAGGAATGAAGTGATTGGAGGAGGAGGTATGGATGTTGTCACTGACTACAGGAGATGGGGCGCTGCACTGCTGGTGGGAGGAGGTTGGCCTTCAGTGCTGATTGGAGAAGTTGGGGTTTGGTGCTGATTTTGGAGGAGTTGGGGTTTGGTGCTGATTTTGGAGGAGTTGGGGTTTGGGGCACTGGATGAAGAGGGCTTGGGGTGCTAATTAGCGGAGGTGGGTAGTGATTGGTAAAGGTGTGGCTGTGGATGCTGATTAGAGGTAACAAGGTTAGGTGAGGTGGGTTGTGCTTGCAGAGTAGATTAGCCCTGGTACAGACACTAGTTCTCCACCTCTTCCTTTTAAGACACTCCTTAAAACCTACCTGTTGAGTGACATCTGAACTAATGTCTGTGTCTTTGGCTCAGTGTCAACTTTTGTCTGATTAGGCTCCTGTGAAGTGCCTTTGGATGTTTTACTATGTTAAAAGTACTAGATTAACGCAAGTTCTTGTTCGAGTCGAGGAGGCGGGAGCTCGGAGCAGCGCGAGTCCGGGGTCGGCGAGAGGCCTATAAAGGCCAGCGGGAGCTCGGAGCAGTCAGTCGAGGAGGGGGGAGCTCGGAGCAGCGCGAGTCCGGGGTCGGCGAGAGGCCTATAAAGGCCAGCGGGAGCTCGGAGCAGTCAGTCGAGGAGGCGGGAGCTCGGAGCAGCGTGAGTCCAGGGTCGGCGAGAGGCCTATAAAGGCCAGCGGGAGCTCGGAGCAGTCAGTCGAGGAGGCGGGAGCTCGGAGCAGCGCGAGTCCGGGGTCGGCGAGAGGCCTATAAAGGCCAGCGGGAGCTCGGAGCAGTCAGTCGAGGAGGGGGGAGCTCGGAGCAGCGCGAGTCCGGGGTCGGCGAGAGGCCTATAAAGGCCAGCGGGAGCTCGGAGCAGTCAGTCGAGGAGGGGGGAGCTCGGAGCAGCGCGAGTCCGGGGTCGGCGAGAGGCGTACCGGTGCAGCTACAGGGAGAAGGCAAAAAAACAAAGGTGACGTCACAGCCTAGGGGGTAAGTGATTGGCTGGTGATTGGTGAGTAGTTTTTCTTTTTCTTCTTATATTGGTCAGTAACTTTTAACATTGTTATTACCAGTTTAAGTGTATCTAAGGGTTAAGACATGGCAGGAGAGCTCGGTCGGGTGTTATGCTCCTCCTGTACCATGTGGGAACTCAGGGACGCTTCCGGTGTCCCTGACGACTATGTGTGCGGGAAGTGTATCCGCCTCCAGCTCCTGACGGTCCGCGTTACGGAATTGGAGCTGAGGGTGGATTCACTCTGGAGCATCCACGATGCTGAGAATGACGTGAGTATCACGTGTAGTGAGTTGGTCTTACCGCAGGGAAAGGGTCCACAGCCAGATAGGGAATGGAAGACCAGCAGGAAGAGTAGAGCAAGGAAGGTAGTGCAGGGGTCCCCTGCGGTCATCCCCCTGCAAAACAGATACACCGCTTTGGGTACTGTTGAGGGGAATGACTCATCAGGGGAGGGCAGCAGCAGCCAAGTTCATGGCACCGTGGCTGGCTCTGCTGCACAGGAGGGCAAGAAAAAGAGTGGGAGAGCGATAGTGATAGGGGATTCAATTGTGAGGGGAATAGATAGGCGTTTCTGCGGCCGCAACCGAGACTCCAGGATGGTATGTTGCCTCCCTGGTGCAAGGGTCAAGGATGTCTCGGAGCGGGTGCAGGACATTCTGAAATGGGAGGGAGAACAGCCAGTTGTCGTGGTGCACATTGGTACCAACGACATAGGCAAAAAAAGGGATGAGGTCCTACGAAACGAATTTAAGGAGCTAGGAGCTAAATTAAAAAGTAGGACCTCAAAAGTAGTAATCTCGGGATTGCTACCAGTGCCACGTGATAGTCAGAGTAGGAATCGCAGGATAGCGCAGATGAATACGTGGCTTGAGCAGTGGTGCAGCAGGGAGGGATTCAAATTCCTGGGGCATTGGGACCGGTTCTGGGGGAGGTGGGACCAGTACAAACCGGACGGTCTGCACCTGGGCAGGACTGGAACCAATGTCCTCGGGGGAGTGTTTGCTAGTGCTGTTGGGGAGGATTTAAACTAATATGGCAGGGGGATGGGAACCAATGCAGGGAGACAGAGGGAAACAAAAAGGAGCCAAAAGCAAAAGACAGAAAGGAGATGAGGAAAAGTGTAGGGCAGAGAAACCCAAGGCAAAGAACAAAAAGGGCCACTGTACAGCAAAATTCTAAAAGGACAAAGGGTGTTAATAAAACAAGCCTGAAGGCTTTGTGTCTTAATGCAAGGAGTATCCGCAATAAGGTGGATGAATTAATTGTGCAAATAGATGTTAACAAATATGATGTGATTGGGATTACGGAGACGTGGCTCCAGGATGATCAGGGCTGGGAACTCAACATTCAGGGGTATTCAACATTCAGGAAGGATAGAATAAAAGGAAAAGGAGGTGGGGTAGCATTGCTGGTTAAAGAGGAGATTAATGCAATAGTTAGGAAAGACATTAGCTTGGATGATGTGGAATCTATATGGGTAGAGCTGCAGAACACCAAAGGGCAAAAAACGTTAGTAGGAGTTGTGTACAGACCTCCAAACAGTAATAGGGATGTTGGGGAGGGCATCAAACAGGAAATTAGGGGTGCATGCAATAAAGGTGTAGCAGTTATAATGGGTGACTTTAATATGCACATAGATTGGGCTAGCCAAACTGGAAGCAATACGGTGGAGGAGGATTTCCTGGAGTGCATAAGGGATGGTTTTCTAGACCAATATGTTGAGGAACCAACTAGGGGGGAGGCCATCTTAGACTGGGTGTTGTGTAATGAGAGAGGATTAATTAGCAATCTCATTGTGCGAGGCCCCTTGGGGAAGAGTGACCATAATATGGTGGAATTCTGCATTAGGATGGAGAATGAAACAGTAAATTCAGAGACCATGGTCCAGAACTTAAAGAAGGGTAACTTTGAAGGTATGAGGCGAGAATTGGCTAGGATAGATTGGCGAATGATACTTAGGGGGTTGACTGTGGATGGGCAATGGCAGACATTTAGAGACCGCATGGATGAAGTACAACAATTGTACATTCCTGTCTGGCGTAAAAATAAAAATGGGAAGGTGGCTCAACCGTGGCTATCTAGGGAAATCAGGGATAGTATTAAAGCCAAGGAAGTGGCATACAAATTGGCCAGAAATAGCAGCGAACCTGGGGACTGGGAGAAATTTAGAACTCAGCAGAGGAGGACAAAGGGTTTGATTAGGACAGGGAAAATGGAGTACGAGAAGAAGCTTGCAGGGAACATTAAGGCGGATTGCAAAAGTTTCTATAGGTATGTAAAGAGAAAAAGGTTGGTGAAGACAAACGTAGGTCCCCTGCAGTCAGAATCAGGGGAAGTCATAACGGGGAACAAAGAAATGGCGGATCAATTGAACAAGTACTTTGGTTCGGTATTCACTAAGGAGGATACAAACAACCTTCCGGATATAAAAGGGGTCAGAGGGTCTAGTAAGGAAGAGGAACTGAGGGAAATCTTTATTAGTCGGGAAATTGTGTTGGGGAAATTGATGGGATTGAAGGCAGATAAATCCCCAGGGCCTGATGGCCTGCATCCTAGAGTACTTAAGGAGGTGGCCTTGGAAATAGCGGATGCATTGACAGTCATTTTCCAACATTCCATTGACTCTGGATCAGTTCCTATGGAGTGGAGGGTAGCCAATGTAACCCCACTTTTTAAAAAAGGAGGGAGAGAGAAAACAGGGAATTATAGACCGGTCAGCCTGACCTCAGTAGTGGGTAAAATGATGGAATCAATTATTAAGGATGTCATAGCAGTGCATCTGGAAAATGGTGACATGATAGGTCCAAGTCAGCATGGATTTGTGAAAGGGAAATCATGCTTGACAAATCTTCTGGAATTTTTTGAGGATGTTTCCAGTAAAGTGGACAAAGGAGAACCAGTTGATGTGGTATATTTGGACTTTCAGAAGGCTTTCGACAAGGTCCCACACAAGAGATTAATGTGCAAAGTTAAAGCACATGGGATTGGGGGTAGTGTGCTGACGTGGATTGAGAACTGGTTGTCAGACAGGAAGCAAAGAGTAGGAGTAAACGGGTACTTTTCAGAATGGCAGGCAGTGACTAGTGGAGTGCCGCAAGGTTCTGTGCTGGGGCCCCAGCTGTTTACATTGTACATTAATGATTTAGACGAGGGGATTAAATGCAGTATCTCCAAATTTGCGGATGATACTAAGTTGGGTGGCAGTGTGAGCTGCGAGGAGGATGCTATTAGGCTGCAGAGTGACTTGGATAGGTTAGGTGAGTGGGCAAATGCATGGCAGATGAAGTATAATGTGGATAAATGTGAGGTTATCCACTTTGGTGGTAAAAACAGAGAGACAGACTATTATCTGAATGGTGACAGATTAGGAAAAGGGAAGGTGCAACGAGACCTGGGTGTCATGGTACATCAGTCATTGAAGGTTGGCATGCAGGTACAGCAGGCGGTTAAGAAAGCAAATGGCATGTTGGCCTTCATAGCGAGGGGATTTGAATACAGGGGCAGGGAGGTGTTGCTACAGTTGTACAGGGCCTTGGTGAGGCCACACCTGGAGTATTGTGTACAGTTTTGGTCTCCTAACTTGAGGAAGGACATTCTTGCTATTGAGGGAGTGCAGCGAAGGTTCACCAGACTGATTCCCGGGATGGCGGGACTGACCTATCAAGAAAGATTGGATCAATTGGGCTTGTATTCACTGGAGTTCAGAAGAATGAGAGGGGACCTCATAGAAACGTTTAAAATTCTGACGGGTTTAGATAGGTTAGATGCAGAAAGAATGTTCCCAATGTTGGGGAAGTCCAGAACCAGGGGTCACAGTCTGAGGATAAGGGGTAAGCCATTTAGGACCGAGATGAGGAGAAACTTCTTCACCCAGAGAGTGGTGAACCTGTGGAATTCTCTACCACAGAAAGTAGTTGAGGCCAATTCACTAAATATATTCAAAAGGGAGTTAGATGAAGTCCTTACTACTCGGGGGATCAAGGGTTATGGCGAGAAAGCAGGAAGGGGGTACTGAAGTTTCATGTTCAGCCATGAACTCATTGAATGGCGGTGCAGGCTAGAAGGGCTGAATGGCCTGCTCCTGCACCTATTTTCTATGTTTCTATGTTTCTATGAATGGATTCATTTTGTCCTAGAAATCATTTTGGTTTTATGATTCTAAATGCAAGTGCTTTTTGTCCTTCGTTATTTCCAATTGCAACTCCACAGAATCTTCCTGCAGCACAAGTTGCAGAACAGAATCTCCCCAGCTTCTTGCCTTATTTATCAATGAGTCCATGTGGAATAGAGTGAATTATTAAAGATAGCAGTGCAGGGAACTCTGAGAAATGACTACAGTCATCAATCAGCCTGCAGATCAATAATTCCACATTTGCAGGAGGGGCCAAGGGGAGTACAGGCTCACAAATACCATACTGCTAAAAAGTCCCAGCACCCGTTATGGTATTTAATGATTTCAGACACCATCAAACATTGAGTTTCTGGGTCTGTTTGTGGCCAAGAATCGAACAAGTGTAGGGGAGGTGGGGGGAAGACGCCAGTGTGCTCAGACATTTGGGTTTTGTCTGGCTGGTGGTACCAGTGAGACTACTGTGCTCTCCTCCAAAACTGCATTGTGACTGGTCTCTCTACTTCGAGGTACATCAGCCCTGTGGGTTTGGCATTGAATCGGTTCCGTTTTGTCAAGTCAGTTTGTTCAGCAGCAGATTCAACTGCATGCCTTCTGGGAAAATAAGCAAAAGGGGAAGTATGTTTGGAGAGCATGCTGGAGTTGAGTTCCAGTGAGGAACATGGCCATTTAGCTGCAGGCCCTGGTGGGAGAAGTTTTTCTGAATGCTTTCTTCCATCACAATCTTTGGATTGGGCACAAGAAGTTGGCCAGAGTTTGCCGAACCCTGTTTTTTTTTTTAAGGAGGGTGGGAGAGAGATCTTTCGTGTCGAATAATATGGGACACTGGGGGATCCTCATGTCACCGACTTTATTGTATTGAGATTTAAGAGGTGATATAATAGAGGTTTTGATCGAGTAAATAGAGAAAATCTATTCTCTCTGTTGAGTGAGTCAATAATTAGAGGCCATAGATTCAAAATCATTGGCAAAAGATGTAGAGGGGAGACAAGAATTGTTTTCACTCCGCGTTGACGGGATCTGGAACGTTCTACCCAAAAGATGGTGGAGGCTGATTCTATAACTGGTTTTCAAAGGGAGTTGGACAGGTGCTTGAGGATGAGGGTCTTAGAGTCACGGACAGAAAGAGGGGGGGGGGGGGAGAACTGAGCACAACTGCTCTTTCAGCCAGCACAGGCACAACTGACCGAATGGCCTCCTGCTGTGCTGTATGTTTCTACCATTCTCTCATTCTTATCGAGAGGGAGTTCCACCTGACACACTCCTCATTCTGCATGGACGTTGGGGTTAAAATGGTGATTTTTCTGAGGATTCCTGCAGTAAAATTGATGATTATTGTTTCAGAAAGTTGACTACATTCTTGAACATTTACAATGTTTTCCCTTCTTGTCTGAGTGGAAGGGAGGGGGAGAAAACCCCAAAAGGAAGCCAATAGCCAAGCTAATCGGGGGTTAGGGTTGGGGTTGTGTTGATGCTTTAGGTTGAAGCCCTGGTCCACTCTATGGGAACGGCATTGTACCTACAATGCACTGCATCCTGAGCACCCGATCTTGGCCTTGCTGCTTTGGGAGGAGCTGTGGAGCACGAGGCCTTCTCCCTGTCACAGTGACAATGGGATCTACATGTACAGAGAGGGGCAACATGCACACAAGTGGCGTGCACTCCTGAGGCTCTGACACACTGAAGCACTTCAGTGCCTGCGAGTATCAACTTGGTATCCAGGTGGTAAATTGAATCAGGAAATGTTGTAAAAATTGTTGTTAAAATGGAGGCTGTGATAAACTTTAAAGTATCTGCAATATTTTACTGATCGTTTGCAGTGTGAGTGCTGAAGAATATTAACCACGGAGAATTTAACTACAACACAGAGAGGGATGTCTTCTGTTTAATTCCAGTTGTATTGATGTGTGCTCAAGCATTCTGTGCTGTATGGAGTAAGATGTGAGGCCAACCCTCAACGCCTTTCAACTTTCATTTTACTGAATTAAATTAACACGAGTGAGTAGTGGAATAACAACCGCAAAATGTGATATAGTATACATTGTAATATATAAAACAGGACATATAACCAATAACACAGTGGATTGTACAATATGTGCAGGATGATCCAACCGATAACACAGCGACAGAGTTCCTAATCTCATGTAGTTGTGAGTCAGTAACTAGTCTAAAAGTGCATCTGTGAGAGTATTGTACTGCGCCAGAAGTTCTTAACTCGTACTAGAAGTGTCAGTTGGTAGCACTCTTGTCTCTGAGTCAAAAGGTCATGGATTCGAGCCCCATTCCAGAAACCTGAGCAAGTCATCCCAGTGCAGTGCTGAGGGAGTGCTGCACTGTCGGAGGTGCCGACTTTCAGATGAGGGATTAAACCGAGGCCCTGTCTATCCTTTCAGGTGGACGTAAAAGATCCCATGACACTATAATGAAGACTAGGGGCGTTCTCCCCGGTGTCCTGGCCAATATTTATGGCTCAACTAACATCCCTAAAAACAGATTATCTGGTCTTACCTCATTGCTGTTTTATAGTACTTAATTGGCTGTAAACCACTGTGATTCCCTGAGGTCAAGAACGGCGTTATATAAATACAAGTCTTTCTGTTTCTTCTTACTACTGCCGTGCACTGTTACTACACTTGATGTACACTGGCTGGTAGCCTACACTGCGAACACCCCTGTTGTGCAGCACTCCGATTGATTCCAATGCTACACAAGACAGATTTACTGAAAGAACGCAATCATCTGCCATGAGTGGGTTCAGATAAGTTCTGCGCTACACTAACACACCTCCCGTGTTATATTAAAGTTCAGGGATAGTGAAAACTTCCAATGGAATGAAAAAATCTCTGTTTTCCCTGGTGAATGTGCTGATTGTGTTCAGCCCCAGGGATTTCTGGGACTTTCCCGGCTCCCTGGGGATCGAGGAATCCCCTGTAGCGATTTTGCCAGCTGCATCCATTATTGTTCCAGGCTCTTTAGTCACCAGATGTATTCAGTCTTGCTACTTTTGACTTTCGGATGAGACGTTAAACCCGAGTCACCCTCTGCCCTCACAGGTGGATGTAAAAAAAAATCTCAGGCACTATTTTGAAGAAGAAGAGTAGGGGAGATCTGTGTGTCCTGGTCAATATATTTATCTCAATCAACATCACTAAAAAACAAATTACCTGATAATTATCACATTGCTGTTGGTGGGACCTTGCTGTGCACGGATTGGCTGCCGTGATTCCTACATCACATGGTGACTACACTTCAACAACAAAAAGTACTTCATTGACTGTAAGGTGCTTTTGGACGTCTTGAGGTCATGAAAGGCGCTATAGAAAAGCAAGTTTTTCTTTATACTCTTAAATATTTAGTTCTGAAATTTTAGTAAAGGATATTATCTGGATTACTAGACAAAGCACACATGGATTCATTGTCCAGGAACCAGCTCAGAACTACAGGCCATAAAAGCTTACTCATCCAATGTATGTGAAAAACATCGCAGGTTTTTATTAGACACACAATTTTCTTCTTTCACCTGTATGAGGTTGTGGTGCGGGAAGCACGGTATCAATGTACATTGGTGATGGAGGTAAATGCTGTCACTTTTACTGATCTCCCTCCCTCGTCACTTCTCGATAGCTTTGCTCTGAAATTTCCTGTGCATCACTCAAACCATTTGACACCAAAAAATATAATAATCTGATCGCTCACAGACATCGCTTTTAATTTTTCCTTTAGAATTAGGCCTCCGCGGTAGGCTGAATGTTCAGCTGTGCTTGCCCCAGACTGGTCAGGGACCCAGGAGTTAACCTTGAAATAAGACCCGATTTCTCTGCTCCGCCATTATTATCGACTGAGATGCAATGGATTTCATGGAATCTTGCAGCGCAGAAGGAGGCTATTTGGCCCGTTGGGCCTGTGATGGCTCTTTGAAAGAGCTGTCCAATTAGTCCCACTCCCCTGCTCTTTTCCCATAGCCTTGTAAATATTTCCTTTTCAAGTATTTATCCAATTCACTTTTGAAAGTTATTATTGAATCTGCTTCCTCCACCCTTTAAAGTAATGCATTCCAGATAAGAACCCAAGATTTAGGAGCAGGAGTAGGCCATTCGGCCCCTTGAGCCGGCTCTGCCATTCAATGATCTGATCTTCTACCTCAACTCCACTTTCCTGCACTATGCCCATATCCCTTGATTTCTTTAATATCCAAGATATCTAACAACCCGCTGTGTAAAAATAATTCTCCTTATTTCGGTGCTGGCTCTTTTGCCAATTACCTTAAATCTGTGTACCCTGGTTAGTGACCTCCCTGCCAATAGAAACCGTTTCTCCCTGTCTACTCGATCAAAACTCCTCATAATTATTAACTCCTCTATTAATCTCTCCTTAACTTCTCTGCTCTATGGAGACAATCCCAGCTTCTCCAGTCTCTCCATATAACTGACGTCCCCCATCCCTTGTACCATTCTGGTAAATCTCCTCTGCACCTACTCCTAGGCCTACTGGTGATGCTTGGCAGAACCTGCATGTGAACCTACAGTCAGAATGTCAGTCGAGTGGAGGAGAAGGGGCCGAAATTGCCCCTTTTTGAAGGCCCGTTACTTAGAGGCGGTAAGGCCTGTCCTGCCCGGGGTCAGGCGGAGGGTGCGTCCCATCCACAATTACTCCCGGGCCGGGTGCTGGAAACAGGTTTCCGCTGCGGCCCGTGTTTCCGCCCTGCCCGGCGCTCTGAGCCATTGTCGGCCACGCGCCGACCCCTTTTCTACCTCGCGTGGGAAATTGCCCCACAGGAGCCCAGTCGCCGCCGCTCGGTGCCCCCGACAGCTTCAAGAGTCGGGAAGCTGCCAGAGGCTGGGCGGTGCATCTGCCTGTAAAGGGGAGAGCGCACTGCCGCGCCTGCCATTTTGTTTTAATTGATGGCCGACTCTGCAGTGGGCCCAACAATGGCAGCCGCTGGCCTGGCCGTAGTCTTCCCTGGTGGCCCAGGAGGCGTTGCTCGGCCTTGCAGCGTCCCTCCCCTTTAAGTGAAGGGGAGGGATATTTTTATTTTTTTATTTTTTTTTATTTAAAATTCGTAGCCAATCGTTCCAATTCTTTGTCAAATCACAAACGCCAGAGGTCACCTTGCACACGCCAAGGATCACTCTGCGCCAATGCTCTTAGCCAAAAGGCCTAGAGCCACTGCACCGTTCCTGGAAGTACTGCAATACCAGGTTCGTGCCATGGAGGTGGATGGGTCAGGTCCCCCACACACCTCCATGGAGGTGGATGGGTCAGGTCCCCCACACACCTCCATGGAGGTGGATGGGTCAAGCCACCCCACCCACCTCCTGTTTCCAAAAAAGCAAGCATATACCTTCCTGATCCAGGGAGAACCACCCGGAGGTCATGGTGGCTACTCCCCTGTCAGGTCAGTTACGCATGATCTTAGCCAAAAGGCCGAGAAGCGATATTGCTACGCATCAACATGGCGGTGGTGCACATCGTCCCGCTCCTGGCGCAAACCTGCCTCTACACCACCTCAAACAGCACCCGACTCAGAGGTGGTGACAAAGTTAAAGTTTGGAATTTCCTGCCTCTTCCCTCTGACTCCCGCCGGGTAGTCATAATCCGAATTATCCACAAATGGGGCAAAGGGCAATTACCTCCCCCCCCCAGAATACAGTATGATACTCGGCGTGGATCAGCTTGTTGGTGAGTTTGTGATCACTCAGTAGTTTGACTAGTCGCTGCAGTCAAAGCGGAGCAATGAGGCTGAATCCCTGTTTAACACAGCCTGTGATCCGGTGACTGCCGATCAGTGAAGAGATTGAGGTTCATTTGTAATCTTTCAGAACATTCCCTGAGTTGTTCATGTAGTGGCAAAGGATGGAGCAATCCCTCATTTATCAGCACCTTCTGAAAACCAACTGTTATATTGTGCATGGATGGAGTTCTGGATTTTAACATGAGTGATAGAATATAAAAGCCATGAGGTAATATGAGCCAATATAAAATGTTAAGACCTCAATTGAGTACCATGTGCAGTATTGGGCTCCACACTCTGGGAAGTTTATTGAAGCTTTAGAGCAGAAAAAATGTTGATTCACGAGGATGCTTTCTGGTATGAAGAAAGAAGACTTGGATAAAGTGGGGCTTTTTTCCTTCGAACAACAGAAGTGTTTAACAATATGAAAGGATGGGACAGGGTAGATCGAAGCAGACTGTGCTTGAGGTGTCTAGAACAAGGGACTTCAGATACAAGATTAAATGTAAGAAATTTAGAACAGACAGCAAGAGAAACCTCTTCACACAGAGCTGCGATGCTGTGGATTTCACTTCCAGCGTTAGTATTTGAGGCAGAAACTATGTCGACATTGAAGACTAGATTGGATAGATGGACGAAGGGATATGGGAACAGGGTGAACAAATGTGATGAGGACTATTTGCTCACAAGGAAGGTAAACTCCAACACAAAGTGGGGTTGGGCCGAATGGCTTGCTTCCACTTTGTAACTTCTGTGTATAACTGTTACAGAAGTGGTTTTGCAGAAATCATCTTAAATTTGCCTCTCCCTTCGGGATATATTCTCCCTCCTGCCTCAGAAGAGAAGTCTCCCATCAAAGGGGTTTCTCTGGAGAGCCAAAGTAATCAGGGTTTTGTTTGGTGGACAGGCTCTGCCAAGTGAGGCCGGAGGACTGGTGGTCCCATGCTGCACTGCTGCAAGGAGTTGCTCAATTCTGCTCGGTCAGTATAGCTATGCAGGACTCGGGTGCAGTATTTATCTTTTAAAGCAGTACCCATTGCTCTTGGCTTCAAAAGGACCTGTAACTATATATAGTATGTACAGCGAGTGTGGAACGTGTCCATTGATGCAAAATGTTGCCAATTTGCTCGATGGGAGGACTAACTACTGCTGGACTTTGTTGAAAGCCCATCTCTCGACTGTGCCTTCCTTGTTCAGAGACATCATTGTCACAGGTCAGGAATCCAACACTATACACGCGCACTCTCGTACATGCGCTCCATGGTGTAAATGTCACCTTGCTGGAGAAAACGCAGAGGCTATTTTAATCAAATGTTCATGGAAATTAGATGGCATTGGAAAGTTGATCGTGTTCTCTGCCAATAGCTTGGTAAATTTACAGCTGTATAATCCTCACTGTCCAATTAGGAAATAAATCGGTTGTCAATGATTCCTCCTCCCAGTATTTCATGTTAACTCACATCATGATGGAATGAGACTGTCAAACTGTCTCCTCAATTCCCTGGCATGTTATGAATGCAGGTTGCTGCTGTTACCTCAGACTGACAAGGGAGCCATTGCCACTGTCCTCATGGTACGCAATGTAAACTTGTCAATGCTGTGTTGGTGTTGCCTTGGGCTGAGAAAAGAGCCATTGTTGGTATTTCTCCAATCTTCACTGTAATGTTACAATGTATTTACAGCACAAAAACAGGCCATTCGGCCCAACAGCTCCACGCTGGTTCTGGGAAAGATGGGCACAGATTTGGGAGGCGACAACATGTCAGGAACTCTGGTGAGGAAAGGGAGGTTGGAGATTGGGCGATACGGGGAGGGAGGGAGGGAGGGGGGGGGTGGTGCGGGGAGGGGCGGCCAAGGGTTGGGTTTTTTTAGGACAGAAGTGATGACGGCAGATTTGAAGGAAAAGGGGACAATACTGGAGGAGAGAGAACCGTTAACAATATCAGCTAACATGGGAGCCAGGAAGGAAAGTTGGGTTGTCAGTAATTTAGTAGGAATAAGGTCGAGAGAGCAGGAGGTCGGACTCATTGACAAGGTGAGCTTTGAAAGGGCAAGAGGGGAGATAGGAGAAAAATTCGAGAAATATGCAAATTTAGGGTTAGGACACGGGGAAAACAGAGGAAGTAAGGTCCGGCGGGCGAGGGGAAGGGAGGGAATTGAAAGCAAAAGCAGTTGATTGGATGTGGTCGATATTTTTAACAAGTCCATGAGATCCTCACATTTATTGTTGGAATAGGAGGAGGCAGCGGAGTGTGGTTTGTGAAGACAACTAGTGGTGTAGAAGAGAAGCCTGGTATTTTTGCCGTCCTGGATGATCTTAGAATAGTGGGCGGTTTTAGTGATGGAGAGCAGGACCCAGTAGTGCTTTATATGGTGATGGATGATTAGACCAGTTGTCTGCCAAAGACATTCCTTGGACCTAAGGGAGGGGAGATGAGGAGTCTACTAGGGGGAACGACTAGGGTGAGAGAGTGTATGATTTTAGTTGGGACAAGGACATTAAAGGTGGTGGAGAGGGTTTGATTTAGTTAATCAGGAGCTGCAGAGATGTCATTGTAGGCCAAAGGCTAGGTAGTTAAGAATTAGAAAGTGCAGTGGTAAGGGACTTGAGGAACATTTTTTTTTTTTCCAGGGGTGGATGCAAAAAGAAATGGGTTTAGGAGGGGGAAGGGGAATATGGGTAGCGAGTGAGACAAAGAAATAGTTGGAGATTGCCTTATCGGTGATGGTTATGGAGGGGATAGCTAGGCCACATGAGATGATAGGATCAAGGGTGTGGCCGTGTATATGGAAGGGGAAGCTGTCACAAAGGGAGAGATTAAGGGAGGAAAGGAGGGCGGTGAACTCAGAGGAGCGGGAGCGAGAAGAGTTGAACTGTCACCGTTCACCATTACAACTATGAAACTGATGGCAAATGATGGCGTCTGCATATGTGCAGATAAACTCGGAAATCCAGAAGTTGCTGTCATTTAAGCCTAGTTGAATGAGGTGTAACTAGGTTTTTAACTGCGTACTGAGTCATAATTACAGCTGAACAGCAATTCTGTCCCTGAAAAATTAATTTTACATTTATGGAATGATGAATTTTTCCATTATGTTTAAAATCACATGTTTTTTGATATTTATATTTAAAGTTTCTTCATGATAGTTCAGCTTCTACCTTAATCCCATGTGTATGTCCCAATCTTTTTAAAAATTAGTTCTTGGGATGTGGGCATCGCTAGCAAGACCAGCATTTATTGCCCATCCATAATTGCCTTTGAGAAGGTGGTGGTGAGCTGCCTTCTTGAATCACTGCAGTCTGTGTGGTGAACATACTCCCACAGTGCTGTTAGGAAGGGAGTTTCCTGGATTTTGAACCAGCCACGATGAAGGAAGGGCGATATATTTCCAAGTCGGGATGGTGTGTAATTTGTCTTTATTTCGCTTTCTGTAAAATGATTAAAAAGTGAAGGAAAATCAGTGCATTTTACTTCCTGGTTTGCTCTCTGAGAATTCTTCAGTGTGATGGGCTGCTTAGCCAGCTTGATAACATCACTGTTGCTGAATGTTGGAGATCTGTTAGACTTGGCGCCAGAATGAAATTAATGTCGGGAGAGGTGAAATTGACGCCACAGAGATCACTACATCTTTGTGGGCAGCTTCATTCGAGGTCAGCAGCGAGTGATGTCACTTTGCCGCTGACCACAAAATCCATTCTGCTTCCACCACTTTCTGGTTGGACATTCCATGTCCTAACAACCTTAAATTTATGACACTGAGTAATGGAAACAACTTTTCTTCATTTACCTTATCAAAACTGTCATACTTTTGAATACCTCCACCAAACCTTTTAAACTTCTCTGTTCTAATGAACAGAACCCTAGATTTTCTAGTCTCTTCTAACGAATACCTCTTATCCCTGGTACCATCTTAGTGAATCTCTTCTAAACCCTCTCCATGGCCTTGATATCCTTCCTAAACTTAGTTACACAAACCGCGACACAATTTTCTAACTGTGGCCCAGCCACTGATTTCTACAGGTTTAGTATTACCTCTTTGCTTTTGTACTCTCTGTCCCTATTTATAATTATCCCATATGCCTTACTGAGATCTCATTGCTGCCTGTCTCCATTATTCTATCTATAAACAATCTGAATTGCACTCCTGCCTGTCATCATAGGCGGTCCCTCGAACGAGGGTGACTTGCTTCCACATGAGTTCACAGATGTTTCAATAAAGGACCCGATGGTCCAGTCCTGAACTCCAATTGAGGAGGTGGAAGATGCCTGTGTGTGGATTTTTTTAATGTGTGGTAACCGTTACTGTCTAAATCCCTCAGAGATTCATGCTTTATCTCACTCGCCGCTATCCATTACTCTCTATAAACCGCCTGAACCCCTTGATGAGATTCCTGCCTGTAACTTCCCCTCCTGTATCCATATTCTACTTGTGTGTGATCTGAACCCAATGAGTTTACAGCTTGTACCTCCAGTTCTGTGGAGCTCTTCATGGAAACATAGAAAATAGGTGCAGGAGTAGGTATTCAGCCCTTCGAGCCTGCACCACCATTCAATGAGATCATGACTGATCGTTCACCTCAGTACCCCTTTCCTGCTTTCTCTCCATACCCCTTGATCCCTTTAGCTGTAAGGGCCATATCTAACTCCCTCTTGAATATATCACTGCTATCATTAACTTCAAGAGTTAATGAGAAGTGCGTGCGATGTGATTGAGAGGAGTGCTGGTGCTGAGTGATGTTGAGCTCGGCAGGCGAGGGGTTAAACATTGGCCCGAGCTGGAGAGTAAGCAGCAGTGCATTGTGGTAGGGCAGCCGGCAAGCTCGGAGTGGTGCAGTGAGTAAAGCATGTGGGAGGAGAGCCGCTGACTGAGCCTGCCTGCTGGACCGAGTGCTGGGAGCGGGGAGCTCAGGCTGTGGGACGCCAGCCGCTGTCCGTGCCGGGGCAGCGCTGTGCTTCACCGACCGACCGACACAGCCGAGGGGGATGAAGGGCCGAGGCTGCTGGGAGACGGGATCCGCTCGCTCATTCTGCAACTCGGGCTGCCTGAGTAAACTGAAGAGGGGTTAGTGGCCTTGCAGTGCTTCTCTCTCACACACAGCCCGGCTGCTGCTCATCTTGCACACTGCCCGCTCAGCAAGTTGCACAGAAGTGTCATTGTAGCGCACAGGGCCGGATCAGAGTAAAATCCAATCATATAATCCCCTAATGTCATTGTCTCCAGGCCCTGATACAGAGAGAATAGAGCTTTGAATGCACGTGATTGATTATACATCCCAGGACCATCATTGTATCCTCCTCCCATTTGGTTTAATAATCCATTATTGATCACTTTATAATAATGCTTTGCAATGAGTGAGTGCTATTCGTTCCGGGCCCTCCTAAGCCGCGAGGAGACCGATTCTGCAGTCATCTATTACCAATCACAGAATGATAATACTTAGCAGTGAAAATGGGGCAGTTATTAACAAAAAAATCAAGCGATTGATCCAGTGAATGTATCCATGTTTCCTGAGTTGTGGCCTGTGGTTTGTACGTGATGTATCACACGGTTACGTCGCGTCATTAGACTACAGCGTTAATTAGAGGCACTGAATGCAGGATCAGTACCCGAGGTGTTCTCTCCAAGCGGTCACTCTGTATAACGTCACCACCCAATGCTCTCTCCTCAGCTACAGTTACTGCAGTCACCCTGTTCTGAAACGGCACATCTATTCATTACCACTGGGCTGTCCACGGGGCAGGCAGCTGACATCATAGATATCTGTCTGTCCTGCTGCCAGAGCTGGCACCCGTCCCTTTAACCCCCGGGGGCAGGCACCCCTCTCCTTCACCCCCCGGGGCAGGCGTCTGTCTCCTCCAGTCACTGGAGCAGACATCTGTCTTCTGAGCTGGAGCAGGACTTTGGATCCTCGTCCGATGGCAGACAGTTAAAATAAAATGGCCGCCGCGGCAGTGCGCCCAGCCACAGGTAGCTTCCCGCAGGGGAATGCTGTCGGGGACACCAAGCGGCGGCCGATCCACTCCGGCAGGGCAATTTCCCACGCGGGGCGGAAAAGGGGCTACCGCCGGTCGGTAAAGGGTTGACGGTACACCGGTGGGGCAGAAATACATGGGGAGCGGGGCGGATGTCAGTATGTGCCATAGCGCAGCGCGACACGGACGTCCCACATTGCGCTGACGCATCACAACGTGTCTCTCCCCTTCAGTTAAAGGGGAGGACCGCTGCGAACTCTGCAGTCACGTTACTGGCACCCACTGGGCCACCAGGGAGGGTTTCACCAGGCCAGCGGTCTGGCACCCAAGAGGGGGTGCCAAGCTGCCTATTGGCAGCCCGGCTGAACCCGTGGCCGCCATTGTCGGGTCGACCTCGGAGTCGGCAGACAATTAAAATAAAATGGCGGCTGCGGCAGTGTGCCCTCCCCTTTAATGGCGGACGGGCAACTTCCTGCCAGGGAACGCTGTCGGGGGCATCGACCGGCGGCCGACCTGCTCCCACAGGGCAATTTCCCACGCGGGGTGGAAAGAGGTCGCTGCCGGTTGGTAAGGTGGTTGACGGGTCGCAAACACCAACGGGGCGGGAACGTCCACCGTCTAAAATTAGGGCAATGTCGCGATTGTCGGCGACTCCGCGCCAACCGAGCGGTGAGTGCTCTTTAAAAAAGGGGCAATTTCGGCCCCAATGACTGTGAACAGGAGCAATAAACCAAAGATAATTAAGCAGTAAATGTGGGAATCCCTCAGTTTGAGACACATTCCGCACCTCCTATCCCTCAGCAAATGCTAGACTCCCTCTCTCTAGATCTATGTCGAGTAAAAGTCTTGTGCCACGCCTGAAAGTGCCTCACTTGAAAACGTGAAGTGTGTATCACACTTGCACTGCATTGGTGCAAACATCATATTCATAAGACAGTAACAAATCAGGGCAGAGAGACAATCTCCAATGATCAAGAAGTATCTTCAAGAAGGAAAGAGAGATAGAAAGCTATTCATTCCTTGCTGGTTTCATCCCACCCTGACAACCTGGCCTCCTTTGCAGAGCTGCAACTCTGCCAACAAACTTCCCTCAGCAGCAGCACGTGGCTCCTGATTGACCTGTGCGTGTGCCATTTACAGCACTGGAAGCTGCAAAAAGATTTACCAGCATGATACCAGAACTGAGAGGTTGTACCGATCGGGAAAGATTGTCCAGGCTGGGGACTTTTTAATCGAGAAACGAGTAGACTGAGGGCTGACCTGATGGAGGTGTGTAAGATTATGAAAGAGTTTGATCGGGTAGATGTAGATAAGCTGTTTTCACCTGCAGGCATGACCAGAACTGGGGGGCATAAATATAAGATAGTCAGTAATAACTTCAATAGGGAATTCAGGAGAAACTTCTTTCATCAGAGAGTGGTTATAAGATGGAATTCACTACCACAAGGAGCAGTTGAATCGAATAGCACATGCTTTTAAGGGGGAAAAAAAAGAAAGACTTGGATTTATATAGCTCCTTTCATGGCCACCAGACATCTCAAAGCGCTTTACAGCCAATGAAGTACTTTTGGAGTGTAGTCACTGTTGTAATGTAGGAAACGTGGCAGCCAATTTGCGCAAAGCAAGCACCCGCAAACAGAAATGAGATAATGACCAGATAATTTTTTTAAATGTTGATTGAGGGATAAATATTGGCCAGGACACCGGGGATAACTCCCCTTTCTCCTCTTTTAGATAGTGGCATGGGATCTTTTACATCCACTTGCAAGAACAGACGGGGCCTCGGTTTAGCATCTGATCCGAAAGATGGGAAGCTCGATAAGCACATGAGGGAGAAAGAAATAGATGATGTTGATGAGGTTAGATGAAGTAGGGTGGGAGGAGGCTCGTGTGGAGCATGAACACCAGCATGGGCCTGCTGGGCCTGATGACTATTGCAACGCACTCCTGGCTAGCCTCCCACATTCTACCCTACGTAAACTAGAGATCATCCAAAACTCAGCTGCCCGTGTCCTAACTCGCACCAAGTCCCAATCACCCATCATCCCTGTTCTCGCTGACCTACATTAGCGTCTGGTTAAGCAGCACCTCGATTTCAAAGTTCTCATCCTTATTTTCAAATCCCTCCATGGCCTCGCCCCTCCCTATCTCTGTAATCTCCTCCAGCCCCACAACCTCCCGAGATGTCTGCGCTCCTCTAATTCTGCCTTCCTGAGCATCCCTGATTATAATCGCTCAACCATTGGTGGCTGTGCGTTCTGTTGCCTAGGCCCCAAGCTCTGTAACTCTCTGCCTAAACCATTCCACCTCTCCACCTCTCTTTCCCCCTTCAAGGCGCTCCTTAAAACATACGTCTTTGACCAAGCTTGTGCTAATTTCTACTTATGCTGCTCGGTGTAAAATTTTATCTCGTAATACTCTTGTGAACGCCTTGGGACGTTTCACTATGTTAAAGGCGCTATATAAATACAAGTTGTTGTTTCCATGCGGTTATTACTTTATAAAGAGAGGGACCAGGTTAAAGACTTATACAGGTATACAGTAACCAGCTCCCCTAACACACAGGTATACAGTAACCAGCTCCCATAACACACAGGTATACAGTAACTAGCTCCCATAACACAGGTATACAGTAACTAGCTCCCATAACACACAGGCATAAAGCAACCAGCTCCCATAACACAGAGGTAGATAGGTATTCAGTTACCAGGTCCTGTAATACACAGCTCTAGTCTTTCAGGTGAGATGTTAAACCGAGGTCCCATCTGCCCACTAATGTGGACATAAAATATCCCAAGACACTATTTTGAAAAAGAGCAGGGAAACCGATATGATGGGCAGGAAAAGAACAGCTGGTCCATCAAGCCTGGCCAACACCATGGGGCAGAGGAGAGGCGGGGAGTTACCCCGGTGTCCCGGCCAACCTTTATCCCTCAATCATCATCACTTAAAGACATATTACCTGCTCATTATCACATTGCTGTTTGTGGGAGTTTGCTGTGCGCAAATTGGCTGCTGCGTTTCCCACATTACAACAGTGTCCTCACTTCAAAAAAAAGTACTCACTAGGCTGAGACGCACTTTGGGATGTCCTGAGGTTATGAATGGCGTCGTGTATCACAGAATCATAGAATAGTACAGCACAGAAGAAGGCCATTCTGACCATCGAGTCTGTGTAACACGTTCAAAGAGCCAACCAGTTAGTCCCACTTCCTCGCTCATTCACCATGCCCCTGCATTATTTTCTCCGTATTTATCCAATTCCCTTTTGATGGCTACTATTGTCTCTACCCACCCATCATCGTCATAGGCAGTCCCTCGAAATCGAGGAAGACTTGCTTCCACTCTAAAAGTGAGTTCTTAGGTGGCTGAATAGTCCAATACGGGAATTACAGACTCTGTCACAGGTGGGACAGACAGTGGTTGGAGGAAAGGGTGGGTGGGACTGGTTTGCCACATGCGCCTTCCGCTGCCTGTGCTTGATTTCTGATGCTCTCAATGACGAGACTCGAGGTGCTCAGTGCCCTCCCGGATGCACTTCCTCCACTTAGGGCGGTCTTTGGCCAGGGACTCCCAGGTGTCGGTGGAGATGTTGCACTTTATCAGGGAGGCTTTGAGGGTGTCCTTGAAACGTTTCCTCTGCCCACCTGGGGCTTGCTTGCCATGCAGGAGTACCGAGTAGTGCGCTTGCTTTGGGAGTCTTGTCAGGCATGCGAACAATGTGGCCTGCCCAACCCTTGAACCCATAAACCATGCTGCAAGGACCCACTGCCCATCCACCCCCCCAACTGCGGCCTACCTTCTGAGCCAACCTCCTCACTGCCAAGCCCCACCAGTTGGACCCTCGCTTCTCACAGACGACTCAGCTGCACCAAGCGACTCCCAGCGATCTCAGCGGTGGTGAACCTTCGACCAGCTTCAAAAACAGGTTTGGGCTTACCTCATGCACGAGTCTTCCCTCCAGGCCTCCCTTCAGCCATCGGCGACCGGGCCACTCTTCCTCCAGCGATGCTCTGGAGTCCAGCACGTGGTGTGCACAATGGCTGTGGTCACTCTCACCTCTCCTCCTTCCACTCTGAACACGCTGACCTCTCCTCCTTCCACAAAATGGACCTCTGACCTTCCCAATGCCTGCCCTCAGCCAGGGCTCGGATAGCTGTAACCACCTTCCTTACAGGCAGTGCATTCCAAATCCTTACCACTCGGCGCATAAATATGCTTTTCCTCATCACTGCTCTTTTGCCAATCACCTTCAATCCGTGCTGTCTGGTTATCGACCCTCCAGCTACTGGAAATTAGTTCTCTTTATTTAAACCCCCCTTCATGATTTTAAATACCTCCTATCAAATCTCCTTAGCCATCTCTGCTGTAAGGAGAACAGCCTCAGTTTCTCCATTCTATCCATGTAACTGTAATCCCTCATCTCTGGAACCATTCCAGTAAATCTCTTCTGTACCCTCTCCAAACGCTGCATGCTATTCCTAAAGTGTGGTTCCCAGAATTGGACACAATACTCCAGCCGGGGCCGAACTAGTGTTTTATCTCTGTTTAGCATAACTTCCTGGCTTTTGTACTCTATGGGCCCGAACTTGGTCAAAGCCAAGTGCCGCCCAAAGAACTGCCGAGAGACCGGGTGGTACTTTGCCAGGAAGATTGCTCGAAATGATCTGCCAGAACCGCCCGGCGGCAAAAAAACGATTTATGCCGTGAATCAGGGCGGCAGCGGGCAGGAGTTCCCAATCTCGGCAGCGAATGCAATCCTTGCCGAAGTGCCGCCCAGGATTGAGTTGGGCCCAGGGAGGGGGGTAACAGCTAAAAATAAAAATTTACTCTCAAAACCCCACTGGAAAACCTTCAGGGGACGCCATCCACCTGAATCGCTGAAAAATAAATAAATGATGTTCACTAACCTTTTTTTGCAGGTCGTCTTACTTACTGTGGGAGTTAGACCTGCCTCCACGCAGTGGTCCTTCCCCCTGCTGCCGCCGACTCCCACCCACACCAAAATGGCAGCTCGGCAGACGGGAGATCACTTGCGCGCTAGCGGCTGTCAAAGGCCGGTTCCCAGCGGTACTCCACTCCCGCCGGCGGGAGGCTGAGAGGAATCTAATGTCACCAAGGGGAGACTGCCCAAAATACTTGGCGGCAGCCGGTGGTAAGGCCACCAAGTTTGGGCCCTAGGCCTCTATTTATTAAGCCCAGGATCCCATATGCTTTGTTAACTGTGTTAACCTGTCCTATCACCTTCAAATCTTTGTGCACAAACATCCCAAGGTGTCTCTATTCTTGCACCTCCTTTAAAATTGTACCATTTAGCTTGTATTGTCTCTCCTCATTCTTCCCACCAAAATGTATCACCTCACACTTCTCTGCGATGAATTTCATCTTCCATGAGTCCGTCCATTCCACCAGCCGATGTCCTCTTGAAGTCTATCACTATCTTCCTCTGTTTACTACACTTTCAAGTTTTGTGTCATCTGCAAATTGAGCCCTGTACACCCAAGTCCAAGTCATTAATGTATATCAAAAACCGTAGTGGCCCTAGTACTGAACCTTGGGGCACTCCACTGTATATCTCCCTCCAGTCTGTAAAACAACCAGTCACTACAATGCTCTTTTTTTTAACCTTTAGTCAACTTTCCATCCATGATGCTACTGCCCCTTTTATCCCATAGGCTTCAATTTTGTTAACCAGCCGAATATGTGGCACTTTGTCAAATGCCTTTTGAAAATCCATGTACACATCGACTGCACGGCCCCATCCCCCCTCAAAAAAAACTCAGTCAAGTTAGTTAAACTCAATTTGCCCTTAACAAACCGTGCTGACTCTCCTTTATTAGTTCATGCTTATCCAACAGGCTGCTAATTTTCTCCCGGATAATTGTTCCGAAAAGCTTCCCCACCACTGACGATAAACTGCCGGGCCTGTAATTGTCAGGTTTATCCTTCTCCCCTCTTTGTACAAGGTTGTAACATTTGCAATCCCCCCAGTCCTTTGGCACCACCCCTGTATCTAAGGAGGGTCGGAAGATTGTGGCCAGCACCTCCGCAATTTCTATCCTTATTTCCCTCAGCAACCTAGGATGCATCCCATCCGGAACGGTTGACTTATCCACTTTAAGTACTGCCAGCCTTCCTAGTTACCTCCTCTTTGTCTATTTTTTAATCTCATCCAGTATCCTGACCACCTCCTCATTCACTGTAGCTTAGGCAAAGTTCCCTTCCTTGGTAAACACCTATACAAAGTATTCTTTTGGTACCATACCTTCTTCCTCGACCAATAAATCTCCATTTTGGTCCCTGATCAGCCTGACCATTCCTCTGACAACCTCTTTGCTGTTAATATGCCTACAGAAGACCTTTTGGATTCCCTTTTATGTTAACAGCCAATCTATTCTCGTACTGTCTCTTTGCCCCTCATATTTCCTCCTTCACTTCTCCTCTGTACTTTGTATATTCAGCCTGATTCTCCCTTGTATTATCAGGCTGACATCTGTCATGTGCTCCTTTTTTCTGCTTCATTCTACTCTCCAACTCCTTCATCATCCAGGGAGCTCTGGCTTTGGTTGCCCTCCCATCCCCTTGTGGGAATGTACCTAGACTGTACCCGAACCATCTCCTCATTAAAGGCTGCACATTGTTCCATTTATATTTCTGCCTGTCAGTCTTTGACTCTAATATACCCGGACCAGATTTCTCCTCAGTTTGCAAAAATTAGCTCTTCTCCAGGTAACTTTTTATTGTAGATTGTTCCTTGTCCTTCTTTATAACTAATCTAAACCGTACAATATTATGATCAGTATTCCTGAAATGCTCTCCAACTGTGACATTCTCCATCTTTGACCCACTTCATTCCCCAGGACTAGATCCAGCAATGCCTCCTTCCTCGTTGGGCAGGAAACATACTGATCGAGAAAATACTCCTGAACACACTTCAGAAATTCCTTCCCTTCTCTGCCCTTAACACAATCACTGCCCCATTTTATTGGGGTAGTTAAAGTCACCTATTATTGCTACTGTATAGTTCTTGTTCCTCTCAGTAATTTCCTTGCAAATCTGCTTCTCTATCTCCTTCCCACTATTTGGTGGCCTATAAAATATACCGAGTAGCATAAAAGCTACTTCATTATATCTGAACTCCAACGAAATAGATCCTGTCTTTAACCCCTCAAGGACATTCTCTCATTCTAGTACTGTAATATTTTCCTTAATCAAAACTGCTATCCTCCTCTCTCTTTTCCTTCCCTATCTTCCCTGAATACTTGTACCCAGGAATATTAAGCATCTAATTCTCCCCCTTTTTGAACCAGGTCTCAGTTATCGCCATTACATCATACTTGAATTGAAATGGTTGTAGCCAGCGGAAGTCATAGTTTATATATTTTTTTCCAATGTTTATTTCATTAAAACCAGTCAGAGAATTTTTGTGTTGTTTAATAGGTAATGTCTGGTTTAAACTGGAACTCTCTCTTCACAATGTCAGATTGATATCCTGGAGTTTGTTTAGTGTTTGGAGCGGAGTTTCGCTGAAGTTTAGACTGCAATTCGTTGTCTCCCAGGACATTGAGTGAGCTGGGTAGGCTGTGTCTGTAACATGGGAGGAACATGCTCCATGGTTGACTGGGTTTTCCTCTGTACACATCTTTGTTGGTATGTAGATAAACATGGCAAAGAGTTGTGAAAGTTCCTTCATCTAATAACTCCGCCTCTTTAATTACACAAACAGGCTGTCACATAATTAACTCCAGGTTGTAACCCTGCCAAGATCACAAATTAACAATCAATGCAATCACATTATCTATGGGTTTAGTCTGCAATTTGAGCAATTAATTCTATTTCACTTCGAGATAAATTTTTACATCTACAAAGCAACCCTATAATTTGCACTGAAGTTAGTGCTTAGACACCATCAACGGTAAAAGCTCATCACAAATCATTGGCCCTAAGTTTCCAATACTCGATTCCGATGATGGAAGACACATTTTGCTAGACTGCTTCCAGACTGGTTTCCCACTCGGCCATGCTACCACGGGAAGCAGCTGAACAGCTTTTTTTAGCCCCATTAGTGCCCCCTGGAGGGGCTAAACGGGGCGCAATGGTGTTTTCGTCTGGGGGAGGGGTGCGCTACTGCCTTGCGGGAAATTTCCTCGAAGGTTTGGGGAGCGCTGTCCCGGCAACGCCGGCGTGCAACCGACAATGACATCATCGCCGTGCACGACAACCCCTCACCTCCCCGCGGGCCATGAGGCTGGCGGACATTCGCTGCCAGAGCGTTCTTTAAAAGGGAGGCCTTTAACGTCCCTTGGGTACCGGGCTGCTGGCCCGGTCTCGTGCGTCTCTGGTGGCCCAGTGGCGGCCGTCAAAGGGCCATGCAGAGTGCGCAGCGGCCGTCCCCTTTAATGGAAGTGGATAAGCGTTGTAGCCCATCAGCGCCAAGAGGAGCATCTGCGTAGCGCTGGACTCGGTGCCGCGCTACCCCCTCGGGAGCCCCCCTCAGGAAGCGGAGCGCCATAGACAGCGCTCCACTTCCTTTGAGCGGCGCACGGCCCAATTCCACGTCGGGAGCGGGACCTCTGGGCCGGGCAATAAAAGTCCCGGCCCAGGAAGGTTACCGCCCCCAATCGGGGCGAGAGGCAATTTTGCCTCCTCGAGGGAGGAAGGGAAAATGAGGGACAGTTACTTTGGGTTGCTATTGTACACCACTTGAGACTGCTGCTCTGTTCACTTGGAGCTCCTGACGCTGACACTGGCTGTGTAATGGTATTGTATCTGTTTACTAGAAGCTCACCATCTTGATATTGTTGTGTGATGGTTCTGCACGTGCTTGTTAAATGCCTGCAATCTAGATATTGGCTGAGTGGTGCTGGGTGTGCTTGCTGGAAGCTTGTGATTCTGAGACACACTGTGATCGCGCTGGCTTATTGTGTAAATCCACCCTAAAAAGCTGCAGCTGGCCTTCAAGTGTTTGCTCATCGAGTGTCAACTGT
Source organism: Pristiophorus japonicus (assembly GCF_044704955.1). Taxonomy (NCBI): domain Eukaryota; kingdom Metazoa; phylum Chordata; class Chondrichthyes; family Pristiophoridae; genus Pristiophorus; species Pristiophorus japonicus. The sequence continues at coordinate 181,013,087 of NC_091984.1, forward strand.
GCTGAGCAACGCAGCTGAGTTATGAAGCAAGGCTGCACATGTACACGGATACCCACAGATGCACGCACACGCACTGACATACATGCACAGTCATGGACACATGGATATACTGATATGCACTGACACACGTGCACATATATGGGTCAGTGGATTGCAGCCAGAGTGGGGACCCTAGCTGGTTGTCTTTTTTCCCGACTCTAGCCCAACTATGCACAAATCAGGCATTGAATTTCCATAGTCTATTCTCCCTGGCAGTGCAATGAATGACTGGCCCTTTGGGGAGCTCTGTCACCTCTTCTGTATATGACTCACTTTATTTTGCAGTTCTCTGACTCTTTCCTGTCGTACGAGTCCTGTTACCTTCAACCTCGTCCTTCTTCAGCATATCCTTGATCCCGTGTCAAAGTTGGAATGAAATCCTCCCGGAGCAGATCTGCTTGTCTGCCTCTCTAGTTGAGCTTGTTCTTTAGCTGTATATTGCTTCCCTTTGCGTTCGGAGTTGGGACCAGAGCCATTATTTTTCTATAATGACAGTTTTGTTGACGGATGTAACCAAATGCTTCTGTTCTTTATGACCTGCTATTTTTAAGCGGAGGCAGTCGAGCGATTCGTTGAGCATGGGGCATGCACCATTTCTCGAATGGTGAGGGCTTTAACTCCCATTGCATCAGTTGTCACGGTAATGCCAAATGAGCCAATTATAAATAATTGGAAGGCAGTCTTAAGGTCAGTCCTTTTCAGTCTAACAATTCTCAAACCAACAATAAAGTCCTTCTCCCTTACTGGAGACATTTAATGAGGTGTAATAATGGTCGGAAGGGAAGCATCATTCCGTGACTGGTAACAAACATCAGTGAGTTTTGTTGGAAACAATTGAAAAGGATTTTAATAGGGAGAGATACGGAGCAACAAAGCTTACAGTAAAAGTATCTTTTTCTGCCTTATAAGGTCATGTGAAGAGCACTGCAGGAATGTCAATTATCTTATAAACGCAGTGCAAAATACTCCGTCAGTTGTAGTGTGCCAACTGGACTGGGAACGCACATGGCTGTCGGTTGAAATCTTTGGCAAAAACTGTATTAAGCCAGTGCATTTTAAGGTTGTGCAGTAATCTTAATCCGTTACGTTAGATTGCTCTCCCTGCTACCTCTGGTGCTTCACTGGGCCCGACATTGAGCCCCACTCCAAACAGGGCATACCTACCATTTTAGAAAGCTCTTCTCCGCCCCAATCCGTGGAGCGGAGATACCAGAGAGATTCTCCACCGAATGTTTTGAGGGGTCGGGGTGGAGTTCCGGGCGGCCGCGGGGTGGAAGTGCCCTTGCCGCAGGTCACCGCCCCGACCAGCGCGACGTTAACGGGAGGGCCACTGCGAACTCTGCAGAGTTTTCAGTTAGGACCATGAGACCACCAGGGAGGGTTTTGGCCGGGCCAGCAACATGGCACCCAAGAGGGGGTGCCACGCTGCCTGTTGGCAGCCCGGGGGCCATCGTTGTCGGCCCGACCTGGCAGTCGGCCGACAATAACAAATAATATGGCAACCGCGCCAGCGCGACCTCCCCTTTAAGGGCGGACGTGCCGCCCAGACACACACAGTTCCCCACTGGGGAAAGCTGTCTGTGTCACCGACCGGCGGCAGTACCGCGCGAGGGCAGAAAGAGGGTCGCCACTGCTCGGTGTGGAGTGGGCACTTGCCCGACGCAGCGGGAAAACGGGCAGCGCAAAAACCCGTTTCCGGCTCGGGGCAGTTTCGGTCTGTACGGCCTCTCCGCTCCATTTCCGCCTCTTAGAGGCGGTATGGAGCTTATGGACGGGGGCAATTTTGGCCTCGCGGTGTGTTGACGATGCACACGATTATTAATGTGCTTTTCGGCCAGCAGATTCAGGGGATTAAGAGATATGACTTGAGTTGCAAATCTCCAGAGCTTGCTGATCGATCTCTGGCATTTCACCGTTTGCTTTGTTCTCTGTTCCCTGATATTTTGCCGGATTTGCATATCAATTGTCCAATAAAATTGCTGCAGAAAGTTAAGTCTGGTAATTAAGAGCGCAAGTACTTTATTAACGACCCGATAATTGTTTGTGCAATGCCGATCAACCCCTCTGGCCCACAATGGGAACAATTTAAAGTGTTCAATCTCATTCCTGCATGTAGTCAATTGGATTGTTGAAGATTTCAAAAATGTAACTTAAAATGTTCAAATTTTTCTGTACTTTTCCTTCCTCTCTCTCTCTCTCTCTCAGTCCAATCTTTCTTTCCCCCTCCTTTCTCTCTCTGTACCTGAATTGCCTCTAATTCGCCCTCCTCCTCCATTGTCGCTCTTTTTTCTCGATGCTTGAATCTCATTGGTTAAGGAGATACAGTGTTGGTTCCAGATGGCCCTTGATCAGCTCACAGTGCCAACAAGATCCGTCCCATTATGTTATCGCGCAGATCACAATCGCAATCCCTGCATGGAAGGACAGACTCCTTAATTGTACCACTGGGTGTTATTCACAGCCTGAGCTGGACATTCACACACCCACCATTACACATCACCGAAATCCTGTGATGATGGTAGGTGCCGTACGCCTCAGTCCGTGGTGCCCATAGTAAGCGGGATTTACCAGATGTCATGTGTCATGTGCGTTTGAGGTCGGTCGTCAAGTGCTGAAGTGGTGCTGGGATCTATAAATGTGAGATTTCACAACTGTTGAATTGGCATTGTTGCTATGGTAGTAGCCCTAAAGAAGAGGGTGTAACCTTCAGCAAAGATATCATCATCATAGGCAGTCCCTCGGAATCGAGGAAGACTTGCTTCCACTCAAAAAATGAGTTCTTATGTGACTGAACAGTCCAATACGAGAACCACAGTCCCTGTCACAGGTGGGACAGATAGTCGTTGAAGGAAAGGCTGGGTGGGACAGGTTTGCCGCACGCTCTTTCCGCTGCCTGCGCTTGACAATGACAAGATTCAGCAAAGATATGGTCATAAGTGAGATTACAGTTTCCATGAGCAGTGATCTGTAGGGGTGGCACGCGTCCATTTTGTTGATTTTAAGACCGTTGATCAGAGGAGTAGACGGTCTGTCTCCACATCTCCAGTGTAAGCTTTGTCAACATGATCTTTGTCTGATTGAAATCCCTGCCCTTCTCCTCCAAGGAGGCTGCCATCTCACAGCGAGTGTGTTGAGACGAGGAAGATCATCCCTCTTCTCCCGAGCTGTTAATCCCTATCTGCACTAACCTGTCAGCAGTGACTCAGTGGGTACCACTCTTGCTGCTGTCAGAAGGTTGGAGTTTCAAGTCCTACTCCAGGAACTTAATCTAGGCTGACACTGCAGTGCAGTACTGAGGGAGTGCTGTACTGTCGGAGGTGCCGTCTTTTGGATGATGCATTAAACTGAGGCCCCGTTTGCTCTCTCGGGGGCGTAAAAGATCCCATGGCATTATTTCAAAGAATACAGGGAAGATATTCTCTCCTGGCTAATATTTATCTCTCAGTCAACATCGCAAGAAGTAATATTTGTTCGTTGCAGTTTATGGAAGCTTGCTGTGTGCAAATTGGCTGATACGTTTCCTACATTACAACAGAGACTACATTTCAAAAAAGTACTTTATTGGCCATAAAGCGCTTTTGGACGTCCTGCGGTCATGAAAGGCACTATTTAAATGCAAGTCTGTCTTTTTGTACTGGGTAAGAGACTGTTTGACAGGACTTAAATTATCAGGACAGGGCACCACTGTGATTTTGCAGTCAAGATTATAATTGAAGAGAAACAGTTGGACTGAGTTAAGAGATGTTATGGATCAATGCAGTGCTCTGTGCTCAGTACACATAATCTCACCAAAGAGCAGGCATTGAAGTCAGGATTGACTGTTATGGAGGGAGGCAGCCATAGAAATGAAGGCAATGAGGAAATAAATTCATCTGGACGGATTTGCACAGACTACTGAAGTGCCATACTCTTCATCTGTAACTTGCTGGTTTGCAGGGAAGCACTCTTATACTGTGCCAAATAATCCCAGCATTTTCATTCCCTAAAGTGGCCTTGGGTTTTACATTTTTTTTTGTTGCCTCTTCCAGGGGATTATATGGCTGGTGGGTGGGGATACTGTGAATCAAGATGCTTAATGCAGAAACATTGCAGGGATAGTGGGGGGAGAATGGGAACAACTGGATTGCTCTTGGACAGAGCCGGAGCAGACTGGATGGGCCGAACAGCCGCCTCCTGTGCTGGACTATTCGAGAATTGTATTAATGATTCTTAACCCCTGGGCTCGAGTTAGTCAGATAAAGCTAGACTCCTGGAATGAAACCAGGTATCTTCAAACAAACCCAAGCATGTAATTCATTTCCCAGAGTTATAGAGCGAGGATGTTGGCAGCTCCCTGCAGCAGACACTAAATCCAAGGTCCATGGGGCAGGATTTTAGGCTTTCAGGTTTTTGGGGTGAAACCGGAGGCGGGGCGGGATAGTTACCGGCCAGGAATAGTTTGTGCTTTGGGAAGGAAGTTTCGGCTCATGGGCCCTGCTTCAGGGGGGCGCAGCACGAAGAAAAGCGTTGTACACATTTCGTGGCACGAGGTTGGGGAAACTCGTGAACTCAAGTGCCGGGCCGTGTGCGTGGGGGGGGGTGAACGTTAAAAATAATACACAAAAACATTCCCAAAACATGCCCACGCCACCACAACACAAATCACTAATAACATTTAAAGAACAAACACTCGCACTTACCTTCGGAGTGCTTTATGTAGTTCGGGATCTGGATGGATTTTCTGGACCAGTGTACTCCGGGTTTCACCCCGGAGCGGTATGAAAGGCGCCGCTCAGGTCTCCTGCGTCCCATCGCGATCCTCCAGTCAGGTTTTGCGGCAGCGCTCAGCAGGACCGCCGGGAAGTGCTGCCCCGGATTGCAACACCAACGGGAGTTTGGACTTTTTCCCAATCCGTCCGCCTGGAAGTGCGCCTGCAATGGCCGCCTGGGAAATCAGCATGATCCAGCATAGCCGGCGGCGGTGAGGGAGGTAAAGACTACTTCTTCGCCAGTCTCTCGTATCAAGGATGACTTGCTTCCACACCAAAAAGGGATGGGTTCACTTTGCAAACATTCTACAGTAGAGCAAAGTGAGAGGATGAGAAGATGAGCTAAGGTGGGCAAAAAGGGTCTCCTTCACCCTGCGATCTTGTGCAGGTGAGATGTCTCATGGTCAGTATCTCTGGAGTTTTCTGTACCTTTTAGAAATATGCTCTGCTGGTATGTAGAGTATTGTGTTCCTAACACTGTTGAGACTGCACACAGGGAGGTTAAAGTAACAGTGACCTCAGTCTTTATTAAGACACTCCAGAGTGAGGAACAGGCCTTGGGGGGGCCGGTTTATATACAGTGCTCCCAAGGGATGCTGGGATCCCTTGGGACTTCAGGTGATGCGCTCTCTGGTGGAGGAACATGGGAGTGCATGCTTTACAAATACACAACATCACTCGCCACCCCGCCCCCCGCCCCCCTCCAAAAGTCAAAGTGAAAACTATTTACAAGGTGAGGCGGTCGGGAGCCTTTCTTTCCCTGGTGGACTGCCTCGGTACAAATGTCTGTTCTGGTGTGTTGGCTGTGCCCTCGCTGGGCTGGCGTGTTGTTGGCCCTGCAGGGCTGCTGGGTGAGCCTGGCCTTGCTGGGCTGTTGAGCGTGATGAGTTTGATTTTCTGGTCCGGCGTGGTGTCGTTGATCCTTTGGGTGTGTGTTGTGGGCTCGAAAAAGGTGGTGTCTGCTGTGGGTTGTTCAGGGCAGTCTGTGAACCGCAGCCTCGTTTGGTCCAGGTGCTTTCTGCAAATTTGTCCATTGTCTAGTTTGACTACAAACACCCTACTCCCTTCTTTAGCTATCACCGTGCCCGCGATCCACTTGGGACCATGTCCATAGTTTAGCACATACACAGGGTCATTCAGATCAATTTCCCGTGACACAGTGGTGCGACCATCGTTTATATTTTGTTGCTGCTGCCTGCTCTCTACCTGATCATGCAGGTTGGGGTGAACCAGTGAGAGTCTGGTTTCAAGTGTCCTTTTCATGAGTAGCTCAGCCGGGGGCACCCCTGTGAGTGAGTGGGGTCTCGTGTGGTAGCTGAGCAGTACTCGGGACAGGCGGGTTTGGAGTGAGCCTCTGTAAATCGTTTGAGGCTCTGTTTGATGGTTTGTACTGCCCGCTCTGCCTGCCCATTGGAGGCTGGTTTAAACGGGGCCGAGGTGACATGTTTGATCCCATTGCGGGTCATGAATTCTTTAAGTTCGTCACTGGTGAAACATGGCCCGTTGTCACTGACCGGTATGTCAGGCAGGCCGTGGGTGGCAAACATGGTCCTCAGGCTTTCAATGGTGGCGATGCTTCCCGACATTATTTCACATTCAGTCCATTTTGAAAAAGCATCCACCACCAGCAGGAACATTTTACCGAGAAACGGGCCCACATAGTCGACATGCATCCTCGACCATGGTCTGGAGGGCCAGGACCACAAACTTAGTGGTGCCTCTCTGGGCGCGTTGCTCAACTGAGCACACACGCTGCATTGCCGCACACAGGACTCTAAGTCAGAGTCGATACCGGGCCACCACACGTGGGATTAAGCTATCGCTTTCATCATTACTATATCCGGGTGTGTGCTGTGGAGATCCGAGATGAACGTCTCCCTGCCCTTTTTGGGTAGCACTATGCGGTTAACCCACAACAAGCAGTCTGCCTGAATGGACAGCTTGTCCTTTCACCGCTGGAACGGCTTGATTGGCTCTTGCATTTCAACAGGGCTGCTGGCCCAGCTCCCATGCAGTATACAGTTTTTTTTACAAGGGACAGCAGAGGATCTTGGCTGGTCCAAGTCCTAATCTAGCGGGCTGTGACAGGTGATTTATCATTTTCAAACGCTTCCATGACCATCAACAAGTCTGCAGGCTTCGCCACCATCAACAAGTTTGCAGGCTGCGCCATTTCTACCCCCGTGGTGGGCAATGGTAGCCGACTGAGAGCATCCGCACAGTTCTCGGTGCCTGGCCTGTGGTGGATGGTATAGTTATACGCTGATAGCGTGAGTGCCCACCTTTGTATACGGTCCGAGGCATTAGTATTTATCCCCTTGTTTTCAACGAATAGGGATATGAGGGGCTTGTGATCGGTTTCCAGCTCACATTTGAGGCCAGACAGGTACTGATGCATTTTCTTTACCCTGAGCATGTCATGTTGTAGGCACTCTCGGCCTTAGACAAGCTCCTGGAGGCATAGGCGACAGGTTGCAACTTCCCCGCAATGTTAGCTTGTTGTACTTAAGGGGGTGGCCTTGGAAATAGCGGATGCATTGACAGTCATTTTCCAACATTCCATAGACACTGGATCAGTTCCTATCGAGTGGAGGGTAGCCAATGTAACCCCACTTTTTAAAAAAGGAGGGAGAAAGAAAACAGGGAATTATAGACCGGTCAGCCTGACATCAGTAGTGGGTAAAATGATGGAATCAATTATTAAGGATGTCATAGCAGCGCATTTGGAAAGAGGTGACATGATAGGTCCAAGTCAGCATGGATTTGTGAAAGGGAAATCATGCTTAACAAATCTTCTGGAATTTTTTGAGGATGTTTCCAGTAGAGTGGACAAGGGAGAACCAGTTGATGTGGTATATTTGGACTTTCAGAAGGCTTTCGACAAGATCCCACACAAGAGATTAATGTGCAAAGTTAAAGCACATGAGATTGGGGGTAGTGTGCTGACATGGATTGAGAACTGGTTGTCAGACAGGAAGCAAAGAGTAGGAGTAAACGGGTACTTTTCAGAATGGCAGGCAGTGACTAGTGGGGTACCGCAAGGTTCTGTGCTGGGGCCCCAGCTGTTTGCATTGTACATTAATGATTTAGACGAGGGGATTAAATGTAGTATCTCCAAATTTGCGGATGACACTAAGTTGGGTGGCAGTGTGAGCTGCAAGGAGGATGCTATGAGGCTGCAGAGTGACTTGGATAGGTTAGGTGAGTGGGCAAATGCATGGCAGATGAAGTATAATGTGGATAAATGTGAGGTTATCCACTTTGGTGGTTAAAAACAGAGAGACAGACTATTATCTGAATGTTGACAGATTAGGAAAAGGGGAGGTGCAACGAGACCTGGGTGTCATGGTACATCAGTCATTGAAGGTTGGCATGCAGGTACAGCAGGCGGTTAAGAAAGCAAATGGCATGTTGGCCTTCATAGCGAAGGCATTTGAGTACAGGGGCAGGGAGGTATTGCTACAGTTGTACAGGGCCTTGGTGAGGCCACACCTGGAGTATTGTATACAGTTTTGGTCTCCTAACTTGAGGAAGGACATTTTTGCTATTGAGGGAGTGCAGCGAAGGTTAACCAGACTGATTCCCTGGATGGCGGGACTGACATATCAAGAAAGACTGAATCAACTGGGCTTGTATCACTGGAGTTCAGAAGAATGAGAGGGGAACTCATAGAAACGTTTAAAATTCTGACGGGTTTAGACAGGTTAGATGTCGGAAGAATGTTCCCAATGTTGGGGAAGTCCAGAACCAGGGGTCACAGTCTAAGGATAAGGGGTAAGCCATTTAGGACCGAGATGAGGAGAAACTTCTTCACCCAGAGAGTGGTGAACTTGTGGAATTCTCTACCACAGAAAGTTGTTGAGGCGAATTCACTAAATATATTCAAAAAGGAGTTAGATATAGTCCTTACTACTAGGGGGATCAAGGGGTATGGCGAGAAAGCAGGAATGGGGTACCGAGGTTGCATGTTCAGCCATGAACTCATTGAATGGCGGTGCAGGCTCGAAGGGCCGAATGGCCTACTCCTGCACCTATTTTCTATGTTTCTATGTAATACACACCCGACTCCGTACGACGACGCATCACATGCTAGCACAAGTCTTCTACACTGGTTATACAATACAAGCAGCTTGTTGGAGCATAAAATGTTTCTGGCTTTCTCAAAAGCAATTACTTGGTTTTTCCCCCATACTCAGTTCTCACCTTTACGCAATAACACATGTCGGGGCTCTAAGAGGGTGCTTAACCCCTGTAGGAAGTTACCAAAATAGTTGAGGAGTCCCAGGAACGACGGCAGCTCCGTGACGTTCTGTGGCCTGGGCGCGTTCCTGATGGCCTCTGTCTTGGCGTCTGTGGGCCGAATGCCGTCCGCTGCGATCTTTCTCCCCCAAAACTCCACTTCTGTTGTCATGAAGACACATTTCGACCTCTTCAGCCGCAGCCCTACGCGATCCAGTCGCTGGAGGACCTCCTCCAGGTTTTGTAGGTGCTCGTCAGTGTCCCGACCCATGACCAATATGTCGTCGTGAAAAACCACCGTGCGTGGTACCGACTTGAGTAGGCTCTCCATATTTCTCTAAGATCGTTGCAGCCAACCGAATTCCAAATGGGCATCTGTTGTCGATGAACAGTCCCTTGTGCGTGTTGATGCAGGTGAGGCCCTTCGAAGACTCCTCCAGCTCCTGCGACATGTCGGCCGAAGTCAGGTCGAGCTTGGTGATCGTTTTGCCTCCTGCCAGCGTTGCAAATAGGTCGTCTGTCTTAGGTAGCAGGTATTGGTTCTGTAGCGAGAAACGATTAATAGTTACTTTATAATCGCCGCAAATCCTGACCGTGCCATGACTTTTGAGTACTGGAACAATCGGGCTGGCCCACTCGTTGAATTCCACTGGGGAGATGATGCCCTCGGGTTGCAGCCTGTCCAGCTCGATTTCCACACTCTCCCTCATCATGTGAGGTATCGCTCGCACCTTGTGGTGGATGGGTCGTGCCTCTGGGACCAAGTGGATCCGCACCTTCACCCCGGAAAAGTTTCCAATGCCTGGCTCAAAAAAGGAAAGAAATTTGTTAAGAACTTGGGTACATGAGGCCTCATCGACATGTGATGGCGCTCGGATGTCATCCCAGTTTCAGCGGAATTTGCCCAGCCAGCTCCTTCCAAGCAGTATGGGGCCATCGCCTGGGACAATCCAGAGTTGCAGTTTGTGCACCGTGCCCTCGTAGGTGACCTTGACCATAGCGCTGCCCAGGATAGTTTGAGCTCTTTGGTGTACATTCTCAGTTTCGTGTGGATGGGGCTCAGGGCTGATGTGAGTGCCTTGTTGCACCACAGTCTCTCAAACATCTTTTTACTCATGATGAATTGGCTAGCGCCAGTGTCCAGTTCCATGGCTATGGGTAAGCCACTCAATTTTACATTTAGCATTATAGGTGGACATTTCGTCTCAAATGTGTGCACCCCGTGTACTTCAGCATCTGCCTCTCTCTGAGGCTCGAAATTGCTTTGATCCACCATGGACCGATCTTCCTCTGCCACGTGGTGGTTAGCAGGTTTTGCAGAGCTTGCAGCTTGTTTGCAAGTTCGTTGGAGGTGCCCCATTGTTCCATAGCTCTTGCAAACATACCCTTTGAAGCAGTATGAATAGGTTGAATGGAAGCCTCCACAACGCCAACAAGGTGTGAATTGCCTTGCATTCACCCTTTGTTGGGGATTCTGGGTCACCTGAGGCCTGCTGGCAGTTGCAGACTTGTGGTTTCAGCCCTGTACATTTCTGCTCGCAAGCACAATTCCAGTTAATTTATGAACATTGCTAGCACTTGTGTGCTGAGAGATTTGTTTGGTGTTATCACTGGTGGACATAAACGCCTGTGATATTGCAATGGCCTTACTGAGGGTCGGTGTCTCTACAGTTAAAAGTTTTTCTAGAATGGTCTCGTGGCCAATGCCCAGTACAAAAAAGTCTCTGAGCATCTGCTCCAGGTAGCCATCAAACTCACATTGTCCTGCAAGTCGCCTTAGCTTGGCGACGTAGCTCGCCACTTCCTGACCTTCAGATCACTGGCATGTGTAGAACCGATACCGCGCCATCAGCACGCTCTCCCTCGGGTTAAGATGCTCCCGAACCAGTGTACACAGCTTCTCATACGACTTATCTGTGGGTTTCACCGGAGCCAGAAGATTCTTCATGAGGCTGTAGGTCGGTGCCCCGCAGACAGTGAGGAGGACCGCTCTCCTTTTTGCAGTGCTTCCTTCTCCTTCCAGCTCGTTGGCTACAAAGTACTGGTCTAGTCGTTCGACATAGGCTTCCCAGTCCTCACCCTCCGAAAACTTCTCCAGGATGCCCACAGTTTGCTGCACCTTTGCATTGGATTTGTATACTCGTCGCCAGTTGTTTTGTTCCGAACACAGATGAGACTGCACACAGTGAGGTTAAAGTAACAGTGACCTCAGTTTTTATTAAGACACTCCAGAGTGAGTAACAGACCTTAGGGGCCGGCTTATATACAGTGCTCCCAAGGGATGCTGGGATCCCTTGGGACCCCTGGTGGCGGAACATGGGAGTGCATGCTTTACAGTTGCACAACATAGAGCTTCTCCATTTGGAAGCAAATTATCCACATGGATCAACTCTAGGATTAGTCAGTATTCGTAGAAGAGAATATTTCTGAATGGAGAAATTCATCAATTCTCTCTCTTTTTGGCAGCTTGTCAGGATTAAACTGTTCAGAAACAGCAGTAGGGAAATTGGGAGAAGATTCTGTCAAACGTGTTTGGCATCTGAATGAATTTAGAGGGTGCACCTGGGAAGAAGATGCCGCAGATCTAAAAGAGTTTCATGGCAGGATTAAGCCCACTTGGTGTGCGAGAGTCTGATTTGTGACAATTATTACTTGAATTGTGTGGCAAGGTTCCAGATTGCAACTTAAAGCAAATGACTGGAAAAGACTAGCTGGTCCAATGAACCTGTCCCAAAGGTTCTGGTGCAACTTCTGCATGCCACCCCCAATTCTCTTCCCCCCCCCCCCCTCCGCACGACCCCCAATCCCCCCTCCCCACTTCCCCCTCCCCCTTCCCCCACACCACCCCCATTCGTCAGGTGAGACTGTATATGAATCAGGAGCACAATACATTACGTGGGATATTGTGGAGGAGATGGCGTTGCTATATTCAGTTATAGCTTTGAGCAGCAAACACATATCATTCAGGCATTAAGCCGCGGAACGCCCTTCCTAAACCTCTCCGCCTCTCTACCGCTCTTTCTCCTTTAAGACGCTCCTTTACAAAAATATCTCTGACTAAGCTTTGGGTCACCTTGTGTCTCTTGAGGCTCGGTGTCAAATGTTGTGTGAAACACTTCTGTGAAGTGCCTCAGGACGTTTTGTTACGTTAAAGGTTGAATAAATTCAAGTTGTGCTGTAAGTTTTAGCTGGTCATTTTCCTGCCAAGTACCAAATGCGTTTTGTGGCCGAGGCCTGGTGAACTCATTGGAACTTGGATCCACAGCCGATAACCTGAGGCCTCAGGGATTTTACCACCACATCTGTGTATTTTAATTGTGTTCTTTCAGTCAACTCCCCAAATGACATAGGCAAATGTCAGTTTAAATACAATATAAATATACATGGTCCCTTGTCTTTAAAGGTCTCAGCTGGGTTGATGTGGGGCGGGACATGTTGTATCATGGCACAGTTTGAGTAAGGTTCAAATGGGTGCACTGATTTGGTTTCAGTAACCCAGAGGGTGCAGATATGATGCAAATACCCCTCTCATGCGGCTAAATATAAACTCTTGAACCTGCACTGAAGAGGACGTTTCTATTTTTTAAATAGGACTTGGCCACCATTTTGGTCTGGTGTAGACTTGACTGAATATGGGACTGCTTTGGGAGGTAAATGGGAGATTTCCATTCCTGACACAATCTTCCAGGAGGGATAATCCAGGTTCAGGTATATCACAGGGTGCATTGCTAATGGTCTGTGTCCATTCTCACAGCTCCCAGTGGTCAGTGTGCCTCTCTGTCCATTCCCAGTGGTCAGTGTGCCTCTCTGTCCATTCCCAGTGGTCAGTGTGCCTCTCTGTCCATTCCCAGTGGTCAGTGTGCCTCTCTGTCCATTCCCAGTGGTCAGTGTGTCTCTCTGTCCATTCCCAGTGGTCAGTGCGGGTCTCTGTCCATTCCCAGTGGTCAGTGTGCCTCTCTGTCCATTCCCAGTGGTCAGTGTGTCTCTCTGTCCATTCCCAGTGGTCAGTGTGTCTCTGTCCATTCCCAGTGGTCCGTGTGGGTCTCTGTCCATTCCCGGTGGTCAGTGTGCCTCTCTGTCCATTCCCAGTGGTCCGTATGGGTCTCTGTCCATTCCCAGTTGTCAGTGCGAGTCTCTGTCCATTCCCAGTGGTCAGTATGGGTCTCTATCCATTCCCAGTGGTCAGTGTGTCTCTCTGTCCATTCCCGGTGGTCAGTGCATGTCTCTGTCCATTCCCGGTGGTCAGTGCGGGTCTCTGTCCATTCCCGGTGGTCAGTGCGGGTCTCTGTCCATTCCCGGTGGTCAGTGTGCCTCTCTGTCCATTCCCGGTGGTCAGTGCGGGTCTCTGTCCATTCCTGGTGGTCAGTGTGCCTCTCTGTCCATTCCCGGTGGTCAGTGTGCCTCTCTGTCCATTCCCGGTGGTCAGTGTGCCTCTCTGTCCACTCCCGGTGGTCAGTGTGCCTCTCTGTCCACTCCCGGTGGTCAGTGTGCCTCTCTGTCCACTCCCGGTGGTCAGTGTGCCTCTCTGTCCATTCCCGGTGGTCAGTGTGCCTCTCTGTCCATTCCCGGTGGTCAGTGCGGGTCTCTGTCCATTCCCGGTGGTCAGTGCGAGTCTCTGTCCATTCCCGGTGGTCATTGTGCCTCTCTGTCCATTCCCGGTGGTCAGTGCGAGTCTCTGTCCATTCCCGGTGGTCATTGTGCCTCTCTGTCCATTCCCGGTGGTCAGTGCGGGTCTCTGTCCATTCGTCTCTGTCCATTTCCAGTGATCAGTGCTGGAATCTCTCTGTGCTTTCTTTATTGCTTGAAAAGGGGGCGGGGTGGGGTCAGTCTGCGACAGCAGCTTCCCAGACAGTGTGAGGAATATTTTCGCCCTCTGTCCATTACACAGATCATTCTCTCTGGGTATACACGGAGTAGTAGATTGGAAGGTGGAGAGGATGAAGCTGAAACTCCAGCTTTAAATTAGCAAGAACTTTCAGCCTGAACCTGAACAATCACATTTCTTGTTAAATATAAATTGTATGATTATTAAAAGATTTTGACCTGCTAAATACATTGGGGACTGTAGATGATATTGGGAGCCACAGAATTGAACTTCTGATAGTAACCTGAACTCCTGGATGAGTTGGCAGCCTTTTAACTCACTCCCAGCTGAACATCTTCAGCTGTAATACATTCCGTTGTAATCTATTGAGAGTTTTTGGGTCGGTTTGGGCTCCAAGCAGCTGTGAAGATGGTGACTGCCCACACGCATGTTCTTCCTGGTGACACGTACACGAGAACTTGTGACATCATTATTGCAAGATTATCAGGAAATAATTTGAACAGAAAGACCTGAAAGACTTGAATTTATATTGTGCCTTTCATAACCTCAGGACATCCCAAAGCATTTACAGCCAATGAAGTACTTTTGATGTAGTCACTGATGTAATGTGCCAATTTGCATACAGCAAGAACATAAGAAATAAAAGCTGGGATCGTCCATTTGGCCCTTCGAGCCTGCTCTGCCATTCAATAAGATCATGGCTGCCTCAACTCCACTTTCTCGCATTATTCCCATATCCCTTAATTCCCTTTGTTCCCAAAAACGTAACGACCTCTGCTTTGAATATACTCAACGACTGAGCATCCACAGCTCTCTGGGCTAGAGAATTCCAAAGATGCACAATCCTTTGAAGAAATTTTTCCTCATCTCAGTCCTAAATGGCCGACCCCTTTTCTCTGAGACTGTGACCCTTCATTGTAGATTCCCCAGCCAGGGGAAACATTTTCTCAGAATTAACCCTGCCAAGCCCCTTAAGAATTTTACATTTCAATTAGATCACCTCTCATTCTTCTAAACTCGAGGAAATATAGGTCTACTCTACTCAATCTCTCCTCATAGGGCAACCCCCTCATCCCAGGAACCAGTCCAGTGAAGCTTCATTGCACTCCCTCTAAGGCAAGCTCCCACATTGTGATAATGACCAGATAATCTGTTGTTTGTGATGGTTGAAGGATAAATATTGGCCAGGACACCAGGAAAAACTCCTCTACTCATGTTTAAATAGTGCCATGGGATCTTTTACGTCCACCTACGATGGTAGACAGGACCTCTGTTTTACGTCTTATCCGAAAGACGGCACCTCCGACAGTGCTGCTCTCCCTCAGTACTCAGATTTTGTACTCACATTTCTGGAGTAGGCCTTGAACCCATGACCTTCTGACTCAGGCAAGAGTGCCCATTGGCTGGACAGAGAGAATCCAGCACCGACCACTGACATTTGCAGTTTGATTACTGGAGAAAGTTGTGGCCAGCATACTCTCAGTAGAAATCTGTAGAGAGGGCTGAATTGTTGGCACTCTCTCGAGGTCTATGGTCAAAGCAAGTGATGCAGAATGCAAACCCATGAAACTGTGGGGAGTTTCAGGTCATATTTTTATACAACAAGAAGTCTTGCTCCAAGTGAGTGGGAATTGACAATTCTGATTAACTGTACATGGTAAGGGTCAGACAACTGGGGCAGACTACTATGGAGGCCTTGTCTATCACTGTCGATGTGAGATCCACTTCAGCCCCTCACAGACGCCTCGTGAATGCTCAGGTGATGTTCTTCACTCACTCTGACAACAGTGCTGCGACCTATTTACAGTAAGCAGTGATCCGTGCGGATTAAACTGCTTCACTTTTCTATAAATAATTATCCTCTACCAGGTCTGTACCTCCATGGCAACCATTTAACCCTCTGGCTCCTGGCAACCTTCCCCCCCCCTCCCCCCTCCCCCGCCCCCCTCTCAAACAACAATTTTTAATCTCGGGAACGAGTTTGGGAGGCAAGAGCATGAGGGAAGCACAGAGAACAAGCGCCGCAGTCCATGTGGTGAAGGTGCTCCGGCAATCAGGTTTATTGGGGGAGCTCGGGATTTTGTCCCAGCGACAATGAAGGAACAGCAATATATGTCCAAGCCAGGGTTTTGTGCGATTTGCAGGGTACGGTGTTTCCATGCACCCGCTGCCCGGGGTGGTGGAATGATGGGTTTGGCAGTTGCTGCAGTGCAGCCAGTGTAAATTGCACACACTGCAGCCACGGCTTGGTGCAGGGAACGGATCGACAGCTATATCACTGCGTTCCTCGTGGGCAAGTTCGAAGGGCAGCAGAACTGAGCTAATTTTAGTCAGTAAAGCCTCTGCAATCGCTGGTGGGAATCAGATTGGTTCGAATTCTCCTGCTGTCTTCAGCAGACCAACTTCTCCTGGGGCTGCTCAGTCATCTCTGAGAGAGGGACACTAATTGGGGTCTTGGCTCTGCACTGTGACAGATACCTGCAGCTGAGCCCTTTCTAATACTCAACTTCCTGCTCACTGTTCATCTGACGTGGGGCCTGCTGTTAACGTGCAATAAATGAAAGCATAACCATGTCTGATTGAGAAGTGGAGAGAGGGAGGGGAGCAGTCTCTGTTTTGGAGGATAGTACAGGAAGAACTTGCACCTTGCTATCCTTCCTTCCCCGCCCCCTCCTCCACTCTCCCTCCCACTGCCCCCTCCTCCTCCTCCCCCCGCCCCTTCTCCTCCTCCTCCCCCCGCCCCTTCTCCTCCTCCTCCCCCGCCCCTTCTCCTCCTCCTCCCCCGCCCCTTCTCCTCCTCCTCCCCCCGCCCCTTCTCCTCCTTCTCCTCCTCCTCCTCCCCCCGCCCCTTCTCCTCCTCCTCCTCCCCCCGCCCCTTCTCCTCCTCCTCCTCCCCCCGCCCCTTCTCCTCCTCCTCCTCCCCCCGCCCCTTCTCCTCCTCCTCCCCCGCCCCTTCTCCTCCTCCTCCTCCCCCCGCCCCTTCTCCTCCTCCTCCCCCCGCCCCTTCTCCTCCTCCTCCCCCGCCCCTTCTCCTCCTCCTCCCCCGCCCCTTCTCCTCCTCCTCCCCCCGCCCCTTCTCCTCCTCCTCCCCCCGCCCCTTCTCCTCCTCCTCCCCCCGCCCCTTCTCCTCCTCCTCCCCCCGCCCCTTCTCCTCCTCCTCCCCCCGCCCCTTCTCCTCCTCCTCCCTCCCCCCGCCCCTTCTCCTCCTCCTCCCCCGCCCCTTCTCCTCCCCCTCCCCCGCCCCTTCTCCTCCTCCTCCTCCAACCGCCCCTTCTCCTCATCCTCCTCCCCCCGCCCCTTCTCCTCCTCCTCCCCCGCCCCTTCTCCTCCTCCTCCCCCGCCCCTTCTCCTCCTCCTCCCCCCGCCCCTTCTCCTCCTCCTCCCCCGCCCCTTCTCCTCCTCCTCCCCCGCCCCTTCTCCTCCTCCTCCCCCGCCCCTTCTCCTCCTCCTCCCCCCGCCCCTTCTCCTCCTCCTCCCCCCGCCCCTTCTCCTCCTCCTCCCCCCGCCCCTTCTCCTCCTCCTCCCCCCGCCCCTTCTCCTCCTCCTCCCCCCGCCCCTTCTCCTCCTCCTCCCCCCGCCCCTTCTCCTCCTCCTCCCCCCGCCACCCCTTCTCCTCCTCCTCCTCCCCCGCCCCTTCTCCTCCTCCTCCCCCCGCCCCTTCTCCTCCTCCTCTCCCCCCCCCATCCCTCCTCCTTCTCCCCCCGCCCCTTCTCCTCCTTCTCCCCCCGCCCCTTCTCCTCCTCCCCCCCCCGCCCCTTCTCCTCCTCCCCCCCCCGCCCCTTCTCCTCCTCCCCCCCCGCCCCTTCTCCTCCTCCCCCCCCGCCCCTTCTCCTCCTCCCCCCCGCCCCTTCTCCTCCTCCCCCCCGCCCCTTCTCCTCCTCCTCCTCCCCCCACCCCTTCTCCTCCTTCTCCCCCCGCCCCTTCTCCTCCTCCCCCCCCGCCCCTTCTCCTCCTTCTCCCCCCGCCCCTTCTCCTCCTTCTCCCCCCGCCCCTTCTCCTCCTCCCCCCCCGCCCCTTCTCCTCCTCCTCCCCCCGCCCCTTCTCCTCCTTCTCCCCCGCCCCTTCTCCTCCTTCTCCCCCCGGCCCTTCTCCACCTCCTCCCCCGCCCCTTCTCCTCCTTCTCCCCCGCCCCTTCTCCTCCTCCTCTCCCCCGCCCCTTCTCCTCCTCCTCTCCCCCGCCCCTTCTCCTCCTCCTCTCCCCCGCCCCTTCTCCTCCTTCTCCCCCCCGCCCCTTCTCCTCCGCCCCCCCGCCCCTTCTCCTCCTCCTCCTCCCCCCCGCCCCTTCTCCTCCTCCTCCTCCCCCCCGCCCCTTTTCCTCCTCTCCCCCCTCCTCCTCCTCCCCCCCCACCCCTGACCCCCTCTTCCTCTCCCCCTGCCCCCCCCCTCTTCCTCTCCCCCTGCCCCCCCCTCTTCCTCTCCCCCTGCCCCCCCCTCTTCCTCTTCCTCTCCCCCGCCTCCCCACCTCTTCCTCTCCTCCCCATACCCCCCCTCTTCCTCTCCTCCCCATACCCCCCCTCGGCCTCTCCTCCCCCGCCCCCCCCTCTTCCTCTCCTCCCCCGCCCCCCCCCCTCTTCCTCCTCTTTCCCCCCCTCCCCCCATGCTGCCTGGCACCATTTCACCCGCAGACAGATGGCACTTCCATCAAGTCAGAAACCTGATCAAAAACCCTTTGTATTATAGATATTCCAGTATATTTTATTGGAAGAAGACGTTAGCTGTTGATTTACGGAGCTGTGGTGTGTTCCAGTCTTAGGTTTGCTGTAGTAGGGGGCGCGGGGGTTGTGAATGAATGATATGCTGATCCACCATAATCTTCCCCTACTCCACCATATCTCCTCTGAGATGACTGGAAATGTCAAACAGTGAAAATCCTCAAGTATTTGGATACTTCAAGTACTGCAGTGAACATTCCTCAGATGGATTGGCGAGGTTTCTGAAAATAAAGAGCCAACACGTAGATTTAGCAAAGTCCGGCTGAGTTCCCAATCGTGCCTGATGCCACCCATTGGTTTTATTATTACCCTTTGACCCGGATATGGTTGCTGTCTTGAGGCTGCAGGAAGATGCAAACAAAATATACTTTTTCTTTTTACTCTCAGCTTTCAGCTCTCCGCTGCCTCGGGCGTTGCATTGAGAGGGTGACAGAAGACGACCTCCACTCGGGGTCATTTGGAAAACTGTTTGTACAACTACTGGGTGGGGGTTGGGAGTCTCTGGGAGGTAGTGTTCCTGGGAGGGGGTGTCACCCTGTGTTGATGAACCTGGTTGGGGGTGAGAGCAGAGATATTGGTACCCAGACTGGGAGCAGCCAACGATATTGGGGCCTGGGAGGGAGCAGAGGCCTTTTATCAATCCATAACTTGATGTTCAATTCGGCCCCTCCTTTCAATAACCGTTCATGCGGTTATTCTCAGCAATGATGCTCTGTACCATGTCATCATCATCATAGGCAGTTCTTCGGAATTGAGGAAGACTTGCTTTCACTCCTGAAGTGAGTTCTCTGGTGGCGGAACAGTCCAATGCGAGAGCCACAGACTCTCTCAGGTGGGTCAGATAGTCATTGAGGCAAGGGTGGGTGAGACTTGTTTGCCGCACGCTCTTTCCACTGCCTGCGCTTGATTTCTGCATGCTCTCGGCATTGAGACTCAAGGTGCTCAGCACCCTCTTGGGCCAGGGACTCCCAGGTGTCAGTGGGGCTGTCGCACTTTATCAGGGAGGCTTTGAGGGTGTCCTTGTAGCGTTTCTGCTGCCCACCTTTGCTCCGTTTGCCGTGAGGGAGCTCCGAATAGAGCACTTGCTTTGGGAAATTTTAGCAAATGCTTCAATAAACAGAAATTTGTTTATTATGAATTTGCAGTGTATCGGGAATTTATAACAACAACAACTTGCATTTATATAGCGCCGTCAACTTGGTAAAATGTAGATATCTTGGAGGGTTGTGGGGCTGGAGGAGATTAGAGATAGGAAGGGATGAGACCATGGTGGGATTTGAGAACAAGGATGAGAATTCTTTAATCAAGGCGTTGCTTAACCGGAAGCCAATGCAGGCCAGTGAACACAGGAGCGATGGGTGAATGGGACTTGGTGCGAGTTAGGACACGGGCAGCAAAGTTTTGGATGACAAGTTTATGGAGGGTGGAAAATAGAATCACAGCACAGCACAGCAGGAGGCCATTTGGCCCATCGTGCTTTTGCCGGCTATTTGGATGGGAGTGCATTGGAATAGTGAAGTCTCGAGGTAACAAAGACATAGAGGAGGATTTCAGCAGCGGATGTGCTGAGGCAGGGCAGAGTCGGGTGACGTTACGGAGGTGGAAATAGGCGATCTTAGAGCTGTACCAATGGGTTGGGCTCCACCTGAACCGGAATGGAACCAGTGTCCAAGCAGAAAGGGCAAATAGCGGGGTGACAGGTTTTGAACTACTAAGTCGGGGAGAGGAATCTACAAGAAATGAAATAATCATAATCGAAATAGGAAAAGAGAGCTAGGACAGACTAAACTAAGGGAGGATGTGGATGGCCATATATTCTGCTAAAAAACAAGAACAAACTAAATACAATGAGACACCATGGATGAATAAAGATATTCGGGAAAAGTAGAGGGTAAGGAAAGAGATATACACTAGGTACCTGGACAGTAGGGGGGCACATGACCATGGAGAATACAAAGAGATCAGAAGAGATGTCAAAGAAATAATTAGGAAGGCAAAGAGAAACTATGAAATTAAATGATCAAGGAAGGAATATAAAGCAAAATAATAAAATATTCAACAGGCACATAAATTTAACAAAGGAAAGTCGGGATGGGAATAGGGCCACTAAGGGATAAATAGGATCAAATCACAGGTAGCGAAATGGCAGAAATATTGAATAATTTCTTTGCTTTAGTATTTATCAGGGAGACAGCGCAGGCGGACATGTCATCGGAAGATGAGATAAGAAATTACATAACCGCATTTAAAATAAAGAGGAGAAATCATAAATTAACCAAAGTCAGAGGATAACACTCCTGGTCTGGACGGATCAGAACCGCGGATTTTAAAAGAATGTAGAGAGGAGATAGCAGAGGTACGATTACACATTTATTAATTTGTTAGAAAAAAAGGCTTAGTGCCTGGACAGTACATATAGCTATATTTAAGAAGGGAGATTGAGTATGTCCAGGGAACTGTGGACAAGCCAGCTGAACATCAGTGGTAGGAAATATAATGGAATCCCTGCTAAAGGAGAAAATAATAAAACATCTCGAAATATAATAATGAACAGTCAGCATGGATTTCAAAAGGGAAATTCTTGCTTGACCAACTGCGCTGAAATCTTTTGACGAGGACACAGAGAGCAGACCAGGGTAATGCAGTAGATGTAATTTATCTAAATTTCCATAAGGCCTTCGATATGGACGAATGAATAAGGTCAGGGCATGTGGAGTCAGGGGACAAGGAGCAGAATGGATATCTAGCTGGCTGCAGGACAGAAAGCTGAGAGTAGGAGTAACAGATAGCTAGTCACTGTGGCACAAGGATCAATGCTTTGACCACTGTTGTTCACAATTTATATTAACGATTCAGACTTTGGAATTAAAAACACAATTTCTAAATTTGCAGATGACACCAAATTGGGGGGATAGTCAATGCTACCGGTGCAACGTGCTAGTCAGATTAGGAATCACAGGATAGCTCAGGTGAATACGTGGCTTGAGCAGTGGTGCAGCAGGGAGGGATACAAATTCCTGGGGCATTGGAACCGGTTCTGGGGGAGGTGGGACCAGTACAAACCGGATGGTCTGCACCGAGGCAGGACCGGAACCAATGTCCTAGGGGGGGGAGTGTTTGCGAGTGCTGTTGGGGAGGAGTTAAACTAATATCGCAGGGGGATGAGAACCAATGTAGGGAGACAGAGGGAAACAAAATGGAGACAGAAGCAAAAGACAGAAAGGAGTTGAGTAAAAGTGGAGGGCAGAGAAACCCAAGGCAAAAAACAAAAAGGGCCACTTTGCAGCAAAATTCCAAAGGGTCAAAGTGTGTTAAAAAGACAAGCCTGAAGGCTCTGTGCCTCAATGTGAGGAGTATTCGGAATAAGGTGGACGAATTTCTGTGCAGATAGCAGTTAACGGATACGATGTGGTTGGCATCAGGGAGATATGGCTCCAGGGTGACCAAGGCTGGGAACTGAACATCCAAGGGTATTCAATGTTCAGGAAGGATAGACAGAAAGGAAAAGGAGGCGGGGTGGCATTGCTGGTTAAAGAGGAAATTAATGCAATTGTAAGGAAAGACATTAGCTTGGATGATGTGGAATCGGTATGGGTGGAGCTACAGAATATCAAAGGGCAGAAAACGCTAGTGGGAGTCATGTATAGACCTCCAAACAATAGTAGTGATGTTGGGGAGGGCATCAAACAGGAAATTAGGGGTGCATGCAATAAAGGTGCAGCAGTTATCATGGGTAACTTTAATATGCATATAGGTTGGGCTAACCAAACTGGAAGCAATACGGTGGAGGAGGATTTCCTGGAGTGCATAAGAGATGGTTTTCTCGACCAATATGTCGAGGAACCAACTAGGGGAGAGGCCATCTTAGACTGGGTGTTGTGTAATGAGAGAGGATTAGTTAGCAATCTCGTTGTGCGAGGCCCCTTGGAGAAGAGTGACCATAATATGGTGGAATTCTACATCAGGATGGAGACTGAAACAGTTAATTCAGAGACCATGGTCCAGAACTTAAAGAAGGGTAACTTTGAAGGTATGAAGCGTGAATTGGCTAGGATAGATTGGCGAATGATACTTAAGGGGTTGACGATGGATGGGCAATCGCAGACATTTAGAGGCCGCATGGATGAACTACAACAATAAAAAAGAGAAGGTGGCTCAACCGTGGCTATCAAGGGAAATCAGGGATAGTATTAAAGCCAAGGAAGTGGCATACAAATTGGTCAGAAATAGCAGCGAACCCAGGGATTGGGAGAAATTTAGAACTCAGCTGAGGAGGACAAAGGGTTTGATTAAGGCAGGGAAAATAGAGTACGAGAGGAAGCTTGCAGGGAACATTAAAATGGACTGCAAAAGCTTCTATAGGTCTGTAAAGAGAAAAAGGTTAGTAAGGACAAACGTAGATCTCCTGCAGTCAGAATCAGGGGAATTCATAACAGGGAACAAAGAAATGGCAGACTAGTTGAACAAGTACTCTGGTTCGGTATTCACTAAGGAGGACACAAACAATCTTCCGGATATAAAAGGGGTCAGAGGGTCTAGTAAGAAGGAGGAACTGAGGGAAATCCTTAATAGTCAGGAAATTATTTTGGGGAAATTGATGGGACTGAAGGCCGATAAATCCCCAAGGCCTGATGGACTGCATCCCAGAGTACTTCAGGAGAAGGCCTTGGAAATAGCGGATGCATTGACAGTCATTTTCTAACATTCCATAGACTCTGGATAAGTTTCTATGGAGTGGAGGGTAGCCAATGTAACCCCACTTTTTAAAAAAGGAGGGAGAGAAAAAACAGGGAATTATAGACTGGTCGGCCTGACATCGGTAGTGGGTAAAATGATGGAATCAATTATTAAGGATGTCATAGCAGCGCATTTGGAAAGAGGTGACATGATAGGTCCAAGTCAGCATGGATTTGTGAAAGGGAAATCATGCTTGACAAATCTTTTGGAATTTTTTGAGGATGTTTCCAGTAGAGTGGACAAGGGAGAACCAGTTGATGTGATGTATTTGGACTTTCAGAAGGCTTTCGACAAGGTCCCACACAAGAGATTAATGTGCAAAGTTAAAGCACATGGGATTGGGGGTAGCGTGCTGATGTGGATTGAAAACTGGTTGGCAGACAGGAAGCAAAGAGTCAGAGTAAATGGGTACTTTTCAGAATGGCAAACAGTGACTAGTGGGGTACCGCAAGGTTCTGTGCTGGGGCCCCAGCTGTTTACATTGTACATTAATGATTTAGACGAGGGGATTGAATGTAGTATCTCCAAATTTGCGGATGACACTAAGTTGGGTGGCAGTGTGAGCATAGAAAATATGTGCAGGAGTACGCCATTCGGCCCTTCGAGCCTGCACCGGCATTCAATGAGTTCATGGCTGAACATGCAACTTCAGTACCCCATTCCTGCTTTCTCGCCATACCCCTTGATCCCCCTCGTAGTAAGGACTACATCGAACTCCTTTTTGAATATATTTAGTGAATTGGCCTCAACAACTTTCTGTGGCAGCGAATTCCATAGGTTCACCACTCTCTGGGTGAAGAAGTTTCTCCTCATCTCAGTCCTAAATGGCTTACCCCTTATCCTTAGACTGTGACCCCTGGTTCTGGACTTCCCCAACATTGGGAACATTCTTCCTGCATCTAACCTGTCTAAACCCGTCAGAATTTTAAACGTTTCTATGAGATCCCCTCTCATTCTTCTGAACTCCAGTGAATACAAGCCCAGTTGATTCAGTCTTTCTTGATATGTCAGTCCCGCCATCCTGGGAATCAATCTGGTGAACCTTCGCTGCACTCCCTCAATAGCAAGAATGTCCTTCCTCAAGTTCGGTGACCAAAACTGTACACAATACTCCAGGTGTGACCTCACCAAGGCCCTGTACAACTGTAGTAACACTTCCCTGCACCTGTACTCAAATCCCCTCGCTATGAAGGCCAACATGCCATTTGCTTTCTTAACCGCCTGCTGTACCTGCATACCAACCTTCAATGACTGATTTACCATGACACCCAGGTCTCGTTGCACCTCCCATTTTCCTAATCTGTTACCATTCAGATAATAGTCTGTGTCTCTGTTTTTACCACCAAAGTGGATAACCTCACATTTATCCACATTATACTTCATCTGCCATGCATTTGCCCACTCACCTAACCTATCCAAGTCACTCTGCAGCCTCATAGCATCCTCGTCGCAGCTCACACTGCCACCCAACTTAGTGTCATCCGCAAATTTGGAGATACTACATTTAATCCCCTCGTCTAAATCATTAATATACAATGTAAACAGCTGGGGCCCCAGCACAGAACCTTGCGGTACCCCACTAGTCACTGCCTGCCATTCTGAAAAGTCCCCATTTACTCCTACTCTTTGCTTCCTGTCTGCCAACCAGTTCTTAATCCACTTCAGCACACTACCCCCAATCCCATGTGCTTTAACTTTGCACATTAATCTCTTGTGTGGGACCTTGTCGAAAGCCTTCTGAAAGCCCAAATACACCACATCAACTGGTTCTCCCTTGTCCACTCGACTGGAAACATCCTCAAAAAATTCCAGAAGATTTGTCAAGCATGATTTCCCTTTCACAAATCCATGCTGACTTGGAC
This sequence comes from Pristiophorus japonicus, assembly GCF_044704955.1. Lineage (NCBI taxonomy): Eukaryota > Metazoa > Chordata > Chondrichthyes > Pristiophoridae > Pristiophorus > Pristiophorus japonicus. The sequence continues at coordinate 181,038,249 of NC_091984.1, forward strand.
CTATCATGTCACCTCTTTCCAAATGCACTGCTATGACATCCTTAATAATTGATTCCATCATTTTACCCACTACCGATGTCAGGCTGACCGGTCTATAATTCCCTGTTTTCTCTCTTCCCTCCTTTTTTTAAAAAGTGGGGTTACATTGGATCAGTTCCTATGGAGTGGAGGGTAGCCAGAGTCTATGGAATGTTGGAAAATGACTGTCAATGCATCCACTATTTCCAAGGCCACCTCCTTAAGTACTCTGGGATGCAGTCCATCAGGCCCTGGGGATTTATCGGCCTTCAATCCCATCAATTTCCCCAACACAATTTCCCGACTAAAAAGGATTTCCCTCAGTTCTTCCTTCTTACTAGACCCTCTGACCCCTTTTATATCGGGGTTTGTGTCCTCCTTAGTGAATACCGAACCAAAGTACTTGTTCAATTGGCCTGCCATTTCTTTGTTCCTCGTTATGACTTCCCCTGATTCTGACTGCAGGGGACCTATGTTTGTCTTTACTAACCTTTTTCTCTTTACATATCTATAGAAGCTTTTGCAGTCCATTTTAATGTTCCCTGCAAGCTTCCTCTCGTACTCTATTTTCTCTGCCCTAATCAAACCCTTTGTCCTCCTCTGCTGAGTTCTAAATTTCTCCCAATCCCTGGGTTCACTGCTATTTCTGGCCAATTTGTATGCCACTTCCTTGGCTTTAATACTATCCCTGATTTCCCTTGATAGCCACGGTTGAGCCACCTGCCCTTTTGTATTTTTACGCTAGACAGGGATGTACAATTGTTATAGTTCATAAGAAGATAAGAATTAGGAACTGGAGTAGGCTATCTAGCCCCTCGAGCCTGCTCCGCCATTCAACAAGATCATGGCTGATCTGGCCGTGTACTCAGCTCCACTTACCCGCCCACTCCCCGTAACCCTTAATTCCCTTATTGGTTAAAAATCTATCTATCTGTGACTTGAATACATTCAATGAGCTAGCCTCAACTGCTTCATTGGGCAGAGAATTGCACAGATTCACAACCCTCCAAGAGACGAAATTCCTTCTCAACTCGGTTTTAAATTGGCTCCCCCGTATTTTGAGGCTGTGCCCCCTAGTTCTAGTCTCCCCGACCAGTGGAAACAACCTCTCTGCCTCTATCTTGTCTATCCCTTTCATTATTTTAAATGTTTCTATAAGATCACCCCTCATCCTTCTGAACTCCAACGAGTAAAGACCCAGTCTACTCAATCTATCATCATAAGGTAACCCCCTCATCTCCGGAATCAGCCGAGTGAATCGTCTCTGTACCCCCTCCAAAGCCAGTATATCCTTCCTTAAGTAAGGTGACCAAAACTGCACGCAGTGCTCCAAGTGCGGCCTTACCAATACCCTCTACAGTTGCAGCAGGACCTCCCTGCTTTTGTACTCCATCCCTCTCGCAATGAAGGCCAACATTCCATTCGCCTTCCTGATTACCTGCTGCATCTGCAAACTAACTTTTTGGGATTCATGCACAAGGACCCCCAGGTCCCTCTGCACCTCAACATGTTGTAATTTCTCCCCATTCAAATAATATTCCCTTTTACTGTTTTTTTTTCCAAGGTGGATGACCTCACACTTTCCGACATTGTATTTTATCTGCCAAAACTTAGCCCATTCGCTTAACCTATCCAAATCTCTCTGTGTCCTCTACACAACCCGCTTTCCCACTAATTGTGTCATCTGCAAATTTTGTTACACTACACTCTGTCCCCTCTTCCAGGTCATCTATGTATATTGTAAACAGTTGTGGTCCCAGCACCGATCCCTGTGGCACACCACTAACCACCGATTTCCACCCCGAAAAGGACCCATTTATCCCGACTCTCTGCTTTCTGTTTGCCAGCCAATTCTCTATCCATGCTAATACATTTCCTCTGACTCCGCATACCTCTATCTTCTGAAGTAACCTATCGTGTGGCACATTATCGAATGCCTTTTGGAAATCTAAATACACCACATCCATCGGTACATCTCTATCCACCATGCTCATTATATCCTCAAAGAATTTCAGTAAATTAGTTAAACATGATTTCCCCTTCATGAATCCATGCTGCGTCTGCTTGATTGCACTATTCCTATCTAGATGTCCCGCTATTTCTTCCTTAATGATAGCTTCAAGCATTTTCCCCACTACAGATGTTAAACTAACTGGCCAATAGTTACCTGCCTTTTGTCTGCCCCCTTTTTTAAACAGAGGCGTTACATTAGCTGCTTTCCAATCCGCTGGTACCTCCCCAGAGTCCAGAGAATTTTGGTAGATTATAACAAATGCATTTGCTATAACTTCCGCCATCTCTTTTGATACCCTGGGATGCATTTCATCAGGATCAGGGGACTTGTCTACCCATTAACCTGTCCAGCACTACCCCCCTAGTGATAGTGATTGTCTCAAGGTCCTCCCTTCCCACATTCCTGTGACCAGCAATTTTTGGCATGGTTTTTGTGTCTTCCACTGTGAAGACCGAAGCACAAAAAAATTGTTTAGGGTCTCAGCCATTTCCACATTTCCCATTATTAAATCCCCCTTCTCATCTTCAAAGGGACCAACATTTACTTTAGTCACTCTTTTCCGTTTTATATATCGGTAAAAGCTTTTACTATGTTTTTATGTTTTGCGCAAGTTTACCTTCGTAATCTATCTTTCCTTTCTTTATTGCTTTTTTAGTCATTCTTTGCTGTCTCTCAATGTCTGCCATTGCCCATCCACTGTCAACCCCTTAAGTATCATTTGCCAATCTATCCTAGCCAATTCACGCCTCATACCTTCAAAGTTACCCTTCTTTAAGTTCTGGACCATGGTCTCTGAATTAACTGTTTCATTCTCCATCCTGATGTAGAATTCCACCATATTATGGTCACACTCTTCCCCAAGGGGCCTCGCACAACGAGATTGCTAATTAATCCTCTCTCATTACACAACACCCAGTCTAAGATGGCCTCCCCCCTAGTTGGTTCCTCGACATATTGGTCTAGAAAACCATCCCTTATGCACTCCAGGAAATCCTCCTCCACCGTATTGCTTCCAGTTTGGTTAGCCCAATCTATATGCATATTAAAGTCACCCATGATAACTGCTGCATCTTTTATTGCATGCACCCCTAATTTCCTGTTTGATGCCCTGCTCAACATCACTACTACTGTTTGGAGGTATGTACACAACTCCCATTAACGTTTTTTGCCCTTTGGTGTTCTGCAGCTCTACCCATATGGATTCCACATCATCCAAGCTAATGTCCTTCCGAACTATTGCATTAATCTCCTCTTTAACCAGCAATGCTACCCCACGTCATTTTCCTTTTATTCTCTCCTTCCTGAATGTTGAATACCCTTGGATGTTGAGTTCCCAGCCCTGATCATCCTAAAGCCACATCCCTGTAATCCCAATCACATCATATCTATTAACATCTATTTGCACAGTTAATTCATCCAGCTTATTACGGATACTCCTTGCATTAAGACACAAAGCCTTCAGGCTTGTCTTTTTAACACACCTTGTCCCTTTAGAATTTTGCTGTAATGTAGCCCTTTTTGTTTTTTGCCTTGGAATTCTCTGCCCTTCACTTTTACTATTCTCCTTTCTATCTTTTGCCTTTGTCTCCCTTTTATTTACCTTTGCCTCCCTGCATAGGTTCCCATCCCCCTGCCATATTAGTTTAACTCCTCCCCAACAGCACTAGCAAACATTCCTCCTCGGACATAGGTTCCGGTCCTGCCCAGGTGTAGACCGTCCAGTTTGTACTGGTCCCACCTTCCCCAGAACCAGTTCCAATGCCCCAGGAATTTGAATCGCTCCCTGCTGCACCACTCCTCAAGCCACGTATTCATTTGAGCTATCCTGCGATTCCTACACTGACTAGCACGTGGCACTGGTAGCAATCCTGAGATGACTACTTTTGAGGTCCTAATTTTAAATTTAGTTCCTAGCTCCCTAAATTCGTCTTGTAGGACCTCATCCCGTTTTTTACCTATATCGTTGGTACCTATGTGTAGAACGACAACTGACTGTTCACCCTCCCTTTTCAGAATGTCTTGCACCCGCTCCGAGACATCCTTGACCCTTGCACCCGGGAGGCAACACACCATCCTGGAGTCTCGGTTGCGGCCGCAGAAACATCTATCTATTCCTCTTACAATCGAATCCCCTATCACTTTCGCTCTCCCACTCCTGTGCAGCAGAGCCACCCACGGTGCCATGAACTTGGCTGCTGCTGCCCTCTCCTGATGAGTCATCCCCCTCAACAGTACCTAAAGCGGTGTATCTGTTTTGCAGGGGGATGACCGCAGGGGACCCCTGCACTACCTTCCTTACACTGCTTTTCCTGTTAGTCATCCATTCCCTATCTGGCTGTGTACCCTTTACCTTCGGTGTGACCAACTCGCTAAACGTGCTATTCACGTCATTCTCAGCCTCGTGGATGCTCCAGAGTGAATCCACCCGCAGCTCCAGTGCCGCAATGCGGTCAGTCAGGAGTTGCTGGCGGATGCACTTCCCGCATATGTAGTCGTCAGGGGCACCAGAAGCGTCCTTGACTTCCCACATAGTACAGGAGGAGCATAACACGTGTCCGAGCTCTCCTGGCATGACTTAACCCTTAGATTAACCTAATTGGGCAACAACAGTGATAAAGGTTACTTAATGATAAAGAAAGAAAAGAAACGTGACTTACCAATCAGCAGCCAATCACTTACCCCCTTGGCTGTGACGTCACCTTTCGATTTCTTTATACTTTTTTGCCTTCTCCCTGTAGCTGCACAAGCACACCTCAGCACCTCCCGACTCTCTCCACACACCTGGAACTCCCGAGCCTCCTCCGACGCGTTGGGCCTTTTTATAGGCCTCAGCGACGCACCTCCCTCTCTTCACGCACCTGGAACTCCCCTGAAACTATGTTTCTATGTGGAGGACTGCAACAAATTACAGGAGGATATTAATAAACTTGCAGAATGGGCATATAATTGGCAAATGAAGTTCAACACCCACAAATGTGAGATATTACATATTGGTAAGAAAAATAAGGATGTCACATATTACTTGGAAAATAAAAATCTAAATGGGCTAGAGAAGCAAAGGGATTTGTAAGTACATACACAGATCACTAAAAGTGGCAGCACAGATTCATAAGACCATAACAAAAGCAAACCAAGCCCTAGAGTTTATTTCTGGAGGGATAGAATTAAAAAGTAGAGAAGTTATACTAAACTTGTATTGAGCCTTGGTTAGACCACACTAATAGATTATGGTGTCCTGATTTAGTACTGTGTTCGGTTCTGGTTGCCATATTATAAAAAGGATTAGATAAGCATATGAAGGAGAAGGGAATAGAGGGTTATGCTGATAGTTAGATGAGGAAGGATCGGAGGAGGCTGCAGCGCAGCATAAAGACCGGCATGGACTGTTTGGGCTAATAAGTGGCAAGTAACATTCGCGCCACACAAGTACCAGGCAATGACTATCTCCAACAAGCGAGAGTCTAATCACCGTCCCATTGACATTCAACGGCATTAAAATCGCTGAACCACCCACCATCAACATCCTGGGGTCACCATTGGCCAAAATCTTAACTGGACCAGCCAAATAAATACTGCGGCAACAAGAGCAGGTCAGAGGCTGGGTATTCTACGGCGAATGTCTCAACTCCTGATTCCCCAAAGCCTTTCCACCATCTACAAGGCAGAAGTCAGGAGTGTGAGGGAATACTCTCCACTTGCCTGGATGAGTGCAGCTCCAGCAACACTTGAGAAGCTCAACACCATCCAGGACAAAGCAGTCTGCTTGATCGGCACCTCATCTACCATCTTCAACATTCACTCCCTCCACCACCGACGCACTGTGGCTATTGTATCGACCAGCTTCAAGATGCACTGCAGCAACTCGCCAAGGCTTCTTCGGCAGCACCTCCCAAACCCACAACCTCTACCACCTAGAAAGACAAGGGCAGCAGGTGCATGGGAGCACCATCACCTGCATGTTCCCCTCCGAATTACACATCATCCTGACTTGGAAGTATATCGCCGTTCCTTCATCGTCACTGGGTCAAAATCCTGGAACTCCCTCCCTAACAGCACTATGGGAGTACCTTTACCACACGGATTGCAGCGATTCAAGTAGGCGTTTCACCACCACCTTCTCGAGGGCAATTGGGGACGGGCAATAAATGCTGGCCTTGCCAGTGACGCCCACATGAACGAATAAAAAAAAAAAAATGCCCTGTTTCTGTGCCGTATATTCTATGTAATTCTATGGGGGTGGATATGTGGTCAGAAGCTCATCTCGGGGTCAAATCTGACACCAAGTTTGGGGAACGGTCAGGTTTAGCCTCAGACAGTTACCAGGGAGAGGGAAGGAGTCGGTGGCTAGGGAATGGAGTTTGTGGCGGGGACCAATGACCATGAATTTGGTCTTCCCAATATTTAGTTGGAGGAAATTTCTGCTCCTCCAGGTTTGGGTGTTGGACAGGCAGCCAGACAATTTAGAGACTGGAGAGTATCATAGCATCTGTTTGTGTTGCAAGTAGCATGTACATTCACGTGTCCACCCTTATTGTATGAGAGACCATGGTTCAGCCTCCGCAAGGGGTCACTGTGTGACATTGCACTGGTTTAAGTGAAGAATCAGTTACTTCCCTTTAGCTGTGCTCCATGGCTCCCCATTTCAGCTGGCAGGTGATATTCGCAGTGTGGGCAGAAGCTGGCTGTGCTGTTGGGTTTTGGGTCAGAGGATCGAATGATCGAGTTCACTGATGGGGCTGGTGGGACAAGCTAGCAGCATAAGGGCAGGGCTCCCTCGGACCCCAAAGACTGACAGACCCGCTCATCCCCTTCACTGGCCACCTTCGCTCCCTCAAATCGAAGCAAAATTCATCTCTATGTTCGGAAGTAGGAATCGCGACAAACACTTAAGATAGAGGATCAGCCATGATCATATTGAATGGCGGTGCAGACTCGAAGGGCCAATTGGCCTACCACTGCTCCTATTTTCTATGTTTCCTCCCCTCTACTTAAAAAAAACATTAAAAAATTTACCAGATTCACAAACACTTATTTCTGTTCATGTCCCCATTGATTGTGGGTCCTTGTGCGCCATCTGCAGTTCACAGAGCGACACAGATTGGGTTCAAGTTATGCCCTCAATTATAGAGCAATCACTGTATGTAAACCCCGCAATTAGATCCCAGGCTCGAGCTCACTGCTGGGTGTCCACTGCTATCTATCAATAACCCCTCGTAACAAACAATCAAATGACATCCAGACTTGGCTCCGTTTAATGCCTGGATTTGAGTGTGGAAGCTGCCTTTGTGTTTGGAATCCACTGTTTGAGGGAGAATAGCACCTGTTCCACAAATGCCAACTGGATATTGGTACCAGTAAAAGATTGGCCCTGTTCTCCCTGCTCCATCCAGGCTGTGGGTTATCCTGATAGTGCCCAGCCCGTGCGTAATACTCTATGATGTTCTCCAGCCTGTTCTCCTGTGTATAATACAACAACAACTTGTATTTATATAGTGCCTTTAATGTAGTGAAATGTCCAAAGGCGCTACACAGGAATATTATGAGAGAAAAAAATTTGACACCAAGCTGCACAAGTAGAAATTTGTACAGGTGATCAAAAGCTTGGTCAAAGCGGTAGGTTTTAAGGAGCGTCCTAAAGGAGGAAAGAGAGGTAGGGACTCTCCAGCCTGCGTGTTATTCTGTGTATATTACCCCAGCCTGTGTATAATACACCCCAGCCTGTGTGTTATTGTGTAATTGAAAGGTTTTCACAGACCGGGGCCATTGCAGCGTTGGTGTGAAATGGTGAGAGGAAAAATATCAAACCGACACCTCAGTGCTGAGGGTGGAGCTTGTTGTAACTGACCTGAACTGGCTCCAAGCAGAAAGAGCCTGCAACCACTCCCAGCACCATTCAATTTTAGTTTCAATGTAAAGTAGTCACCATTTTGTAGATTTCCAATTTAAAGTTGTAAATTTGCTAAACCATGTGAATGTGCGACAGAACAACCTCCTTATCCTGTGATGAGCTGTACCGTGACCTCGAGAGCAGGGTAAGAGGATTACTGGGAGGAACCAGCAGAAGCTGAGCGCGTGTGGATCGGAGTACCTGCTCCTGCTCGTTTCCAGGGAGGCTGAGAATCACAAATCCTGGCCGCCTATGGACTGGAGCTGATCCACCTTTAACCGCGTAAATGAAACTGTGTGTGTGGACGAACTACTACCGAAATACACCCGACAAGAGTGTTCTGTGTTCAGAGTTCAGAGCAATGAACACTTGTTCAATGATAGTAGGGGCTAGTGTGTGTATCCTGCGAGTTTGTATGGGAACACTAACTGTTCCAGTACACCCCATAATAGCAGGGGCTAGTGTGTGTAGCCCAGTAGTGTGTATGGATACACTATAACTGTTCCTAGACACCCTGTAACGCCTGTGTCAATCTTGATTTTGATCCACTATCTACATTTCTAAACCTTGGCTCACCAAGTTTGGCAGCTGAATATTTCCTTTGTCCATTAAGCTTCAGGTCATTGTATGTTATCCTCAGCTCAGCCACTCAGGAGCTCATTGGCTATGCAGGGTGCCATTTGTCATCATGAAATATTGACATTTTCAAAGCAAGTAATTTAAATTTTGATGAATTTTCACGTCACGGATTGCTTGATTCTGATTGCAGTGTGATATGATTCCGGCATGAATTTTCATATTGCTTCTGTTGATTAACATGACAGATGAGTGTCTGCCTGTGACACAGAAATAGCACACAGTTCAGAAAAAAAATGCATATTCTCCCATCCTAACACTCACACAACCAATTACTCTTTCCTATGTAGAACACCCTCTTATGCTGGTTACACCCAGAATGGTTGCCTGGTGACGGGCAGGCCGCTCTCTGGCTCCGTATACCAGATGGGAGGCAATTGTTCCTGTAGACCTGTTGTCTACTGGTATGTGTACAACATACAGCTGCCAGGTCTAGTTGGACAATGTAATGGATTTGCTTCATGGGTTCTTTGCTTAAGAATTCATAGCAACACATTGCTATTAAGAATTCGTTGGTTTATTAGCAAAAGGTTTAACAATCACACTGCACATTACCAGTTCATCCACCAAGCTCACAACCACATGCCTCATCGTGGATCTCCTGAACCCAACTGCCTGGGGTTTTATTGAGTCTTGTGACCATCACATGACTGGCTAAGTCACTCCCAACTCAACAGCTCTACCAAGCTGTGAGCATCATCACTGGTGCGTACATTACCTGGAGGTTTCATCACATGCCTCCTCCAACCTCTTTCTCTCCCCCGCCCCCCCCCCCCTCCCACACTCCAATTTTTTTTACATCTAATAAAGAAAAGTGTTTAAAAAAAATGCTAATGCCTGAATGATTTTTCTCTTGGGTTGCTCACAGCAGTGTCCAGGAGATGAATCTTTCATTTCTGGAGACGCCACAACAACGCTGGAGAGTTGGCAAACCCTAGTCTAGCAGCTGGCATGGGGGACACACAAGCTGTAGCGCACCGGAGATGAGTGAATTGTTCCCTAATACTCAGTGCTTAGACAGTCACGTGATGGTCATCAGACTCAATAAAACCCCAGCCAGTTGGGTTTAGTGGATCCACGATGAGGCATGTGGTTGTGAGCCGAGTGGATGAACTGGTAATGTGTAGTGTGATTAAACATTTGTGAGTAAACCAACTAGTTTTTAATAGCAATTTGTTGCTATGAATTCTTAAGCAAAGAACCCATGAAACAAATACATTACACCTTTAATGATTTGGACTTGGGAATAAGTAGATAATAGCAAACTGGGAGGTATAGCTAACATTGAGGAAGATTGCAGCCTCATAAGAACACAAGAAATAGGAACAGGAGTAGGCCATACGGCCCCTCGAGCCTGCTCCGCCATTCAATAAGATCGTGGCTGATCTGATCAGCTCCACTTCCCTGCCCGCTCCCCATAACCCCTTATCCCCTTATTGTTTAAGAAACTGTCTATTTCTGTCTTATATTTATTCAATGTCCCAGCTTCCACAGCTCTCTGAGGCAGCGAATTCCACAGATTTACAACCCTCAGAGAGAAGAAATTTCTCCTCATCTCTGTTTTAAATGGGCGGCCCCTTATTCTAAGATCGTGTCCTCTAGTTCTAGTCTCCCTCATCAGTGGAAACATCCTCTCGGCATCCACCTTGTCAAGCTCCCTCATTCGATAAGATCACCTCTCATTCTTCTGAATTCAATAGTAGAGGCCCAACCTACTCAACCTTTCCTCATAAGTCAACCCCCTCATCACTGGAATCAACCTAGTGAACCTTCTCTGAACTGCCTCCAAAGCAAGTATATCCTTTCGTAAATATGGAAACCAAAACGGCATGCAGTATTCCAGGTGTGGCATCACCAATACCTTATATAGCTGTAGTAAGACTTTCCTACTTTTATACTCCATCCCCTTTGCAATAAAAGCCAAGATACCATTGGCCTTCCTGATCACTTGCTGTACCTGCATACTATCCTTTTGTGTTTCATGCACAAGTACCCCCAGGTCCCGCTGTACTGCGGCACTTGCAACCTTTCTCCATTTAAATAATAACTTGCTCCTTGATTTTTTTTTCTGCCAAAGTGCATGACCTCACACTTTCCAACGTTATAATTCATCTGCCAAATGTTTGCCCACTCACTTAGCCTGTGTCTATGTCCTTTTGCAGATTTTTTGTGTCCTCCTCACACATTGCTTTTCCTCCCATCTTTGTATCGTCAGCAAACTTGGTTACATTACACTCGGTCCCTTCTTCCAAGTCAATAATATAGATTGTAAATAGTTGGGTCCCAGCACTGATCCCTGCGGCACCCCACTGGTTACTGGTTGCCAACCAGAGAATTAACCATACATTAGAAAACTTGTCGACTGGGCAGTTAAGTGGCAAATGAAATTTAACGTTGATAAATGTGAGGGGATGCACTTTGGTTGGAAACCTCACCTTCACCCTAGAAAATAAACTGAATGAGGTAGAAGACCAAAGAGATCGAGGGATGCAGGTGAACAAATCATTAAAAGGAGCATCGCAGGTCAGCAATGCAATTAATAATGCGAACAAAGCACTGGGATTTATTTCTAGAATTCAAAAGTAGTGAAGTTATATTAAACTTGTATTGGACCCTGGTCAGACCACACTTGGAGTACTGTGCACAGTTCTGGTCTCCAAACTATAACAATGATATAGAAGCAGAGGAGAAAGTATGAGTAAGATTACAAGGATGGTACCAGAATTGAGAGATTACAGCTATCGGGAAATATTGAACAGGTTGGGGCTTTTGTCTTTAGAGGAGACCTGTTAACGGTTGGACAGAGTAGATGTGGAGAGAATGTTTCCACTTGTGGGAGAATCCAAAACGGGGGGCCATAAATACAAGATGACTACTAATTAATCCAATAGGGAAATAAGGAGAAATGTATTTACTCCGAGAGTGGTAGCATGTGGAATTCGCTACTACAGGTAGCTGAGGCAAATGGGCGTTGATACTTAGAGAAGGGAGCTCGATTTTACATGAGAGAAAAGGAAATAGAAAGACACATGCTGAAACGCTGAGGTGAGAGAGATGGAATGGGTGGAAATTTATGTGGATTATAAACACCAGCACAGACTTGTTGGGCTGAATGGCCTCGTTCTGTGCTGTATATTCTATGTAATTCCATATAATAAATTTTGAAGTTGCAAATGTAAGCGAATTTAATGACTCGAGTGAAATGTCCACAGACTCAGCATTTAAGCAATCAGATGCCTCTATATATTAAATCCATTCTCTCGGTTCATGCAGTTATCATTTCCAGCTTGTTGAAAATGCGCTGACATTTAGAACAATATCCCATCGCTTTTAATAACGCAAGTTGTTAGCAGGTATTGAAGGGGTGGTGCGGTACCTCCATGCCTTGATCTACTGTACCAGGGAGAAGCGGGATTGTTCAGGTGGCAGGTTCCTGTTCAAGGAGGTATCATGAACACGAGGTGTCAAGGGAAGGGCAGATATTTCCACAGCTGGGAGGGAGAAGATTGGCTGAGTCCGTTCAGACCGCTCTGTGCATGCCCACTCCTTGCATGACAATGTAACGTGAGTAGAGGGCCTGGCTGCAGACTGCTGAAACAATGCAGGACCGAGCAGGCCCCGTCGCTGGGACTGAGCAGGCCCCGTCGCTGGGAGCGAGCAGGCTCCAATGCAAGGAGTGAGCAGGGTAGGGAGGGGGTCGAGGGGCCTGCAGAGCAGTGAGAGCAATGACTCAAGTCACTGGGAGTTACTGCTGATATGCACAGTTTGAAGTTGCTGGTGGCTCACATGCACTGTCATTTTATTGCGATGAGGCTTGTGATTGATACTGGCACTTTTGCTGAGAACTGACCCAACTAGCGAACTGCTGATTTATCAAATTCGTACCAATGGAATAAGTGCCTTGGGATGTTTTACCAAGTTAAAGGTGCTATTTAAATGGCAGTTGTTGTTTGCATGCCCTTCTGGTTGGTTTGTGACCAGAGATGTACACCAGTTATCCTCGCATTAAGGTACTTAATTAACTCTTAAACTAGAACATTAGGAACACAGAAACAGGAGTAGACCATTGAGCCTCTCGAGCCTGATCCACCATTCAATGAGATCATGGCTGTTCTACGACCTAACTCCACATGCCCGCCTTTGGTCCATATCCCTTAATACCTTTGTCAACAAAAAGCTATTAATCTCAGATTTAAAACTAACAATTGATCTAGCATCAATTGCCGTTTGCGGAAGAGAGTTCCAAACTTCTACCACTTTGTGTGTAGAAGTGTTTCCTAATTTCTTTCCTGAAAGGTCTGCTTCAAATCTTTAATCTATGCCCCCTAGTCCAAGACTCCCCAACCTGCAGGAATAGTTTCTGTTCCCCTTAATATCCTGAAAACTTTGATCAGATCACCACTTAACCTTCTAAATTCTAGAGAATATAACCTAATTTGTGTAATCTTGCCTCGTAACTTAACCCTTGAAGTCTGGGTATCAGTCTAGTAAACCTCTGCTGCGCTCCCTCCAATATATCCTTCCTAAAGTGTGGTGCCCAGAACTGCTCACAGTACTCCGACAATTCCCACAAAATTCCTAGAAGCTTCCCCGACAGCCAAATAATGGCAGCTGTGTGTGTGTGTGTGTCCTGCACAGACTGTCCATGGACCCAGCAGGAACCCAAGGCCCATGGAAACTCCTGAGACCATGACCATGCATTGACCTGCAGGTTAGCGCAGGGAAGGGCCCTCCTGTTACTGGCTTGGGGCTAGGGCTTGGGTCCACAGAGTGGGAGGACATTGCGGTATTTTGCACTTAATAGAATATTGCAGCTCACTGGATTGACACGTCTCCATTTACTTTAAAATAATGACATTGTTTTATTCGCAGGAGAAGGTAAACCGAACTGTGGACTGTAACTAGGAAATAGCTATGTTTCTTTCTCTCTCTCTCAGTGAATTTGATTTAAATTTTGTTTGCAAACCAAAAAAAACCCTTGACTCAACCACATTTGTTGTAGAGCAGTGATCCGCACTGCAGCGAGAAGCAGATGTTGTTAACGCAAGCATGGGTGTGCGCAGCGCAGCCAGCTGTGGGTTGGGACAAACATCTGTAACACCTGCCCTACTCTGCCTCACAGGGCTCTGGAAATTCTTCGAAGGTTTGTCTGTCAAAGGTGGATGAGATAAATTGTATCCCACCATTCAAGGATAGCCCTCGTCCTGTTTAGCGGTTTGTGTGGTCAATCGGGTCTTGTTTGCTTCCCTGCTCTTGGATGTGCTACGCACGCACGCACACCCTCACTCACCATACTCATACTCACTCACACTCACCATACTCACTCACACCTCCTCACTCACTCACTCACCTACCTACCCACTCACTCACCACCTCACCTCACTCGCGCACTCACTCACTCACTCACTCGATCGGAGGTGAGGCAAAGTCAGGTTTGTTTTCTTTCGTTGCAAGCAGAAAATAAATCAAGTGAGTTGCAGGCTGCCAGATTGGGAGTGCGTTTTGCCTCAGTCACGCTCTTCTCTCAAAACAAAATAGAGGGTGCATGGGAGCTTTACCAGAATGGTACAAGGATGAGGAACTTCAGTTATGTGGAGGTTTGGAGAAGCTGGCGTTGTTCTGCTTTGAGCAGAGACGTTAAGGGGAGATTTAATGGAGGTGTTCAATAGCATGAAAGGGTTTGATAGATTAGCTCGGGAGCAACTGTTTCCAGGGGCAGAAGGATCGCTAGCCAGAGGACACGGACTTAAACTAATTGCCAAAAATACCAGAGGGGAGCTTAGGAAAAAATAATTCACAGCGAGTTGTTGTGATCTGGAAAGCACTGCCTGAAAGGGTGGTGGAAGCAGATTCATTCGTAACTATCAAAAGGGAATTGGATAAATACTTGAAGAGAAAACATTGTAGGGCTGTGGGAAAAGAGGTGGGAAAGTGGGACTAGTTGTAGCTCTTTCACAGATCCTGCACAGGTACGATGGGCCGAATGGCTTCCGTCTGTGCTGCATCATTCGATTATTTACCAAACACCCTTTAGTGAGGAGGCAGGAATGGCAAAAAACCAAATGTTAATCTTGAGTCACTGTTGCCCTTTTCACTCAGTGAGCTGACCAACAACACAACCTGTGTTTTTACTGATGTGTCTTTTTGAAGAAAGTTGTTATGAGTGCTAAATGCCCCCCTCTTTTTATTCAATCAGACTTTTGATATAAGCGGCTCTCAAATCCATTGCTGATCTGATCTGATCTGTCTCTCTCATTCTTGAATTGCATGAGTGCTGAGTGGTACGGGCAGTGCTGTAACCATGGAAACTGTTGCTCTTTCCACAGATGACTCAGGTGACGAGGAGCCAACCTCGCAGTCCGATAAGAGCGAGTTGCACGCCACCCTGAGGACTCTGGCCAGCAAGCTCGATGACCTGAGCCAGTGCAATGAACTCATCGCCAAGCACGGAGCGGCACTTCAACGATCCCTGAGTGAGCTCGAGAGCCTGAAGCTACCAGCCGAGAGCGGAGAGAAGATTAAAGCAGTCAATGAGCGAGCCACCCTGTTCCGCATCACCTCCAATGCTATGATCAATGTAAGTGAAGCCACTGCTTTATCTCCCTGTAGTTCAGACACTCTTTTACCCGTGTCTGCAGCTTGTCACAGCTGAAAGGTTGATTTATACAGAGGCAGCATTGTCAGCAGTAAAGGGATATTAACCGTATTTATCTGTACCTGCACACATGGACAATGTTATAAGGGGTGAGGGGGTATAATACTCTTTAATCTGTTCTGTACACAGGTTTGAGTGGGGGGGGGGCGGGTCGGTGAGTTTGGGGAGGGGGGGGCTGGGTGAGTTTGGGGAGTGGGGGGCTGGGTGAGTTTGGGGAGTGGGGGGCTGGGTGAGTTTGGGGAGTGGGGGGCTGGGTGAGTTTGGGGAGAGGGGGGCTGGGTGAGTTTGGGGAGGGTGGGGTCGGTGAGTTTGGGGAGGGTGGGGTCGGTGAGTTTTGGGAGGGGGTGGCTGGGTGAGTTTGGGGAGAGGGTGGCTGGGTGAGTTTGGGGAGGGGGTTGCTGGGTGAGTTTGGGGAGGGGGGGGCTGGGTGAGTGAGTTTGGGGAGAGGGAGTCACTGGATGATCCTCTGCTTAAATACTTGTGAAGTTCCACTGGGGAAACGGGTCTAACTCGAGCAGAGCACCCCGGACATTGTTTACATTGGAATACCCCTGGAAAATGGTAATGTCTCGGAGGCTGCATATTCTAACTACAGCTCTCTGTGGTGTAAGTGCCCTCGAGGCTGCCACTTTAATAACTACATGATGTTCTTTGATAATCTTACAGTATTTGAGTTGTGTGATTGATACAGGCAGGTTTAATGATGACCTGCAGCAAATGGGCATCTAATTATATTTGTGTTGCATGAGGTGGAAATGTTTTTTTTAAGACACTTTGTACTTTTTGCACAGCACTGCACAGTTGTTAATCTCACCACAAATCGTTACTGTTAAAATAACCCAGTATCTGTGATTACTCACCACAATAGTGTGAGAGATGTCTGGAAATAAAACAGGTTTATTTGGAGCTTTGAGTTCGAACCAAGAAACTCTTGATTTATTTGATTCTTTCCATTGCGTTGGTCAGGCTGGTTCCCCGATGGTGTCCGCCGGGAGTAGACCACGGGTGTGTCCTGAAATTGGCAACAACGTCAATATTGCTGCTTCAGGGTTCCACAACATGACGGATTTGTGGGTCATTGGATCCGAACGTTGTGTGTGCTTGAGCCTCATTACACCCACCTAATTGTACACAAATTGGCCTCACTATGAATTTTCAGACCCCTTCACTCTTGGAGTGCTGCTTGCCTGTAAATGCATGATTCTGGGCTCCCGAATTGATTGCTTCAGAATAAGAACATAAGAATTAGGAGCAGGAGTCGGCCATTTGGTCCCCCGAGCCTGCTCCGCCATTCAATAAGATCATGGCTGATCTGATCTTGGGCTCAGCTCCACTTCCCTGCCCGCTCCCCATAACTCTTGACTCCCTTATTGTTCAAAAATCTTGTCTATCTTCACTTTAACTATATTCAATGACCCAACCTCCACAGCTTTCTGAGGCAGAGAATTCCACAGATTTACAACCCTCTGACATAAGAAATTCCTCCTCATCTCAGTTTTAAATGGGCGGCCCCTTATTCTGAAACTATGCCCCCTAGCTCTAGATTCCCCCACGAGGGAAAACATCCTCTCTGCATCTACCTTGTCGAGCCCCCTCAGTATCTTGTACGTTTCAATAAGATCACCTCTCATTCTTCTAAACTCCAATGAGTATCGGCCCAACCGAGAGTCAGCCCTTCAGAACTTGGGGGCGACAGATTGTTGATGCTGAGGGATTTGCTGCGTGGTCTGCCTTTCCACACCGCTGTTTCTGCACTGTTCCTTCTGCATTACTTCATTCTGCGGTTTGCTGGTGAACTGCTGCTCACCCAGGGCGAGCTCTGCACCGGTCTGTAGCATCAGCAGTGCTGCTGCCCGTGGCTGAAGTCCAGCTTCGAGCTGCACTGCTTAGCTCTGGGCCTGCCAATGTGGGCCATGGAGGGGGAAGATAGACAGACTTGCATTTATATAGCACCTTTCACAACCTCGGATGACCCAAAGTGCCAATTACCTACATTTAAGTGTAGTCACTTGTAACCTAGAAAACACGGCAGGCAATTTTGCGCACAGCAAGGTCCCACAAACCGCAAATGACCAGATATTCTGTTCTTTTAATGTTGGTGAAGAGATGAATATTAGCCAGGAAACCGCAGAAACTCCCCTACTCTTCTTCGAAATAGTGTAATGGGATCTTTTACATCCACTTGAGAGGACAGATGGGACCTCGATTTAATGCCTCATCCAAAAGACGGCTCCTCCGATAGTGTAGCACTCCCTCAGTAGTGCATTGGAGTGTCAGCCTAGATTTTGTGCTCGAGTCTCTGGAGTGGGACTTGAATATTTGAATAAGAAGAGCTCTCATTCCATTGACGTACAGGCAGTGTCAAACCACAGGAACAGAATAAGGCAGGTAAAATGTGGGGTATCTCAGCACCTGCTACAATCCCTTTGCTTTTCAGCAGTGCACTGGGCCAGCACTACTTCAGGGATCTGTCAGGGAGGCCCCGGGGCTGCTCCGAGTCCTGGCTATCAATCAGCAAATCGGCAGAGTCTGAGTTGAAATACAGTGAGATTTATGCATCCAGAAGAATTCTGCTGGAATATGTGGGTGGTGTATAGAGAAATGGGTCTCACTGGTCAGTTTAGGTGGGGCACTGCTATACAGCTCTGATTCTCCGCAGTAACTTCAGTGGGAGACCCCTGGACGTGTAAATTACCGTTTTTAAACATTTACCTTGTTCCTCTGGTACTATTGATGAAGCTATGGTAGTTCAGAAGAATCATAAGCCCCACTCCACCCCCCACCACCCCGCCAGCATGGAACTGTAGAGCCACAGTACTAATCGGGCAGCCTCTTCACATGGGTGAGTTGGTTGGGCCGGCAGCACTGTGGGTTTTCTCTCGAGCAACATTCTGCTTTAAAACAGATGTTTTTGTGTGGTACCATCTGTACTGTACTTGCTTCATTGGTTCTTTGTCTCCGTATGATCCTACAAATCCCCTGGGAGGACAGACGCACCAACGCGTCCAGATGCGTCCTCGTCCAGGCCAACATCCCCAGCATCGAAGCACAGACCACACTTTATCAGCTCCGTTGAGCAGGTCACATAGTTCACATGCCAGACACGAGATGCCCAAAGCAAGCGCTCTACTCGGAGCTCCTCCACGGCAAACGAGCATGCAGAAATCCAGCGGAAAGAGCGTGCGGCGAACCAGTCCCACCCACCGCTTCCCTCAACGCCTGTCTGTCCTACCTGTGACCGAGACTGTGGCTCTCGTATTGGACTGTACAGCCACCTAAGGACTCATGCTAAGAGTGGAAGTAAGTCTTCCTCGATTCCGAGGGACTGCCTATGATGATGATGATGAGGGATGATGATCTTTGCTTAAGAATTCATAGCAACACATTGCTATTAAGAACTAGTTGGTTTCTTAGCAAAAGGTTCAATAATCACACTGAACATTACCAGTTCATCCACCAGGCTCACAACCAGCTGCCTGGCCGTGGATTCGCCCCGAACCCAACTGGCTAGGGTTTTATTGAGTCTTGTGTACATCACGTGACTGGCTAAGCCACTCCCAACTTAGCAGCTCTACCAACCTGTGAGCATGCTCACCGGTGCGTACATCACACCACCCATAGCCCTGCGTCCATTCCAGCTTGTGTGAAGGGGCGAGTGCACAGCATGCAAGTTGTTGGAGGTGCCATGTCGACTTGGTGGCAAAATATAGTTAGTCGAGGCTAAGGAAACCTTTCTCTTTGTCATCCACCAAGATGCAGCTGAAGCTGTACAGACGGAGTAGTTTGAGGCTGCCCGAGGTGAGGGGGTGCACTGCTGATGTTGCACCATGTTGGGAGTTTGTTGCTTGCATCGCGCTCCTCCAACTTTGACCTTTTGCGCATCCTCGAGTTTAATCGCTCCACCAAAGGCGGCCGTGCCTTCAGCTGCTTAGGCCCTAAGCTCTGGAATTCTTTCCCTAAACCTCTCCACCTCTCTCTCCTCCTTTAGGGCGCTCCTTAAAACCTACCTCTTTGACCAAGCTTTCTGTCCCAATATCTCCTTATGTGGCTCAGTGTTAAATTTGGTGAATAACGCTCCTGTGAAGCACCTTGGGATGATTTACTACGTTAAAGGCGCTATATTAATGCAAGTGGATGTTGCAGGCCCCCCAAGGACATGAGAAACTCCATTCTTTCCGTGGGCATCTTCCCGCTATGCTTGTCGAGCCTTGCCACAGATAGGAAGCAAAGAAAGGAGCAGCAGCCCTTTAAGAGCTGCTGTGCTCGATATCCCCAGCTCTTGTGCTGTCCCGGCCCTGTCTGCACACCACGACAGCGCGTGGGTGGGGAATTACAGCTGGCTATTGAATCATGTGACCACATTGAATCCTGCAAGGTCCGCTCCCCCGCCGTCACCATTGTGAGGGAGCTGACTGCGGATCCCATTTTCTCTGGGATTGAGGAATCAGCCCTGGTTTTCCTGCTGGTTCATCCCAGCATCCTTGTCTCAGTGCAGATTTATTTTCGATAGATGGGCACTGGACAGGTGTAGAGTTGAAAACGGTGCCAGCTGGACCAGAGATAGCAGCATCATCATCATTATAGGCAGTCCCTCGGAATCGAGGAAGACTTGCTTCCACTCCTGAAGTGAGTTCTTTGGTGGCTGAATAGTCCAATACGAGAGCCACAGACTCTGTCACAGGTGGGACAGATAGTCGTTGAGGGAAAAGGAGGGTGGGACTGGTTTGCCGCACGCTCTTTCTGCTATCTGCGCTTGATTTCTGCATGCTCTCGGCGTTGAGACTCGAGGTGCTCAACGCCCTCTCGGATGCACTTCCTCCACTTAGGGCAGTCTTGGGCCAGGGACTCCCAGGTGTCATTGGGGATGTTGCACTTTATCAGGGAGGCTTTGAGGGTGTCCTTGTAGCGTTTCCGCTGCCCACCTTGGGCTCGTTTGCCGTGGAGGAGCTCCGAGTAGAGCACTTGCTCTGGGAGTCTCGTGTCTGGCATGCGGACTATGTGGCCTGCCCAGCGGAGCTGATTAAGTGTGGTCAGTGCTTCAATGCTGGGGATGTTAGCCTGAGTGAGGACGCTGATGTTGGTGCGCCTGTCCTCCCAAGGGATTTGTAGGATCTTGCGGAGACATTGATGGTGAGATTTCTCCAGCAACTTGAGGTGTCTACTGTACATGGTCCATGCCTCTGAGCCATACAGGAGGGCAGGTATTACTACAGTCCTGTAGACCATGAGCTTGGTGGCAGTTTGGAGGGCCTGGTCTTCGAACACTCTTTTCCTCAGGTGACTTAAGGCTGCACTGGCGCACTGGAGGCAGTGTTGGATGCCTGCTCTTGTTGATAGGAGGCTCCCGAGATATGGGAAATGGTCTACGGTGTCCAGGGCCGTGCCGTGGATCTTGATGACTGGGGGGCTGTGCTGTGCGGTGAGGACAGGCTGGTGGAGGATCTTTGTCTTACTGATGTTTAGCGTAAGACCCATGCTTTCGTACGCCTCAGTAAATCCGTCGACTATGCCTTGGAGTCCGGCCTCTGTATGTGCGCAGACGCAGGCGTCGTCTGCGTACTGTAGCTCGACGACAGAGGTTGGGGTGGTCTTGGACCTAGCCTGGAGACGGCGCAGGTTGAACAGGTTCCCACTGGTTCTGTAGTTTAGTTCCACTCCAGCGGGAAGCTTGTTGACTGTGAGGTGGAGCATGGCGGCGAGAAAGATTGAGAAGAGGGTTGGGGCGATGATGCAGCCCTGTTTGACCCCGGTCCAGTCTTGAATTGGGTCTGTGATGGATCCGTTGGTAAGGATCACGACCTGCATGTCCTCGTGGAGCAGGCGAAGGATGGTGACGAACTTTTGGGGGCATCCGAAACGGAGGAGGACGCTCCATAGACCCTCGCAGTTGAGTGTCAAAGGCCTTTGTAAGGTCGAAGAAAGCCATGTATAAGGGCTGGCGCTGTTCTCTACATTTTTCCTGTAGCTGTCGCGCTGCAAAAATCATGTCCGTTGTACCCCGTAGGGGATGAAATCCGCACTGTGACTCCGGGAGGAGCTCCTCGGCCACGGGGAGAAGACGGTTGAGGAGGACTCTAGCGACGACTTTCCCCGTGGCTGATAGCAGGGAGATTCCTCTGTAGTCGCTGCAGTCGGACTTGTCCCCTTTTTTAAAGATGATCATGATTACTGCATCTCTGAGATCTCCCGGCATGCTCTCCTCCCTCCAGATGATAGAGATGAGGTCGTGTATTCACACCAGCAGTGCCTCTCCGCCATACTTCAATGCCTCAGCAGGGATTCTGTCCGCACCTGTAGCCTTGTTGTTTTTGAGCTGTCTTATGGCTTTTTCTACCTCGTGCATTGTTGGGGTCTCACTGAGGTGGTGGTGGGTAGCATGTTGCTGGATGGAGTCAAGAACACTCGAGTCAAAAGGCAGAGTCACGATTGAGGAGATCTTCAAAGTGCTCCTTCCAGCGGGCCCTGACTGCCTCGGTGTCCTTGATGAATGTTTCCCCATTCTTGGCCAGCAGTGGGTTGTGGGGCATTGGGTTTTTGGCCTGTAGCTGGCCTTGACTGCGATGAAGAATCCTCGCACATCATGGTTGTCGGCCAGCTGCTGTATCTCCTGTGCTTTCTCCATCCACCTTTAGGTCCCGGGTTTTTTGTTGGACCTCAGCCTTGAGCCGTCTGTAATGCTGTTTTGCTGTCTCCGCATTGGGTTGCCATTTAAGGCTCAGAAACACCCTGCGTTTGTGATCTATTAGCTCTTGGATCTCCTGATCATTCTCATCAAACAAGTCCTGGTGCTTCCTGGCTGAGTAACCGAGTGTCTCTTTGCAGGCACTAGTTATGGAGGCCTGGAGGGCAGACCAAGCGCTGTGGGCATTCTGCGTCTCGGGGTTGTCAAGGCATGCCAGGTTAGTGGTGAGGCGCTGGCTGTATAGGGCTCTTTTAGCTGGGTCCTTAAGTGCCCCGGCATTGACATTTTTGCGGCACTGCTTCTGCTACCCCCTCCGCTTTGGGGCTATGTTGATATCGATAGCTCGTAAGATGACATAGTCAAGCAGGTGCCAGTGCTTGGAGCGAGAGTGTTGCCATGATGCCTTGTATTTGTCCCTCTGGTGGAACAAGGTGTTGGTGATAAGTTTGTGCTCTAGACATTTTGTCAGGAATAGGGTACCACTGGAGTTGGCTTTCCCTACCCCCTCTCTGCCAATCACGCCCCCCCCCCCCCCCCCCCGTGTCCTTGCCTACCCTGGCATTGAAATCACCGAGGAGGATCAGAGGATCAATTTGTCACCCGCTGGGATGCAGGTCAAGAATTTTTCGAGGTTGGTGTAAAAACCCTCTTTGGCCTCATCAGTTGCATCGAGTGTTGGGCGTACGCACTGATGACTGTGGCGCACTGGTTCCAGGATAGGGTGAGTCGAAGCGTCATGAGGCATTCGTTAGTCCCGCAGGGGGAGTCTTTAAGGTGGTCAACCAGATCGTTTTTGATGGCGGAGGCGGCGTTCTTCTCCTGGTTTCCCTTTCCAGAAGAAGGTGTAACCTCCACCTTGTTCCTTGAGCTAGCCTTCCCCTGCCCACCGGATCTCGCTTAGGGGGGTGATGTCAATATCGAAGCATCTAAGTTCCCGGGCAACTATGGTGGTGCGGCGTTCCGGCCTTGCGTTGATGGGGTTGCCCATGAGAGTCCTGACGTTCCAGGTCCTGAACTTCATGTTAACGGAGTGGAAGATGCCTGTGCGTGAGTTCTTTTAACGTGGGGTGGTCGTTGCACACCGGCAACCACACTGGCTAAGCTGAGTGAGGTCCTGATCCAGTGGCAAGGGGTTCCAAGACGACTGGCGACCAGGGACTGCTATATGGGCCTAGTTGGCTGCAGCGAGATGTTGGCCACAGGCTTGGCGCTGGGTAGCACCCATGGTGGTAGGTGATCCGAGGCCTGGTTGGGGACAGGCATTGGGAGGGTCAGTGGCCCACAGGGGTTCAGGGTGGGAGGGCAGGGGGCGTCACAGCTATGGTACTCACTACATGTTGGAGGTGGAGAAGAGGCCAGGTCACTGGTGGGGAAGGAGAGCTCCAGTCGTCGCTGAAGGAGGAGGGGAGGCCAGTCGCCGACGTGGGAGAGGGGGGCCCGGTCGTCGTTGAGGAGGTGGTTGTCTGCCGCTGGAGGTGTTCCGATCATCGCTGGAGTGGGACGTCGGAGGTTGGCGATGGGAAGCCTGCAGTAGGCCCGGATGGCCCGAACTTGTGGGACTCGTCGGAGGTCGGCCAGGGGGCATCAGAGGTCGCCAGGGGATGTCTGAGGTCGCTGGGGAACATCGATGGGTGATGTGGTGGGAAGCCTGCGGTAGGCCTGAATGGTCCGAACTCGTGGGACTCGCCGGAGGTCGTCGGGGGTTGCCAGAGGTCGTCGATGGGCGATGAGGTAGGAAGCCTGAGGTAGGCCCGAACTTGTGGGACTTGCCGGAGGTCATCGGGGGTTGCCAAAGGTCGTCGATGGGCGCTGAGGTAGGAAGCCTGAGGTAGGCCCGAACTTGTGCGACTCGCAGGGTTGGGACGAGGCGGAGGGGTAAGGGTTTGGGTTTACATGCTTAGACCCTCTATTAGGGTCTATTTGGTTAGGCGGGAGGTTGTGGGGGGGGAAAAGATGCCGACATCTCTGGGAGTTGTTTGGAGCAGGGGAGCTGCCTCGGGACCTACCACCCGGCAGCCATCAGATAGCACCAATGTGGCAAAACCTGTGAAGTCGAAATGTACAATTGCCGGGCACAGGCTACATGGTCGCGGGATGGCGGGAGATCATCATCTCCATGACAACAGCAGCACATGCTGGAAGCAAGTGGAAAGGCAGACTTCTGTTCATCAAACAAATATTACCGGTGTCGGGTTTGTGTTTTAGAAAGTTTGCAGACAGCTCACTGGAAAAACAGGCAGCCCAGTACCCAGTCCAGGATGGGGGGTGCCAACTGCAGGCGGGGGCTGGGCTGGCTTGTAATTCCTGAGCCCCCTGCACCTAAAACCCTCCTGGGGTGGGGGAGGGGGGGAATAAAAATAACACTGGGTTAAAGAGAGGAGAAAAAAGGTTCAGAGAATATATTAAAACTAGCTGGAAGGTGCAAGCGGATCATATTGCGAAGGGATGGATTGGATTGGATGAATGCCTGGCCTTATGGGTGACCTGGGCATAAATCAGCCTTTAATGAAACTCGGGTATGAAGAGCACTGCCACGCTGAGAAACTGATGCAGTATTCACTCCATTCAGTAATTGTCATCGGACTGCATTCGATGGCGCCGGATATGAGCTGTACTGCTGGTATCTGGGTTATAAAGAACAGAATCAGTAAGAGGCAATGAAGCGTCCTGATTGAACTTAAACCAACCTTGATAAGTGCAGCAGGCAGAGTTTGAGGAGGCAAGTATTTTGGACCGTAATGAGCATTACTCGAGGTGCCCAAGATTCTCAGTCTCCACAATAATGTCTTCATGTTGACTGTCTTGGTGTTAAGCCGAGAAACTATTCCTCTCCCATCACAGTCACCGTTGCCATGTCTTATCAGCCGGTGACATGTTGAGCAAAGTCTACAACTCCAGACCTGTACTGCGGCGTTCCTCGCCTGGTTACCATTCACAACGGACACTCTGACCCTCACTAATGCAGAATGAGAGTTCAGTGGGATACTGATGCAATTTAAATATAAGCAGGCTTTTCTCTCACGTAGTATTCCGACATGCTGCGTGATCTAATGTCTGTGAGCAGCCAGGCCCCAGAAGGATGCTGAGGGGGCGATAGCAGTACAGGTACAGCGTCGAAAATCTGGAGTTCTGGAATGTTCCGGAATTTCGACCGATTGGTGGCAGGTCGTCCGGAATCTGTAAAATGTTCCGGTATCCGGACCCACCGACCTTGGGCTTCACCTCACCGTATTTCGCCCCGCTCGCTGCCGCTGCCCTTACCTCGGGGCCTCCTCGCCGGCCGCCCCGAACAGCCTCCTCCTCGACGGGGCTGGCGGCCCGAACACCTCCTTGGCCGGGACACCACCCCACCCTTCCTTTCTGATGTTCCGAAATCCGGAAATACCCGAAGCTGGGCTCGGGTGTTTCCGGATTCGTGACATCAGAACGACGTTCCAAAGCCTGGAAACACGCGGGATCTGGAACGGCCTCGGTCACGAGGGATCCGGAGCCTCGACGCTGCACCCGTACAGTGATTGCTCAGGAAAGAAACAGATGATTACGGGTAACAAGATTTCAGCACATTAACAGAACGGTCACTGCTCTGGTCACTGAGGACTCTATTCGCAGGTCCCAGTGGGGAAGAGGAGGTACAAATGACCTTGCACTCAATGGAAGGATAAAGTCACTGAAGGTACAAACGACGTGGGAATTGAATCAAAAGGGTTGCCGAGTCAAGAAGGGAATAGTGAAGGTACAGAAGATGTTGGCCCTGAAATTCCGGTCGAGCTCTTCCAGCCGGCAAACGAAAGAAAAAGAGAAAAAAGATGTGCACTTATCTGTTGCTGCTGCTGGAACTTCTGAGCCTGAGGCCTCCCGTGACTGCGCGTCGCAGCGCGTGCAAGTGGGGGGATGTGCGCAGGCCGGGAGCTGGAGACAGCAACCAATCAGGTGTAGTACAGATTCTCATTTATAGTAATAGGAGTTCCGTAAGTCCAGAACTCCTATTACTATGAATGAGAACCCCGCACCCAAAACACAATAAAAAAATAGAAAATAAACTACATATTTTACATTCATTTAAATTAAAGTTGTTGTAAAAAAAATATATATATTTTCCCGACTTATTAAAAAGTTTTTTTAATTAAGCCTTAAAATAAACTTACCATAGTGGGGAGGGTTTTTAACAATAAAATATGTTTTTATAACTTTATTTTAAAATGTTTTTGTGTAATTTTTAAACACTTGCGCCTGTAAAAGTAGGCTATACGTCTGCTTTTTCAGGCGCAATATTTTAAAGGACATTTGCAGGGCAAGATATTCGTAAATATCGGAAATCTTGCCCTGCGAGTGTCGTCGCCCCCGATATGTATTGGATCTGTCAAGCCAGAAACTTGACAGATCAGAAAAAACGGTTTTCAGTGCATGCACATTGCGAGCTGAAAACCGGCTTTTCCGATGCCTTTCCGGGTCCGGAGAAACTTCGTACGGACCCGGGACATCGGAATTTCAGTGTCATTGTAATTTGATAGCTCCAAGCTTACTTTGTTCGACCCTTAGTTGTCAAAGAGCGAGATACATCCTGTTTAATTTATAAAATTGTGCTATTAAATATTTCTTCCTCTATTTTTAATTCCATAAATAAGAAATAGGCATTTTCTTTTTGCACTGGTTGGTGTTAAAATTAAAAGTTTTGTTTTTCTCTCGGTCACCTTGAGAGAACCAAGATATTCTGCCTGTGAGCGAGCAGGCTAGATTGTTCGATCTGATTATCGATCAGATAAGGAGACACAGTGTTTGTGTGACATGGATAGGCACAGCCACATTGGGGGGGGGAATTTTAATTCCAAAAATGGGTGGGTTTGAGCCCGGTGGAATGTAAAAATGTTAAAATCTCAAACCCGTCTAAACCCTCCCCCCCCCCCCCCCCACTTCTGGCTTCATCGGTGGGTGTGGGAGACCAAGCTGCTCCCAGGAGGTGGGCCTCGGGAAACCTGGCAGCTAAAGGGAGGCAAGAACTGCTGGATCCAGCAGTAAGTGCCTTTTAAGTGCCTTTTGTTTTAACTGCTGGATCCAACTTACCTGCTTCCCCCCCCCCCCCCCCCCCCCCCCAGCAATCGAACACCACCCCCCCTCCCCCCACCACGAGCCACAATATCCCACCGACCCGACCATTCCGATCACCCCTCTGGCCCCCCGATCGATCCGCGACCCCCGATCTCTCTCTCTCTCTCTCTCTCTCTCTCTCTCTCCCTCCTCTCCATTCCCTGGTGGGGCCTGGTGCAGCAGGCCTTCCTGTCCCACAGCCAGCCAGCCTCTCCATCAGGCTGGCATGCAGCCAGAAACCAGGGACAAAAAATATCAATCAGGCCCTGGCGTTAAATTCAGCATGGCCTGAGGGAAACCCGTTCTTCCGTGTTTCCCGAGCGCAAAACAACCCTCCTGCTCCCTCCCACACTCCAATTTTTAATATCTGGGCCGTTGTGTCAGCATTAGCATTCTGCGGCCCCCGCAGGCACTGGGGTGGCTGGATTTTTGTTGGGCTTGTACCTCTGTTAGTGTCCCGGAGGGGCGGTAATAGGTCTGGAAATGATTACTGCCCGGGTGGCCAGCTTCCAGCGCCCTGCCGGGAGATTTGTTGGTGGTTTTGTGGCAGCGTGGAGCAGTACCACCCGGGAGCGTTGTGCCAGTGTGCACAGCCCATGTTATCGCCCCGATCTCGAAATTTGCTTTGCACTGACTCAGTCGTGTCCCGGTGTCCCGGTGGCAGTGAGGGAAGTAATGACAGTGATTGGGTCTTTTTTGGTTTCATTTTTGCGATTTATCTTTTGTGAGAAATATATTGAGTATTTTTGGTGCCGATTTTTTTTTTCTCCCCAGGGAGGCCTTTCCTAGGGCGCTTCAAAGGCCAAAGATCCGAAGATTTTCAGTTGCTCAGCCGGCCTCGCGCCCTAAGAGAGGTGTGGAACACCTCCCTCAGCGCCCCGCTCCACTCCACGCTCGGGACGCAGCAACCGAATTTGTTGGCTGCCGTCGTAAACTATTTCCCGGCGCAAAATTTACCGACCCACCGCCATTCGCACCGAGATTCCTCAAACCGAAAATCCAGCTCTCGGTGTCAATACTCAAGAACACAGAATGTGCCTATCTGCCTTTGTTCGGTTTTGATACAACGATAATTATGGCAGTTGCTGGTAATTGTTGTTGGCAGGATTCACACGTTGAGACCCATATCACAGTACAGAGCTGGAACTCCACACTGCGTGGTTTATAAACCCAGGCGAAGAATTCTGATCAAAGGACTGGGGAATTTCAAATCAATTTGTTCGGTTGGACTCGGGAGAAGAGATGATGTAGTCGGGAAAGTTAAATCATTTATTGCTGTCTAATCTGCAGTTCTGTTTTGCTTCTATCTCATCCTTAATAAACCTAATGAATAGTTTAGCCCGAGCATAGTCTGTCAGCATTCGGGCTCAGGCAATATCTGGCTGTACACCACCAATCAAAAGTGGGACAGAGCCAGATAGCTTCACTCTGTGTTCATGTTCTTGATAAAATGCAACATCCCCACCGACACCTGGGAGTCCCTGGCCAGAGACCACCCTAAGTGGAGGAAGAGCATCCGGGAGGGCGCTGAGCACCTCGAATCTCGTCGCCGAGAGTATGCAGAAATCAAGCGCAGGCAGCGGAAGGAGCGTGCGGTAAACCAGTCCCACCCACCCTTTCCTTCAACAACTGTCCTGTCCCACCTGTGACAGACTGTAATTCCCATATTGGAGTGTTCAGTCACCTGGGAACTCACTTTTAGAGCGGAAGCAAATCTTCCTCGATTCCGAGACTGCCTATGATGATGATGATGATTTCTAAATGATATCCTGCGGTATAAGGACTTAATGTTCAGGCTAACCCAGGTATTTCACACCTAAGGTCAAGGTTGGCTCTGAGGAAGCACAACCCTGCCAGCAGACATTGACACAGCGGACAGAGTGGATAAAGAGTACTGAGAGTAGCCCGACTTGCAGTGCAAGGATTCTGATAGAATGAAATTATCCTCACAGAGACTGCCTGTCTGGGGCGGTATTTATTTCCCCCCTGTTGCTTTATTTTGGGTTTCACAACACACTCGGCAGAAAGTTGGACAACCTGATCCAAGGCAAGGCCTTGCCACTGAAGACCCGAGAAACAGGTTCTGGGACTTGCAGGCTGCTGGAAGGAGTAACTTTACCACTGGCACTGTTTATGCTGCTCCCCATGTGAAAATACTTGGCCTTTGCTTGACAGCTTCCCTCTGAAAGCACAGATGAGTTTGGTGTGTGTGTATCATGCCGATGTGTTACACCATAAAATGAACTCTGCATTTGGTGTATTGGACTATTTTGGCACACCTTGACTATTTTACTTCCAGGTCTCGGCCAGTCTCAGAAACACACATGGACTTGAGCTGCTGCTCATAGCTCTTTGGGTTACGCTGTTTTATGACAGTAAGTATACCAAGCAATGCAGCAGGGGTTAGCCAGGAAGCTGGTTTACGGAGACTGAGTCAGATATTATGAGGGGATGGTGGTGTGGTGCTTTTATTGGTGTTTTGGGGATCAGACCTAACCTGACGGAAGAGTGTTTGATGCCGAGAGGAAGATTCGGCCAGTCACTTATCCCCTCTGATCCCGCTGCTTCTCCACCATGTGACGGTGAGCAGGACATCCCCACGAAGGCAGCGTTATCCTCTTCAATATTCAGATCGGGGCCGGATACCGTCATCGGGATCCGGTCTGCCATTGTAGTTGGAGGCCTGGGGGGGGTGGGATGGAATCGTGGGCCAGGAGAGGCCCAGGCAGGTTAGGAATTGCAGTTAATTTTCGGCTTCCTTGTGGACAAGGAGGATCGGGAGTGCTGCTCCTGGCCTCTCAGAGAAGCCTTGGACCTCCCTTACCCAAGCCAACCTCTCTGATTGCATCCAGAAACCCCCCCCTTCCCACTTACCTGGGTCCCTGGTTGCAGGCTCCTGCTGCCGAATTCCCGCTCCCGCCCCTGCCCGCTAGCTAGGAAGCGGATCTGTCCTAGTGAGGAGTGGGTTATAGAATGTCTCTTATCTCACATGGTGGGTTTTTATGGAATATGTTAATGAGAGGTGAGGGAAGAGAGGCTCTTGCTGTGGGGAATGGGTCATGGAGAATTGATCGTGTTATGGAGTGGGTGCAACTATGAGACTGGATTGCTGACAGGATTTTAGAGAGGAATGTTACAGTGAAGGACAGGTTAGAGAGAAGATGTAGCAATTGAAGGAAAATTCTGTCAGTTATGTGAGGGGCGTTTGATCTTCCCAACCACATGTTCTTTTCTGTGCTCCACCCTGGCGATACAGTGGCCAAGTGGTGAATGTTATCAGTGGGGGGGGGCAAGGCTATCGAGAGGGTGTTACACTACCGCGCCCCCACCCCCCCCCCCCTCCACCGGTAAGGTTATTGAGATAGTGTTACAGTAGGAGTGGGTTATCAAGAGGGTGATACAGTGAGACTGGGTTATAGAGAGGGTGATAGTGAGGCTGGGTGATCGAGAGGGTGATATAGTGAGGCTGGGTGATCGAGAGGGTGATACAGTGAGGCTGGGTGATCGAAAGGGTGATAGTGAGGCTGGGTGATCGAAAGGGTGATAGTGAGGCTGGGTGATCGAGAGGGTGATAGTGAGGCTGGGCTATAGAGAGGGTGATACAGTGAGGCTGGGTTATAGAGAGGGTGATACAGTGAGGTTGGGTTATAGAGAGGGTGATAGTGAGGCTGGGTTATAGAGAGGGTGATACATTGAGGCTGGGTTATAGAGAGGGTGATACATTGAGGCTGGGTTATAGAGAGGGTGATACATTGAGGCTGGGTTATAGAGAGGGTGATAGTGAGGCTGGGTTATAGAGAGGGTGATAGTGAGGCTGGGTTATAGAGAGGGTGATAGTGAGGCTGGGTTATAGAGAGGGTGATAGTGAGGCTGGGTTATAGAGAGGGTGATAGTGAGGCTGGGTTATAGAGAGGGTGATAGTGAGGCTGGGTTGTAGAGAGGGTGATACAGTGAGGCTGGGTTATAGAGAGGGTGATACAGTGAGGCTGGGTTATAGAGAGGGTGATACAGTGAGGCTGGGTTATAGAGAGGGTGATACAGTGAGGTTGGGTTATAGAGAGGGTGATACAGTGAGGCTGGGTTATAGAGAGGGTGATACAGTGAGGTTGGGTTATAGAGAGGGTGATACAGTGAGGCTGATTTTCAAGGTGGGCGACTGGGTAACTTCATCCAAACCCAAGTCGCCGTTTGGAGCATGGGCAGGAACATCGGCGGGGCCCAGGTACAGCGGAGGAGCAAGAAGGTCTGGGTGGATGTGCGGCGAGAGATCGTGGTGGGGGTGCGGCGAGAGATCGTGGCGGAGGTGCAGCGAGAGATCGTGGCGGAGGTGCGGCGAGAGATCATGGTGGAGGTGCAACAAATGAGGGTTTGGGGCCCAGTATTGCCGAGGGCCCGGGGGCAGCACGGGCCAGCCCAAACTGCGATATGTGTGCGCACTAGGTCTGTGCAGCAGAGCAGGTCTCCAGTCGTCCTGGTTCACCTTCGCCACTGGATAAAGGCTGAGCTCTGTCAAATCAGTGTAATGGCTGATGTGCAACGGTCACCACACGTTAAAAAAGTCCACGCACAGGCATCTTCTATCCCTTCAGTTGGAGTTCAGGACTGGAATATCGGGTCCTTCATTGAAACACCTGTGAACTCTTGTGGAAGCAAGTTATATATGCAGACGATAGATATACTCTCTGTGTAGTCACTATAGTTGCATAAGATGGAGACTTGTTTACCTGATGTGCTATCAGTAAGGTCACTGTGTATATACATGCTGACACCACTAGAGGGTGCAACTGGTGGAGACCGAGGTTTCCTGCCCCTGTGGCAGGGGTTGTAACTGCAGAGTGAGCCACCATGCTTGTGCCTCACTCTGGAGTTACGAATAAAGGACCAAGGTCACTACAGTTTGAGTACAACACATTGCCTCATGGAGTCATTCATAAGTACATTACAGACATAACTAGCGATGAGAATACGGACTTTCACGCGATTATGGCTATCTTTGGCACACTAAAAGACTTCGCAGAGGGTGATGATTGGGATGCCTTCACGGAAAGGCTCGAGCTATATTTCGTGGCAAACAACCTGGCAGGGGAGACAGACACATTGGCGGAGAAGCGCAAGGCTATACTGCTGACCAGTTGTGGGCCTGAGGTTTATCGCCTCGTCAGGGACTTGCTGGCACCCTCGAAGGCCAAGGATAAGATATACGATGAGCTGACTGAACTAATTCGCGACCAACTAAAACCAAAAGAGAGCATCCTCACGGCCAGGCACAGATTCTACACTCACCGCAGACCTGGGGACTAGGAGATTGCAAAATATGCTGTTGACCTCAGGAGACTTGTGTCACTGTGTGATTTTGGCACGCACCTCAACGAAGCATTGCGAGACATCTTCATAATAGGAATTGGCCACGAGGGCCTCCTTCACAAGCTATTATCTGCCGACACCACAGTCAACCTGCAGAAGGCCATCAACATCAGTCAGGCGTTCATGACCTCGACCTGCAGCACCAAGCAAATTATTCATCCTGTGGACTCAAACCCGGCAAGTACTATACACAGAATGGTGCCTTTCACAGGCAAGACTGTAGAACGTGGCTCTGCCCAGGGCAGAGAGCACAGACCTCAGGGTTCCAGAACTCACAGTCCGCCAAGGGGTGCTAATCGAGTAGCACCATGCTGGCGTTGCGGAGGAAACCATAGGGCTCACCAGTGTCGGTTTGCTGAGTACGTATGCAAAGCCTGTAACAGGAAGGGCCATCTCCAGCGCATGTGTAAAAGAAATATGACTCATCGTCTAGCAGAGGAGTCGGTAGATGACTTTGAATCCAGTGGGGAGTATGATGATTTGGCCAGAGAGGCAGCTCAGCCCCAAGAAGAAGTGTATGGAATGTATACCAGCACCACCGATTGTCCTCCAGTGAAGATGGAAGTCGAGATAAACGGCGTTCCAGTCTTCATGGAATTGGACACGGGAGCGAGCCAGTCAGTGATGAGCCAGGATGCCTTTGAGAGGCTATGGAACGAAAAACG
The DNA here is from genome assembly GCF_044704955.1 of Pristiophorus japonicus. NCBI lineage: Eukaryota > Metazoa > Chordata > Chondrichthyes > Pristiophoridae > Pristiophorus > Pristiophorus japonicus. Next base: position 181,071,255 of record NC_091984.1, read on the forward strand.
ACCCGAACTGGTTCCAGTACAGGAAAAGTTGCGCACCTACACCAAGGAGCTGATCCCAGTAGTGAGGATGTAAGTGTAATCCATAATGGCGTGGTGCACAAGTTACCTCTGGATTGTTGCAGGTGATGGTCCAACGCTACTCGGAAGAAGGTGGATGGGGAAGATCCAATGGAAATGGGAAGACCTCTTCACTCCAGCAATCGATGTCGCCCGTGCTCAGAGGCAGAGCAAAATCTCACCTTCGCTTGGGCCAGGCACCAGAGAACAGACCAGCACAGCACCTGAGGCACAGACTGTCCATCACGACTGCGTGGCAATGATCCGACCGGAACGACCTAAAAGTACCTTCCTGGCTCCAGTGGCAGGACTCCTGGGGAGGAAGATCGAATTCACAGGCACTCTTCCAGCTTTTGTGGCAGAATCGCGGGAGAGTAAGATCAAGGCAGTCGACCTCGAGGGCAGAGGCAAGATGGCGTCCCTGCTGCAGCGAGGTGCAGCGTGGCGTGGCAGGGTTCTCTTAAAGGAGACCTGCAGCCAACTGAACTTAGAGACATTGTATGCATGGTAATCAATGTAACGAACCAATTAAGAATGTAAAGAACAAAATGTTGCGAGATGTCGGGAATAGAGTGTCCCCACAAGTTATAGGCCAGCAACCTCAGGAGGGTGAAGGCACTGATCATGATACCCTGCCCCAGGTCTATACCACGCTGCAAGCACCCGATGGCACTATTTGCCACGGACATGGAAACGTAAACGGCACCAATACGTGCAGTCGGCCGCCGTTACCCACCACCTGGGTGGAGACAGCGCAGCCCCCAGACCCAGTCGGCACTTCGGCCATGTCCGGGAGCGAAAGGTCAGAACCGAGTTCCCCAAACAGGACCTGGAACTACCAGGTTTCCAACACCATTAGATAGCAGGCAGAAGACTCTGCAGCCCTCAAAGGAGGACAGGGAGGCCACACACACCTGTGGTTCTGCCCACCACTAGGCAATGGCAAAGGCCCCGAGTCCTGGCTAGGTGAGCGAACCAAGCCCACCCCGCTAGCAGGGGGCGCAGCACTGCCATCAGATGACTAGGACCCCGTCCGGTTGCTCTGGAACCAGCATCCTCGCATACCTGTACTGCTCCCTCAGTACTGACCATGACTGAACCATGATTGCAATCTACCCAATCCTGGCGCACGACCGTAAAACATAACGAACACTCTTCCAGCTTTTGTGGCAGAATCGCGGGAGAGTAAGATCAAGGCAGTCGACCTCGAGGACAGAGGCAAGATGGCGTCCCTGCTGCAGCGAGGTGCAGTGTGGCGTGGCAGGGTTCTCTTAAAGGAGACCTGCAGCCAACTGAACTTAGAGACATTGTATGCATGGCAATCAATGTAACGAACCAATTAAGAATGTAAAGAACAAAATGTTGCGAGATGTCGGGAATAGAGTGTCCCCACAAGTTATAGGCCAGCAACCTCAGGAGGGTGAAGGCACTGATCATGATACCCTGCCCCAGGTCTATACCACGCTGCAAGCACCCGATGGCACTATTTTCCAACATTCCATTGACTCTGGATCAGTTCCTATGGAGTGGAGGGTAGCCAATGTAACCCCACTTTTTAAAAAAGGAGGGAGAGAGAAAACAGGGAATTATAGACCGGTCAGCCTGACCTCAGTAGTGGGTAAAATGATGGAATCAATTATTAAGGATGTCATAGCAGTGCATCTGGAAAATGGTGACATGATAGGTCCAAGTCAGCATGGATTTGTGAAAGGGAAATCATGCTTGACAAATCTTCTGGAATTTTTTGAGGATGTTTCCAGTAAAGTGGACAAAGGAGAACCAGTTGATGTGGTATATTTGGACTTTCAGAAGGCTTTCGACAAGGTCCCACACAAGAGATTAATGTGCAAAGTTAAAGCACATGGGATTGGGGGTAGTGTGCTGACGTGGATTGAGAACTGGTTGTCAGACAGGAAGCAAAGAGTAGGAGTAAACGGGTACTTTTCAGAATGGCAGGCAGTGACTAGTGGAGTGCCGCAAGGTTCTGTGCTGGGGCCCCAGCTGTTTACATTGTACATTAATGATTTAGACGAGGGGATTAAATGCAGTATCTCCATATTTGCGGATAATACTAAGTTGGGTGGCAGTGTGAGCTGCGAGGAGGATGCTATGAGGCTGCAGAGTGACTTGGATAGGTTAGGTGAGTGGGCAAATGCATGGCAGATGAAGTATAATGTGGATAAATGTGAGGTTATCCACTTTGGTGGTAAAAACAGAGAGACAGACTATTATCTGAATGGTGACAGATTAGGAAAAGGGAAGGTGCAACGAGATCTGGGTGTCATGGTACATCAGTCATTGAAGGTTGGCATGCAGGTACAGCAGGCGGTTAAGAAAGCAAATGGCATGTTGGCCTTCATAGCGAGGGGATTTGAATACAGGGGCAGGGAGGTGTTGCTACAGTTGTACAGGGCCTTGGTGAGGCCACACCTGGAGTATTGTGTACAGTTTTGGTCTCCTAACTTGAGGAAGGACATTCTTGCTATTGAGGGAGTGCAGCGAAGGTTCACCAGACTGATTCCCAGGATGGCGGGACTGACCTATCAAGAAAGATTGGATCAACTGGGCTTGTATTCACTGGAGTTCAGAATAATGAGAGGGGACCTCATAGAAACGTTTAAAATTCTGACGGGTTTAGACAGGTTAGATGCAGAAAGAATGTTCCCAATGTTGGGGAAGTCCAGAACCAGGGGTCACAGTCTGAGGATAAGGGGTAAGCCATTTAGGACCGAGATGAGGAGAAACTTCTTCACCCAGAGAGTGGTGAACCTGTGGAATTCTCTACCACAGAAAGTAGTTGAGGCCAATTCACTAAATATATTCAAAAGGGAGTTAGATGAAGTCCTTACTACTCGGGGGATCAAGGGTTATGGCGAGAAAGCAGGAAGGGGGTACTGAAGTTTCATGTTCAGCCATGAACTCATTGAATGGCGGTGCAGGCTAGAAGGGCTGAATGGCCTGCTCCTGCACCTATTTTCTATGTTTCTATGTTTCTATGTAAGTCACTGAACCAAGGTGTCACGATACAAACTGTTTTTTTAAAAAAAAAAAAATTTTTTCTTCCTTTCTTTTTACTTGCACTGTGTCTGATCCTGCATGTTAATGTAATGGGCCAGCTGCATGATTTTGCTGTTGGGGTGGGGGGGAGCTGTGGAAATGGATCCATGGATCACACCCAGAACCCACTGGAACCTCCGCTGCATCATCGAACCATCCAAACTGGTAACCACTACGCAATGTTGTGGGGGTTAATAGGGAGAGAGCCAAGCCAAAGCACAGCCAAAGTGCAAGGGCTATTGGCACTTAAGTTTGGGGAGAGCTAAGCCAGAGCACATAGTGCAAAGGTAATTGGCACAAAGGACTTGGGGGAGAGTGATGTTATATATGCAAACTATAGATATACTCTCTGTGTAGTCTTGATGTACTATCAATAAGGTTTACATTGTGTATATACATGCTGACACCACTAGAGGGTTTCCTACCCTGGTGGCAGAGGCTGTATAAAAGGGGAGCCACCATGCGGCTGACTCACTCTGCAGTTGCGATTAAAGGACCAAGGTCACTAGAGTTTGAATACGACGCATTGCCTCGTGGAGTCATTCATAAGTACATTACAGACATAATACAAGTCATCCTCGTTTGAGGGACCGCCTATGATGATGAGTTTACAAAGACGTACGTTAGAAAGGAGTTAAAGTGAAGTGAATTCTATGAAGCGGGTTTTATTAACACGGTAAAATGTACTTCAGTTTTTCTGTTGGAGTGGCTGCCCCTTTAAATTGTTGATTGCTATAGTTGGATAAGAGTAAATACTGGAAGTAACAGATTATTGGGGACAGATGGGATGTGATTACTCCAGCTGTGAGCTTATTTTACTTCGCTGGCTTCTGTAATTGGAGTTTTGTGTTTTGCTGTGGGATTGTTTCTCCAGGGCCTGCTGACTGTGTGATTTGCCTATAATTTATTCAATTTACTGCAATGTGACAGTTTGTAAACACACTAAATGTGAGTGCCTGTGTGGTTCTGGTGTTCACGATCTTTGTTGTGAGCGTTTTATATACGGTGGGACATGAGCAATCCAGACATTAATCTTGGAGCAGACTGTGGGTCAGAGTAACAGCAGGGCTTGGAAACTACAACTGAACTGCTTTTGGAAGCCGCCCTGAGCGAGACCACCAGGTTTGCGGAGCTGCTGCGTAGGGAGACCTCCAAAGGCCTCCGCAATCAAAGGCCCACTCGCAGGGATGCACAAATGCTGATCGTGTCCAGCTGACTGTGGCCTGATGCACATGTGAGTGACTCTGACTCAGGCCCGTAACGCTTCAACAACCTGACGTCCAGACCAGAGATAGTCACTGCCTTTTACAAGTGAATCAAAGTGGTCTGAACTCAGCCCACTGCCCACCAATCTACTGAACCATTTTCTCTCTGTAATGATAAGTACACAGGCAGAGGGCATAATCTTAGAATAAGGGACCACCCATTTAGGACTGAGATGATGAGAAATTTCTTCTCTGAGGGTTGTGGATCTGTGGAATTTGCTGCCTCAGAGAGCTGTGGAAGCTGGGACATTGATTAAATTTAAGACAGAAATAGACAGTTAAACGATAAGGGGTTATGGGGAGTGGGCAGGGAAGTGACCCGAGTCCATGATCGGATCAGCCATGATCATATTAAATGGCAGAGCAGGCTCGAGGGGCCGTATGACCTCCTGCTCCTATTTTTTTATGTTTTTATGTTAAATGTAACTTACCTTGTTTGTGAGTGTCATACGTTGACGGGGAAGATGTAGGGGTTGGTTTCCTCATAGTTTCCCGGCACAGTGACAACACTGGGCCCCTGACTGGTTAGTTCGGGTCACCACCCCCAAAGCCTTCCTTGGGGTTCCTGGATGCACAACTCGGTTGACACACAGGCCTAGCGTTCAGGATGGCAGATGAAGCTGGGAGGGTTTGTACCCAGCACTTCCATCTCACTGTCCTCGCTGTGTGTGCCTGTCGGTGTGGCCAATAAAGCTGGCATGTGGGGTCTGTGCTGGGTCTGCAGGTGTCCCGAAACCACCCCAAAGATTTTTTGGTATTAATGAGTTTGTTTTCTATATGACCCCCGACCCCTGCCCCATCACATGATCTTTGGGCCATGTAATGTATGCACCTGTGAGTATGCTCACAGGTTTGTGGAGCTGTTGACGCGCGGCCAATGCTATCGGGTCGCTAAAAACAGTACTAGGCCCTGACTCCATTAGCTTTGTCGAGGAGGCTCAAGCACGTGGGGAGATCCCGTCCGAACTGACCCCCGTCTGGACGGAATTCCTCATCGGCGCCAAGCCCCGAAACCTCCCTCGGGAGCCGGCGCCTCACAACTTGAGCTGTCTCGGGGAAATCCCCTCCGTGCCTTTCAGTTCTGTGCAGAGGGGTTTCCTGTACGGGCTGCTCCTGCACACACTGCACCTTGCCTTTCTCGTCTGCTGTCCGGACACGCCATGGCGCACCATCTTGCTGTCTGGAGGAGGCGGGGGTCCCCGATGGAATGCACTCTACGCGGGAGCCCTCCCACTATTTATCGGGGACTTGGCCTGGAGGGTGGTGCACAGAGCAGTCCCGTGCAATAAATTTTTAAGCTGGTTCACGGGCTCCTGGGCCGCCTGCAATTTCTGCGGTCTGGAGGAGTCCGTGTTCCATGTTTTTACGGAATGTGCGAGGTTGCAGCCCCTGTTCCATTATTTAAAGGGGCTGCTCCTCAAATTCTGGTTGCACTTCAGTCCTACACTCCTGATCTTTGGGCACTCTGTGCTGAGGGGAGCAGGCAGGTCGGAAGGCCTCCTCGTAGGACTGATCCTGGGCATGGCCAAGGGGGCAGGCAGCGGGCGGTCGAGTGGATCGTTCAGCCTGACTGCCTGCCTCTCTTCCGCGGTTACATCCCAGCCAGGGTGTCCCTGGAGATGGAGCACATGGTGTCCACTGGTAAACTCACGGCCTTCCGTGAGAGATAGGCGCCAGAGGGACTGGAGTGCATCATCACCCCCGTCAACCAAATTTTAATTTGAACCACGTAATGTCTAAAGTTTAATTTGTTTAAGTTTGTCAGTTTTAGTGCCCGCCCCCTCTTTAATCAGGGGGTCTTTTACGTCTGCCTGAGAGAGCCTCGGTTTTAACATCTCGTCTGAAAGACAGCACCTCCGACAGTGTAGCACTCCCTCAGCACTGCACTCGGAGTGTCAGCCTGGATTTTGTGCTCACGTCTCTGGAGTGGGACCCGAACCCACAACCTTTTGACTCAGAGGCGAATGTGCTGCCCACTGAGCCACGGCTGGCTCGGTTACTGCACCTGGTATTCCCAGGCAGTCTCCCATCCAAGTACTAACCAGGCCTGACTCTGCTTAGCTTCCGAGATCAGACGAGATCGGGCGTTTTCAGACTAGTGTGGCACTTGATTTAATGTTTTACAGGTGCAACTAAAATAATTGTAGGGATCATTCGGATCATCATGTGTGGCGACATCATTTTGGAATGCATTTATGATGTCACTGCATATAGCAACCAAAGCATTTCTTTCCCAATAGTCGGTAACACAAGGTGCTGGCTGGAGGACAGACCGAGCCCAACAGGGAGCTGGATTAATTTTGGTCGAGGTACAGTCATTAACACTGGGCTGGCTGACAGTGGGCCTCACTTTCCTGAAATGGTTAAGGACTGCTCCTTCAGTCTGGTTACTCCGTACTGCTGCTCAGAGATGTACTGTCGAGGACTTTGTCCAGGAAAACAGGGAGACCATAAACAAAAGGGGAAGATTTATGGATTCTCTTACGGTGGTCAAGTGAGAGTTAGTTATGGTTTGTTTTAATAGAGGTAGTTGAAGGAATTCATAAAATCTTCAAGTTGGATGTTGTGATGACATGGTGCAGACCCCGTACTTTAACACTTCCTTCCCCAAGACCTCGAAACTGTGCAAACTAGTTCTCCTTTCCTCCTAAAATCTTCACACTTTTAATACCCAAACTTGTCACCAACCAGTTATTAGTTTGTCTATCCGAGTAGTTCCAACCCTGCTGGTATCGTCACTCTGTGGGCCCAGGCTCTGAAGGGGAGAAAAGTCTAAAAAGGAACTGTGTGGATCATTGTGACCCACTGACTGGGTGACTAGCCAATGCTGCATTCATATTCAATTCCTGTCTCTGCTACTTCCATACAGTTGTTGATCTGGTTCTTTCAGTTGAAATCCTTTTTATTGTATATGAGTTAGTGAGCTTGTTAAAACAGTGCAGATAGGAACTTATTGTGTAAACTTGTGCTCTTTAAAAATAGCACACAGGAAAATAAATCCCCAGATATTTTGTGTTTTACTGTATAATGTTTTAGAGTCGGGGTAGTACGATGTACTGACACTATGTCAGCAGAGAGTTTCACCCAGTGAGTTGTGCGAAGCCAGTATTTGGGAGCAGGCTTGAGGGGCCAAATGGCCGACTCCTGCTCCTATTTCTTATGTACGTTCTAACCCGGGCTGACTTAGCCTATTTTTTTTTTTAAAATCAGGGCTTTTGCATCTTTCTCACTTTGCACCAGATATGGCAAGACATATAATGCTGTGAAGGCTTTTCACACAACTGTGAGATTGATAGCTGATAGCAGTGAGAGTCGGGCATTGTTTCTGGTTCCATTTTGTGCTCTGATTATGAAGCTTCCAACACAGTAAATGACATTGAATGAAATTGCACCTCGTGTATCCAATCCAACACTGACGTCTCAAAATCCCACTGCCCGAGTCATACTCCAATCCTGATAACTCATTCATTCATTCACCAAGAACTGTTCTACTTGGAGAAGATTTTTTGTGAACCACACTTTAAAAATACGCATTGTAAATTGTTCTCCCGCAGCCCCTTAAATCATCCATTCGACAAGGTATAAACACAATCAGAAACTTCTGAGTAAGTCAGATTTTACACAGTTGTGACCAATGTCCCTTCTAATGTGTTTGGCCCCGAGACTGACATTCCAGGAGATGCCCGGGGTGCTGACTGTTGATCGGTTGCACTTTTACAAAGGAGGCCATTGGCTGATTATGCAACTTGCTCCACAATGTGTCAGCTGTGGTTCAGTGGTTAGCACACTCACCTCTGAGTCAGAAGGTTGTGGGTTCAAGTTCCACTCCACGAACTTGAGCCCATAAATCTAGGCTGACACTGCAGTATTGAGGGACGCTGCACTGTCAGAGGTGCCGTCTTTCGGATGAGACGTTAAACCAAGGCCCCATCTGCCCCCTCAGGTGGACGTAAAAGATCCCATGGCACTATTTGGAAGAGGAGCAGGGGAGTTATCCCTGGTGTCCTGGTCAATATTTATCCCTCAATCAACATAACAAAAACAGATTATCTGGTCATTATCATATTTCTGTTTGTTGGAGTTTGCTGTGCGAAAATTGGCTGCCGCGTTTCCCACATTACAATAGTGACTACACTCCAAAAGTACTTCATTGGCTTTGAGACTTTGCAAGTCTCTCTTTCACAATGAATTAAAGGCCTGGTCAGTCCACATACAGCAGGGCCTTAAATTGAGAAATGAAGGCCACCACAGCCGTCAACCTTTCTGGGTCTGGATCCTTTCAGGCATTGTCGAGGGGTAATGGAGGGCTCTATCCGGCCGCTATCTGATGTTCTTTTCTGTTGGGCTGGGGAGTTGATCAGGTTTGGAATGTCTGTGACGGAGCAAAGGTGTGTGAAGGAGCAGGACACGAGTTCCTGTCATGATGCGTTCATTGTTCACTGCTCAGGGGCCAGGGGCCGAGAGGAGGGGTGGATGCTCGGTGATGAGGCTGAGCGTTTTGCTGCCGTAGCTGATGTCTCCTTACCATGCAATCCCAAGTCTCAATCTGAAGGAAATTTCTCTTCCCCCTTTCATAGTCCACCCTAATACCATGACCCCAATTATGTTCAAATCACGCTGGCCATTTATGCTGATTTATTGTTCTCATTTTATGTTCGGGCATATGCTCGTGAAATTTGAGGGTAACTAGACATCAGTCGGATGGGTGTACCAATTGCATGGTGGGTTTCCCCATGTTATAACACCCTTGGTGAAGGAAAATCACTAACTGCCAGGGTATTGGTCTCCATTTTGCACTCCCAGCAATGGCAGGCAGCAGCTGCCTTTGTTTATAGTGCTAGTTTTCCCTTGACTCTCTGTTTGTTATTGGCTGAAAATTGTCCTTTCATTCCAGGGTCTTGGTTCAGATCCAGCTCAGACTTGTTGAAAAGTCTCTGCCAGCTGTAAAATGAGTTGAAGGCAGTTTCAACCCAGTTCCCAAAGGGCGTAAAGTGCATGGAACAAAGCCAACTACAGCATGTCACCACCAACAACCTGTATTTAGATAACCAGATCAGTAATCTCACTTCAGGAGCCCATTGGGATGGATGGTATGGAATTGAAAGTAGCATTTTACGGGGTGCTTTTGTATTATTGTGGTTACGGCATATTGTTGGGGCGGAGTAGAGGTAATTTTACTTGACATCCAACCATGCTCTACTTGAAGTGGTAATGTTTATAAGAACATAAGAAAATAAGAGCAGGAGTAGACCATTCGGCCCTTTGAGCCTGCTCTGCCATTTAGTAAGATCGTGGCTGATCGTCTACCTCAGCTCCACCTCCTCGCACTATCCTCATATCCCTTGGTTCCCTTAGTATCCAAAAATCTATCAATCTCTGTCTTGAATATACTCAGTGAACAAGCATCCACAGCCCTGTGGGGTAGAGAATTCCAAAGATTCACAACTGAGTGAAGAAATTTCTCCTCATCTCAGTCTTAAATGGCCGACCCCTTATTCTGAGACTGTGACCCCTGGTTCTAGACTCTCCAGCCAGGGGAAACATCCTCCCTGCATCTACCCTGTCAAGCTCCTTAAGAATTTTATATGTTTCAATGAGGTTGCCTCTCATTCTTCTAAACTCAAGGAAATATGGGTCTTGTCTACTCGATCTTATAATCAATCGCCCCCCATTCCAGGAATCAGTCAGTGAACTTTGTTGCACTTCCTCTAAGGCAAGTATGTCCTTCCTAAGGGAAGGAGACCAAAACTGTACACAGTACTCCCGATTGGTCTCACCAAGGTCCTTATACTCTTGTAGTCCAGTCCTTTTGTAATAAAGGCTAACATATCATTTGTTTTCCTAATTACTTGCTGTACCTGCTTGTTAACTTTGTGATGAGTGTACAAGGACACACAGATACCTCTGACTACCTACATTTCCCAATCTCTCACTATTTTAAAAATAGAGGGGCTAAGGGAATCATATCCTGCTAACTTGATTCAAGCTGGCGATTGGCAGGGAATGGGGAGAAATATTGAGTTCGATAGCACTGAAGTACCTCAACTTGATGACTGAGGAAAGGGCATGTATTGAAAGAAATGTTTTAGTTGCATTGAAAATAGCTTTTGTTGGGTAATTAGATGTGTATCATAACACATTGCGAGATTTTCACTGCAGTGGTACAGTTTTGCACCTGTATCAGGGACTATTGCGACTTTGAAAGGAAATCTGATGATTGGCCACACAGTCAATGTGTATTCACAGCATAACACATGATTCAGGAGATTGTCGGAACTGAAAGTGAAATCTCAGCTTGTGATGGTGACTGAAGATGTACGATTTGGTGCAGTTTGAGATCTGCACACTCAAACTGGAATGAGATACAACTGTATGATAATCTCTTGACATGGTGAAGTGCTTGTTTTATTTATCGCAGAAGGTAGCTCCTTTGGGTAAATGATATTGGGCTGTCTGTCAATCTTAGACAGAAACGAGAGCATTATTTGACCAGGTGCAAGTGGGCAAGGCAGGAGATCCTGCTACACCCTGTTCTGTATTGGGATCATGTGCAGTGTTTGTGGTCCTCTCCGTTTCTTCAACAACAACAACAACTTGTATTTATATAGCGCCTTTAACGTAGTAAAACGTCCCAAGGTGCTTCTCAGGAGTGTTACAAAATAAATAAATCTGACACTGAGCCACGCAAGAAGAAATTAGGGCAGGTGACTAAAAGCTTGGTCAAAGAACAGGTAAGTTTTAAGGAGCGTCTTAAAGGAGGAGAGAGAGGTAGAGAGTTCCACAACTTTAGGGCCCAGGCAGCTGGAAGCACGGCCACCAATGTTTGAGCGACTATAAACAGGGATGCTCAAGAGGGCAGAATTAGAGGAGCACAGACATCTCGTGGGGTTGTGAGGCTGAAGGAGATTACAGAGATAGGGAGGGATTTGTAAACAAGGATGAGAATTTTGAAATCGAGGTGTTGCTTAACTGGTAGCCTTAATCATGAAGATATGAAGATGGTATATAAACAGTAAGGTGGTACAGTGTATTGTGCTGTGTCTCAGTGAGATGGACGGGTTTGAGACTGCCATTGCCCACATTCCGTGATTCATGGTCTTGCCCACTATGTTAAAGAGCATTCCAATTGGGTAAGGAGGTGAATGAATCTGCACGTGACTCGGGCACAGAGCCGCAGTGGCTGAAGTCTGGGAGCAGATTCTCAACTCTCTTTGGCTGAAATGAGTGATGACATGGTGTTAAAATGTTAAGATTTTAGAAGGTGCAATTATTTGTTCCTTCTATTCTAGTACCGTACCTGCTGCTTGGAAGGTGTGTTTTTGAAAAATTCATTCTGGGGATGTGATTGTCGCCAGCAAGGCTGGCATTTATTGCCCATCCCTATTTGCCCTGGACAAGGTGGTGTCGCGACGGTTTCTTGAGCCGCTGCAATCCGTGTGGTGAAGCTGCTCCCATAATACTGTTAGTTGGGAGCTGCAGGATTGTGACCCAGCGACGACGAAGGAACAGCAGCGGAGTGGCCACATGGAGCGTGACCTTCCACGCACTAATGTAGTCTAGGATAATTGTTGGCCCATCAGTAACCGGAGAATGGCAACATATGCCAGTCCTGACCTCTGATCACAGCAGTTCATGTTGCTGCATTTTTATTGGCTCACAGCGACCCTACATGTGTGGGGCACCCTATACTAAGGTATGCACTTTGAATAATCAATAGGTTCACCCATTATATTGGCTGAATCAAGTCTTAAATCTCAGCTGGTGATAGGTCTACCATTGTGTGTCAAGTGGGGTGAATTCTCTGAGTGTTAATGGAAACCGAGATATTCATCTAACAGCTGTCTGCTGCTTTCAGCTGCTGTGTCTAAATAGTTCAGGTGACAAACAATCATTAGCCCTGGAGCACTGAGCGTGCCGAAGTAAAAAAATGCAATAAGCCATTATTTATCAAAGAGAGAACCACCAAACGGAAACAGGAAAATGCTGGAAATACTCACAAGGTTAATCAGCATCTGAAAGAGAAAGGACAAAGGTTCATGTTTCCACTGCGTTCCTACATTCGAACAGATTATTGTTCAATCTCGCTCACTCGGATGCTGATTTATCCAATGTGTATTCGTGGCAGGACAGGCGCACCAACATCAGTGTTCTCGCTCAGGTCAGCATCCCCAGCATTGACCTTACTTAAGGAAGGATATACAAGTTTTGGAAGGGGTACAGAGACGATTCACTAGGCTAATTCCGGAGATGAGGGGGTTACCTTATGATGATAGATTGAGTAGACTGGGTCTTTACTCGTTGGAGTTCAGAAGGATGAAGGGTGATCTTATAGAAACATTTAAAATAATGAAAGGGATAGACAAGATAGAGGCAGACAGGTTGTTTCCACTGGTCGGGGAGACTAGAACTAGAACTAGCACAGCCTCAAAATACAGGGGAGCCAATTTAAAACCGAGTTGAGAAGGAATTTCTTCTCCCAGAGGGTTGTGAATCTGTGGAATTCTCTGCCCAAGGAAGCAGTTGAGGCTAGCTCATTGAATGTATTCAAATCACAGATAGATAGATTTTTAACCAATAAGGGAATTAAGGGTTACGGGGAGCGGGCGGGTAAGTGGAGCTGAGTCCACGGCCAGATCAGCCATGATCTTGTTGAATGGCGGAGCAGGCTCGAGGGGCTAGATGGCCTACTCCTGTTCCTAATTCTTATGTTCGATCAGCTCCGATGGACAGGCCACATCGTCCGCATGCCCGATACAAGACTCCCAAAACAAGCGCTCTACTCAGAGCTCTGACACGGCAAGCGAGCCCCAGGTGGGCAGAGGAAATGCTTCAAGGACACCCTCAAAGCCTCCTTGAAAAAATGTAACATCCCCACCGACACCTGGGAATCCCTGGCCCAAGACCACTCAAAGTAGAGGAGAAGCATCCGGGAAGGCGCCGAACACCTCGAGTCGCTTTGCTGGGAGCACGCGGAAGCGAAGCGCAAACAGCGGAAGGAGTGCACGACAACCCAAGCACCCCACCCACCGTCCCTTCAACCACCACCTGCCCCACCTGTGACAGAGACTGTAGGTCCCGCATTGGACTCTTCAGTCACCGGAGAACTCATTAGTGTGGAAGCAAGTCATCCTCGACTCTGGGGGACTGCCTAAGAAGAAAAGATTTCCAGTATTTTTTGTTTTTACTAAAAGGGTAAATTTTATTTTGCTGATTGTTGACGTGACGTATCTCTCTCTCAATGCCCTCTGCTTTCTGTCTTTTATACCGGCTTGGTGTTCATCAATGCCTCATGGAATGGGAATCTCTGCTTGGGCTGTGAGGATTGCTTGTGATGCTGTCTAAGGAGACTTTGTGCTTTCACTGCTGGGCGACCTTCTACACACCAGCGTTACCTCCCGGGAGGCCTCACCATAGCACCTTCACCTTCAATGCATAATCCATGTGGACAAAAAGAAAGACTTTCATTTACAATAGTGTCTTTCACAACCTCAGGATGTCCCAAAGTAATTTACAGAAAATGAAGTGCTTTTTTGAAGTGTAGTTACTGTTGTAATGTGGCAGCAAGGTGATGGTGATTGGTTGAGGGAGGAGTGGTGGGTCAGGGCACTAGATGACCTCCCCTGCTCCTCTTCGAATAGTGCCATGGCTTTTTTTACATCCACCCAAGGGGCATGCGGAGCCAAAAGTTGGCAACTCCGGCAGTGCAGCATTCCCTCAGTCCTGTACCGAAGTGTCAGCCTGGATTGTGTGTTCAAACTTGTGGAGTGGGACTTGAACCCACAGCCTTCTGGCTTAAGGAAGAGTGCTAGCAACTGAGTAAAGTATGAGGTAAATCAGTGCCTCGTGATGTAAGGCATATTCTGTACTTTCATAGAACTCAATTTATAAAAATAAAATGCACATTTTTATAGTACTACAAAAAAAACACGCAGGGTATATATTTATTCCGAAAAATCCAGTGTGTAAGTCACAGCCTTGAGCACATTCTTACCCCCTTTAAATGTAGGGGTTCCACTTGTGGGCTGTTATTGAAATGTAAAATAGGGAGCACCTTCTCTTGCCCTGCTGCAGGTATGTAACCGTAAGGCGCCTGTAATTCGATTTACATTGTTTAATTGCTGTTGGAAATGTCACCTTGGGATCCCATGAGTGCAGATTGGAGCTAAGTTCACGTATTATTGCTGCATGGTGTATAAAAACCTGGGGTATTAGGGAGATGAATACACAAGAGGGAGGGATCAGCAAACGGTTTTGCAGGAGCTTATCAGAAGCAGCAGGCTTTTAAGGCAATTAATGTTACCTCTAGCAGAGCCCAGGCTAAAGATGCCCCCCCCCCTCTCTCTCGGTGGTGTCACCCACATCCTGACAGCTTGCTACAGGCAGAGAGTTCTAACCACACGACAGATGGCTTACAAGAGACTGAAATATCTCTCCCCCCGCCGCCCCCCAGTCACACGGCAACACTTCTGGTTAATTAGAGCACTTGGTCACATGGTTCTTCTGCCGGCTGAATCTTGAGCCAGCCTTTCTCACTTTGAAGTGACTGGGAGCTCAGCAACAGGACAAGGTGAGTACTGTGTGTCCCTGGATGTATGCGGGCTCAAGCTCTCTCACAGGCACGTCTCAGTGACTTGCTACAGAAAGTACAACGGGGAAGGGTGTGTTGAAATATGTTTTGGTCAAGTGCTGTGCATCAAACAGGTACATTGTTGCACAAAACTCCCTCTCTGTGAAGCTGCCTGTTGTTCAGAGTTGGGTGAAAGGCTGGGTGATCCAGGGGGAGTTTGAGATGTTTCTGTTGACGAGAGAGTGTGTGTGGTCGGGGGTCATGGCAGGTTGGACAATACTGTAACCAGATGCTTGTTCAGCCCTGTAAAAGAAATTGAATGTTGGCTTCTGGGGACCAGCGAGGAAAATTCTGTGACTTCAAAATATTATTAGCTTTGATTTCCCCCCTTCAATTGTTTGGCATTCTCCTCCTCAGCAAGTGCAGCGATGAGAGAATCCAGTCCCATTTTGTATCCTGATTTCCGGGTTTGCCGTGCATGTTTGCACCTTGTCTGTTTCATGCCTACACTACCTCTCATCGTGCACAGTGTCTCAGTGAAACCGAGGTTTAACACTTCCCAGATGTGCTGGGAATGCCAGAACCACAGTACACCAATTAACTAACAAGCCTCAAACAAAATTGGAGCTGAGCAGAGCAGTGAGAGATAACCCGCAACAGTGTGAGACAGTGAGAGAGGAACCCGAGATAGTGTGAGACAGTGAGAGAGGAACCTGCAACAGTGTGAGGCAGTGAGAGAGGAACCCGCAAACAGTGTGAGGCAGTGAGAGATAACCCGCAACAGTGTGAGGCAGTGAGAGAGGAACCCGCAACAGTGTGAGGCAGTGAGAGGAACCTGCAACAGTGAGAGACAGTGAGAGAGGAACCCGCAAACAGTGTGAGGCAGTGAGAGAGGAACCTGCAACAGTGTGAGGCAGTGAGAGAGGAACCCGCAACAGTGTGAGGCAGTGAGAGAGGAACCCGCAACAGTGTGAGGCAGTGAGAGGAACCTGCAACAGTGTGAGACAGTGAGAGAGGAACCCGCAACAGTGTGAGGCAGTGAGAGAGGAACCCGCAAACAGTGTGAGGCAGTGAGAGAGGAACCTGCAACAGTGTGAGGCAGTGAGAGAGGAACCCGCAACAGTGTGAGGCAGTGAGAGAGGAACCCGCAACAGTGTGAGGCAGTGAGAGAGGAACCCGCAACAGTGTGAGGCAGTGAGAGAGGAACCCGCAACAGTGTGAGGCAGTGAGAGAGGAACCCGCAACAGTGTGAGGCAGTGAGAGAGGAACCCGCAACAGTGTGAGGCAGTGAGAGAGGAACCCGCAACCGTGTGAGGCAGTGAGAGAGGAACCCGCAACAGTGTGAGGCAGTGAGAGAGGAACCCGCAACAGTGTGAGGCAGTGAGAGAGGAACCTGCAACAGTGTGAGGCAGTGAGAGGAACCTGCAACCGTGTGAGGCAGTGAGAGAGGAACCTGCAACAGTGTGAGGCAGTGAGAGAGGAACCCGCAACAGTGTGAGGCAGTGAGAGAGGAACCCGCAACAGTGTGAGGCAGTGAGAGGAACCCGCAACAGTGTGAGGCAGTGAGAGGAACCTGCAACAGTGTGAGGCAGTGAGAGAGGAACCTGCAACAGTGTGAGGCAGTGAGAGAGGAACCCGCAACAGTGTGAGGCAGTGAGAGAGGAACCTGCAACAGTGTGAGGCAGTGAGAGAGGAACCTGCAACAGTGTGAGGCAGTGAGAGAGGAACCCGCAACAGTGTGAGGCAGAGAGAGAGGAACCCGCAAACAGTGTGAGGCAGTGAGAGAGGAACCTGCAACAGTGTGAGGCAGTGAGAGGAACCTGCAACAGTGTGAGGCAGTGAGAGAGGAACCCGCAACAGTGTGAGGCAGTGAGAGAGGAACCCGCAACAGTGTGAGGCAGTGAGAGAGGAACCCGCAACAGTGTGAGGCAGTGAGAGAGGAACCTGCAACAGTGAGAGACAGTGAGAGAGGAACCTGCAACAGTGTGAGACAGTGAGAGAGGAACCTGCAACAGTGTGAGACAGTGAGAGAGGAACCTGCAACAGTGTGAGACAGTGAGAGAGGAACCTGCAACAGTGTGAGACAGTGAGAGAGGAACCCGCAAACAGTGTGAGGCAGTGAGAGAGGAACCTGCAAACAGTGTGAGGCAGTGAGCGAGGAACCCGCAACAGTGTGAGACAGTGAGAGAGGAACCCGCAACAGTGAGAGACAGTGAGAGAGGAACCCGCAACAGTGTGAGGCAGTGAGAGAGGAACCCGCAACAGTGTGAGGCAGTGAGAGAGGAACCTGCAACAGTGTGAGGCAGCGAGAGAGGAACCTGCAACAGTGTGAGGCAGCGAGAGAGGAACCCGCAAACAGTGTGAGGCAGTGAGAGAGGAACCTGCAAACAGTGTGAGGCAGTGAGAGAGGAACCTGCAAACAGTGTGAGGCAGTGAGCGAGGAACCCGCAACAGTGTGAGGCAGTGAGAGAGGAACCCGCAACAGTGTGAGGCAGTGAGAGGAACCCGCAACAGTGTGAGACAGTGAGAGAGGAACCCGCAACAGTGTGAGGCAGTGAGAGGAACCCGCAACAGTGTGAGACAGTGAGAGAGGAACCCGCAACAGTGTGAGGCAGTGAGAGAGGAACCCGCAACAGTGTGAGGCAGTGAGAGAGGAACCCGCAACAGTGTGAGGCAGTGAGAGAGGAACCCGCAACAGTGTGAGACAGTGAGAGAGGAACCCGCAACAGTGTGAGGCAGTGAGAGGAACCCGCAACAGTGTGAGGCAGTGAGAGAGGAACCCGCAACAGTGTGAGGCAGTGAGAGAGGAACCCGCAACAGTGTGAGGCAGTGAGAGGAACCCGCAACAGTGTGAGGCAGTGAGAGAGGAACCCGCAACAGTGTGAGGCAGTGAGAGAGGAACCCGCAACAGTGTGAGGCAGTGAGAGGAACCCGCAACAGTGTGAGGCAGTGAGAGAGGAACCCGCAACAGTGTGAGGCAGTGAGAGAGGAACCCGCAACAGTGAGAGAGGAACCCGCAACAGTGTGAGGCAGTGAGAGAGGAACCCGCAACAGTGTGAGGCAGTGAGAGAGGAACCCGCAACAGTGTGAGGCAGTGAGAGAGGAACCCGCAACAGTGTGAGGCAGTGAGAGAGGAACCCGCAACAGTGTGAGGCAGTGAGAGAGGAACCCGCAACAGTGTGAGGCAGTGAGAGAGGAACCCGCAACAGTGTGAGGCAGTGAGAGAGGAACCCGCAACAGTGTGAGACAGTGAGAGAGGAACCCGCAACAGTGTGAGACAGTGAGAGAGGAACCCGCAACAGTGTGAGGCAGTGAGAGAGGAACCCGCAACAGTGTGAGGCAGTGAAGGAGGAACCCGCAACAGTGAGAGAGGAACCCGCAATAGAGGCAGGACTGAATCAATCCAGCCCAGGGTGCCAACTCTCCACGCTTGTCCTGGATCTCCAGGAATGAAAGATTGATTCTCCTGGACACTGCAGGGAGTGACCCGGGAGGAAAACCATTGAGGCATTCACAACAAAATCTGTCCTTTTTCACATTTCCTTTTGAACAATTTTATTTGAGTTATTAAAACAAATATTGGAGATATGAAAAAATGCAGAATGACTGGGTGGGACTGTGGGAGGAGGGAGGTCATGTGATAAAACCTCCAGGAATATGTCATAACAGAGTTGGCAACCCTAATTCATCCTTGTGGCGGCGGGGGGGGGGGAGATCTGAATTTGGGCAGGTGATAGGAGAAGGACTCGGGCGAGCAATGGGGTCACTGGATGGATGGTAAGGTGCTGGGGTGCATTGGCTGCCCGCTGGACACTGCCGTTTCAGTGGGCTGGAAATGGCCGGGTTTCTGCAACAGGCGACCAGTCCACTCCTCCCCAGGGTGGGTGGGGAAAGTGACACCTCCCCTCAGTGAGCAGACAGCTTGTTTGCGGCCTGTGGAAGGGGCAGACTCAGTGGGCCTCGTGGTCTTTCCCTGCTCCGAGTTTCCATGTTCTCGGTCACACCTCGAGACCCAACTCGTGATCAGTGATAAAAAGAAAGGCTTGCATTTCTATAGCACCTTTCACCACCTCATGACATCCCAAAGCGCTTTACAGCCAATGAAGTACTTTTGAAGTGTAGTCACTGTTGTAATGCATGATTTGTGGCAGCCAACTTTCGCACAGCAAGCTCCCAAAAACAGCACTGAATTAAATGACCAAATCACCTGTTTTAGTGGTTTATCCCCCAACCAAGTCATCTGTTTGGTTGGGGGATAAATATTGTCCAGGACATAACACCCTGCTGTTTTGCATGATTGTGACACTGTTTTCAATTACAAGTACGATACAATGGTTTGAGGCTAATTACGGGATATGCAAGGAGACTCGAAGAACACTGCTTCTTCTCCAGGCCGAGGGTGGGTAACCTCTTTCCAAGACTTCAGCCCCTTGAATGATTGGAATGCAGTTCTCACTTGTATGGGAAGAAGATTCGTGGGTTTAATGTTGTGATGTCTGCAATTGATGCTCAACAGAGTGAGCAAAGCTGCTATTAGTGAGCAGGCTGGATCTCCACTCCTGACTTTCCATCAAGTGCTTCTTTATAAGCTCAATAGCAGACTAGGTGCACTGGTGAGCTGGCAGCATCCTGCAGATCCTTGTCCCACATTGCTGATTTAACAGGAGATCTGATGGCCCGTTCTGCTGCATGTGTATGTTATACTCTGGATGGGAGGTTACTAGTTACTTTAGTTTTATTATTTACTGCAGTAGCCAACGGCAGGCTCACATTAGCCTTTCAGGATCTTGTAATTGCCCTCATTCCTGCATGTGCTCTCACTGCCTATACATCATCATCATCATAGGCGGTCCCTCGAAACGAGGATGACTTGCTTCCACGCCAAAAAAAACGATGAGTTCACAGGTGTTTCAAAAGAAGAACCGAACTACATCCTTAAGGATGGAAGATGCCTGTGCGTGGATTTTTTTTAATGTGTGGTGGCCATTGCACACCAGCCACCACACGGGCTTGACAGAGCTAGGTCTTGGTCCACTGGCAAGGGTTAACCAAGACAACTGGAGACCAGCTCTGCTGCACGGACCGAGTGCGCGCACACATATCGCAGTGTGGGCTGGCTCATGCTGCCCCTGGCCCCGAACGCATGCATCCCCTGGGCTCCGATCACATCACATCCCTCCACAGTCTCTCGCCGCTCCTTCGCCCCGACCTCGCTGCTCCTGCTGTATCTGCCCACGCTCCAGTCACCGACCTGGAGCTTGATGACGTCACTCTTCACAGCCATCGCCCTCCTGCACCAGCTCGCGCTGTACCTTGTAGTGGCATGCTTCCACACTGCTCCCAGTGTTTGGGATCGTCTTTAAAGCAGCTCACTCTTAAAAGCTCATCTTAGCACCAGGTAGGGGTGATGTGGTCTGGGGAGGGGACAGAGTGACGTGTGGTGAGGAGGGGGGAGGGAGTGATGTGTGGGGAGGGACGGGGAGGGAGTGACGTGTGGTATGGAGAAGGGAGGGAGTGACGTGTGGTGACGTGTGGTGAGGGGAGGGAGTGACGTGTGGTGAGGGGAGGAAGTGACGTGTGGTGAGGGGAGGGAGTGACGTGTGGTGAGGGGAGGGAGTGACGTGTGGTGAGGGGAGGGAGTGACGTGTGGTGAGGGGAGGGAGTGACGTGTGGTGAGGGGAGGGAGTGACGTGTGGTATGGGGAGAGGAGGGGAGGGAGTGACGTGTGGTATGGGGAGAGGAGGGGAGGGAGTGACGTATGGTATGAGGAGAGGAGGGGAGGGAGTGACTTGTGGTATGGGGAGAGCTGGGACTGAGTGATGTGTGGTATGGGGAGAGCTGGGACTGAGGCTAATGTGTGGTGCACAATATTTGCATTGCAAATTATGCAAGTCATGTGTTGGAGGACAAAGACTGTGGCTGCTTCAATGATGTGTGGCCTATATTGATCCCTCCTTGTGTATAATATGAATGTATTGCATTTAATGCGTGTGTTTTTTAGTCTGGGTGAGTCTGACGGCCTTGGAAACCCATGACCATTCTCGAACTACTGAGAAATTTAACAGAAGTGCAGTTTCTGTTTGCACAACATAGAATGCTCCCATGGAGACAGTGAACTTGGGGACCCTCGAGTGTGTGCAGGCATGTGAGTGGAGTTTAACCAGCTAAAACTGTACTTCTTGCAAAATACTGCGGATGCTGGAAATCTGCACTATAAACAGAAAGTATTGGAAATACTCAGCAGTTCCGACGAAAAGTCACAGACCTCAAACATTAACTCTGTTTCTCTCTCCACAGATGCTGCCTGCCCTGCTGAATAATTCCAACATTTTCTGTTTATATAAGTGTTCAGCTGACTTGTTAGTGCACTGCTCTGAAGGGTTGTGTGGAGCTGGGGGGGCGGGGGTTGGGCGAGGGGCAGAAGTATCCCAGTCCCCAGTGACCGGTCCACGCTTGCAGATTCTGCTAGTTAGGCAAACTGGATCCTCAATGGTCAACAGTGCCCCGGAATATTGTGGACCAGCACCAGTTTAACAAGTCTGATGGAGTGAGTTGACACTAGGCTGACATTCTAGTACAGTACTGAGGGAGTGCAACACTCCATCAGATGTGCCGTCTTTTGGATGAGACGCTAAACTGAGGCCCAGCCTGCTCTCTCAGCCAATGGCACTATTTCGAAGAAGAGCAGGGGAGTTATCCGCGGTGTCCTGGCCAATATTTATCCCTCAATCAACATAACAAAAAAAACAGATTATCTGGTCATTATCACATTGCTGTTTGTGGGAGCTTGCTGTGTGCAAATTGGCTGCCCGTTTCCCACATTACAACAGTGACTACACTCCAAAGGTACTTCATTGGCTGTAAAGCGCTTTAAGACGTCCAGTGGTTGTGAAAGGTGCTATATAAAGCCAAGTCTTTTATTTCTGAGCTTCTATTGGTCAAGGGGAGCCAAAGAGACCCCACTTATCTCTTTTCTCCCTGCCTCAGGAGGGTAGGCCCTAGTTGGTCATTAGACAACTGACGAATGTGGGTTTGAGCACTTACTAAGTTAACAGCAGGTCCCAGGAGCTGTTCATGAGCACACCATTTGATGTGCGAGTACATTGTCAGCATCCTCGTTATCACCTTTTCCCATTAAACTGTGGTTCCAGCAGTTAGAGGTTTGGAGCTTCAGCAGCATCTGCTTGCTTCTCTGCAACGCAATCATAGGAGATACTGAATCCTGGATATACGAGAGCACATATTGCAATACTTGCCCTCTAGGTAATGCCTCACAGCAGCTGTTGTCTGACTTCTCTCATCAGCTAAATGACAAGACATCTACTTTCAGCATGGTGGAAGGGAAGCTTGTGACATGCCAGCCTCCTCGACATCCAAGTTCAGTACCGAGTGCGGGCTTATTTGTCACCAACTGCTTAATCTTAGGTCCTCATGTTGCGGGGCTTTGCAAAAAGATGCTGTGATGCTGACCCCCACCTTCCAGAGTTCTTGGTGACAGACCAGTACAGGCTGGAGCCCTTCGTTCCCTGTGACTGTTTCCTCTTTCTGCCACAAATCCATCGCCTAGCTCCACCCTGATCTCGCACACGGACTAGAGGAACTGTGCCTTGGAACCATGAAGGAGAGCAGTTAGGACGGTTTTATAACCGCAAGCCTAACCCGCTGAGAAGTTGGCACAGTCCAAAATCGTCAGCTGGAGTCTTTATTTTTAATTTTAAAAAAAATTAAAAATAGGGCAAAAAGTAGTGAGACGACAGACTGTAACAGTAATTCACTGGCGTGTTATAGAGCTCACACGCAACTCAAGTTTAAAAAGACACAATCTATAATTGTACTGCAGGGTGTTTTCACAGGCCAGGTTTAATGATTTCACACAGCCATTATATTTTGCTGAAGTGCTGGTGACAACACTGGACAGTACTTATAGTGTGCAGTATACATGGTGTATGTCGGTATATAGACGCAAGATCACAAAGTAATTACCTATAAAGAAGGCCACTCTGCCCATCTTAATTCATCCTTCCATACAGGTCCTTCAGTCCCTTTATTGTTTTTTTAAATAATTCAATGGTTTTTGGCCCCACTGTTTGACAGTCCATTCCCCGTGTTGACCACTTTGTGAAGATGGCCCTAAATTTGCATTTTACTCGTTTGAATTTAGACAGTGTACCTGTGATAGATGCTGGAAATTGGCTTCTTATTGCAAGAGTTTTATTTTTGAGGATTTTATATGTGCCACTGAGTTGTGAAAATCAAGGTCACATGAACGTTTGTCTTGTCAGTAATTTGTCTAGGCTGCACGTGCCAGGCACAAAGATAAAAGCAAGTTTGTTCCTAAACTCACTGCCACATAATTTAATTGTGCAGTGTATGTGTGTACACACACCCACCCCTACTTGCTTTGCAAGTTAGATTATCCATTAACTGCAGTAATGCTGCACCAGGGCACATATCACCGTTCCTTCACCAGCACTGTGTCAGTATCCTGGAATTCCTGACGTGACACCACTGTGGGAGCTCGGTTACCACGGCGACTGCAGTGATTCAGGGAG
The DNA here is from genome assembly GCF_044704955.1 of Pristiophorus japonicus. Lineage (NCBI taxonomy): Eukaryota > Metazoa > Chordata > Chondrichthyes > Pristiophoridae > Pristiophorus > Pristiophorus japonicus. The sequence goes on from NC_091984.1 coordinate 181,094,753, forward strand.
AAGGCACATCACCACCTTCTCAAGACAACTAGGGATGCGTGTTCAATGCTGGCCACGCCAGTGTCAAACACATTTCTGAGAACAAACATTGAGTCTCTAAATGCCTTGGTATGTTTTGCTATATTAAAGGCACTATATAAATGCAAGTTGTTGCAAGTGAACATTTTACGGGTCATGGCACTGAGATTCTGATGGGGTTCTTGGTCTCCTGCTGTAACTGGCAGGAGATTGATGGAACTTCTAGAGAAGCAAGGTAAATGGCTGTGGGCTTTCAGGTCACTGAACATAAAATGTATGTTTAGAGGCTATTGGCAAGCTCTGGGTACATGCTGAACTTTACCAACAGTCAATGTCAAACAAGGTGTGGCTTCTCACTGTAGCTCAGCACTAGTGCTTTGGCTTAGGAGCTGGTTTCAGTCTTGAGACAGTCTCTACCATTTGGTGCATGGGATCAGTGTATGAGCTGACTTCAGCACGATGTGCACAACATTAGAACATTTTTAACATACTGTTCAGACGCTATGGCAGTCGTAACCAACCTGGAACGAAGTTGAAGGCAGAGTCTCGGTTAAGGAGATCTTCAAAGTGCTTCTTCCAGCGGGTACTGACTGCCTCAGTGTCCTTAATGAGTGCCTCTCCGTACTTGCCCAGCAGTGGGGTGGGGTCTTGGGTGCTTGGGCCGTACATGGTCTTAACTACAGTGAAGAATCCTCGAACATTGTGGTTGTCGGCCAGCTATTGTATCTCCTGTGCTTTCTCCACCCACCATCTATTCTTTAGGGTGCGGGTTTTTTGTTGGACCTCGGCCTTCAGCCACCTGTAGAGCTGCTTTGCTGCTCCGGAATTGGGTTGCTGCTTTAAATTAGGAAATGCCCTGTGCTTGTGGCTTGCGCCCTCCTGTATGGCTCCGAGACGTGGACCATATACAGTAAACACCTCCAAAGCGCTGGAGAAGTACCACCTGCTGCCTCTGCAAGGTCCTGCAAATCCCCTGGGAGGATAGATGCACCAGTGTCAGTGTTCTCGCTCAGGCCAACATCCCAGCATCGACCACACTCGACCAGCTGCGTTGGGCGGGCCACATTGTCCACATTCCCGACACGAGACTCCCAAAACAAGCGCTCGACTCAGAACCTACACGGCAAGCGAGCCCCAGGTGGGCAGAGGAAATGTTTCAAGGACACCCTCAAAGCCTTCCTGATAAAGTGCAACATCCCCACCGACACCTGGGAATCCCTGGCCAAAGACCGCCCTAAGTGGAGGCTGAGCATCTCGAGTCTCGTCGCCGAGAGCATGCAGAAACCAAGCGCAGGCAGCGGAAGGAGCATGCGGCAAACCAGACTCCCCACCCACCCTTTCCTTCAACCACTGTCTGCCCCACCTGTGACCGAGACTGTAATTCCCACATTGGTCTGTACAGTCATCTGAGAACTCACTTATCGGACCCAACTTTGCCCAACCCTTTTTTTTCGGCGCACTTACCTTAAGTGCGCTGACTTTGCGTGCTGGAAACGGCGCCGGAAAAAAGGGGCCACATCCTGGCCGCTCTTCTGAGTCCCCAGAGTCCCAGCGTGGCGTGCATTCTGAAGTGGGGGGCAGAGCAACAGGCCAGCGCCAAAAACAGTGCCGGCACCTGCGCGTATGCGCAGTGAAGTCTGCGCGCATACTCCTGCCCTCCCAGCGTGTCCTGTGGGTTATACCAGTATTTCGCTCGCTCTCTTTACCCCCCCCCCCGGAGACAGGAGACATCGCGGCCAACATTTCTCTATCTCGCAACCCCCCCCCTCGGTGACATCGCGGCCAGCAGCTCGCATTTCTCCTGTCACTCTGCGTAGCGGTAGGATTTACTTCATTTTTATTAGTATTTTAATTGTTTGAGCTTTTCCTTGCAATGTTTGGTGCTTGGTTGTTGAGGTCCTCTCCAGTTCCCTTCCCTCCCCTATCCCTGCCCTAATGTCTGCCGAACGTGCGCTGCTTTTTCTTTACTGCCCGCAAGGTTTTTCAGAGCTGGCCACATACGCTGACCTAAGTGGATTTGGAGTAAGTTTTCGCTGGCCAAAGTGGCATAAATGGCCAAACCTGGCATAAGTGTCTGGGGACGCCCCCTTTTGGGAAAAAAAAGTGACCTAAAAAAAATTGTACCTAACTGACTTACTCGAGCAAATTTTTTAATGGCATTTTTTAACTTACGCCTGAAAAAAACAACTAACTGCAAAAAAATTGATGCAAGTCATGGCCGAAGTTGGGCCCTTAGAGTGGAAGCAAGTCTTCCTCGATTTCCAGGGACTGCCTATGATAATGCAGGAATGAAGTATCCAAGTGTGCTGTTTCTGCAGCTTCTAACCAGTTCACGAGGGGGTCAGTGGGCATTCTGTAATATCCAATCCGTTCACGATCTTATACACAGGATGCACAAAGGGACTCGATAGCGACTGAAAATTAAACAATCGACTGATCGTGGGGAACATGCAGTCTCAATGATTGAGTGCATTATGTAGGCTTAACTCTCTCCATGCTTTATCTGTTAGTTGTCTGACACGTGGCGTGAGTTTAAACTGTTATTGTTATGTTGCTGTTATTGTGGAAACACTTTGTATGTGGCAGATTAGTGGCATAATACCGGCTTCATGCTGGGAGAGGAACCTCCTCCGCATCGAGCTGCAGCGTTCTGGATAACGGAATCAGCAACGGATCAAACCCCAAAATATGCGAGAAAGAGAGATATCAGTGGTTCTCGGCAAAAGAGTGTAAAGCAGGAGCCAAGCGCTTGTAGCACCTCAGGGACCACACTCTCTGTGCCCAAACAGTATGCACAAACCTTATACACCACAGCAATAGGGGAGAAGAAGTCGAATGTGTTATTTGTCAACATTCCTCCAACTCTGGCCTCATGTGCATCCCCCAGTTCCTTCACCCCACCCTTGGCTGTGCCTTCAGCTGTCTAGATGTTAAGCTCTGAAATTCCTTCCTCAAACCTCTGCCTCTTCCCCTCTTTCTCGTCCTTTAAGACTCTGGTCAAAGAGATAGGTTTTAAGCAATCGTTTGGTCACCTGCCCTAATGACTCCTCGTTTGGCTCGGTGTCTAGAGGTTTGATTACACCTCTATGAAGCAGCTTGGGATGTTACTACATTAACGGCGCTATATAAATGTTTAGCACTGCGTGCATTCTGGGCATGTCAGCAATGATCTACATTAGCATTGGGGAAGGTTGCAGGAGGACTAATTTCCCTGTCACTGGATTGGTGCCGATGATTGAGTACGCTGTGGGTCTCGCAGTCACTGCTGCCATCATTGTGGGTTTTTGCCACTGAATACCATGAATGACGTGGACTGAGCTCGGTTACAATTACGCAGTGGGGTCCATTGTGATAGATTAGTCGTGCCTCGGGTTAGAATCAGTAATGAATTAGTGAAGATTTGGGTCTCAATGAGCGATTGGCAAGAATCCCGTTACACCAGGAATGGGTTAACAGGCTGATGCGGACTGTGTCTCATTGTTTCACAACCACTATCGACACTGTTTGATAAATGCTCGACGAAAGTGAAAGGTGCAATCGCAAGCATGGCTGTTTGACACTATGAATTTAACCATCTTTGCTTGTAGCCTGTTACCGTGAGGATTCCAGTGCTAATCTCCCACCCCTACATGATCAAACATGGGTACGGTCACTGGGTTTGTGTTAACTATTCGTCTGAAAGTGATCTCAGTAAACATCTGTAAACTGGCTGGATTGTTATCGAGGGTCAGAGCTGTAGTAGAGGGATACAACACTGTGACTAGCTGGAGTGATGTGCTGTGCAATTCAATGAGGACAGCCCGATGACTCACAATTTGATCTGTCTCTGGCTGGCCAGCCAATCAGTTTAACATTGTTATTCACACAGAGTAAAGCATAATGCTGACTGTGTGTGGGGATGACTTTATCTAAGTGTAGCTGATTCAGGCACATAGTTCCAATGGATCAAATCCCTTCCCATTCACTCATCATATAGAATTCCAATGGGCCAAACCCCTTTGTACACAGTGCAAATAGCTGCTGATTTCAATCCTTTTCCTCTCACTGTGAAGAACTCCATTGGAGCTAATTCCTTCCCCATTCACTCCTTGATTTGAAATTTCAGATCAAAGCATGAAATTGCTCAGTTAATTTGATTTAATAAGACTTGAATTTATATAGCGCTTTTCACGACCACCGGATGTCTCAAAACACTTTACAGCCAATGAAGAAGTACTTTTAAAGTGTAGTCACTATTGTAATGTGGGAAATGCAGCAGCCAATTAGCGCACAAGCAAGCTCCCACAAACAGCAATGTGATAATGACCAGATAATTTTTTAAATTATGTTGATTGAGAGATAAATATTGGCCAGGACACCGGGGATAACTCCCCTGCTGTTCTTCGAAATAGTGCCATGGGATCTTTTACATCCACGCGGTTTAACATCTCATCCGAAAGACCACGCCTCCAGCAGTACACAAGCGGCCAATTTCCAAATATTTATAAGAGTCCATTAAATAATTCATTTAACAACTTAACCTAAACAGGAAACAGTGATCAAAATGAGAGATTTAACACAAAATCAATCAGCTACCATCTCTGGAGTGTCAGCCTCTGTTTGTTTTGTGCTCAAGTTCCTGGAGTTGGAGTGGGACCTGAACCCACAACCTTCTGACTCCGAGGCGATAGTGCTGCCCACTGAGCCACGGCTGACACTGTGCACCCACTTTGCACTCGCCAGAACCAAGTTATTGCTAAGTATCACCCAGAGATGGTAGCTGATTGATTTTGTGTTAAATCTCTCATTTTGATCACTGTTTCCTGTTTAGGTTAAGTTGTTAAATGAATTATTTAATGGACTCTGTTATAAATATTTGGAAATTGGCTGTTTGTGTCCCGAAGATATACAGGACTTGGGAAAGCAGTTGCCAGGATTTTATTTAGCCTCAGTAAATCCAGACATCATCGCAGTGTCAATGGCCCTTGTCTGCTTGGGCATGAATGTAGCACATTGTTTCATCCTGCTCCTAGCCTGACAGGAGTGGTTGAGAGTATCCATGATGTTCCTGGCATGTTTTGTGTACAGTTTTATCCTGAGCCTGTTTCCCATGGTGAAACACATTCAGTGTTAGTCCATTCAGCCACAAAGGCACATGTTATTGATCCGGTTGTGATTGGACATGCCGGAGGTTGCAAGACACAGTGCTTGTCAGCAACCCACATAATATTAAACATAGTGAGTGAAATAGTTACAAATACTAATAACCCAACTAGACAGAAGACAAGCAAAGTGGGGAAAAATGTGTTCAAGTTACTAATCCAAGGTCGGTAGAAATGTAAAGAAAGTGATCACGGGTCTTTATCTCAGGCCATATCTATGAAGGCTACTTCGCAAGGGAAATTAGATGGTGAAGTGCGGTTAGTACATTATCACTGCCCACAATCTACAGCAATTGGTGTTAAATGGTCAGTCTCATTCAGAGGGCTGGTGTGGGAAATGAAAATGGTGCATTAGTGCAGACAGGAGTGATCTTCAGAGATTGGGTTTAAAATGCATTGTTGAGGCAGATTGGAAAGAGATTTGCTTTGCATCTAACCTGTGCTATAGTCAATCTTGCACTGCTTAATAGGCAGAATAGAGGGAACTTTATTCTGTATTAATTAAGTACGGCACCTGATTTGGGGACGATGTTGGGTAGTAGAGAGGAAGCTTTGCACATTGATGCTGATGGAATACTTTTGGGAATGTTTTTGGTGTTTTACCACCCTGAAATGACCAGAACCGAAAGTCCACCCGAGCTATCTACATCCCTCGCTGTTCCTCCACTCATCAGAATTTTTCCTTCAACGTGCTTGTGTCAATTATCCTGAATCTGTGTCCTCTGGATACCAACCCTTCTGCCAGTAGAAACAGTTTCTCCTTATTTACTCTATCAAAACCCTACCTGATTTTAAACACCTCTATTAAATCTCTCCATAACTTTCTCTGCTCTAAGGAGAACAACCCCAGCTTCTCTATCTGCAAATAGCTGGAGTTAAGCAGTAGAAAGTTAGTTGTGCTCTATACTGGGAGTGGTACAGCAATTGCCACAATAAATGGCTACACTGTGGCTGCCGCAGTTGGACATCCGCCTGGTCTAAATGTTGAGAATAAACAGGGAATGTAACTCATGAAGTCACATAAGATTACAAGAATTAGGAGCAGGAGTAGGCCAATTTGGCCCCTCGAGCCTGTTCTGCAATTCAATAAGATCATGGCTGATCTACCTCAACTCCACTTTCCTGCACTATCCTCATATCCCTTGATTCCCTTAATACCCAGAGATCTATCGATCTCTGTCTTGAATATGCTTAACGACTGAGCTTCCAATTATCCTGAATCTGGGGTAGAGAATTCCAAAGATTCACCATCCTCTGAGTGAAGAAATTTCTCATCTCAGTCATAAATAGCCACGCCCTTATTCTGAGACTGTGACCCCTGGTTCTAGATTGCCCAGCCAGGGGAAACATTCTCCCTGCATCTACCCTGTAAAAAATTTTGTATGTTTCAATGGGATCAAATCTCATTCTTCTAAATTCTAGTCAATATCGGCCTTGTCTATTCAATCTCTCAATCAGTCTCGGGGTAGCTGAAGTATTCCATGACTAATGCCGGCCTCTGGTTGCTGGAGATGGTTCTGAATGTTAAAGGTTGTGAATGGGATATTTCCAAATTATGCGATCTGTAGGAAATAATAGGTCATTAAGAGTGAGTTCCAGGTTGGAGTTTAATTGCGGGGATCAGAAAGTTTAGATGTGGAATAATGGATCCCTCGGCAGTGAATTTCAGGCTGAAATCTAACCGAGTGGTTCAGAGAGTCCATGTATGGAATGGTGGCTGACCAGCAGAGAGCTACAGAATGAAATCTAACTGAGGGATTCAGGGGGGCCTATATATATATATATATATATATATAAGTAATGAATAGGACCACTTAGACCAAAGACGCATCACAGTTAAGCCCACTCATGGCCTTACCATGCATTTGCACATTTTCCAACACCGGGTGGGGATCAGGAGTGGAAATGTTGGCTGATTCAGTCCTTTTTGCTGTTACTGTACAATTAGCACAGAGCTAGGATAAGTAAACCAATCCAAGGCTGACTATTAAACAGAATAATATGCTCCTGCCAAAGGCAAAAATTGTGAATCCATGAGCTGAAAGCCCTGAGACCATCTTGCAGACAGAGAGGAGAGCGAGAGCAGCAAATTGACACAGCCCAGAAATAAACCGTTTGTACTTTCAGTGCACTAGCGGTGTGTGTGAGCGGTAACATTCATTACTGGAGGAATCAAAGGGATTTGTGTCGCTCCACCACACACCCTACTATATACATTATTCATATGTTTTGTTGCTGTCTGGTACACCAGTGGTTTTCAAGCTGTTTGTGTGGAGGACTGGCAGCTCCCTCTGATAGAGAATTTAAACAGGCTGTGAAAAAACACAGGCCACAGTGCATTAAGTCATCAATCAACTTGACATTTTCGGACCTTGGGTAGCGAGCCAATTAAAACGTTAAAAAACTTTCAATTGAGCCAATAAGGTCAAAGAAGGCAAGTTCTTTTCTGTAAATTGATCCAGGTATAAATACAGCCATTTTGACCATGTGGTTTCAGTAAGACAAAGAAACTGGCAATCAGCCAGCAGCTTGTTACTCTCTGCCAAGATTAAAAAGTTAAAACTACCATCGGAGTTCGTATTTCATTGGAAATTAAGAGATCTAACAATTTTGGCGCTGCGAACAGGATCGCTGAGGAAAGAAACTGAATTTTGGACATCGGACCGACATATTGAGGTAAGGACTCCTCTTTTTTAAAAAAAGTCCTCGGTCAAAAGTCTAAATTCGCCTCTCCTTCAACGCGATTCCGAAAGCCTCCGGTTTGCAAACCTTCCGGTTGGTAGTCGGCTCGAGGTCCCATAGACGTCTAAACTTCGGCGGTGTGTTAGTTAATTAATCACCGACCTATTGATCGGCTAGCAAGCCTACGACTCAAGACCCCAGTAAAGAACTCAGTAAAGAAATGGCAGCAGGAGATAAGAACAAAGAATTGCCTACAACTGTTAAAGGTGGGCAGGCATCACCTGAGGTTTCGCTCGATTTAATTCTCGAACAGTTGAAAGAATACATAGAGCAACAATTCAACTTATCTAAAACCTGTATTAAGATCGAACAAAAGTACGGAACCTCCAAAGGACAATGGTCCTTGGACGAGATTAAAAGGGTCTGGGGAAAACGACCCGTATGAAAAATAAAGAGCGAACTAGATGGTCCCTAACGGTTATGGGCCAGATCCGAAACCGGAATGAAATTATAATGCGTTCCCAACATGATCGAGAACTGACCAGTACAAAGGATCAATTGCAAGCTGTTTGTGCACAGCTGCGACAGAAAAAGCTTGAACTTGAAAAGCTGGAAGCGGAAGTTAAAGATCTTAAAGGTGAAATTAAAGAATGGAAAAAATCATGAGGTCAAGAGACAGTAATAGGAAAAGGAAAATGTATTGATCAATTCCCAGGGTGCCCATGTTTGGATAAATTAAAAGCGCAAACCCGAAGACACGACCGAGGAATAGATACGGTTTCTGAATCCTCCGACAATACAGTGTCAGAGGATGATGAAGAATTAGGGGTGCGCTTTGCCCCGTTTAAAAAAAAAAAGACGAGTTGTAGTCAAATCAGAAGAGACTGCGGATGAGGGTGGAACCAAAAAAACAAAGAGAAGGGTGTATGCAGAATACTTAGTTCATGCCCCGGCAGACCCAGAGAAAATTGATAAATGGTCCAAGGAATTGCCCAATCCAAAGAAAGGGCGAGTAAAAACGTGGGACCAATTGGACCGCTTAAGAAATATATATCAATTTCATCCCTGGGACGGAGTGCAAATTTTGACCATAATGGTGCCAAAAACGCAGGGAAGAAAATTGCATGACAAGGTAGATGAAGCTTTGGGGCAGAATGAGCAAGAACTAGACGCAGGATGGGAGGCGATTAAACACTGGCTGCAAGCCTTCAGTCCAGCTAAGACAGACTGAGGAAAAATTGCAGCCTGCCAACAGAAAGGAACAGAGGAGGTCCTGGAGTATGACGAGCGGTTTAGATGCACGTGGCTAGAACATTCGGGTATGAATAATATGGATGAGGAAATGGATGAACAAGCATTTGGACCCCTGAAAGCAGCTTTCGTTGCAGGTCTAAAGCCAGAAATGTCCAAAATGCTTAAGGTAGTGTTACCGGACTGGGAAGGTAGAGAAACTACCTTTGCAGCATTGGTGGATCGATGTAACCAATTAGATCGGGATATGGGAGCTAAAGTCCAAGCTGTACAGGCTATGGGATGGAAATCCCAGGATTCCGATAAACAGTTATTAGGAAAATTACCCGGAAAATGTCATTATTATGGGAAAGAAGGTCACTGGGCCAAGACGTGCAGGGCAAAACAGAAAGGTCGTGGCTGGGGAAGAGGACGCAGCCAGGGATACAATTCAGCCAACAAACCAGGCTTGTCACAAGATAACGACCTCATAGAAGCATTTAAGCGACTGACAATACAACAACAGAAGGAGTTACTTGGGATAGCACTAAACCGTATCCCATCAGTCCAACTGCCATCGCGGGAATCTTACCGGTTATTCAGTAATTGGAGAAACAAGGGATGCTTATTAAAACGCATAGCTCCTCCAATAGCCCCGTGTGGCCGGTACAGAAATCTAATGAGGCTTGGCGTTTGTCGATTATAGGAAAGCTAACCAGTGTATTGATCAAAAAGCTCCTTTGGTCGCAGATCCCTCCACCATTTTTAATGCCCTCAAACCGGAACATAAATATTTCTCGGTTATAGATATGGCCAACGGATTTTGGTCGGTGCCTCTGGCACCGGAGGTTCGACAGTGGTTTGCTTTCACTGTCCAAGGACAACAGTATACTTGGACCCGCAGGGTTTCCACAACAGCCCTACGGTATTCCACATGGCTTTACGAAGCCATTTGCGAGAATTACCTCCCCTGTCATCCACAGTCATCCAATATGTAGACGATATCCTGCTAGCTTCAAACACGGAAGAACAGCATGAACAAGATTTACGAGCTTTGCTGGATCATCTTCGGCTGAAAGGACATAAAGCCAGCATCGACAAAGCACAAATATCCCAAGAAGAGGTTGTATACCTGGGACAAAAGATTTCACAAGGAAAGAGAGAACTTACCCAGGATAGAACTGCAGCCATTTGGGCTGCTAAAAAACCCACCACTATTCAGGAACTAAGGTCTTTTTTGGGATTGTGTAACTTTAACAGAAATTGGATTGACTCCATCACACAGCTTGCTCAGCCATTGAATGATATTTTAAAGGGGAAACGTGCCTCTAAAGAAGCCATCACCCTCACTGAGGAACAGCAAGAGGCCTTCCTGAGTTTGAAAAAGGCTTTGTGTTCGGCACTGGCTCTGAAAATCCCCGACAGTGGTAAGCCATTTACCCTGTTTGTTCATGAGAAAGAAGGATATATGACAGCTATACTGACACAAGAACATGGGGATCGGCAAAGACCTATTGGCTATTATTCGGCAGAACTGGATGTGGTAGCCCTCGGATGGGGAAGTTGCCTAAGGGCCATGGAAGCTACATGTCGAGCGGTAATGATCACTGCGATTCTAGTCCTCGACCAAAAGCTGATTGTCAAGTGTCCCCACACCGTACACGCTTTGCTGCCTATGAATAGAATGTCTCAGGTGACAGCAGCAAGATGGACCCGCTGGACAGCAGTTTTGGAAGCTCCTAATCTCCATGTCGTCCGGGCCAGCCCGGTTAATCCCGCAACTATGCTCCCGATGTCAGAATCGAGGGAGCAAGAGGGGGAGGAATGTGAAGAGCATGACTGCGTGGAGATTTTAAAAGAAACAGAAGAAGCAGCCTTAGCAGCAGAGGAGCCTCTGCACAACCCAGACCTCATCCTGTTTACAGATTGTTCCTCCTTTGTTGACAATGGTACCAGAAAAACAGGATGGGCAGTTACAACCTTATATGAGGTAGTGGCAAAAGGATGTTTACCCTCAGGAACGTCAGCACAACAGGCCGAGTTACGGGCCCTGTCAGAAGCATGTCGAATAGCAGAAGGACAGACAGCTAATGTCTACACAGATTCGCGTTATGCTTTTGGAGTCGCTCACAACTTTGGTATGTTATGGCGGAAAAGAGGATTCCTCACTGCTGCTGGTACACCTATCCGAAATGGAAAAGAAGTCCGAGACTTACTGGAGGCCATACAATTACCTCAGGAAGTGTCCATCCTGAAGTGTAAGGCCCATACCAAGGAAAATACCACAGAAGCACAGGGAAATGCCCTAGCCGACCAGGCAGCTAAAGATGCCGCCTCACAGGGCTTTCCTCCAGAAGAACCAACACAGATGTGCAGATTGAAAGCACTCAGGACTCTGACACGAGACCTTCAAACAATGCAAGGCGAGTGCTCCCGCGAGGAAAAATGGACATGGATTGAGGCAGGAATTAAGCTATGTGAAGATGGTGTCTGGAGACAAAGAGTTCCCAACAAGCCAGTCGCGCCATAAGCGCTTATGCCTTTTTTAGCCCAACAGATCCACTCGTGGGGACACTTGGCCTCACAACAGATGACGGCACGGTTCCAGAAAAGCTGGTGGGGTCGGGGATTTAAAAAACATGCCCAGCTGGTAACAGACCGCTGTGTGGTCTGTCAGAAAAATAATTCTGGACCCATCACGGTAATGCCCCAACTGAGGCCCCCTGCCCCTGTCGGACCATTCCAGCATCTGCAGGTTGATTATATATCTCTTCCTTCATGCCAAGGATATACTAACATTCTTGTCATGGTCGACAGATTCTCTAGATGGGTAGAAGCTGTCCCAACTAAAAGAGCCACAGCCAATCACACTGCAAAGGTCTTGTGTAAGGATTACATTCCCCGATGGGGAGTCCCGAGTAGCATTGACTCAGATCAGGGAACACACTTCACTGGTGCTTTCTGCCAAGAAGTCTTTAGGTTACTGAACATTACGTGGGATTTACACAGTCCTTATCATCCACAATCATCAGGACAAGTAGAACGAATGAATCGAACTCTGAAACAACAGCTTGCAAAATATCACCAAGAAGGAACACCATGGCCCCAGGCACTACCAATAGTGCTATGTAGCATTAGGGCAACCCCGAACAGAACTACAGGTCTAAGCCCATTTGAAATTATAACAGGAAGACCCATATCGCTGCCAGGAACTATCGATTTACGGAAAGCTGATGTTCACTTAATGAGTGACACTTTATCATACTGTCAGAACTTAACCAATGCTATTAGTTCTGTTTCCCGACAGGTATCTGCAGCTTGGGGTAATCCACCCGAAGGAGGACACGACATCATCCAGGGAGTCTGGGTCTATGTGAAAAAGTTGCATAAAGAACCTTTGGGTGCCAAGTGGGAGGGACCTTATCAAGTGTTATTGACCACCCAGGCAGCTGTTAAAGTCCAAGGAAAGAAAGCCTGGATCCACGCTTCACATGTTAAACGAGCACCCGTAACTGAAGCTGAAATCTAATAAGGACAATTACTTTTTGCGAAAATGTATACATTTACTGTAGTATTGATTGTAGGTATTCTAGGCATAGGCCTACTTCTTACTAGCCGACCCTCTGCACCAAAGGGAAATAGTAGGGTAGCAAGGGAATTACATGTAAATACCGTTTACTTTTATATTGTTTGTTTATGTTGATTAAATGTTGTTGCGACCAGGCGGCTGTAGCTGCTGTCCCACAGGTGAGACACCTTGCAGGTCCCAGCAGACCGTCTGTACGTGGCACAGGGGTATGTTATGCTTAAGGAAAGGTTGTTTACTGGTTGAATTAAGATATTGATTTGGATTAAATTGGAATAAGGTTAATTAACCTACTAAAACCAGACTTCCATTGTGGCCACGATGGAACTCGGGTTGGTGTAAATTTGTGTGGAAGCTACTAGTCCGGACATGTGGCGAAACACATCAACAAATTTTAGAAGGAAACTCTATTAACATGTATGAAATTATTTTGTAGAATGTTTAACCAGTGATACCTGATGTTTTATGATTCAGTTTGTGAAAGAATCAAAGGGGGGATTGATAGAGAATTCAAACAGGCTGCATTTAGACAGGCTGTGAAAAAACACAGGCCACATTGCATTAAGTCATCAATCAACTTGACATTTTTGGACCTTGGGTAGCGAGCCAATTAAAACGTTAAAAGACTTTCAATTGAGCCAATAAGGTCAAAGAAGGCGAGTTCTTTTCTGTAAATTGATCCAGGTATAAATACAGCCATTTTGACCATGTGGTTTCAGTAAGACAAAGAAACTGGCAATCAGCCAGCAGCTTGTTACTCTCTGCCAAGATTAAAAAGTTAAAACTACATCGGAGTTCGTATTTCATTGGAAATTAAGAGATCTAACACCCTCCCACCCCCATCCTAATGTCCAAAAGATGTCTGAAGGGAGAGTGCTATCATTTGGAAGATTTTTCAAAATATTAATATACAACAACAGGAATAACATGCTAGTAATGGCAGAACAAATATAGGAATCAGATAGCAGACCTTCAGAAATTGATAGGATTTTGGACACCTCTGGGGTCTTCCTCATAGCTCATCAAAATCACAAATGACATCCTTTGTGACTGTGACAAAGGTAAACTATCCCTCCTCGTCCTCCTTGACTTGTCTGCAGCCTTTGACATGGTTGACCACTCTATCCTTCTCCAACGCCTCTGGGTGGGACTGCACGCACCTGGTTCCATTCTTATCTATCTAATCGTAGCCAGAGAATCACCTGCAACAGCTTCTCTTCCCGTCCCTGCATTGTTACCTCTGGTGTCCCCCAAGGATCTATCCTTGGGCCCCTCCTATTTCTCATCTATATGCTACCCCTTGGCGACATCATCTGAAAACACAGCGTCAGTTTCCACATGTACGCAGATGCCACCCAGCTCTATCTCAGCATCACTTCTCTCGACCCCCTAAATTGTTAGACTGTTTGTTCGACATCCAGTTCTGGATGAGCAGAAATTTTCTCCATATAAATATTGGGAAGACCGAAGCCATTGTTTTTGGTCCGACACAAACTCTGTTCCCTAGCCACTGACTCCATCCCTCTCCCCAACTTCTGTCAGAGGCTGAACCTCACTGTTCACAACCTTGGTGTCATTTATAAGACCCTGAAATGAGCTTTCGACCACATAGTATAACTAAAACCGTCTATTTCCACCTCCCTAACATCACCCATATCCGCCCTTGCCTCAACTCATCCATGCCTTTGTTACCTCTAGGCTTGACTATTCCAAAGCACTCCTGGCTGGCCTTCTATATTCCACCCTACGTAAACTTGAGGTAATCCAAAACTAGGGTGCCATTGTCCTAACTCGCACCAAGTCCCGCTCACCCATCACCCCTACATTGGCTACCGGTTAAGCAACACCTCGATTTCAAAATTCTCATCCTTGTTTGCAAATTCCTCCATGGCCTCGTCTCTCCCTATCTATAATCTCATTCAGTTCCACAACCTCTCAAGAGATCTGCACTCCTCTAATTCTGCCCTCTTGAGCATCACTGATTATAATCGCTAAACTATTGATGGTCGTGCCTTCTGTTGCCTCGGCCCTAAGCTCTGGAACTCCCTGCCTAAACCTCTCTGTCTCCCTACCTCTCTTTCCTCTTTTAAGATGCTCCTTAAAACCTAACTCTTTGACCAAGCTTTTGGTCACCTGTCCTAATTTCTCCTTATCCAGCTCAGTGTCAAATTTTTTGTCCAATAATATTCCTGTGAAACGCCTTGGGACGTTTTACTACATTAAAGGTGCTATATAAATACAAGTTTTTGTTGTTGGGGCATGGAGATTCCACTTTGAAGAACTATTAAGGTACACTGAGCAATTCTGTCTGAACTGTCTTTCTTGACTAGTGCTCCCAAAGATATCCCTCTGGACTGGCTTTCAATTTCATGGATTGGACCCCATAACTAGGATTGCTCCAATAATTGGCTCAGTTCAGTCTGGTTGGGACCAAAGTCCAAGTTCCGCACTCAATCCTCTTACTGTTACAGAGCTTTCAGTGGTTATGGGTGCCTCCTGTTGAACGGTATTGTCTTGAACACCCGAGAAGAAATGAGTCAGGAATGCACACTGCTCCAAATCAACCAATTTGAAAGTAGCCAACCCTTTAAACAAAATGGTGGGTGTTCTTATCGGTGCTTCTTTACGGTGAACCCGCTCCATTTTAGACCTTTGATAAGGATGATTGGTGTGTAAAAGATCATGGTCCTTTTCATAGGGGAAGATCACTCTGACTACTCATGGAGTCACAGTTTAGCTTGGCCATGAAGGGCTGACTGTGTCTTGCAATACCTGCTCCTCTCGCCCTGATTTATGGCCTGTATAATTACTGATCGCAGTTGTCCCAATGTGTGAAAGTGGTAGATGTCGAGTTACCTGTGTGATCTGTTCCCTCCTGCTTCCTAGTGACGCTAGGAGCAGGAGTGGCCCTCTGACCTCTGGTGCAGGGATACCCAAGAAAAAGCAAGTGAACAATATATCTCGGGGGAAAAAAGTGGGGGCGAGGGGTGAGGGAGAAAGAATTTAATTTTATTGAGGCTTTGTTTGATTGTTTCTATCCCGATGTAGTGATTCATGGATGAGGAACAAAGGTACAATTTAAATAAAAATTTGATGTGCTTTCCTGAGTGTAAATGAAGGCGGGGTGATTGAGTCTCAAAATATTTCGTCAGAATGGTTGAAAGTAGATTCACCCAAGTGATTGTGCACAGAGCAAGTTCCTGGTCTCGGCGGCTTCATCTCGGTGGAGAAGGGACCCACCAAGGAAAGGTTGGGAAGTTCCAGGAAAGTGGCAGGAACAAATAGGGGAGATTCCAAGGAGTGCAAGGAGTTATCCTGATGTCTGACCAACATTTGTCCCTCAAAAAACAATTAAATGGCTATTTACCTCCATGCTGCTTGTGGGATCTTGCTATGCACAAATTGGCAGCTGTGTTTGTCTAACAACAGTGACTGCAGTTCAAAAAATAATAATTGACAGCAAAGCGCTTTGGGACATCCTGGGATTGTGAAAAGTGCAATAAATATAGGGGATTGGGTTTTCAGTTGTCTAACGCCTCAGTTAGCGGCCAGAGGGGTCGTTAATGGGAGCGTAAGAGGTTACTTACTGGGAGCGCAGCATTTAGCACCCCGACTGAAAATTCATTCGAAGCTCACCGGGGGTGCAGACCATTAGCGCCCAGCTGCTGACGATCAGTGCGACCCTGGCGTCAGTCCTCATGCAACATCCATGCTTGCGCCCCGGTCGGTAAATTCGGTGCGTGCGCCTCATTGAGTGCCCGCAAAGAACAACGTTTGGGAAAACAGTGGGTACAGGCTTGCAGAGTTGTAAACTGGTGACTACTTAAAGGGATTAGGAAGCGCCACCCACCCTTGGAGGTCGCAGTCAGTGCAACGTTTACACACAGCATGGTGCGTGAGCCTCTGAGTTTGCAGCAGCAGACAGACATAGCAGTATAGGTTGGAAACCCAAGTGATTTTGAAAACTTTAATGGATGCAACACTCAGCTTTTCCCGGGATCTGATTCAGAGTTCTGAGTTCTGCGCATGCGCAATGGATCTGAAAAATGTACCGGCCAAACCTTCATTATCGCCCTCCCAGCTCTGGTGTGCAACGACTGATTTAACGCCCCTGTCAGCTCTTCGAGCGATTCAAGGCGGGAGGAGCAAACTTTTTCAAGGCGCTAAAAGTACGGCTCTGCCTGGATTAACGTCGCAACAGAGGCGCAACTGAATTTCCCCCCCAAGTTAATTCTTTCTGCTGTTCTAGATGCACCAGGGCATGACCGAGGAAACCGTGGGGAGAGAGGGAGAATGAGCGAACTCTAGTCGGTTTTCCATCTTCCAATGAAATTGCTTGCTATTTTGGATAAGAAAGAGGGAAGGAAAATGTTCTAAAATTCCACTTAAGGCCTGTTAGAGTGAGGGTAATTGAGGCCTTTAGAGTCCATTACAAAATCAGAGCAGCAAGTGACCTCACGCCCCAGATCTCTTCAGATCTCTGCTTCATCACTTTAGCGCAGTACTTATTACATTTGCTAGTGGCAGCCAGTGACAGAAGATCACAGTCTTTCACGGCCTGTTTTTCTCTTCATACACTCTGATATTTCAAGCCAGTGTGATGCGCAAATGGTGCAGGGTGACAAGTCAACACTATTGGTACTGGTTGCATTCTGACGATCTTTGGTCTCCCCTGCTTCATCTACCTGTCCCCCCCTTGGTGACATCACCTTCGACATGTAGGCTGATGTCACCCAGCTCCACCATTTAATGCACTGACCACACTTGACCAGCTCCGTTGGGTGGGCCACATCGTCCGCATGGCCGACACAAGACTCCCAAAGCAAGCGCTCTACTCTGATGATCTACACGGCAAGCGAGCCCCAGGTGGGCAGAGGAAACGTTACAAGGACACCCTCAAAGTCTCCTTGATAAAGTGCAACATCCCCACCGACACCTGGGAATCCCTGGCCAAAGACCGCTCTAAGTGGAGGAAGAGCATCCGGGAGGGCGCTGAGCACCTCGAGTCTCATCGCCGAGAGCTTGCAGAAATCAAACGCAATCAGTGGAAGGAGCATGCGGCAAACTAGTCCCACCCATCCTTTCCTTCAACGACTGTCTCACCTGTGACAGAGACTGTAATTCCCATATTGGACTGTACAGTCACCTGAGAACTCAGAGTGGAAGCAAGTCTTCCTCGATTTCAAGGGACTGCCGATGATGATGATGATTACTGTAGAACAATGTCCCAAGGTGCTTCACAGAGGTGAATTGGGACAAAAATGGCCACTGAGCCAAAGAAGGATATATTGGGAGACTGTGATCAGAAGCTTGGTCAGAGGTGAGCTTTAAGAAAAGTCTGACTTGGACGTAGATCACCGATTCTTCGCACCGATGGATCAATATCTTGGAATTCCCGACCCAACAGTATTATGGGAGCAGCATCACCACAAGGACCACAGCAGTTCGAGGAGTAGGCCCATCGTTCTCTTTTCAGGGCAACTAGGGGAGGGGCAGGAAATGCAGCTTGAGAGCAACTAAAGGATTCTCACTGTTTCTAGACCTTGTACCTCGCAGTGGATCTCCCGATCTCCCACGGTAACCTGTGATCGACTGGTGCAACCCCTGAGGAAACAGCGTAAAGAGCCATTTACAGCATTTCTTTAGGAATTCCGCCGAGCTCCTGGGAAAGATATGGTGGGAGACAGGCCGCCCCCCCCCCCCCCCCCCCCCCCCCCCATGTGATCCCAGTGCCCTTGCGATTGTCCTCTGTGCCTCTCATTGTCCCTCTCATTACACGGTCTTTAACTGACTGATGGTTATCCTTTGTGTAACTGGTTCTGAGCCATGTTGGTTAATAAGTATATAAACATGTATATACTTTCAGGACAGAGGTATGTGTCTATTTGTGTGTGTATATGTGTGCTTGCATGCATGTGTACGTGGAAGTACAGTGGAGTACATGTGCCAAGAACCCACGCTGCCAGTACTGTCTCACATACACACAGCGCCTATTGACAAATTGTGGGCACACACTGCCTGTGATTGTCCATCCATTGCTGTCAACAAACAAAAGACCGTGGGCAAGCATGTCTGCAATCTTGCGATGTTCGCTGGCCATGCATGAAGCCTCTCCGGTCGCTGGGGTGGAGTTGGCGGGGTGGGGAGGAGGTGTGGCGGGTTGAACGGTGTGCGGACTTTGCCCTCTTTGCTGCTCCGTTCCTGATTTCTGGCACTTGCTGTCCCTATAGGCATGCCGTGACTTTCTGGAGTTAGCAGAGACGCACAGTCGCAAATGGCAGCGAGCTCTGCAGTACGAACGTGAGCAGCGCATCCGTCTGGAGGAGACCATCGAGCAACTCGCCAAGCAGCACAATAGCTTGGAACGCGCCTGTCGCGGAGCACCCGCACTGCCAACCAGCTCCACCGAGGTTTCCAGCACCAGTAAAGGTAAGCCGTGGTTGTTGAGCCGGTGAGGGTGGTGCTGAATAGCCACTAGGTGGGAACAGAACACGTTAAGGCAAGTGTCCAACGTACCACAAATACAATAAACAATCATAATAAATATAGCGACATTACGCAAATGATCATTAAATCATACTGTCAGTCTCGATTACCCCCTCTGTGCTGTGCGGTGCCCACCGGTCGGGGAAGGCCTCAAGTGTACCGGTGGGCACAGCATGCTCCCTCTCCATGACTACCCAGGCACGAACAAGACCAAGGAAGAGAAGGCAGTCAAAGGGACCCTGTCCATCCACCCTGGGCCTATAAATTGGTGTTTGAGCAAGGCCCAGGAGTAGGCCCAACCCACACAGGGCTTCCCTCACTGTGCCAGACCCCACCTCACTTTTCTACTCTCTCCCTTGATAATCAGTTCTCAGATTTGTCACCATTGGCTCTCATAGATGAGTTAACTTATGGCCAGATCCATTTGATGTCTTATTTTATACAGTAATTAGCAGGGTGGCTATTGTAAACACCACTTTTAGCCTTTACAATGTCTTTATTTTTGAGTCCTTGTCTTATAAAATCCTTTATAGCTGCTTCTTAGAGAATGCTTTATAGCAAATGTCTTCTGTAATTCTTACTGCGTTAATCATTTACCTGCACCAGCAACAAAACATATGTGATCAAGACCGTTGACATCATGTGACAAATACTGTAACCTATCACATGCAGGCTTGATAAAGAATCATTTAAACAGTGGGAGGATTTTGTGCAGCATGTTATTGTGGTCGTAGTAAAATCCGGTTCATTGTTTCCATCAGTTCTGGAATGTCACAGTTAGCTATAACTCTTCGATTAGGCAAACAATTAAGGGGCTCCTGAGTTTTTATGGCCTTGAAATTCCACGGGGATTCTCCTGATTTCCAGCGGGAGACTAGTGAAACCGCTGGAGAAGCGGTGTAAACGGCTGAAGATTGACTATTGATGCCGTTTCTCCAGGGGTTCTGCCGAAGTTGCATCGGGTTTCCAGGAGAATCCCTGTGGGATTTCAGGGCCAGTGTGTTTATTGAGACCCAGTGTTGTGATTAGAGCATTCTGTAACTGAAGTAGACCAGCAAACAATTTTCTCTCATCAGTTGAGACAAATAGCAGAGATACATTGAAGGGCAAGCTAGATAAGTACATGAGGGGGAAAGCAAATAGAGGGATATGTCGATAGGGTGCGATGGAGTGGGGGGAGGATCGTGTGGAGCATAAACATTGACATAACCAGTTGGGCCATACATTATATGTAATTTTATGTAAAGTGCTGTTATGTGTTCATCGAGGTAAGGAATATAAATCGTGGGCAATGGAACTCTAGTCTACTAACTGCTTGGTGCTTACACTGGAAGCATTAGCAGCAAGCACTCAAATCAAATACAACATGGATTATTGTGGCAACTGTTGTACCACACCCAATATGGAGCACCACTTTGTGACCTACTGTTTAACTCCAGTTACATGGAGAGTGTCGATTGTTCTCCTTAGAGCAGAGAAGGTTAAGGGGAGATTTAATAGAGGTATTCAAAATCATGAAGGGTTTCGATAGAATAAATAAGAAGAAACTGTTTCCATTGGCAGAAGTTTTGGCAGCTAGAGGACATAGATTTTGGATAATTGGCAAAAGACCCAGAAGTGAGATGAAATTTTTTTAATGCAGTGAGTTATGATGATCTGGAATGCGCTGCTTGAAAGGGTGGTGGAAGCAGATTCAATTCTAACTTTCAAAAGGTAATTGGATAAATACTTGGAGGGGGAGAAAATTGCAGGGCTATGGGGAAAGAGCGGGGGAGTGGGATTAACTCTTTCAAAAACGCACAGGCACGATTGGGTCAAATGGCCTCCTTCTGTGCTGTAAGATTCTAACCAACATAAAAAAACAGAAAGTTTTCACTTAGCAACTGCCTCTAAATGTTAGCAGCAACCAGCATCACTTCACTAAAGTAATCCCACTTTGACAAGGTGTGAACAGCTGATCGAAACTGCTTAAAGACCGACTTTGCCTGATAGCTGCAGAATACATTGGTAAGTACAAAGGAAGTACTTATTGAATTGCCCAAAATAGTTGATGCCTTTAATATGTTATAATTGACTTTGTAATTGATTCCTATGGTAACGGTAAATGGTTAGCACCATTTGCCCAATATAGACGACTTTCCCTAATAAACCTGAACGGTGTAAGTTGTGGGGACTATGCTAATGATTTCATATAATTAAACTATTGGTTCAGAGCCATAGTCATGGTCTGATGGAATGTCTACTCAATCCACTTTCCAAAGAGAGCAGAATTATATGGTGGCACATGAACCATCCAGTAACCAGTGTGCAGATAAGGGATCTCTGTTGTAATCCCAAGATCTCACTGTTGTTTACCTAAATATTGGCCAAGAAATGTTACATTCCGGATCGTAAGGGATGTGAGGACTGCTTACAGGAGTGGCTGGTGTTGCGAATTGGTCCTGCGGAAATATCTAATGTAGAAACCCAAAAAGCATTTTATTTATCGAGACAAACTGGACTCTGCAGCTGATACTCTCGGCACTGAAACAATTGGTCAAAAGTCAGTGATGGGTATATTAAGCAGCACTTATAGTGGACAGAACATGCTGTATCAACGCGTCCATTATTAGCGAAAGTGCACTGCACCACCACTTATAATGGCCATGCTTATTAGAGCCAAATATTGCAGCAAAATTTAAGCAACGATATTACCAAAGTGTGCCCTTCTGGAAGAAACTGTATTTTGCATCATCAGTGTCGATCATAACATGTCGTGCATAGGGATAAAATAAGTGCAATTTGAATCTAGTGCTTGATTTCCTCTACTGCATCCCACATTTCCCTTTGCCCACCAAGCCAAACCTCTCGCGAGGCACCTCGCGCAAGGCTTTTCTGCGGCCGCAAGACATGACTCTAGGATGGTATGTTGTCTCCCTGGTGCCAGGGTCAAGGATGTCACTGAGCGAACGCAGGGCATTCTGAGGGGGAAGGGTGAACGGCCAGAGGTCGTGGTCCATATTGGTACCAACAACGTAGGTAGAAAGAGGTCATGCCGGCAGATTTTAGGCAGCTACGAAAGAGATTAAAAAGCAGGACCTCAAAGATAGTAATCTCCGGATTACTCCCGGTGCCATGCGTAAGTGAGTATAGAAATAGGAGGATAGAGCAGGTGAATGCGTGGCTGGAAAGATGGTGCAGGAGGGAGGGCTTCATATTTCTGGGGCATTGGGACCGTTTCTGGGGGAGGTGGAATCTGTACAGGCCGGACGGGTTGCACCTCAACAGAGCCGTAACCAATATCCACATGGGGAGGTTTGCTAGTGCTGTTGGGGAGGATTTTAAACTAATTTGGCAGGGGATGGGGACATTAGAAAGGGGAAATAAAGTGCTTAAGGGATTGAGAGAGGCACAGAGGATGAAAGTAAGAAATAGTAAGGTATTAGGTGGGGTCCAACTAAGAGAGAATACGGGATGGTCTAAGATGGGTTTACAGTGTATGTATGTGAACGCACGAAGCGTAGTAAACAAGGTAAGTGAGCTGCAGGCACAAATAGCCACATGGGAATATGATGTTGGGGCATTAACTGAGACCTGGCTCAAAAAAGGGCAGGATTGGGTATTAAATATTCCTGCTTATAAGGTATTCAGGAAAGATAGGCGATGGTATGGTAGTACTGGTTGAGGAGAATGTTAGTGCTGGAGAGGAAGGATGTCTTGGAGGGGTCAGGGACAGAATCTATATGCCTAGAGTTAAGAAGCAATAGAGTTCCATAACACTACTAGACCACCAAATAATGGGAAAGATATGGTGGAGAAAATTTCAAAAGAAATTACAGAGGTGCAGGAACTACAGGGTAATAATAGTGGGGGACTTCAAATATCCTAATATTGTCTGGGATTGTTATAGTGTAAAGGGCAGAGCAGGGCAAGAATTTCTCAACTGTGTTTAGGAGAACTTTCTTGATCAGTATGTTTCCGACCCGAGGAGGAAGGAGGCATTGCTGGATCTGGTTCTGGGGAATGAGGTGTGTCAGGACAGGAGGTGGACATTTCGGGAACAGTGATTATACTATCATAAGGTTTAGAATCCTAGAAGTTTACAGCACAGAAGGAGGCCGTTTCGGCCCATCATGTCCATGCTGGCCAACAAGAGACTATCCAGCCTAATCCCACTTTCCAGCTCTAGGTCCGCAACCCCGCAGGTTACGGCACTTCAAGTGCACATCCAAGTACTTTTTAAATTTGGTAAGCGTTTCTGCCTCTACCACCCTTTCAGGCAGTGAGTTCCAGATCCCCACAACCCTCTGCGTGAAGAAATTTCCCCTCAAATCCCCCCTAAACTTCTACCAATTACTTGAAACTTATGCCCCTGGTTGTTGACCCCTCTGCTAAGGGAAATGGTTCCTTTCTAATCATTATATCTAGGTCCCTCATAATTTTATACACCTAAATAAGGTCTCCCCTCAGCTTCCTCTGTTCCAAGGAAAACAAACCCAGTCTATCCAGTCTGTCCTCATAGGTAAGATTCTCCACTCCCAGCAACATCCTCATAAATCTCCTCTGTATCCTCTCCAGTGTAATCAAGTCCTTCCTGTAATGCCGTGACCAGAACTGCACGCAGTACTCCAGCTGTGGCCTAACCAGTGTTTTATACAGTTCAAGATTAACCCCCCCACTCTTGTATTCTATGCCTCGGCTAATAAAGGCAAGCATTCTATATGCCTTCTTTAACTACCTTATCTACCTGACATTCAGGGACCTGTGGACATACACTCCCAGGTCCTTTTTGTTCCTTTGCACTTCTGTGTCCTACCATTTATTGTGTATTCCCTTTCCTTGTTAGCCCTTCCCAAATGCATTACCTCATACTTCTCTGGATTAAATTCCATCTGCCACTGTTCTGGCCAGTTGATTGATATCTTCCTGCAGTCCACAGCTTTCTTCTTCATTATCAACCACACAGCCAATTTTAGTATCATCTGCAAACTTCTTAATCATACCCCCTATATTCAAGTCTAGATCATTGATGTATACCACAAAAAGCAAGGGACCTAGTACTGAGCCCTGCGGAACCCCAATGGAAACATCTTTCCAGTCACAAACCCATCAACCATTACCCTTTGCTTCCTACCTCTGAGCCAATTTTGGATCCAACTTGCCACTTTGCCCTGCATCCCATGGGCTTTCGTGACCAGCCTGCCATGTGGGGCTTTATCAAACGCTTTGCTAAAACACTACATCGTACGCACTGCCCTCATCGATCCTCCTGGTTACCTCCTCGAAAAATTCAATCAAGTTAGTCAGACATGACCTTCCCTTAACAAATCAGTGCTGACTGTCCTTGATTAGTCTGTGTCTTTCTAAATGTAGATTTATCCTGTCCTTCAGGATGTTTTCCAATAATTTTCCCACCCCTGAGGTTAGGCTGACTGGCCTGTAATTACTTGGTCTATCCTTTTCTCCTTTCTTAAACTAAGGTGGCATATTAGCAGTACTCCAGTTCTCTGGCATCACACCTGCAGCCAGAGAGGACTGGAAAATGATCGTCAGAGCCTCTGCTATTTCTGCTTTTACTTCGCTTAACAGCCTGGAATACATTTCAGGGGACTTATCCACTTTCAAAGCTGCTAACTGGCCTGTAATTACTTGGTCTATCCTTTTCTCCTTTCTTAAACTAAGGTGGCATATTAGCAGTACTCCAGTTCTCTGGCATCACACCTGCAGCCAGAGAGGACTGGAAAATGATAGTCAGAGCCTCTGCTATTTCTGCTTTTACTTCGCTTAACAGCCTGGAATACATTTCAGGGGACTTATCCACTTTCAAAGCTGCTAAACCCCTTAATACCACCTCTCTCACAATGTTTATTTCATCCAGAAATTCACACTCCTCGATAGTAGTGTCTGCATCACCCCTCTCTCTTTTGTGAAAACAGATGCAAAATATTCATTAAGAACCATACCCATATCTTCCGTCTCCACATACAGATTACGCTCATGGTCTCTAATAGGCCCTACCCTTTCTTTAGTTATCCTCTTGCTCTTAATATATTAAAAAACATCTTTGGGTTTTCCTTGATTTTACTTGCCAAGAATTTTTCATGCTCTCTCTTTGTTTTCCTAATATCCCTTTTGATCTCATCCCTGAACTTTCTGTACTCCTCTAGAGATTCTGCAGTATTTAGCCCTCGGTATCTGTCATAAGCTTCTCTTTTTTTCTTTATCCTACTGTCCATAGACATCCAGGGGCTCTAGATTTATTAGTCCCGTCCTTTTTCTTTAAGGGCACATATTTGGCCTGAACCCTCTGGATCTCCTTCTTGAATGCCTCCCACTGCTCTGACACTGATTTACCTCCAAGTAGCTGTTTCCCGTCACTATGGCTAAATCACCGCTCAGTTTAGCAAAGTTGGCTTTTCCTCAATTTAGAACTTTTATTCCTGGTCTATCCTTAACCTTTTCCAGAACTACCTTAACTGTAACTGTAACTTAAATGTAAATGTAACTGAATTATGGTCACTAGCACCTAAATGCTCTCCCACTGATGCCCCTTCATTTCCTAAAACTAAATCCAAAACCGCCCCCTCTCATGCTGGGCTTGCTACATACTAGCTAAAAAAGTTCTCTTTCGATTAGCTATGGAAAAGGACAGGGAGCATCTAGAGTAAAAGGGGCCGAAATTGCCCCTTCCCTTTAGGCCTGCTACCGTCGGAAATTGGCGGCCAGGCTGCAGAGTGCAATGGCCACCAACTTTTCGTGTAATGGCCGCCATATTGAAAATTCCGCTCCTGCGGTATCCCGGCAGTGACCCTCTCTTTCCCCCCCCCCCCCCCCGCCAACCCACCGCTCTGCTGCTGCCGATCCTTCATAAATGTGTCAGAAGAGCGCGCACAGGTGATATTCTCCCATGATGGTGAAATTCTGCCAAAAAAATCTTGGTCCCAAAAGCTGCTCTTCTCTGCCCTCTGCCTGTGCAGTGAGGCTGTAGTCCTTGTAAAATGGTGGTGCAGCTTCCATTAAAGTGGAGGATCTGTTGACGCTGCTGCTATTTTCTTTGTCGGCCGACTGCCATGTCGGGCCAACAATTATGCCCCCAGGTTCGGACGGGCCGCCAACAGGCAGCCTGGCAACCCCCTCTTGGGTACCAGGCCACTGGCCCGGCTGAAACCCTACCTGGTGGCCCAGTGGACCAAAATTAAGCAATTGCGCAGGCTCTTCCCTTTCAGTGAAGGGGAGAAACGTGGTGACACGACAACGTGATGACATCATCAGCGCTACGCTGATGACTGACAACGGCGGCCACTCCACCACCGCCCCCCCCCCACCCAACTTCCGCCCCTCCCCCTCTACACTGTGAACTTCCGCTCATCGCCCCACTCCCGCCCCCGTTATGACCGACTTCCGGTCCGCCAGAGAAAAAACCCGCCAAAGAGCGAAATTTCACTGAAGAGGCCACTGCATCCACCATGCTGGTAAAAACTACAGAAACAGGTTAGGTATACCCCGTTTGCAGCAGTGGGCAATTTCGGCCCCAAAATGTTTACTGGGGGGAGGCCGATTTCAGTGGGATGAGAACGGATCTGGCCCGGGATAAACTGGAATCAAAGATTGGCAGGCGAAACTGTAATAGTACAATAGGCTGCCTTTAAAGAGGAAATCGTTCAGGTACAGTCGAGGTACATTCCCATGAGGGGGAAAGGCAGGACAACTAAAATCAGATCTCCCCGGATGACAAAACAAATAGAGAATATGACGAAGCAGAAAAAGAGCACGTATGACAGATGTCAGGTTGCAAATACATCTGAGAATCAGGCTAAATGGAGAAAGGTCAGAGGAGAAGTGAAAAAGAAAATAAGAAGGACAAAGAGAGGGTATGAGAATAGGATGGCAGCCAACATAAAAGTTAATCCAAAAGTCTTCTATAGGCACATAAATAGTAAATGTGTAGTAAGAGGGGGAAGGTCGGGCCGATTATGGACCAAAAAGGAGGCCTGTGCATGGAGATAGAGGGTAAGGCTGAGTTACTAAATTGGTATTTTGCATCTGTCTTCACCAAGGAAGAAGATGCTGCCATAGACATAGTGAAGGAGGAGGTAGTGGAGACACTTGATAGGATAAAAAGGGTGACTGTACTTAAAGTAGATAAATCACCAGGAGCGGATGGGATGCATCTTAGGATGCTGAGGGAGGACATAGCGGAGGTACTGGCCATAATATTCCAATCCTCCATAGATACAAGGGTGGTGCCAGAGAACTGGAAAATTGGAGATGTTATATCATTGTTCAAAAAAGGATGTAAAGATAAACCCAGCAACTACAGGCCAGTTAGTTTAACTTCAGTAGTGGGGAAGCTTTTAGAAACAGTAATCAGAGACAAAATTAACAGCGTCGGAGGTGCGTGGAGAGGCGTGAGTCCGGGGTCGGCGAGAGGCCTATAAAAGGCCCAACGCGGCGGCAGTCGGGAGCAGCGTCGAGGAGGTGCGTGGCGAGGCCCAGTTTGTGCAGCTACAGGGAGAAGGCAAAAAAGAAGTAGAAAGAAACAGAAAGGTGACGTCACAGCCAAGGGGGTAAGTGATTGGCTGGTGATTGGTGAGTAGTTTTTTTTTCTCTTCGAGAACAGTGAGTAAACTTTAGCATTGTTGTTGCCAATTTAAGTGTATCTAAGGATTAAGTCATGGCAGGAGAGCTCGGTCACGTGATATGCTCCTCCTGGAGCATGTCGGAACTCAGGGACACTTCCGGTGTCCCTGATGATTACATCTGCGGGAAGTGTATCCGCCTCCAGCTCCTGACTGTCCGCGTTGCGGAATTAGAGCAGAGGGTGGATTTACTCTGGAGCAGCCACGATGCAGAGAATGACCTGAGTAGCACGTGTAGCAAGTTGGTCTTACCGCAGGTGAAGGGTCCACAGCCAGATAGGGAATGGAAGACCAGCAGGAAGAGCAGTGCAAGGAAGGTAGTGCAGGGGTCCCCTGCGGTCATCCCCCTGCAAAACAAATACACCGCTTTGAGTACTGTTGAGGGGAATGACTCATCAGGGGAGGGCAGCAGCAGCCAAGTTCATGGCACCGTGGCTGGCTCTGCTGCACAGGAGGGCAGGAAAAAGAGTGGGAGAGCGATAGTGATAGGGGATTCAATTATAAGGGGAATAGATAGGCGTTTCTGCGGCAGCAACCGAGACTCCAAATAGTATGTTGCCTCCCTGGTGCAAGGGTCAAGGATGTCTCTGAGCGGGTGCAGGACATTCTGAAAAGGGAGGGTGAACAGCCAGTTGTCGTGGTGCACATTGGTACTAACGATATCGGTAAAAAAAGGGATGAGGTCCTACGAGACGAATTTAAGGAGCTAGGAGCTAAATTAAAACATAGGACCTCAAAAGTAGTAATCTCAGGATTGCTACCAGTGCCACGAGCTAGTCAGAGTAGGAATCGCAGGATAGCTCAGATGAATACGTGGCTTGAGCAGTGGTGCAGCAGGGAGGGATTCAAATTCCTGGGGCATTGGAACCAGTTCTGGGGGAGGTGGGACCAGTACAAACCAGACAGTCTGCAACTGGGCAGCACCGGAACCAATGTCCGAGGGGGAGTGTTTGCTAGTGCTGTTGGGGAGGAGTTAAACTAATATGGCAGGGGGATGGGAACCAATGGAGGGAGACAGAGGTAAACAAAATGGAGACAAAAGCAAAAGACAGAAAGGAGATGTGTAAAAGTGGAGGGCAGAGAAACCCAAGGCAAAAAACAAAAAGGGCCACTGTACAGCAAAATTCTAAAGGGTCAAAGTGTAATAAAAAGGCAAGCCTGAAAGCTCGGTGCCTCAATGCGAGGAGTATTCGGAACCCAGGAGAGGGCTCTGAGCTAGTTAGAGTGGGTGAGAGCTCAGATGAACAGGACCCCAAGAAAGAATGCAAAAGGCAGGAGGCAACAGAGCAGAATAGCACTGGGGTAAGTGTAAACCACAAGGTGATAGGAAGGGACAATATGTATGAATATAAAGGGGCTGCAGGAGGGGTCAAAACTAAAAATCATGGTTTAAAAACTAGTATTAAAGCACTCTACCTAAACGCACGCAGCATTCGAAATAAAGTAAATGAGTTGACGGCACAAATCATTACAAATGGGTATGATTTGGTGGCCATTACAGAAACGTGGTTGCAGGGTGGCCAAGACTGGGAATTAAACATGCAGGGGTATCTGACGATTCGGAAAGATAGACAAGAAGGGAAAGGAGGTGGGGTAGCTCTGTTAATAAATGATGATATCAGGGCAGTTGTGAGAGACGATATTGGCTCTAATGAACAAAATGTTGAATCATTGTGGGTGGAGATTAGAGATAGTAAGGGGAAAAAGTCACTGGTGGGCATAGTTTATAGGCCCCCAAATAATAACTTCACGGTGGGGCGGGCAATAATCAAGGGAATAATGGATGCATGTGAAAAAGGAACGGCAGTAATCATGGGGGATTTTAACCTACATATCGATTGGTCAAATCAAATCGCACAGGGTAGCCTTGAGGAGGAATTCATAGAATGCATACGGGATTGTTTCTTAGAACAGTATGTTACAGAACCTACAAGGGAGCAAGCTATCTTAGATCTAGTCCTGTGTAATACTGAAAAGCAGCTAATGTAACGCCTCTGTTTAAAAAAAAAGGGGGCAGACAAAAGGCAGGTAACTATAGGCCGGTTAGTTTAACATCTGTAGTGGGGAAAATGCTTGAAGCTATCATTAAGGAAGAAATAGCGGGACATCTAGATAGAAATAATGCAATCAAGCAGACGCAACATGGATTCATGAAGGGGAAATCATGTTTAACTAATTTACTCGAATTCTTTGAGGATATAACGAGCATGGTGGATAGAGGTGTACTGATGGATGTGGTGTATTTAGATTTCCAAAAGGCATTCGATAAGGTGCCACACAAAAGGTTACTGCAGAAGATAAAGATACGCGGAGTCAGAGGAAATATATTCGCATGGATAGAGAATTGGCTGGCGAACAGAAAGCAGAGAGTCTGGATAAATGGGTCCTTTTCGGGTTGGAAATCGGTGGTTAGTGGTGTGCCACAGGGATCGGTACTGGGACCACAACTGTTTACAATATACATAGATGACCTGGAAGAGGGGACAGAGTGTAGTGTAACAAAATTTGCAGATGACACAAAGATTAGTGGGAAAGCGGGTTGTGTAGAGGACACAGAGGACAAAGAGATTTAGATAGGTGAAGCGAATGGACTAAGGTTTGGCAGATGGAATACAATGTTGGAAAATGTGAGATCATCCACCTTGGGGAAAAAAACAGTAAAAGGGAATATTATTTGAATGGGGAGAAATTACAACATGCTGCGGTGCAGAGGGACCTGGGGATCCTTGTGCATGAAACTCTTTTTGGTCCTTGTGCATGAATCCCAAAAAGTTAGTTTGCAGGTGCAGCAGGTAATCAGGAAGGCGAATGGAATGTTGGCCTTCATTGCGAGAGGGATGGAGTACAAAAGCAGGGAGATCCTGCTGCAACTGTATAGGGTATTGGTGAGGCCGCACCTGGAGTATTGCGTGCAGTTTTGGTCACCTTACTTAAGGAAGGATATATTA
Organism: Pristiophorus japonicus; assembly: GCF_044704955.1. Taxonomy (NCBI): domain Eukaryota; kingdom Metazoa; phylum Chordata; class Chondrichthyes; family Pristiophoridae; genus Pristiophorus; species Pristiophorus japonicus. The sequence goes on from NC_091984.1 coordinate 181,125,462, forward strand.
GCTTTGGAGGGGGTACAGAGACGATTCATTAGGCTGATTCCGGAGATGAGGGGGTTACCTTATAATGATAGATTGAGTAGACTGGGTCTTTACTTGTTGGAGTTCAGAAGGATGAGGGGTGATCTTATAGAAACATTTAAAATAATGAAAGGGATAGACAAGATAGAGCAGCGAGGTTGTTTCCACTGGTCGGGGAGACTAGAACTAGGGGGCACAGCCTTAAAATACGGGGGAGCCAATTTAAAACCGAGTTGAGAAGGAATTTCTTCTCCCAGAGGGTTGTGAATCTGTGGAATTCTCTGCCCAAGGAAGCAGTTGAGGCTAGCTCATTGAATGTATTCAAATCACAGATGGATAGATTTTTAACCAATAAGGGAATTAAGGGTTACGGGGAGCAGGCGGGTAAGTGGAGCTGAGTCCACGGCCAGATCAGCCATGATCTTGTTGAATGGCGGAGCAGGCTCGAGGGGCTAGATGGCCTACTCCTGTTCCTAATTCTTATGTTCTTATGTTCTTATGTCACTTGGGTAGGTGTGGATTAATTAAGGAAAACCAGCACGGATTTGTTAAAGGGAAATCGTGTTTAACCAACTTGATCGAGTTTTTTGATGAGGTAACAGAGAGGGTTGATGAGGGCAACGTGATTGATGTGTATATGGATTTCCAAAAGGCGTTCGAGAAAGTGCCACATAATAGGCCTGCCAGCAAAATTGATGCCCATGGAATAAAAGGGACAGGGGCAGCATGGATATAAAATTGGCCAAGTGACAGGAAGGAGAGAGTAGTGGTGAACGGTTGTTTTTCAAACTGGAGGAAGGTGTTCCCCGGGGGTCGGTTCTCGGACTACTGTTTTTCTTGATATATATTAATAATTTGGACATGGGTGTACAGGATACAATTTCAAAATTTGCAGATGACACAAAACTTGGCAGTATAGTGAACAGTGAGGAGGAGTGATCGACTTCAGGAAGACATAGACAGGCTAGTGGAATGGGCAGACACGTGGCAGATGAAGTTTAATGCAGAAAAGTGTGAAGTGATGCATTTTGCTAGAAAGAATAAGGAGAGGACATATAAACGAAATGGTACAATCCTAAATGGGGTGCATGAACAGAGACACCTGGGGGCATATATCATTGAAGGGGACATGGCAGGTTGAGAAAGCAATCAAAGGTTTACAGGATCCTGGGCTTCATGAATAGAGGTATAGCGTACAAAAGTGTGGAAATGATAATGAACCTGTATAAAACACTGGTTCGGCTCCAACTGGAGTACTGTGTCCAATTCTGGACACCACACTTTAGGAAGGATGTGAAGGCCTTCGAGAGGGTGCAGAAAAGATTTAGGAGAATAATTCCAGGGATGAGGGAATTCAGTTTGATTGATAGACTGGAGAAGCTGAGGTTGTTCTCCTTGGAGCAGAGAAGATTGAGAGGAGATTTGATAGAGGTGTTCAAAATCATGCGGGGTCTAGACAGGGTGGCTAGAAAGAAACTGTTCCCATTGGGAGAAGCATCGAGAACCAGAGGACACAGATTTAAGGTAATTGGCAAAAGAACCAAAGGCGATATAAGAATAACTTTTTTACACAGCGAGTGATTAGGATCTGGAAAGCACGGCCTGAAAGGTTGGTGGAGGCAGACTCAATCTTATCTTTCAAAAGGGAGTTGGATAAGTATCTGAAGGAAAACAAAATGCAGAGCTATGGGGAAAGGGCAGGGGAGTGGGACTAGCTGAGAACAGGCACAGGCTCGACGGGCTGAATGGCCTTCAGTGCTGTAACCTTTCTATGATTCTATGAAACTCCTCACCTTGTCACCTCACTTTAAGACCCTCCTTAAAACTCACCGCTTTGACCAAGCTTTTAGTCACATCCTAATGTCTCCTTCTACGGCTCAGTCGCCTGATTATGCTTTGGACCTTTTTCTATGTTAATGGCATTATATAAATTCAGGTTATTGTTCATTTAGCAAATAGTGCAAACAGTTATTATATCTGACCGAGTGCTATCGCCCATGTCACCTCAGGCCTCCCACGATCATCTGCCACTGAGAATTTGTTCTATGGGTACTCCTGTTAAATTCATCATTTTGTGGATGACAACTCAGTGTGAAATAAATGATCCTGATAAAAGAAATACTGAAAGGCTAAAGTTTTCATGTTCCTGACCTTCGCTTTAATCCTGCGTTTAACAGCTGAGAGAAAGCAAAGTGTGAGCTGGTATAAAAACTGAAAATGGTGGAAAGAGAGAAACAGTGGAGAGAGAAACGGTGTTAACATTTCAGGCGATGGCCTTTCCAGTATCCGCAGTGTTTTGCTTTGATGTTGGTGCTCACTGGTCTTTGCTTCTTTCCGATTGCTGCACCGATGCCCACAGAGGCCTCCATTACCACAGACACAAATCCTTCCCCGGACCTGAGATCTGAGCATTAAACCAACCGCAGCAGTTCTTGTAGTAAACGGCTATAAAAAATACCACATTCAATACAAAGCAGTTTTAACAGATAAAAATTGAACAGCAAAACTGCTTGAACACTGCAAGTGATTAGCGCTTCAGGCAGATTCTATTTACAGTAACATTGCGTGATGAAAAGAGTACGAGAATGAAACTGGTATCATTCATCGGACCCTTGTATGGGTCACAGCTTCAAAATTCATGCTTTATTCGTTACAACATAATGGAGAAACTCCCAGCTGTTTTAATGGAGCACAGCAATTCCTTGTTTGAAAACTGTTCAGCTTAGAATGGTCAGGAGGTTTCTCTGATTGTACCACAAGACTAACACGGCAGTGATATTGTACAGGGGGAGTCACACAGCAGTGATAGTGTACAGGGGGAGTTACAGGGCAGTGATATTGTACAGGGGGAGCCACAGGGCAGTGATATTGTACAGGGGGAGCCACAGGGCATTGATATTGTACAGGGGGAGCCACAGGGCAGTGATATTGTACAGGGGGAGCCACAGGGCAGTGATATTGTACAGGGGGAGCCACAGGGCAGTGATATTGTACAGGGGGAGCCACAGGGCAGTGATATTGTACAGGGGGAGCCACAGGGCAGTGGTATTGTACAGGGGGAGCCACAGGGCAGTGATATTGTACAGGGGGAGCCACAGGGCAGTGATATTGTACAGGGGGAGCCACAGGGCAGTGATATTGTACAGGGGGAGCCACAGGGCAGTGATATTGTACAGGGGGAGCCACAGGGCAGTGATATTGTACAGGGGGAGCCACAGGGCAGTGGTATTGTACAGGGGGAGCCACAGGGCAGTGATATTGTACAGCGGGAGCCACAGGGCAGTGATATTGTACAGGGGGAGCCACAGGGCAGTGATATTGTACAGGGGGAGCCACAGGGCAGTGATATTGTACAGGGGGAGCCACAGGGCAGTGATATTGTACAGGGGGAGCCACAGGGCAGTGATATTGTACAGTGGGAGTCCCAGGGCCGTGATATTATTCGGGGGGAGTCACCAAATGTTTTAGTGTATGTAAGCACATATATAATAATTCGGATTTTGCGGTCATTATGATCACTGAATCTGAGTATGCCGTCATACCGCCTTTGAAATGGACAGCAGGTTCAGGATTCCCACATGCACTAAATCCCAAATTTGTGATGTCAAGTTCCGACTTGTCAGATGATTTGCACCGACATGGAAATCCTAATTGCTGCCGCGGAGTTGGGCTAATTGCCCACCAAGTACCCAGGAAGTATAGCTGATGCAAAGAGATGCAGCAGCCTGTTTGCAGCATAAGGGGACAACCTTTTGGAAATCCAAGTATATATTTCATTTTAAAAGCTTAAACGACAAGCCAGTCTTTCAAGCTTACCGTCCGCCCCCATCAGAGCAGAAAACTCTCCCGATAATTTTCAATAATATAAAAAATAACATTCCACTGTGGCCTGCCATATATCCTCTAGTTTTATTTTTAGATGCGAATAGAAAGTTGCTGCATTTTATTTGGATTTTGCAAACATTTACATACAAGTAATTTCCTACGATAAAGATTTGTTTGGCCTGTGAGTGAGAGACTGTGAGTGAGAGACTGTGGGTGAATGAGGGGCATTTTGTTTTCTGATTGGAGCACCCACCGCCCCATGTGATCCCAGGTACATTTCCACACACGATGCGACTCTGGGATCCACTACGCTGCCCTCCACCAAGCAACGTCTGCCAGCAAGTTCTCACAGGAGGGCCCCTGTCGGGCAAGTGCGCATTCTGCTCGGATGCTGGTGATGTAATCCTTAATTACGCCGCCGACCACAAAATCCAGGCCAATATATATATTCTAATGTCGAGTGCATTGTGAATATTCCCATATTCAGTTAGAGTACAAGCCCTGGTAATACAGCATCACGATCCCATTTACTGACGATTCCTACATACAGTGCTGTGCTCATTTCCTTTACACTTAACTCACAATTCCTATTTTAGGAACAGAAACTATAAACTACCTGTTCAAATGAATGACAAACTAGTTCACGATCTGTAGTTCCACTGATGTTCATAAATCACTCTAGTTTTGATAGCAATGGAACAGCTTGATTCAGCTATCGTATCCATCTATGTCATATTTCCAATACTTAGTCACACTTAGGCTACAGTAATACAAGTGTGCTTGATTAGACAAGACGTCAGGGAGTCTAATGATTTGATGCACACGGTTATGTTGGATAAATTTGCCTGCTAATATTAGAATGTAGCTATTCTGACTCCCTGTGATGTGTGCAGTGGAAATAAAAGATCTGGCCAGTAAAAGAATCAGCGGAGCCTGGGCCCTGGTGTCAAACATGCTTCAGCTCCATGCAGAGAACAGATAACCTCAAACGGAGAATTGAAGCATGTTTGACCCCTCTGCACACATCACTGGAATCTCAGAATAGCTACATTCTAATATTAGCATTCAAATTCATCCAACATAACCATGCACATCAAATCATTACACTCTCGGCTGCATATAATGACGCCGCTATTCCCGGGGAGAATGGAGATGATTGGCTAACTCCCCCGTGAATGTCGTCTGGAGACCGCACTGCTGGAAGTGACTGACATTAATTTTACGTACATAATTTGTTTTACAGGTAGAGCATCCGAAATCCGGAGTTTCAAAAACCAGAATGTTCTGAAAACAGGACACCGTGCAGATCGCACGAGTCGGCGTCCGGTCTGGAAATCTGTTCCGAAAACCGGACATTCCCCTCAACAGTGATATAAACAGCATAAAATTAAAGTAGTAAAATTTCAGAAATGGATATTTGGAATTCTGATCAGTAATAATCTCCCCTCCCCCCACACGCACACACACATGCACATCCCCAAACAAAATTGCAAAAAATAAAAAATCAGAAGACATTCACAAGACACTTAATTCTTTTGCAGAGATTCGGTAGTTAATAAAAACTTTAACTTGCCTTTTTTGCAGGTCTTCATACCTCCCACTGTTCCAAGGGCTGCAACGCAGATTTTTTCCGGGCGTTTTTTTTCTTCCTAACTACGGGCGCGCTGTGAGTCAAATTTTTGGCGCAAGTGCTATTTCGAGTCTTGCATGCCAGCCATCCGCTCCCCAGCGGTATTTAAAAACCGCTGGCACAAGACTTCTCCCAATCAATAGTAATCCAAAACAAGGTTAAGCATAACAAAACATTTCTTTTTAAATCACCCCTGCAGTCGCTAACCTTACTATTATCTGATGTTGAATCGCCCACAGCCGCTGTCCCTGTCTCCGAAATCCAGAAATACCCGAAACTCAGCCCAGGGGTTTCCGGATTCAGGACATTGGATTTCGTCTCCGAAATCCGGAAAAACCCAAAATTTGGCCCCAGAGTTTCCAGATTCAGGATGTCACATTTCTGTTCCGAAATCCGGAAAAAGCGGAATGGCCTCAGTCCCGAGGTTTCCGGATTTCGGAGGTTATGCATGTACCTACATATCCTGCACTCATTGCATTTTACTGGAGGAATAACGCTGTTTTTATCGGTAGACGTTGCTGCAGTTTTTGTCATGAGTTCTGTTTGCTGTAGTTCATAGAGACTCTCTTTAAATAGGCTCTGTTTGCTGAGTAAATAAACTGCTGCAGTGGGCAGTTTAATTGGAGACATTTTATGGATGAGTTGCTGTTTGGTCAATGCCACGTTGGTTGCAGTGAGTATGTCAACAGCCTGTAGTTACTGTGTCCATCATCATCATAGGCAGCCCCTCGAACGAGGAAGACTTGCTTCCACAAGAGTTCACAGATGTTTCAATGAAGAACCCGATGTTCCAGTCCTGAACTCCAATTGAGGGGGTGGAAGATGCCTGTGCGTGGATTTTTTTTACATGTGGTGACCGTTACACATCAGCCACCACACGGGCTTGACAGAGCTAGGCCTTTATCCAGTTGCAAGGGTTGAACCAGGACGACTGGAGACCTGCTCTGCTGCACGGCCCTAGTGCGCACACATATCGCAATGTCCACTGCAGTCAGCAGCCCCTTGAACAGGTGGGACAGCTCCACGTGATTTAATGATCGGCCTATCCAGAAAGTTGTTAATTTTAGGTTCAGTGTTTTTCAGTATGTAACATCGTCTGCTTTTCTGCCCGAGTGCCATTTATCTAACAACTTAGAAGCTGAATTATCTCAAAGTGCTTCATGCAGTGAATTTCGGGTTACCAACCCTCGAGGATTGTCCTGGGGTCTCCAGCAATGAATTGCCTGGACACTGCTCCAACCAGCCCTGGAGAAAAATAACTGGGCATTTTTTTTTACATGTTCTTTGAACACATTCATTTATTAGTTTTAAAAATATTGGAGATGGGGAAGAAAAAGCTGTTTGACCGGCAGTCAAGTATCCTTCAATCGGGTATGGACATACGAACAGTGCCGGACAGGTAAAGACCCTCTGGTCCATCAAGTCTGTCCCACACAATTGCGATACCGTTTGTATCACAACATATACACTCCACCCCACCCGAACCATGTGATCTCCCAGGAGAGGCAAAAAAAGCATTAAAAACCCATACCAATTTGGGGAGAAAAAACCTGGAAAAATCCTCTCCGAACTATCTGGGTGATCGAAACTAGTCCAGGAGCTCACTCTGGCCATTAAATTCCCTGCAGTACCTACCTTCTCCATTTGGTGTGGGAAGGTGATGTGAGGTGAGGATGGCTGTGTCGGGTGACCAATGGCGGGAGCTGAAGGGCCATATGGCCATAACTCCAGAAATACATCCAACCAGAGTTGGCAACCCTAAGTGAGTTACCTTTTGAAGTCCAGTGACTCTTGGTCTGGAGGCAGAAGGGATGGTGGGCAGCAGCGTCCCACCCACAACACTGAGATGAGTGAGCAGTTGTCCAGGTGTAGGACTGCGTTCTGCCCCGCTGATTCTGCCCCGCTGACCTTGCCTGCTATATGGAGTACGAGACAAACCAAAGCCACCACAAGGGCTACCTTGGACCAGCAGCTGAGGACGGCTGATGCTGGGATGGTACGGATGAATTTCTGTGTCTCACTGTGTTCTTGGTGTGCAAGGATCCAAGGAAATGGAAAGTGCGTTGGGAAATGACGTACACAGCATCCCTGTTCAGTTGCGAAACCATCGGAGATTCTGCGCAGACTGGCGTAATTACTCTCTCATTTTCTCCATCGCCGTCTTCACTCAGACACTTTGCAGCAGGAGTAAGTGCCGAGTGATCAAGGGGCTTGTTTTCTACCTTTTGCTAATTGTAGTAGACACAGGCATAAAGCAGGGAAAACATCTGTACACTCACATCTACCCTTTCAGTAAAATTTGTGACTATCTTAAAATGTACCCTCAAGGAGTGCTAACCCCAGCTAATTTTGATCTTCCTGGTTCCAGAACACTGACATCAGTGATGATAACCCCACTACTGCCTAATACAGAGCAGGAGCTAAACTGCGACCCTCCGATACAGTGTGATTGTGTACCATTTACTGGTGGGTGGGGGTGGAGCGGGCAGTAATGAAAACACAGGCCGAGGATGTCAGTTCCCACCCACATTTCCCCATATGGTTGTCCAGTCTCAGCTGTGCTATTGAAGATGGGTACAGAGGAGAGAGGAACTGCCTCCCCGTGAAGAGGAGGAGGAGACTGAGGGAGACTCACTTCCTGGCATGTCCTCCTCCATTTCATAGTGGACGGATACAGAATTCAGTTGGCAGAGGCGACTTCTTTGCCAGTGTAAAGGGTGTGATGTGGAAACTTGTCTTTTTTTATCCAAAAGAAATGAACAATATGTCAAAATGAACAAGATGTTTACATGGACAAACTATGAACGATTGACACATTATTAGTGTTCAACATTCATGCACGGCAGTTGTCACCCAGCTTCTTTGAACCTAAAACAATAAAGAGAATTGGGGATTGTGTGTACTTCAGTAATACTCTCGGGTGTGGTTGGGTATCTGACAGCAGCTGCTAGTTTGCTGATCTGATGTGCAGCCTGGATGGGGACATTCATGCGTTGATGCGTCATGGCTCGGCGGAGTCCTGTTTTTGCTTTCAGTGACAGCAAAAGCCGCTTGGGAACAGCGATCATTAGAAACCGTCTGCCTGGCCCACCGCCTGATTCCTGCGAGGCTCCGGGTGTCACGGGTGGTATGTGGCATTGACGAGCAGACAGCACCGGTAAATTGGTGTTGGCCTCACCCGATCAGACATGTCCTTCAATGTCAGCGAACTGCATAACAGAGAGAAAATGAAGAAACTCGTGGCCGTGACACCAGCTCTTGATGTGGCACTGGCTGGAGCCTCTGGTGGATTTGCAGAAAGTTGAAGAGACAGCTACGTGTGTCTGTCTTATTTGCGCGTACACCTGTTCTTGCCGAAATACCACTCCAGAATATTTCCTTCAGCACTCTGCTGATGTGCTCAGAGGCAGCAGCCACCTGAATTCAGGATGCAGACTGTGAGCAGACCTGGAGAAACGTTCCCACTGATGTGTTGAGTACATAAACCAAGATTCAGGTGGAGTTATTCTTGGAGTTATTTGGTAAGTTTCTTCTCCGATTTGGGAGAGTGACCGGATTGGAAATGGGAGAAGGATTGTGAGCTTGCGAGAGACGACTCCTCGTTTATCAGGTTTTCCTATACTTCAGTTACTACTGATGAGCAGAGCTGGTTCAATTTGTACGCGGGTTCTAATCTGTGTGAGGAGTGGAAATAAAAATGAAATGACAGAATATTCCCCACACACCATTTTTTATGAGCCACTCATGATTACTGCGGTTATCCAAAGAAAGATTAATTTTGGAAGAAAACAGTGACTACAAAATTAAAGAGGATGTAAGTTGTGACTTTATTTTAGTACTAGAAAACGCTGGCACGATGTCCCACTATGCTTTGCCTTTATGTTGTGTACTAGTGTGTTTTGGACCAAGCTTTTGGTCATCCCTCCTAATATCTCCTTTAGCTTGATGTTCATTGTTTCCTGAAGCATCCCGGGGCATTTTCTTCTACGCTAAAGTCGCTATATAAATTTAAGTTGCTGTAGTAATACTGCTGTTCAGTGATGCATTATTAGGAGTAGGTGTTGAGGATTTCGAAGTCTGCTTCTTAGGGCCTGCTTGTGATTTTCTGGCCTCTGACTGTGTTGCGTTCCCCGTGTGCCTAGAGTAATCTGTCCCATTCCAGCTGCAGGATACTCCTTACGTTTGGAGGGTGCTTCTGTCCCTTGCAGGGGACTGGTGCCAACAGGAGGGTCACTGCCTGTGCCTCTGTTTCTGCCCGCATGCCCCTCTCTGCTGGGCACCCATTGGTCACACCAGCCACTTGTCTGTCCCAAGTGTAGGATGTTGGCTGATGACTGGCCATGGTGTGTCAGCAAATGCATCAAAAGTAGCCTTTATCGAATCTTGGTTTGTGTGCTCAATGGACTAATGGCAGCATTCCTGTAAGATGCTCCAATGCTGCTCACTGCTTGCACCCCTCAGGCCTTGCCTGCTGACATAATGATGCTATAAGCTGCTCAGTGACAGTGCGCAGAGCAGGCACGGAGTATTCTTGGTGTGTGGTGACTGTGTGTCAGACGTGGCTCAGTGGGTAGCACTCTCGCCACTGAGTCAGAAGCTTGTGGGTTCAAGTCCCACTCCAGGGACTTGAGCACATAACCCAGGCTTACACTCCAGTGCAGTACTGAGGGAGTGCTGCACTGTCGGAGATGCCCTCTTTTGGATGAGATGTTAAACTGAGGCTCCGTCTGCCCTCTCAGATGGATGTAAAAGATCCCACGGCGCTATTTCAAAGAAGAGCAGGAGAGTTATTCCTAGTGCCCTGGCCAATATTTATCCCTCAACCACCATTACTATTACAGATTATTTCATCATTAAAACATTACTGTTTATAGGACTTCGCTGTGTGTATATTAGTTGTCGCGTTTCCTACATTTGAACAGTGACTGCACTTGATTGATACTTCATGGGCTGTGAAGAAAGTTGGGACTTCTTGAGTTTGTGAAAGGTGCTATATAAATGCAAGTCTTTCTTTCTTTTTGCACGCCTTCAAAAGGGAGCTGGTCCGGTTCTTGGCTGGGGCAGAGATCACATCATATAAAAGGTAGGTGGATTAACAGTTAACATTCGCAGAGTCAGTGTGACATCCTGGACTTGTTTCGATCGCTCGAGGGTGATGGTGGGGGAATTGGAAGTGTTGAGTCCTGACGCTTCAGGCATCATGAATGTGGGCAGACTTAATAGAAGCTGGCCTTTTCCTGCCTGTCATTGTTGCAAGTTCATACTTAGTGTTGCATTGGTTTTAGCACAGACTTCTAGAACTGGCAGGGGTGGTGGCTCATTCCTTTCAGTGTGCAGGGGGAAAAATGTAATTCCACTTAACACGCTATGCATTAAGTTTTACTCGAATGTCTATCATGATGTAGAATGGATGGTGACAGCTCTGCTATGAAAGAAAGTGTTGAGTAATAATGCCAAAGTACAGGATGTATAATAACGATATGAAATTGTTCATTAACTAACTGGCATTGAGGCCGTTTGATACCATTTTGTGTACAATTAGTTTCATATTGGTCAGGAGAGGGGGCACTGTCATCATGCTGATATGCTTGACCTGTCTTTTATTTGACAATCTGAGCCTTCCTCCATTCTTGTCACCATTGTGTAATGCATTTTGATACAATGTTGCATTTTGCCTGTAAAAAAATCTCCGAGATGCTTTTTTGTTTAAAATGTGATGCTGTTACACTTGAGACCAACAAATAAGGTCCCTCTGGGTTAGAATGCCAATTTGGCACCAAATTAGGGACAGTTTTGTGTTAAGCACCTTGGGGTAGTTTTTGACATTAAAGACACTAAAATGCAAGTGGTTCTTCCTCCTCTCCATCACCTGGATTGTCACTGCTCAAACTTAGTTCATAGTGGACAGAGAAAGGAACCGTTTAAGCCACCAGGCTGCTCTGGATTTTAACCCAGGTCTCTGCGATGAGGCCAGGGTCTAATCCTTTCTCTGTTCTTAGCCTAAGTAAATTACATTCTCAGTTATCAGTAAATTAATTCGAAGATGTGCTAGGCATGGAATCTTCTGGTAATTAGTGCCACATTATTTCTCAAAACCGGCAGTGATGGTTCGTAACGACTTGAATATCTTTGCTACAGATTGTTTAAGAATTGATTGAGTGCAATGAAATAGTCTCATGGTTTTGACTGATATCTGAATTCCTTGGCTGGATTAGCACCAGTTATCCTGGTGACAAAACCGTAGGATGCTGGTAAATTCTCCACAGCAAATGAATAACTTTTGTATTTAATTTATCATAAAAGGGGCAGGTCTGTGTGATACTATCTGGGAGAAATGACCACACACAAAAGAAATGATGTGTGATGATTCACTGCTTGTATTCTGTATTGGCCTTTTGAAGTACAGCTACAACACCTCTTGTGTCTTTACATGGTTGGGAAAACTTGACTTAAGGCCAAGTAAATCTTGCAGTGTTGTTTTCAGCCACAACCGATGGGTTGACCACCTCTGTTCAGTCTTCAGAATGATACCGGGGCTAAAAGGGTTAAATTATGAGGACAGGTTGCATTCCCTGGAGCATAGAAGATTTAGCAGTGATCTAACTGAGGTGTTTAAGATAATTAAAGGATATGATAGGGTAGATAGGGAGAAACTATGGGAGAGTCCCGAACAAAAGGGGATTAGGCTGGATATAGAAACATCGAAACATAGAAAATAGGTGCAGGAGTAGGTCATTCGGCCCTTCGAGCCTGCACCGCCATTCAGTAAGATCATGGCTGATCATTTCTTCAGTATCCCTTTCCTGCTTTCTCTCCATACCCCTTGATCCCCTTAACAGTAAGGGCCATATCTAACTCCCTCTTGAATATATCCAATGAACTGGCATCAACACCTCTCTGCAGCAAGGAATTCTACAGGTCAACAACTCTCTGAGTGAAGAAGTTTCTCCTCATCTCAGTCCTAAATGGCCTATCCCTTATCCTAAGACTATGTCCCCTGGTTCTGGACTTCCCCAACATCGAGAACATTCTTCCCGCATCTAACCTGTCCAGTCCCGTCAGAATCTTATATTCCCCTCTCATCCTTCTAAACGCCAGTGAATAAAGGCCCAGTTGATCCAGTCTCTCCTCATATGACAGCCCAGCCATCCCTGGAATCAGTCTGGTGAACCTTCGCTGCACTCCCTCAATAGCAAGAACATCCTTCCTCAGACTAGGAGACCAAACCTGAACACAATATTCTAGGTGAGGCCTCACTAAGGCCCTGTACAACTGCAGTGAGACCTCCCTGCTCCTATATTCAAATCCCTTGGCTATGAAGGCCAACATACCATTTGCCGCCTTTACCACCTGCTGTGCCTGCGTGCCCACTTTCAGTGACTGATGAACCATGGCACCCAGGTCTCGTTGCATATCCCCTTTTTCTAGTCTGCCGCCATTCAGATAATATTCTGCCTTCGTGTTTTTGCCCCCAAAATGGATAACCTCCACATTTATCCACATTATACTACATCTGCCATGTATTTGCCAACTCACCTAATCTGTCCAAATCACCCTGCAGCCTCTTAGCATTCTCCTCACAGCTCACACTGTCACCCAATTTAGTGTCATCCGCAAACTTGGAGATATTACACTCTATTCCTTCATCCAAATCGTTAATGTATATTGTAAAGAGCTGGAGTCCCAGCACTGAGCCCTGCGGCAAGCCACTAGTAACTGCCTGCCATTCTGAAAAGGACCCGTTTATCCCGACTCTGCTTCCTGTCTGCCAACCAGTTCTCTATCCATGTCAGTACATTACCCCCAATCCCATGCGCTTTGATTTTTTACACCAATCTCTTGTGCGGGACCTTGTCAAAAGCCTTTTGAAAGTCCAAATACACCACATCCACTGATTCTTCCTTGTCCACTCTACTAGTTAAATCCTTAAAAAATTCCAGAAGATTCGTCGAGCATGATTTCCCCTTCATAAATCCATGCTGACTCGGTCCGATCCTGTCACTGCTTTCCAAATGGGCTGCTATTTCATCCTTAATGATTGATTCCAACATTTTCCCCACTACTGATGTCAGGCTAAACGGTCTATAATTACCCGCTTACTCTCTCCCTCCTTTTTTAAAAAGTGGCGTTACATTAGCTACCCTCCAGTCCATAAGAACTGATCCAGAGTCGATAGATTGTTGGAAAATGATCACCAATACATCCACAATTTCTAGGGCCAATTCTTAAGTACTCTGGGATGCAGACTGTCAGGACCCGGGGATTTATCGGACTTTAATCCCATCAATTTCTCTAACACAATTTCCCATCTAATAAGGATATCTTTCAGTTCCTCATTCTCACTAGACCCACTGTCCCCGAGTACATTCGGAAGGTTATTTGTATCTTCCTTTGTGAAGGCAGAACCGAAGTATTGGTTCAATTGGTCCACCATTTCTTTGTTCCCCCTTATAAATTCACCTGAATCCGACTGCAAGGGACCTAATTTTGTCTTTACTAATCTTTTTCTCTTTACTTATTTGTAGAAGCTTTTGCAGTCAGTTTTTATGTTCCCTGCAAGCTTCCTCTCGTACTCTATTTTCCCCTCCTTAATTAAACCCTTAGTCCTCCTCTGTTGAATTCTAAATTTTTCCCAGTCCTCAGGTTTGTTGCTTTTTCTGGCCAATTTATATGCCTCTTCCTTGGTTTTAACACTATCCTTAATTTCCCTTGTTAGCCATGGTTGAGCCACCTTCCCAGTTTTATTTTTACTCCAGACAGGGATGTACAATTGCTGAAGTTCATCCATGTGATCTTTAAATGTTTGCCATTGCTTATCCACCGTCAACCCTTTAAATATCTTCTGCCAGTCTATTCTAGCCAATTCACACCTCATCTGTCGAAGTTACCTTTCCTTAAGTTCAGGACTCCAGTTTCCGAATTAACTTTGTCACTCTCCATCTTAATGAGGAATTCTACCATATTATGGTCACTTTTCCTCAAAGGCTGTACCTTTATTGCACAAATCCCTTATTTCTTGTTTGATGCTGTCCCCAACCTCACTACTACTATTTGGTGGTCTATACACAACTCCCACTAGCGTTTTCTGCCCTTTGGAATTCCGCAGCTCCACCCATACCGATTCCACATCATCCAGGCTAATGTCTTTCCTTACAATTGCATTGATTTCCTCTTTAACCAGCAACGCCACCCTGACTCCTTTTCCTTTCTGTCTATCCTTCCTAAATGCTGAATACCCTTGGATGTTAAGTTCCCAACCTTGGTCACCCTGGAGCCATGTCTCCGTGATGCCAATCACATTGTATCCGTTAACTGCTGTCTGCGCAGTTAATTCATCCACCTTATTCCGAATACTCCCTGCATTGAACATAGAACATAAGAACATAAGAATTTGGAACAGGAGTAGGCCATCTAGCCCCTCGAGCCTGCTCCGCCATTCAACAAGACCATGGCTGATCTGGCCGTGGACTCAGCTCCACTTACCCCGCCCGCTCCCCATAACCCTTAATTCCCTTATTGGTTAAAAATCTAACCATCTGTGATTTGAATACATTCAATGAGCTAGCCTCAACTGCTTCCTTGGGCAGAGAATTCCACAGATTCACAACATCTGGCAGAAGAAATTCCTTCTCAACTCGGTTTTAAATTGGCTCCCCCGTATTTTGAGGCTGTGCCCCCTAGTTTTAGTCTCCCCGACCAGTGGAAACAACCTCTCTGCCTCTATCTTGTCTATCCCTTTCATTATTTTAAATGTTTCTATAAGATCACCCCTCATCCTTCTGAACTCCAACAAGTAAAGACCCAGTCTACTCAATCTATCATTATAAGGTAACCACCTCATCTCCGGAATCAGCCGAGTGAATCGTCTCTGTACCCCCTCCAAAGCTAATATATCCTTAAGTAAGGTGACCAAAACTGCACGCAGTACTCCAGGTGCGGCCTCACCAATACCCTGTACAGTTGCAGCAGGACCTCCTTGCTTTTATACTCCATCCCTTTCGCAATGAAGGCCAACATTCCATTCGCCTTCCTGATTACCTGCTGCACCTACAAACTAATTTTTTGGGATTCATGTACAAGAACCCCAAGATCCCTCTGCATTGCAGCATGTTGTAATTTCTCCCCATTCAAATAATATTCCCTTTTACTATTTTTCTTTCAAGGTGGATGACCTCACATTTTCCGACATTGTATTCCATCTGCCAAACCTTAGCCCATTCGCTTAACCTATCTAAATCTCTTTGCAGCCTCTCGGTGTCCTCTACACAACCCGCTTTCCCACTAATCTTTGTGTCATCTGCAAATTTTGTTACACTACGCTCTGTCTCCTCTTCCAGGTCATCTATGTATATTGTAAACAGTTGTGGTCCCAGCACCGATCCCTGTGGCACACCACTAACCATCGATTTCCAACCCGAAAAGTACCTATTTATCCCGACTCTCTGCTTTCTGTTTGCCAGCCAATTCTCTATCCATGCTAATACATTTCCTCTGACTCCGCGTACCTTTATCTTCTACAGTAACCTTTTGTGTGGCACCTTATCGAATGCCTTTTGGAAATCTAAATACACCACATCCATCGGTACACCTCTATCCACCATGCTCGTTATATCCTCAAAGAATTCCAGTAAATTAGTTAACCATGATTTCCCCTTCATGAATCCATGTTGCGTCTGCTTGATCGTACTATTCCTATTTAGATGTTCCGCTATTTCTTCCTTAATGATAGCTTCAAGCATTTACCCCGCTAACCGGCCTATAGTTACCTGCCTTTTGCCTGCCCTCTTTTTTAAACCGAGGCGTTACATTAGCTGGTTTCCAATCTGATGGTACCTCCCCAGAGTCCAGACAATTTTGGTAGATTATAACGAATGCATCTGCTATAACTTCTGCCATCTCTTTAAATACCCTGGGATGCATTTAATCAGGACCAGGGGACTTGTCTACCTTGAGATCCATTAGTCTGTCCAGCACTACGCCACTAGTGATGGTGATTGTCTCAAGGTCCTCCCTTCCCACATTCCTGTGACCAGCAATTTTTGGCATGGTTTTTGTGTCTTCCACTGTGAAGACCGAAGCACAAAAAAATTGTTTAAGGTCTCAGCCATTTCCACATTTCCCATTATTCAATCCCCCTTCTCATCTTCAAAGAGACCAACATTTACTTTAGTCACTCTTTTCCGTTTTATATATCGGTAAAAACTTTTACTATGTTTTTATGTTTTGTGCAAATTTACTTTCGTAATCTATCTTTCCTTTCTTTATTGCTTTCTTAGTCATTCTTTGCTGTCGTTTAAAATTTTCCCAATCTTCTAGTTTCCCACTAACCTTGGCCACCTTATACGCATTGATTTTTAATTTGATACTCTCCTTTATTTCCTTGGTTATCCATGGCTGGTTATCCCTTCTCTTACTGCCCTTTTTCACTGGAATATATTTTTGTTGAGCACTATGAAAGAGCTCTTTAAAAGTCCTCAATTGTGCCACCGTTTAGTCTGTGTTCCCAGTCTACTTTAGCCAACTCTGCCCTCATCCCACTGTAGTCCCCTTTGTTTAAGCATAGTTCGCTCGTTTGAGACACTACTTCCTCCCCCTCAATCTGTATTACAAATTCAACCATAATGTGATCACTCATTCCTAGAGGATCTTTTACTAGGTGATCGTTTATTATCGTCTCATTACACTGGACCAGATCTAAGATAGCTTGCTCCCTTGTAGGTTCTGTAACATACTGTTCTAAGAAACAATCCCACATGCATTCTATGAATTCCTCCTCAAGACTACCCTGTGCGATTTGATTTGACCAATCCCCCATGATTACTGCCGTTCCTTTTTCACATGCCTCCATTATTCCCTTGATTATTGTCCGCCCCCGGCTTCAGGCTTGTCTTTTTAACACACTTTGCCCCTTTTGAATCTTGTTGTAATGTGGCCCTTTTTGCTTTTTGCCTTGGGTTTCTCTGCCCTCCACTTTTACTGTTCTCCTCTCTATCTTTTGCTTCTGCCCCCCTTCTATTTCCCTCTGTCTCCCTGCATAAGTTCCCATCCACCTGCCATATTAGTTTAACTCCTCCCCAACAGCACTAGCAAACACTCCCCCTAGGACATTGGTTCCGATCCTGCCCAGGTGCAGACCGTCCGGTTTGTACTGGTCCCACCTCCCCCAGAACCGGTTCCAATGTCCCAGGAATTTGAATCCCTCCCTTCTGCACCATTTTTCAAGCCACATATTCATCTGAGCTATCCTGAGATTCCTACTCTGACTAGCATGTTGAGGCTAGGTCAATTAAAAATGTAGAACTGAGATTGATAGATTTTTGTTGGGTGAAGATCGCGAGAGATGTGGCGCTTAAGGTGGGTAAATGGAGTTGAGATACAGGTCAGCCATTATCTAATTGAATGGCGGAACGGGCTCGAGGGGCTGAATGGCCTCCTCCTGTTCCTATGTTCAAAGGGGTAGAATTAGACGAGGAGCAGAACTTTCACCTTAGGCGGGTGTAACATGGGCGATCGTGGATCAGCCGCCCATTATACAACCCGACAGATTTTCCTTTTAATTGGAGCCAATAGAAAGGAACACCAGGCAGGGTGACCATCAAAGGTCTATGTGGCTTTGGAAGAGATGGGAGCATCACTTTCTACACTGCACTGCACATGTATCTGGTGCAGTGGCATCAGAAGCACCCCCTCCTAAAACTGGTTGGACCTTGATTTAGTGGGCAAGTACTGCACATAGGAGGAAAAAATAGGCAACACACATATGTGGGCTCAATTTTCCCCAGTGATTTACAGCGTTTTTTTTGAGCAGGCCGCTTTCTTGGGCCTAAGTTTTTTAAAAAAAAACAGTTTCCCCAATCGATTTGCACCAGTGTAACTCAGAAGGGACGATTTTTTTAGGCAAGTTTTTTTTTCAGCCAAAGGGGATGTAACCTGCCACCCGGGCCAATTCTGGCCATTTAGGCAAGTTTGGCCAGCTGAGAGTTACTCCACTTCTGCTTAGGCCAGCGTATGTGGCCTCTCCAGAAAACCCTTCCGGAGAGTTCAAGAAATCGGCGCAGGTAAGGAAATCGGCGCAGGAGGGTGCAGCAGATGCCCGGACAGCAGCAGCAGGAGAGATAGAGAGGGGGGGGAGAGGGGAAGCCTTTCGGGTATAGTTAGGCGCGGTGACTGGGAAGGAGGAGGCCACTCGGCCTGGGATAGGTGCAGCGGAGCGGACTGGAAGGCCATTCGGCCAGGGCTAGGGGTGGGGCAGCGGACCGGGAGGCCATTCGGCCAGGGCTAGGGGTGGGGGAAGCAGTCCGGCAAGGCACTCTGGGCTTGCGACGGGCGGGGGAGCAGACTGGGAGGCCACTCGGCCAAGGCTAGGGGTGGGGATCGGCACCGACAAGGTAAGTTGCTGCAACGTATTTTTGTGTATTTTTAAGTTGCTACAATGTATTTTAATGTGCTTGTGCATGTTGCGAGCTGGCCGTATGTTTCACTTTGCAGCCTCAGCTCGCATTGTGTCCCTGATTACCATGGCAACCTGATCTCTTTGGCGCAGATCAAGGCTCCACCCCCAAAACTAAAGGACAGGTTAGGCTGCGCCAAAATGAAGAAATCAAACGGGGAAACTTAGAACTTTTTGGGGGCGAATTTGAACTCTTCAAGTACGCCAAAAAAAAGTTTTAGGGATAATTGAGCCCATAAACTGTGCATGGTGTTGAAGTGGAAGAGACCAAGGATTCTGAACATGCCCAACCAAAGCAGCGCAGCAGTCAACAAAGCATTACCTGTAGTTGGGGAGTCTGATTGTGAAGGATGAAGGAGCATAAACAACGGTCAGCATCTTATTTCTGGAAAATGCTCGGAGCAGCTTTTTGCTTGGGAGAATGGATCACCTAAGGCAGGCAATCCAATTCTGTCAATGGTATTTGACAGTTAGCTGAAAATGTCCTTGTTAGCATAAAGCTCGAAGGTGGAGAGTGAAATGTTGCAAAAGGACCTTCCCCTCCTCAGGGAGTACTTTGCTGCAAATGACGTGCAAGACCCTTATTTCCACATCTTGCCTCCAGGAGGTTGCCAATACAAGTCTGGAATACTGAGTGACTCATCATCATTCAGGATAAAGGCAGAAGCTCCGGATTGGGCCAGCAAAACATTTTCAATGTTACATCGACAGCGTTTAGTACACATTCAAAATGTGCAGTCCAAAATCTGATCTCAAATTTATAAACGAGAAATATTTCTCGACGTTTTGCTGAACTATTTATGAAATATGGTAAGATTATAATACCTTTATTTTATTAGTTACATGTTAATTCTTGAATAGGAATGTTTATTATCCTATTCTGCCGTTTATATTATATACAGGAGCATTATGTCCCCTTATCACTTGGGTCATTTTGACTTTGGGTAATCGTGTACAATGGGCGACATCGATTCTGCTGCCCATTATGCATCTTTGCCAATTTTCATTTCCATCGCCTTCAGTGACTCAAAGTCATAATTACCCTCTTAGTTGTCTTATTGCACAATATATCCGGCAGCATCATTTTCAAGAATATACACAGTAAATTGAATGATGCGCTGACCAGGAGTGTTCGACAATGTAAAGCACAACATATTAATCTGCTGGTGGACTGAAGCTGTGTCTCAAGTCCATAAGAATTGATTGTTAAGTAAACAGATGGTGAGGTCAGTCAGGGTTTAATTGTTCTGTAGCAATGGAGCTTTGCAGATTGGAAGCTTCTTGCTCATTTTAGACTGCAGGTCAGAAGGCAGGATGAAAGAATTGGTTTTCTATTTTTCAGGGTGATTGTGAGTTGTTGTCGCAGGCTGAATCAGACTGTTCGCAATCTCAGCACCCTGTTCCACCCCAAGTTTCCGATTCCATGTCCTCTTCAATATAAAGACTGTCTTTTCCCACCTCCATAACATCACCCATCTTTGCCCCTCAATATTGACTTTGACACCTCCAGACTCAATTACTCCAATGCTCTCCTGGATGGCCTATCATCATCCACCTCTGTAAACTTCAGCTTTCTGTATCCCACCCCACATCAAGACCCGTGTGCCCATCGTGACCAACCTCCAATGGCACCTGATCCCTTAATAGCTCAAATTTAATATTCTTTCCATGGCCTTGCCTGTCCCTGTCTCTGTAACCTCCTCCATCTCTGCAATCCTCACCCCATGATTTCCATTCCTCTGACTCTCCTCTTGTGCACATCCCTCCTTCTGCCCCAGCATTGGCAGGTGTGCCTTTAGCTGGTTAGGGTCGCATAACCTCATAGCAAAACTGAGTGGGACAGCTTGACAGATCAATTTGCAATCGTAAATGTCGACACAAAAACGTGACCCAAAATTGTGCCAATAGAAAATATGGTTTGCGGACAGGAACTGAACGCCCTAAGCACGATATATATATATATATATATATATATTCTAATCTGTTCAGTTTCATCCTGATCATACTAACTAATATTTTCTGGAATTTAGAAGAATGAGAGTTGAACTCATTGAAACTTATAAAATTCTGAGAAGGCTGTTTCTCCTGGCTGGAGAATCTAGAACTAGGGTTCATAGTCTTCGGACATTTAGGTCTGAGATGAGAATTTTTTCGCTCAGAGGGTGGAGAATCTTTTGCACTCTCTACCCCAGAGGGCAGTGGATGCTCAGTCGTTGAGTATATTCAAGACTGAGATCGATAAATTTTTGGATACTAAGGGAATCAAGGGATATGGGGATTGGGTGGGAAAGTGGAGTTGATGTTGAAGATCAGCCACGATATTGAATGACAGAGCAGGATCGAGGGGCTGAATAGCCTTATCCTGCTCCTATTTCTTATATCATTCTTAGCATCGTGCTCCTACTTGAATAGTGTGTAGTGTGTTTGAACACTTGGAGATCAGTTATTACTCTGTGTGAGATGGTGAATAAATGCGTAATGGTGAGATTGTGAGTGTGTGTTTGAGAGACAGTGCAATTGTTAGAGGACAGACTCCTTATCCCAAATCCCAGGCTGAGAGAAGCTTTGATTGCTTTGAGTTCTCACATCCAAATCCAAGACATATTTGAATGTTTTAGATATTCATCTTAATCCTTCCGTTTGATTACTGTCCTCTTGGTCTGACGGGGTTTGATCGTGAGCGTCTCTCAGTCTTCTTGGCACTTCCTCCAGCTGCACGGTTCATTAAAGGAGAGGACAAATGCTCTCGATATAAACTTCCTTCTACCCTTTTGTAGTTAGGGGGAAAACATTTTTCAAATCCCCCACCTTGAAGGAAACATTTTAGTTTGCGTGTTCCGGCCGGCCTTTGAGAAACCTTCATTGAAGCCCACAGCGAACAGCGTGTCGGAGCCTGCCCCGTGGCGTGGAGCCTGGCTCCCACTCGGCTGAAAGGAGGCTGTGAATGGAGGTCACGCATCTCCTCGAGCAACTCACTTCAGGTCATCTTGTACAAGATGTCAGCTTGACCCAGTTTGGAGGTTTCTTGCCTCCGAGTCATAAGGTTGTGGGTTCAAGGACTTGCTCCGTGATTTGAGCACCAATGCAGACTGGCACTTCAGTGCAGTACTGCTGCATTGTTGGAGGTGCTGTCTTTCAAATAAGTCTCAAAACAAGGCCAGCTCAGGTCGCTGTGAAAGATCCCATGTCACTCTTTGAAGAGCAGCGGGGCATTCTGTACATCGGAATGTTGGGATAGTTTAGTGGTTCCTGCTGGAAAGTGCGTGTGTAGAACATTGGGTAAGAACAGGAAGGGTTTGGCTGCACTGCCCCTCTCCACAGCCAGGATCCAGTCGTCTACCAATTGCTGAAGAATGGCCACTTGGGGGGGCGGATGTCTGGTTTCCCAGCATTCAGGAGCTAGGAGGGAGGGCTGGAAATCAGATGGCCTCACCCCAGCAGAAATCCTAGATAATCGGAATCGATTTTGTGTAGGATCACCATCCCAGGGCTCCACAGTTGACACCTGCATTCATCAATTTTAGTACGGCATTGACAGAGGGATCGATTTCCAGCATGTCCTCAAGATGGGTGCTGTAAGGTTAGTTTTCTTCCTCCAACAGCGAGAAATTATGGATGCTGTATCCGCAGTATTTTGCGAGTATTACAGATGCTGTATTTGCAGTATTTTGCGAGTATTAAGGATGCTGTATCTGCAGTATTTTGCGAGTATTAAGGATGCTGTATCTGCAGTATTTTGCGAGTATTAAGGGTGCTGTATCTGCAGTATTTTGCGAGTATTAAGGATGCTGTATCTGCAGTATTTTGCGAATATTTTGGATACTGTATCCGCAGTATTTTGCGAGTATTAAGGGTATGTATCTGCAGTATTTTGCGAGTATTATGGATGCTGTATCCGCAGTATTTTGCGAGTATTAAGGATGCTGTATCCGCAGTATTTTGCGAGTATTAAGGGTGCTGTATCTGCAGTATTTTGCGAGTATTATGGATGCTGTATCCGCAGTATTTTGCAAGTATTAAGGGTGCTGTATGTGCAGTATTTTGCGAGTATTATGGATGCTGTATCTGCAGTATTTTGCGAGTATTATGGATGCTGTATCCGCAGTATTTTGCAAGTATTAAGGGTGCTGTATCTGCAGTATTTTGCAAGTATTATGGATGCTGTATCTGCAGTATTTTGCAAGTATTATGGATGCTGTATCTGCAGTATTTTGCAAGTATTAAGGGTGCTGTATCTGCAGTATTTTGCAAGTATTATGGATGCTGTATCTGCAGTATTTTGCGAGTATTAAGGATGCTGTATCTGCAGTATTTTGCGAGTATTAAGGATGCTGTATCTGCAGTATTTTGGATACTGTATCCGCAGTATTTTGCGAGTATTAAGGATGCTGTATCTGCAGTATTTTGCGAGTATTAAGGATGCTGTATCTGCAGTATTTTGCGAGTATTACGGATGCTGTATCCGCAGTATTTTGCGAGTATTAAGGATGCTGTATCTGCAGTATTTTGCGAATATTAAGGATGCTGTATCCGCAGTATTTTGCGAGTATTAAGGATGCTGTATCCGCAGTATTTTGCGAGTATTAAGGGTGCTGTATCTGCAGTATTTTGCGAGTATTATGGATGCTGTATCCGCAGTATTTTGCAAGTATTAAGGGTGCTGTATGTGCAGTATTTTGCGAGTATTATGGATGCTGTATCTGCAGTATTTTGCGAGTATTATGGATGATGTATCCGCAGTATTTTGCAAGTATTAAGGGTGCTGTATCTGCAGTATTTTGCAAGTATTATGGATGCTGTATCTGCAGTATTTTGCAAGTATTATGGATGCTGTATCTGCAGTATTTTGCAAGTATTAAGGGTGCTGTATCTGCAGTATTTTGCGAGTATTAAGGATGCTGTATCTGCAGTATTTTGCGAGTATTACGGATGCTGTATCCGCAGTATTTTGCGAGTATTAAGGATTCTGTATCTGCAGTATTTTGCGAGTATTTTGGATACTGTATCCGCAGTATTTTGTGAGTATTAAGGGTGTTGTATCTGCAGTATTTTGCGAGTATTATGGATGCTGTATCCGCAGTATTTTGCGAGTATTAAGGATGCTGTATCTGCAGTATTTTGCGAGTATTATGGATGCTGTATCTGCAGTATTTTGCGAGTATTATGGATGCTGTATCCGCAGTATTTTGCAAGTATTAAGGGTGCTGTATCTGCAGTATTTTGCGAGTATTATGGATGCTGTATCCGCAGTATTTTGCGAGTATTATGGATGCTGTATCTGCAGTATTTTGCGAGTATTAAGGGTGCTGTATCTGCAGTATTTTGCAGGTATTAAGGGTGCTGTATCCGCAGTATTTTGCAAGTATTATGGATGCTGTATCTGCAGTATTTTGCGAGTATTAAGGATGCTGTATCTGCAGTATTTTGCGAGTATTAAGGATTCTGTATCTGCAGTATTTTGGATACTGTATCCGCAGTATTTTGCGAGTATTAAGGATGCTGTATCTGCAGTATTTTGCGAGTATTACGGATGCTGTATCCGCAGTATTTTGCGAGTATTAAGGATGCTGTATCTGCAGTATTTTGCGAGTATTTTGGATACTGTATCCGCAGTATTTTGCGAGTATTAAGGGTGTTGTATCTGCAGTATTTTGCGAGTATTTTGGATACTGTATCCGCAGTATTTTGCGAGTATTAAGGGTATGTATCTGCAGTATTTTGCGAGTATTATGGATGCTGTATCCGCAGTATTTTGCGAGTATTAAGGATGCTGTATCTGCAGTATTTTGCGAGTATTATGGATGCTGTATCTGCAGTATTTTGCAAGTATTATGGATGCTGTGTATCTGCAGTATTTTGCAAGTATTAAGGGTGCTGTATCTGCAGTATTTTGCAAGTATTATGGATGCTGTATCTGCAGTATTTTGCGAGTATTAAGGATGCTGTATCTGCAGTATTTTGCGAGTATTAAGGATGCTGTATCTGCAGTATTTTGGATACTGTATCTGCAGTATTTTGCGAGTATTAAGGATGCTGTATCTGCAGTATTTTGCGAGTATTAAGGATGCTGTATCTGCAGTATTTTGCAAGTATTAAGGGTGCTGTATCTGCAGTATTTTGCAAGTATTATGGATGCTGTATCTGCAGTATTTTGCGAGTATTAAGGATGCTGTATCTGCAGTATTTTGCGAGTATTAAGGATGCTGTATCTGCAGTATTTTGGATACTGTATCTGCAGTATTTTGCGAGTATTAAGGATGCTGTATCTGCAGTATTTTGCGAGTATTAAGGATGCTGTATCTGCAGTATTTTGCAAGTATTAAGGGTGCTGTATCTGCAGTATTTTGCAAGTATTATGGATGCTGTATCTGCAGTATTTTGCGAGTATTAAGGATGCTGTATCTGCAGTATTTTGCGAGTATTAAGGATGCTGTATCTGCAGTATTTTGGATACTGTATCTGCAGTATTTTGCGAGTATTAAGGATGCTGTATCTGCAGTATTTTGCGAGTATTAAGGATGCTGTATCTGCAGTATTTTGCGAGTATTTTGGATACTGTATCCGCAGTATTTTGCGAGTATTAAGGGTGTTGTATCTGCAGTATTTTGCGAGTATTATGGATGCTGTATCCGCAGTATTTTGCGAGTATTAAGGATGCTGTATCTGCAGTATTTTGCGAGTATTATGGATGCTGTATCTGCAGTATTTTGCGAGTATTGATGCTGTATCCGCAGTATTTTGCAAGTATTAAGGGTGCTGTATCTGCAGTATTTTGCAAGTATTATGGATGCTGTATCTGCAGTATTTTGCAAGTATTAAGGGTGCTGTATCTGCAGTATTTTGCGAGTATTAAGGGTGCTGTATCTGCAGTATTTGCGAGTATTAAGGGTGCTGTATCTGCAGTATTTTGCGAGTATTATGGATGCTGTATTTGCAGTATTTTGCGAGTATTATGGATGCTGTATCTGCAGTATTTTGCGAGTATTATGGATGCTGTATCTGCAGTATTTTGCGAGTATTAAGGGTGCTGTATCTGCAGTATTTTGCGAGTATTATGGATGCTGTATCTGCAGTATTTTGCAAGTATTAAGGGTGCTGTATCTGCAGTATTTTGCAAGTATTATGGATGCTGTATCTGCAGTATTTTGCGAGTATTAAGGATGCTGTATCTGCAGTATTTTGTGAGTATTAAGGATGCTGTATCTGCAGTATTTTGGATACTGTATCCGCAGTATTTTGCGAGTATTAAGGATGCTGTATCTGCAGTATTTTGCGAGTATTAAGGATGCTGTATCTGCAGTATTTTGCGAGTATTACGGATGCTGTATCCGCAGTATTTTGCGAGTATTAAGGATGCTGTATCTGCAGTATTTTGCGAGTATTAAGGATGCTGTATCCGCAGTATTTTTTGAGTATTAAGGATGCTGTATCCGCAGTATTTTGCGAGTATTAAGGATGCTGTATCCGCAGTATTTTGCGAGTATTAAGGATGCTGTATCCGCAGTATTTTGCGAGTATTAAGGGTGCTGTATCTGCAGTATTTTGCGAGTATTATGGATGCTGTATCCGCAGTATTTTGCAAGTATTAAGGGCGCTGTATCCGCAGTATTTTGCAAGTATTAAGGGTGCTGTATCTGCAGTATTTTGCAAGTATTATGGATGCTGTATCTGCAGTATTTTGCAAGTATTATGGATGCTGTATCTGCAGTATTTTGCAAGTATTAAGGGTGCTGTATCTGCAGTATTTTGCGAGTATTAAGGATGCTGTATCTGCAGTATTTTGCGAGTATTAAGGATGCTGTATCTGCAGTATTTTGCGAGTATTATGGATGCTGTATCTGCAGTATTTTGCGAGTATTAAGGGTGCTGTATCTGCAGTATTTTGCGAGTATTATGGATGCTGTATCTGCAGTATTTTGCAAGTATTAAGGGTGCTGTATCTGCAGTATTTTGCAAGTATTATGGATGCTGTATCTGCAGTATTTTGCAAGTATTATGGATGCTGTATCTGCAGTATTTTGCAAGTATTAAGGGTGCTGTATCTGCAGTATTTTGTGAGTATTAAGGGTGTTGTATCTGCAGTATTTTGCGAGTATTATGGATGCTGTATCCGCAGTATTTTGCGAGTATTAAGGATGCTGTATCTGCAGTATTTTGCGAGTATTATGGATGCTGTATCTGCAGTATTTTGCGAGTATTATGGATGCTGTATCCGCAGTATTTTGCAAGTATTAAGGGTGCTGTATCTGCAGTATTTTGCGAGTATTATGGATGCTGTATCCGCAGTATTTTGCGAGTATTATGGATGCTGTATCTGCAGTATTTTGCGAGTATTAAGGGTGCTGTATCTGCAGTATTTTGCAGGTATTAAGGGTGCTGTATCCGCAGTATTTTGCAAGTATTATGGATGCTGTATCTGCAGTATTTTGCGAGTATTAAGGATGCTGTATCTGCAGTATTTTGCGAGTATTAAGGATGCTGTATCTGCAGTATTTTGGATACTGTATCCGCAGTATTTTGCGAGTATTAAGGATGCTGTATCTGCAGTATTTTGCGAGTATTACGGATGCTGTATCCGCAGTATTTTGCGAGTATTAAGGATGCTGTATCTGCAGTATTTTGCGAGTATTTTGGATACTGTATCCGCAGTATTTTGCGAGTATTAAGGGTGTTGTATCTGCAGTATTTTGCGAGTATTTTGGATACTGTATCCGCAGTATTTTGCGAGTATTAAGGGTATGTATCTGCAGTATTTTGCGAGTATTAAGGATGCTGTATCCGCAGTATTTTGCGAGTATTAAGGATGCTGTATCCGCAGTATTTTGCGAGTATTAAGGGTGCTGTATCTGCAGTATTTTGCGAGTATTATGGATGCTGTATCCGCAGTATTTTGCAAGTATTAAGAGTGCTGTATGTGCAGTATTTTGCGAGTATTATGGATGCTGTATCTGCAGTATTTTGCGAGTATTATGGATGCTGTATCTGCAGTATTTTGCAAGTATTAAGGGTGCTGTATCTGCAGTATTTTGCAAGTATTATGGATGCTGTATCTGCAGTATTTTGCGAGTATTACGGATGCTGTATCCGCAGTATTTTGCGAGTATTAAGGATTCTGTATCTGCAGTATTTTGCGAGTATTTTGGATACTGTATCCGCAGTATTTTGTGAGTATTAAGGGTGTTGTATCTGCAGTATTTTGCGAGTATTATGGATGCTGTATCCGCAGTATTTTGCGAGTATTAAGGATGCTGTATCTGCAGTATTTTGCGAGTATTATGGATGCTGTATCTGCAGTATTTTGCGAGTATTATGGATGCTGTATCCGCAGTATTTTGCAAGTATTAAGGGTGCTGTATCTGCAGTATTTTGCGAGTATTATGGATGCTGTATCCGCAGTATTTTGCGAGTATTATGGATGCTGTATCTGCAGTATTTTGCGAGTATTAAGGGTGCTGTATCTGCAGTATTTTGCAGGTATAAAGGGTGCTGTATCCGCAGTATTTTGCAAGTATTAAGGGTGCTGTATCTGCAGTATTTTGCAAGTATTATGGATGCTGTATCTGCAGTATTTTGCGAGTATTAAGGATGCTGTATCTGCAGTATTTTGCGAGTATTAAGGATGCTGTATCTGCAGTATTTTGGATACTGTATCTGCAGTATTTTGCGAGTATTAAGGATGCTGTATCTGCAGTATTTTGCGAGTATTAAGGATGCTGTATCTGCAGTATTTTGCGAGTATTACGGATGCTGTATCCGCAGTATTTTGCGAGTATTAAGGGTATGTATCTGCAGTATTTTGCGAGTATTATGGATGCTGTATCCGCAGTATTTTGCGAGTATTAAGGATGCTGTATCTGCAGTATTTTGCGAGTATTAAGGATGCTGTATCTGCAGTATTTTGCGAGTATTTTGGATACTGTATCCGCAGTATTTTGCGAGTATTAAGGGTGTTGTATCTGCAGTATTTTGCGAGTATTATGGATGCTGTATCCGCAGTATTTTGCGAGTATTAAGGATGCTGTATCTGCAGTATTTTGCGAGTATTATGGATGCTGTATCTGCAGTATTTTGCGAGTATTGATGCTGTATCCGCAGTATTTTGCAAGTATTAAGGGTGCTGTATCTGCAGTATTTTGCAAGTATTATGGATGCTGTATCTGCAGTATTTTGCAAGTATTAAGGGTGCTGTATCTGCAGTATTTTGCGAGTATTAAGGGTGCTGTATCTGCAGTATTTTGCGAGTATTAAGGGTGCTGTATCTGCAGTATTTTGCGAGTATTATGGATGCTGTATTTGCAGTATTTTGCGAGTATTATGGATGCTGTATCTGCAGTATTTTGCGAGTATTATGGATGCTGTATCTGCAGTATTTTGCGAGTATTAAGGGTGCTGTATCTGCAGTATTTTGCGAGTATTATGGATGCTGTATCTGCAGTATTTTGCAAGTATTAAGGGTGCTGTATCTGCAGTATTTTGCAAGTATTATGGATGCTGTATCTGCAGTATTTTGCGAGTATTAAGGATGCTGTATCTGCAGTATTTTGTGAGTATTAAGGATGCTGTATCTGCAGTATTTTGGATACTGTATCCGCAGTATTTTGCGAGTATTAAGGATGCTGTATCTGCAGTATTTTGCGAGTATTAAGGATGCTGTATCTGCAGTATTTTGCGAGTATTACGGATGCTGTATCCGCAGTATTTTGCGAGTATTAAGGATGCTATATCTGCAGTATTTTGCGAGTATTAAGGATGCTGTATCCGCAGTATTTTGCGAGTATTAAGGATGCTGTATCCGCAGTATTTTGCGAGTATTAAGGGTGCTGTATCTGCAGTATTTTGCGAGTATTATGGATGCTGTATCCGCAGTATTTTGCAAGTATTAAGGGTGCTGTATCCGCAGTATTTTGCAAGTATTATGGATGCTGTATCTGCAGTATTTTGCAAGTATTATGGATGCTGTATCTGCAGTATTTTGCAAGTATTAAGGGTGCTGTATCTGCAGTATTTTGCGAGTATTAAGGATGCTGTATCTGCAGTATTTTGCGAGTATTACGGATGCTGTATCCGCAGTATTTTGCGAGTATTAAGGATTCTGTATCTGCAGTATTTTGCGAGTATTTTGGATACTGTATCCGCAGTATTTTGTGAGTATTAAGGGTGTTGTATCTGCAGTATTTTGCGAGTATTATGGATGCTGTATCCGCAGTATTTTGCGAGTATTAAGGATGCTGTATCTGCAGTATTTTGCGAGTATTATGGATGCTGTATCTGCAGTATTTTGCGAGTATTATGGATGCTGTATCCGCAGTATTTTGCAAGTATTAAGGGTGCTGTATCTGCAGTATTTTGCGAGTATTATGGATGCTGTATCCGCAGTATTTTGCGAGTATTATGGATGCTGTATCTGCAGTATTTTGCGAGTATTAAGGGTGCTGTATCTGCAGTATTTTGCAGGTATTAAGGGTGCTGTATCCGCAGTATTTTGCAAGTATTATGGATGCTGTATCTGCAGTATTTTGCGAGTATTAAGGATGCTGTATCTGCAGTATTTTGCGAGTATTAAGGATGCTGTATCTGCAGTATTTTGGATACTGTATCCGCAGTATTTTGCGAGTATTAAGGATGCTGTATCTGCAGTATTTTGCGAGTATTACGGATGCTGTATCCGCAGTATTTTGCGAGTATTAAGGATGCTGTATCTGCAGTATTTTGCGAGTATTTTGGATACTGTATCCGCAGTATTTTGCGAGTATTAAGGGTGTTGTATCTGCAGTATTTTGCGAGTATTTTGGATACTGTATCCGCAGTATTTTGCGAGTATTATGGATGCTGTATCCGCAGTATTTTGCGAGTATTATGGATGCTGTATCTGCAGTATTTTGCGAGTATTAAGGGTGCTGTATCTGCAGTATTTTGCAGGTATTAAGGGTGCTGTATCCGCAGTATTTTGCGAGTATTACGGATGCTGTATCCGCAGTATTTTGCGAGTATTAAGGATTCTGTATCTGCAGTATTTTGCGAGTATTTTGGATACTGTATCCGCAGTATTTTGTGAGTATTAAGGGTGTTGTATCTGCAGTATTTTGCGAGTATTATGGATGCTGTATCCGCAGTATTTTGCGAGTATTAAGGATGCTGTATCTGCAGTATTTTGCGAGTATTATGGATGCTGTATCTGCAGTATTTTGCGAGTATTATGGATGCTGTATCCGCAGTATTTTGCAAGTATTAAGGGTGCTGTATCTGCAGTATTTTGCGAGTATTATGGATGCTGTATCCGCAGTATTTTGCGAGTATTATGGATGCTGTATCTGCAGTATTTTGCGAGTATTAAGGGTGCTGTATCTGCAGTATTTTGCAGGTATTAAGGGTGCTGTATCCGCAGTATTTTGCAAGTATTATGGATGCTGTATCTGCAGTATTTTGCGAGTATTAAGGATGCTGTATCTGCAGTATTTTGCGAGTATTAAGGATTCTGTATCTGCAGTATTTTGGATACTGTATCCGCAGTATTTTGCGAGTATTAAGGATGCTGTATCTGCAGTATTTTGCGAGTATTACGGATGCTGTATCCGCAGTATTTTGCGAGTATTAAGGATGCTGTATCTGCAGTATTTTGCGAGTATTTTGGATACTGTATCCGCAGTATTTTGCGAGTATTAAGGGTGTTGTATCTGCAGTATTTTGCGAGTATTTTGGATACTGTATCCGCAGTATTTTGCGAGTATTAAGGGTATGTATCTGCAGTATTTTGCGAGTATTATGGATGCTGTATCCGCAGTATTTTGCGAGTATTAAGGATGCTGTATCTGCAGTATTTTGCGAGTATTAAGGGTGCTGTATCTGCAGTATTTTGCAAGTATTATGGATGCTGTGTATCTGCAGTATTTTGCAAGTATTAAGGGTGCTGTATCTGCAGTATTTTGCAAGTATTATGGATGCTGTATCTGCAGTATTTTGCGAGTATTAAGGATGCTGTATCTGCAGTATTTTGCGAGTATTAAGGATGCTGTATCTGCAGTATTTTGGATACTGTATCTGCAGTATTTTGCGAGTATTAAGGATGCTGTATCTGCAGTATTTTGCGAGTATTAAGGATGCTGTATCTGCAGTATTTTGCGAGTATTACGGATGCTGTATCCGCAGTATTTTGCGAGTATTAAGGGTATGTATCTGCAGTATTTTGCGAGTATTATGGATGCTGTATCCGCAGTATTTTGCGAGTATTAAGGATGCTGTATCTGCAGTATTTTGCGAGTATTAAGGATGCTGTATCTGCAGTATTTTGCGAGTATTTTGGATACTGTATCCGCAGTATTTTGCGAGTATTAAGGGTGTTGTATCTGCAGTATTTTGCGAGTATTATGGATGCTGTATCCGCAGTATTTTGCGAGTATTAAGGATGCTGTATCTGCAGTATTTTGCGAGTATTATGGATGCTGTATCTGCAGTATTTTGCGAGTATTGATGCTGTATCCGCAGTATTTTGCAAGTATTAAGGGTGCTGTATCTGCAGTATTTTGCAAGTATTATGGATGCTGTATCTGCAGTATTTTGCAAGTATTAAGGGTGCTGTATCTGCAGTATTTTGCGAGTATTAAGGGTGCTGTATCTGCAGTATTTTGCGAGTATTAAGGGTGCTGTATCTGCAGTATTTTGCGAGTATTATGGATGCTGTATTTGCAGTATTTTGCGAGTATTATGGATGCTGTATCTGCAGTATTTTGCGAGTATTATGGATGCTGTATCTGCAGTATTTTGCGAGTATTAAGGGTGCTGTATCTGCAGTATTTTGCGAGTATTATGGATGCTGTATCTGCAGTATTTTGCAAGTATTAAGGGTGCTGTATCTGCAGTATTTTGCAAGTATTATGGATGCTGTATCTGCAGTATTTTGCGAGTATTAAGGATGCTGTATCTGCAGTATTTTGTGAGTATTAAGGATGCTGTATCTGCAGTATTTTGGATACTGTATCCGCAGTATTTTGCGAGTATTAAGGATGCTGTATCTGCAGTATTTTGCGAGTATTAAGGATGCTGTATCTGCAGTATTTTGCGAGTATTACGGATGCTGTATCCGCAGTATTTTGCGAGTATTAAGGATGCTGTATCTGCAGTATTTTGCGAGTATTAAGGATGCTGTATCCGCAGTATTTTGCGAGTATTAAGGATGCTGTATCCGCAGTATTTTGCGAGTATTAAGGGTGCTGTATCTGCAGTATTTTGCGAGTATTATGGATGCTGTATCCGCAGTATTTTGCAAGTATTAAGGGTGCTGTATCCGCAGTATTTTGCAAGTATTAAGGGTGCTGTATCTGCAGTATTTTGCAAGTATTATGGATGCTGTATCTGCAGTATTTTGCAAGTATTATGGATGCTGTATCTGCAGTATTTTGCAAGTATTAAGGGTGCTGTATCTGCAGTATTTTGCGAGTATTAAGGATGCTGTATCTGCAGTATTTTGCGAGTATTACGGATGCTGTATCCGCAGTATTTTGCGAGTATTAAGGATTCTGTATCTGCAGTATTTTGCGAGTATTTTGGATACTGTATCCGCAGTATTTTGTGAGTATTAAGGGTGTTGTATCTGCAGTATTTTGCGAGTATTATGGATGCTGTATCCGCAGTATTTTGCGAGTATTAAGGATGCTGTATCTGCAGTATTTTGCGAGTATTATGGATGCTGTATCTGCAGTATTTTGCGAGTATTATGGATGCTGTATCCGCAGTATTTTGCAAGTATTAAGGGTGCTGTATCTGCAGTATTTTGCGAGTATTATGGATGCTGTATCCGCAGTATTTTGCGAGTATTATGGATGCTGTATCTGCAGTATTTTGCGAGTATTAAGGGTGCTGTATCTGCAGTATTTTGCAGGTATTAAGGGTGCTGTATCCGCAGTATTTTGCAAGTATTATGGATGCTGTATCTGCAGTATTTTGCGAGTATTAAGGATGCTGTATCTGCAGTATTTTGCGAGTATTAAGGATGCTGTATCTGCAGTATTTTGGATACTGTATCCGCAGTATTTTGCGAGTATTAAGGATGCTGTATCTGCAGTATTTTGCGAGTATTACGGATGCTGTATCCGCAGTATTTTGCGAGTATTAAGGATGCTGTATCTGCAGTATTTTGCGAGTATTTTGGATACTGTATCCGCAGTATTTTGCGAGTATTAAGGGTGTTGTATCTGCAGTATTTTGCGAGTATTTTGGATACTGTATCCGCAGTATTTTGCGAGTATTAAGGGTATGTATCTGCAGTATTTTGCGAGTATTAAGGATGCTGTATCCGCAGTATTTTGCGAGTATTAAGGATGCTGTATCCGCAGTATTTTGCGAGTATTAAGGGTGCTGTATCTGCAGTATTTTGCGAGTATTATGGATGCTGTATCCGCAGTATTTTGCAAGTATTAAGAGTGCTGTATGTGCAGTATTTTGCGAGTATTATGGATGCTGTATCTGCAGTATTTTGCGAGTATTATGGATGCTGTATCCGCAGTATTTTGCAAGTATTAAGGGTGCTGTATCTGCAGTATTTTGCAAGTATTATGGATGCTGTATCTGCAGTATTTTGCAAGTATTATGGATGCTGTATCTGCAGTATTTTGCAAGTATTAAGGGTGCTGTATCTGCAGTATTTTGCGAGTATTAAGGATGCTGTATCTGCAGTATTTTGCGAGTATTACGGATGCTGTATCCGCAGTATTTTGCGAGTATTAAGGATTCTGTATCTGCAGTATTTTGCGAGTATTTTGGATACTGTATCCGCAGTATTTTGTGAGTATTAAGGGTGTTGTATCTGCAGTATTTTGCGAGTATTATGGATGCTGTATCCGCAGTATTTTGCGAGTATTAAGGATGCTGTATCTGCAGTATTTTGCGAGTATTATGGATGCTGTATCTGCAGTATTTTGCGAGTATTATGGATGCTGTATCCGCAGTATTTTGCAAGTATTAAGGGTGCTGTATCTGCAGTATTTTGCGAGTATTATGGATGCTGTATCCGCAGTATTTTGCGAGTATTAAGGGTGCTGTATCTGCAGTATTTTGCAGGTATTAAGGGTGCTGTATCCGCAGTATTTTGCAAGTATTATGGATGCTGTATCTGCAGTATTTTGCGAGTATTAAGGATGCTGTATCTGCAGTATTTTGCGAGTATTAAGGATGCTGTATCTGCAGTATTTTGGATACTGTATCCGCAGTATTTTGCGAGTATTAAGGATGCTGTATCTGCAGTATTTTGCGAGTATTACGGATGCTGTATCCGCAGTATTTTGCGAGTATTAAGGATGCTGTATCTGCAGTATTTTGCGAATATTTTGGATACTGTATCCGCAGTATTTTGCGAGTATTAAGGGTGTTGTATCTGCAGTATTTTGCGAGTATTTTGGATACTGTATCCGCAGTATTTTGCGAGTATTAAGGGTATGTATCTGCAGTATTTTGCGAGTATTATGGATGCTGTATCCGCAGTATTTTGCGAGTATTAAGGATGCTGTATCTGCAGTATTTTGCGAGTATTATGGATGCTGTATCTGCAGTATTTTGCAAGTATTATGGATGCTGTGTATCTGCAGTATTTTGCAAGTATTAAGGGTGCTGTATCTGCAGTATTTTGCAAGTATTAAGGATGCTGTATCTGCAGTATTTTGCGAGTATTAAGGATGCTGTATCTGCAGTATTTTGGATACTGTATCTGCAGTATTTTGCGAGTATTAAGGATGCTGTATCTGCAGTATTTTGCGAGTATTAAGGATGCTGTATCTGCAGTATTTTGCGAGTATTACGGATGCTGTATCCGCAGTATTTTGCAAGTATTAAGGGTGCTGTATCTGCAGTATTTTGCGAGTATTTTGGATACTGTATCCGCAGTATTTTGCGAGTATTATGGCTGCTGTATCTGCAGTATTTTGCGAGTATTAAGGGTGCTGTATCTGCAGTATTTTGCGATTATTAAGGATACTGTATCCGCAGTATTTTGCGAGTATTATGGATGCTGTATCTGCAGTAGTTTGCGAGTATTAAGGGTGCTGTATCTGCAGTATTTTGCGAGTATTATGGATGCTGTATTTGCAGTATTTTGCGAGTATTATGGATGCTGTATCTGCAGTATTTTGCGAGTATTATGGATGCTGTATCTGCAGTATTTTGCGAGTATTAAGGGTGCTGTATCTGCAGTATTTTGCGAGTATTAAGGTGCTGTATCTGCAGTATTTTGCGAGTATTATGGATGCTGTATCTGCAGTATTTTGCGAGTATTAAGGGTGCTGTATCTGCAGTATTTTGCGAGTATTACAGATGCTGTATCTGCAGTATTTTGCGAGTATTATGGATGCTGTATCTGCAGTATTTTGCGAGTATTAAGGATGCTGTATCTGCAGTAATTTGCGAGTATTACGGATGTTGTATCTGCAGTATTTTGCGAGTATTAAGGATGCTGTATCTGCAGTATTTTGCGAGTATTATGGTGTGTTTTGCATTGTAGCACGGGACGGATGTTGCAGTTGTGCTGTACACCGTGCGCCAGCTATTACAGCCAGCTGAGCACAGGGCTCCACAGAGCATGGCTGTGACTGTCATCATTAGGCAAGCTGTGAGGAAAAGATTCACACCCATTGAACACAGCTCATCACATGTTGATTCCCTGACGTTAAAGTCTGTACATGTTGTAACGGGCCTTCTCCAGGGTGAGCGCCAGAAGCCATCAGCTGCATCAATCAATTTAAGCTGATCAGATTAAGTATCCTTTTTGTAATGTTGGTCTTTTACTGCTGGTTATGAATCATGTTCACTGCTCTAATACTTCAAGCAGCTGCTCTCGTTAGGGTGGGTTTACTTGACAGCGAAGGCCCACTTTTCCGTACAGTGAAGTTATGAAGGGCTCTGAACGCTGAACCTCCACACATGCTGACTGACCTACTGTGTGTTTCCAGCATTTTCTGCTTTTCTATCTTCTCAATGACACCCATCTGCAGGCTGATCCCCGGCGTTGTCACCCTGGCAGTGTGTAATACAAGGTCTCTTTCCTGTCCCTGTTACTGTACCTGACCAGTACAGTTACAAATGTGCTGGAGGGGTGGGGTTGTTTCAGGGTGTTCAGGCAGGATTGCATTGTTTAAGCAAGCTGTGTTTGACGAATGTAACACAGTTTCTTGAATAGATGTAATGTAGTGAAACGCAGCAGACAATTTGCACACAGAGTTCCCACAAAGAGCAATGTGTTAATGACCAGATAATTTGTTTTGTTGATGTTTCTCTTTATATAATATGCAAATGTATTTATACACCATTCTAAACGTAGGTGGTGCTGTGAGGGTGGATTAAGTACAGTGGATTCCTGTAACGTTATATGACCGTCCAACTTTAATCACTTCGAGCTCCTTTTTCATCAGAATGGATAGGTGTTATGCTAACCAACCTGATGCATTGTGCCTCATATTCATTCTGCCCCCGTATGTTTTTGAAGTGACACACACCTTGCTCCGATACATGTTCCCCTCCCACTTGTGAATGAATCAGAAATGCTGTTGTTCTTGATCTGTTGGTGTGCTAACAGGGCGCAAGTCCAGGGGACAACAACTGCTCACAGTTTGGCAGTGAGTTGACATTTCCACTCCGGGAGGCTGTGAGGACGAGCGATGTGGGATATGGAGATGTCGCATGGGTGCAGTTGGGGCTGCTCACTCGAGGGTTGGGTTTGAGGCGTAATTTGTTCCTGTGTGAAGAGATAAGACAGATGGAATCTCCCATGGTGATTTTGGCAGAAATGACGTACGTGACCCTTTATGCCGTTTCTCCAGGGTTTCTGCTTATCTTCTTGCTGGAATGTGATCCGAAAACCCCCCCATGGAAATTCTCCCCCCACATTCTTTTACCAAAGCTACAATAACCGTTCAGTAAAAGAGTTGGCGGAGCAGCCTCAGAGAATTGGCTACTTTGCCGGATACTCTGGGGGGGGTTCACGTTACATGGGGAGCAAAATATACTCTCTGGCTGTGTACATTTTTGCAGCTTTATTTTACTTCTAGCTTGTGCTATGCCTGGCCTTCTGGCGATTGATGGAGCATTGTGGAGGGAGTTATAAACTGTTCCATTCCCAGCACTGACATTCCGCACTTTAATCAGCACAAATGTTTGCCAGAAAAAAGAACATTGCAGTGTGTGCATTCTACATGACAGTGGATATGTTTTAATGTAAATGTGTTTAAATGCAGTGAGAGGGAGACACGGGAAAGGGGAGACAAGTGATGAAGATGAGGAGACCGAATATTTCGACGCCATGGAGAATGCACCAGAATTCATCACAGTAACCACGGATCCCACGAAACACAGGCAAGTGATTGAATTGGGAACCTGATGGGTGGGGGTTGGGGTTGGGGGGATGTGGTGGTGGGGGGAGAGCCGGCTAGTGCTGAGGGAGGAGATACTTCTCTCTCACCTCTGGAGCACGGGGTTAAAGGCATCGCACGCTGACGAGACGAAAGTGCCTCCTCGTGGCTAGCTGTGAGGATCCTACCCGAGATGGGTTATGAGGCCAGTTGTGACCCCGTTCTAAGGGGGTGCAGCACAGCTTGACAGGCAGGTACCTATCGCGCTCCGAGTGGGTGCACAAATAGCTCAAGTGGGAATAATTCAGTGATGCAGCGGACAGTCTCTGAGCTTGAGTTGGGACACGAGGAGTGCTTTTCCTCACTATAAACTCCTCCAGCCCGACAACCCTCCGAGATCTCTGCTATACCCCAATTCTGGCCTCTTGAGCATCCCCGATTTTAATCACTCCATCATTGCGGCCGTGCCTTTAGCTGCTAAGGCACTAAGCTCTGGAATTTCCTCCCTCAACCTCTCTGCTTCTTTACCCCTCTCCTCCTTTAAGATGCTCCTTAAAACCTATCTCTGACCAAGCTTTTGCTCATCTGTCCTAATATCTCCTTATGTCGCTCGGTTGTTTGATAACAGTTCTGTGAAGCGCCTTGGGACGTTTAAGTACATTAAAGGCGCTATTGTAAATGCACATGTTGCTGTCCCTGTAGGAGTCTTTTCCCTCCGGGTAAAGATAACATTCCACCCCTCCCCCACCGTGGAATAGAGCAGTTTTTCCTATATGCAGGAATGCAGATGATAAATTTCTTATGTGTTGGAAGTTTCTTTGATACAGGACTGCTGCACAGGAAATGATGCGATTCTAGACTCCTATCATAATGCCATCCCCTGTCTCGGGTAACCAGGATCTGGGTTATCCTCTCTGACGGTGGCTGCATTTCCTACGTTATAACAGAGACTATACCTCTAATGTATTGGCTGTAAAGCGCTTTTGGACATCCTAAGGTTGTGCAAGGCCCTATAGAAATGGAAGTTCTTTCTTTTATCTGTAGTTCACGTTGTGACCTGGGCCGATGGCCGGCTCCGTAACACTATGTCGGAGCAAAAACACCCTGCATTCAGGTTTCCAGTGCCGCTTCAGATGTGTGAAGCCCCTGGTCCCAGCTGTGCTGCCCAAGTGGCAATCGTGGTTCTTCCAGAATAACTTCATTGGCTAGTCTTAAAGGCCAATTAGCAGGCATATCTGAGCAGGACGGTGCATGCCGCAGGGAGATTAAGTAAGGGGAAGAGTGAGAAAATATTTGTCTCAACCCCTCCACTCGCTCGCTCACTCACTCACTCGCAAATTTAAGGGTGTAGTGTGTCGATCCTGGAACTCGAGAGGCCGATATTCTCTAGAGTTTAGAAGAATGAGAGTTGATCTGAAACATACAAAATTCTTACAGGGCTTGACAGGGTAGATGCAGGGAGGATGTTTCCTCTGGCTGGGGAGTCTAGAACCAGGGGTCACAGTCTCAGAATAAGGGGTTGGCCATTTAGGACTGAGATGAAGAGAAACTTCTTCACTCTGAGGGCTGTGGATGCTCAGTTGTTGAGCATATTCAAAACAGAGATCGCTAGATTTTTGGATATTATGGGGATCGGGCAGACAAGTGGAGTTGAGGTAGAAGATCAGCCATGATCTCATTGAATGGCGGAGCAGGTTGGAAGGGCCGAATGGCCTACTCCTGCTCCTAATTCTTGTGTTGTTATGTTTCTGTAAGTCTTATTGTTATAAACATTGCAGTCAGTCAGCTGAGTTACTTCGGAGTTATTCAGCAACAACAACAGCTTGCATTTGTATAGCACCTTAGTATAAGAAATATCCCAAAGTGCTTCATCGGTGCAGAATCTGAAGAAAATGGATACCACGCTAAAGGAGGGGTGACTGAAAGCTTGTTCAAAGAGGAGAGTTTTAAGGATGACCTTAAAGGAGGAGAGGGATGTAGAGAGGCAAAGAGATTTAGGGAGGGAAGTCCAGGGCTTGGGGCCTATACAGCTGAAGACACTTTCATCAATTGTGAGGTGAAAGGAGAAGGGGATATAGAAAGGTAAAGTTGGGTTTCTTCAGCACACAGGCGGAACCTGATGCCATGTCTGCGGACGATGTTGCTGAGGAAGAGGGCCAACATTCAGTTGGTTTGCTTTGCAATCTATTTTCCTACTTTTCTCATTAATTCCGACTGTTGGCACGGGTTCAGCGTGGGCATACTGCTGATTTCATCCTCTCTCATTCAGTCAGTTCGCTGAGCTCTGGCACCCTGACCATTCTCTGTCACATACCTGGCACACTCTGTCTCATTTACCTGCTCTCATCCAAAAACACTTGCCAAAATGTAACTTTATTGCCTCCTGGGGTTTGTGTATATTCTTACTCTCCTGTTCCTTTCTTTTTCTCTGCTACGATATTTCTACATCTATTTTTGTCTCCCATTTTCACTGTGATTATGTAATTTTTTCATTTATGGTTTAGTCACCGTTTGGAGAATACTTTCTACATTCCCTTTAAAAAGAAAAATGTTGCATTTATATAGCGCCTTTCATGACCTCGGTGTCCCAATGTATTTTACAGCCAATGAAGTACTTTTGAAGTGTAGTCACTGTTGGAATGAAGGATATGCGGCAGCCAATTTGCGCACAGCAAGCTCCCACAAACACCAATGCGATACTGACCAGATCATCTATTTTTAAGTAATAAAACCAGAAAATGCTGGAAACACTCAGCAGGTCAGGCAGCATCTGTGGAGAGAGAAACAGAGTTAACGTTTCAGGTCGATGACCCTTTGTCAGAACTGGAAAAAGTTAGAGATTTAACAGGTTTTTAAACAAATGTAGAGGCAGGGAAATGGAGAGGGGAGGAAAGAACAAAAGGGAAGGTCTGTGATAGGGTGGAAGGCAGGAGATTAAGAGACAAAAGGGATGATGGTGCAAGGTAAAAGGAGATGGTAATGGGGCAAGTTTTAAAAAAAACAAAAGATGTGTCTAGATAGTGAGGCCTCACCTGGAATATTGTGTTCAGTTTTGGTCTCCTAGTCTGAGGAAGAACGTTCTTGCTATTGAGGGAGTGCAGCGAAGGTTCACCAGACTGATTCCAGGGATGGCTGGGCTGTCATATGAGGAGAGACTGGATCAACTGGGCCTTTATTCACTGGCATTTAGAAGGATGAGAGGGGATCTCATAGAAACATATAAGATTCTGACGGGACTGGACAGGTTAGATGCTGGAAGAATGTTCTCAATGTTGGGGAAGTCCAGAACCAGGGGATATAGTCTTAGGATAAGGGGTAGGCCATTTAGGACTGAGATGAGGAGAAACTTCTTCACTCAGAGTTGTTGACCTGTGAAATTCCCTGCCGCAGAGAGTTGTTGATGCCAGTTCATTGGATATATTGAAGAGGGAGTTAGACATGGCCCTTACGGTTAAGGGGATCAAGGGGTATGGAGAGAAAGCAGGAAAGGGGTACAGAAGGAATGATCAGCCATGATCTTATTGAATGGTGGTGCAGGCTCGAAGGGCCAAATGGCCTACTCCTGCACCTATTTTCTATGGAAATGGAAATGGAAGAATCATCAATAGCTGCCGTGGGAAAGAGAAAAAAACAGGAAAAAAAATAGGGGCAGAGGTTACGGTCTGAAATTGTTGAACTCGATGTTGAGTCCAGAGGCTGCAAAGTGCCTCATCGAAAGATGAGTTGCTGTTCCTCGAGCTTGCGTTGAGCTTCATTGGAACAATGTAAGAGGCCGAGGACGGAGAGATCAGAGTGAGAGTGGAGCGGGGAATTAAAGTGACAGTCGACCGGAAGCTCGGGGTCACACTTACGGACTGAACAAAGGTGTCACCCAATCTGTATTTGGTTTCACCAATGTAGAGAAGACCACATCGTGAATAGCGAATACAGAATACTAAATTGAAAGAGGTACAAGTAAATCGCTGTTTCTCCTGGAAGGAGTGTTTGGGGCCCTGGACAGTGGGAAGGGAGGAGGTAAAAGGACAGGTGTTGCATCTCCTGCGCTTGCACGGGAAGGTGTTGTGGGAAGGGGAAGGGGAGGGGGTGAGTGAGGAGTGGACCATGGTGTCACGGAGGGAGCGGTCCCTTCGGAATGTTGGGAGGGGAGGGGAAGATGTGTTTGCTGGTGGGATCACGCTGGAGGTGGCGGAGGATGATCTGTTGAACATGGAGGCTGGTGGGGTGAAAGGTGAAGAAAAGGGAAACTCTATCATGGTTCTGAGAGGGAGGGAAAGGAGTGAGAGCAGAAGTGCGGGAAATAGAACGGACATGGGCCATGTCAACCACGGT
Organism: Pristiophorus japonicus; assembly: GCF_044704955.1. NCBI lineage: Eukaryota > Metazoa > Chordata > Chondrichthyes > Pristiophoridae > Pristiophorus > Pristiophorus japonicus. The sequence goes on from NC_091984.1 coordinate 181,168,042, forward strand.
AGAGGGGAATCCCTGGTTGAGGAAAAAGGAAGACATTTCGGAAGCACTAGTGTGGAAGGTGGCATCGTCAGAACAGCGGAGACGGAGAAGCTGGGAGAATGGTAACGGAGTCCTTACAGGAAGCGGGTTGGGAGAAAGTGTAGTCCAGGTAGCTGTGGGAGTCAGTGGGCTTATAGTGAATGCTTGTCACTCACCATCAACCTGAAACATTAAACCTGTTTCGCTCTCCACTGACCTGCTGAGTACTTCCAGCATTTTCAGTTTTTATTTCAGATTGCAGCATCCGTTGTATTTTGCTTTTGTATCTGTTTTTAAGTGTTGTTGTTCTTCGAAATAGTGCCATGAGATCTTTTACGTCCAGCTGAGAGGACAGGTGGGGCCTCGGTTTAACGTCTCACCCAAAAGACAGCACCTCCAACAACACAGCACTTCCTCATTACAGCACTCCAGTGTCAGCCTAGATTTTGGGCTCAAATCCCTGGAGTGGGACTTGAAGCCAACTGAGTTACTGATGTCCTTCGGGGCAGAGAGCCTGCCACCACTACCCAGTCTGACCCACACGTGACCCCAGTCCCACACTACGTGGTTGACGCATACTGTCCTCGGCAGTTAGTGATGGGCAACACTTGCCTTGCCGGTATCGCATGCATCCCAAGAACAAATAGATATTAAACTCAGGCCTGTGTAGAAATGCTGGCATTTCCATGTTTAGATCTCTGGTCTTGTGTTTGAGTGCAGGCGTACAGGAAGTAATATCAGTGGAACCAGCAGCGATCGTACTGAAACCTGGAATCCGGAGGACCATGTGAGTAACAGAGTGTCACTTCACGGCAACAGTCCCTGCCACCATGAACACTACAAGGGAAGGCATTCCGATGTCACACACCTGGGGGGGTGGGGAGAGCTTTGCCAGTTGGGGATCATGGCACCACACACGCCCAGATTTCCAATATCTGCACGCTGTGGGAATGGGGCGGCTTCAGGTTCGGGTCCTGTCCTCGTTTTACGCCCCGTCCGGCTTCACTCTCCGTCGACTGGTAAAAGAAGGTGCTGAAGCATCTGATGAGCACAGGCTTGAGTCCTTGTTCAGTGGACCTCCAGCACAGGGTGTGAAATGCATGGAGATTGAAGAGCTGGAAATGGCTGAGATTAGGTGTCTGGATGACAGGCAGGGGAAATAATGCTCACTGAATGTGGTTCCCTTTACAACAAAGAGACCGTGTAATACAGTCTTTAGCAGCTGATCACAGCCACCACCCCTCACTGTAAACCCCCCCATAATGTATCTTCACTCTAACCAGGTCGTTGCTTGCTCCATGATTCTGCAGCCATGGATACCGCTGTGAATATTTTCGCTCACTGTTTCTTTTCCCTTTTTTTCCTTCTCCGTACAGTTTTCCCCACTTAACTGCATGGGAACTATTTCCCCAGTGTGATATCCCAATGGTTGACACCAATCTTCTAATCTCATCGATTTCCAGCTCATCAATCCCCATGCATTTCACACCCTATACACTTCATCTGCTAGAAAGGATGCAGAACTTCAATGACATCGACTCCATTTCAGAAGCTTTGAGTCCAGTTTGTGGGTTCCCGAAGCTGGGTCTCTACAATCCAAGTGTTTATCACTGAGCACAGTTTCAGAATTCTGTTGCTTCCATTTAAATTGACTTCAGTGTATTTCCTAGCCTGTTCAATGTGCTGGCAGGTCGTGTGCCATTGTTAAATATACCAGCAGGTCTTGCTGCATCTGTCGGTCACAGCAAACACTGGACTCACCTGTTAATAACAAGGATTCTCTCCAAATAAGCAAATCCTTTCTTTTTAAAACGACCGAGCTGGCTAAAAGACATGTAATTGAAATATAACCCATCACTTTCCTCATAATGCTGAGCCCAGTTGCCCACAGTGAGTCCTGTTACTTTGCCTTTAACCAGTGATATATTCTCTGCATTCTGTGTCAGTAATGTTATTTTATCTTATAACAGTACCTGTATCCATAGCTTTTCAGCTAGAAATACTATTTTCTATTGTAATTAGTAGTAATCCTGTGCTCTCTGTTTTCCCAGCGGGTAATTCTGCTCTCTGGATGTGCTCCCATCTGTGTGTAGTTTATCTCACGTTGCTCCTTGTGCTATCCGTCCTGTAGGTTTTTGACTGTCAGCACCAAGGTTCCTTCAGTGCCTCAGCAAGCAGACAGGTAAAGCCCAGCAGAAAGAGACGGACCCAAATCCCAGACAAGCCCAATTACAGCCTTAATCTCTGGAGCATTATGAAAAACTGCATTGGGAAGGAGCTGTCCAAGATACCCATGCCTGTAAGTAACTTACTCCCACATTCCCTTGCCTGCATGTAACTTACTCCCAACTCCCCATTCCTGTACATAAAAGGTTATTGCAGAAGATAAAAGTTCACAGGGTTGGGGGTAATATATTAGCATGGATAAAGGATTGGCTAACTAACAGAAAACAGAGAGTTGGGATAAATGGGTCATTTTCCAGGTGGCATACAGTGACTACATAAGAAATAAGAGCAGGATTAGGCCATCCAGCCCCTCGAACCTGCCCGCTTTCCATAACCCCTTAATCCCTTATCAGTTAAGAAGCTGTCTATCCCGGTCTTAAATTTATTCAGTGTCCCAGCTTCCACAGCTCTTTGAGGCAGTGAATTCCACAGATTTACAACCCTCTGAGCAAAGAAATTCCTCCTCATCTCAGTTTTAAATGGGCCCTCTAGTTCTAGTCTCCCTTATCAGTGGAAACATCCTCTCTGCATCCACCTTGTCAAGCCCCCTCATAATCTTATACGTTTCGATAAGATCACCTCTCATTCTTCTGAATTCCAATGAGTAGAGGCCCAACCTCCTCAACCTTTCCTCATAAGTCAATCCCCTCATCCCCAGAATCAAGCTAGTGAATCTTCTCTGAACTGCCTCCAAAGCAAGTATATCCTTTCGTAACTATGGAAACCAAAACTGCACGCAGTATTCCAGGTGTGGCCTCACCTTGCTACAGTTATACCCTGTATAACTGTAGCAAGACTTCCCTGCTTTTATACTCCATCCCCTTTGCAATAAAGGCCAAGATTCCATTGGCCTTCCTGATCACTTGCTGTACCTGCATACTAACCTTTTGTGTTTCATGCACAAGTACCCCCAGGTCCCGCTGTACTGCAGCACTTTGCAATTTTTCTCCATTTAAATAATAAGTTGCTTTGTTTTTTCCTGCCAAAATGCATGACCTCACACTTTCCAACATTGTACGCCATCTACCAAATTTTTGCCCACTCACTTAGCCTGTCCATGTCCTTTTGCAGACTAGTGGGGTGCTGCAGGGATTGGTGCTGGGTCTTCAATCTATATTTACAATCTATATTAATGACTTGGATGAAGAGACTGAGTGTAATGTAGCCAAGTTTGCTGGTGATACAAAGATGGGTGGGAAAGCAAATTGTGAGGAGGACACAAAAAATCTGCAAAAGGATATAGACAGGCTAAGTGTGGGCAAACATTTGGCAGCTGGAGTATAATGTGGGAAAATGTGAGATTATCCACTTTGGCAGAAAAAAATGGAAAAGCAAATTATAATTTAAATGGAGAAAAATTGCCAAGTGCTGCAGTACAGAGAGACCTGGGGGTCCTTGTGCATGAAACACACAAAGTTAGTATGCAGGTACAGCAAGTAATCAGGAAGGCAAATGGAATATTGGCCTTTATTGCAAGGGGGATAGAGTATAAAAGCAGAGAAGTCCTGCTACAACTGTACAGGATATTGGTGAGGCCACACCTGGAGTACTGCGTACAGTTTTGGTCTCCGTATTTAAGGAAGGATATACTTGTATTGGAAGCTGTTCAGAGAAGGTTCACTAGGTTGATTCTGGAGATGAGCTGGTTGACTTATGAAGATAGGTTGAGTAGGTTGTGCCTATACACATTAGAGTTCAGAAGAATGAGAGATGATCTTATCGAAACATATAAGATAATAAGGGGGCTTGACAAGGTGGATGCAGAGGAAATGTTTCCACTGATAGGGGAAACTAAAACTAGGGCACATCGTCTCAGAATAAGGGGCCGCCGATTTAAACCTGAGATGAGGAGGAATTTCTTCTGAGGGTTGTAGATCTATGGAATTCTCTGCCCCAGGGAGCTGTGGAGGCTGGGTCATTGAATATATTTAAGGCGGAATAGACAGATTTTTGAGCGATAAGGGAATAAAAGGCCATGGGGAGCAGGCAGGGAAGTGGAGCTGAGCCCAGGATCAGATCAGCCATGATCTTATTAAATGGCGGAGCAGGTTCGAGGTGCCAAATGGCCCACTCCTGCTCCTATTTCATATGTTCTTAGGGACTTGCCAGTGGCCAAAGGCGCACCTATTGCAGCGCTAAGTGATACAGTCCAGAAGGTCCCCTGTACAAGACGTTAGATGAACTCAGCCAGTGTTCTTGACTCCTACTGGAAAGCGTGGATGTCGGGTGAGGACAGGATTGGACTCCGCCATGATGCCTCACAGTCAAATAGTCTGTTGATGTTTGTTGCTTTGGGTCACGCTTGAAGAATGGCCACCTGGGCACAGTGCCGAAGGACAGGCTCTGCCCATGTAACTATACCCCATGAGTCTGTATCTATGGGGGAGAAAAATATTCCATTGGTCATAGCAGAAACTGTATGGCACTGTCCTGATGGCTTAAATGCCCCGACTTGTCCCCAGCACTGATTGTGGCTCATCAAAAGGGAGTTGGATAAGCACTTGAAAGAAAAAACTTTGCAGGGCAGCAGGGAAAGGGCGTGGGAGTGGGACTAGCTGAGGTGCTCTTGCAGAGAGCCGGCACGGGCTCGATGGGCTGAATGGCCGTCTCCCGCACTGTAACCATTCTATGATAACTAAGATTGCTGTGTGGCAAAAGAATTACCCGTGTGCAAGCATGCAACATCCACAATCAAATGTGGTGTGCCCAGACAAACTCGTGAAGTGGAAGACAATTTATTTTTGCAATAACTCCATTGAGGTGGTGTTGGTGGATACGTCTGCTCACTTTTGCTGATCCCCTCATTGGGTAGTGTACAGAGTCGGGTATATGCTCGGAAGGGCAGACTGATGTGCACGTCTGCAGGGTGTGCTGAGAAAGCAGGAGCTTGTTGTGATCTCGAAGCAGAATGATTGCTCTGTCACACCTCCATTTAATACTGGGATTGCAGGCTGGCTCACTCGAGCTTTAGTTGTGACAAAATAACCTTGAAAAATTAATTGGTGGAATCTTATCGAGCAAGGTTCATTTACTGCGTTCTCCAGCTTCCCGAGGCAAAATTCCACAGATTAAAGAGTCTGAATGAAATTTATAACAAAGCAATGAACTAGTGAGTCATAAATAACATAACATGCAGACTGAAGAGCCCAGTGCTATTGGGAAAATCTTGTCTCTTTCTCGTCTTTCCAATATTGATTGAATGCTGACTGGCCTCTCATTACCCTCCGTGTGTTGGATTGACCTTTTGGGCTGCTTCCTTGGGTGGGGTGCAGGGAGGTGGTCTTGCACTGATTCCTCTCCATCAGTATCATTGAGGGGAGAACCTTGTATTCAGATTTTTATCCCCTCGTCCTCACCTGACCCTGAGGGCATTGATTCTTGCCGGGTCAGGCTCCATGGGTGACCTGCAGCATTTCATTCAGGGGGCCATGTTTCAGACATTGTGTGTTTGACATTGCACCCGAGTCTGATTCTGTCCTTGCACAATATCCATACATGTGCATTTTCTAGAAGGCATCACTAGATGACATGAGCAGGATACCGAGCTGGCTTATCCCATCATCCAAGGCCACGGATACTAATAACAATTGTTGTGCCTACTGCTGCCTTGTCCACGATCTGCTAACCCAACACTGGTCAACGATTGAGCCTAGGACCTCCCTGCTCTAAATATGGTGCATTTATCCATTCAGTGACAAATTCAAATCCTTAAACAGGGGGTTGTCTCTCTGGATGGTGAGGTCCTGGTCCTGGCTAACGAGGAGACCTAGAATGCAGAGGTGAGGAAACATAGAAAATAGGTGCGGGAGTAGGCCATTTGGCCCTTTGAGCCTGCACCGCCATTCAATATCATGGCTGATCATTTCCTCAATACCCCTTTCCTGCTTTCTCTCCATACCCCTTGATCCCTTTAGCCGTAAGGGCCATATCTAACTCCCTCTTCAATATATCCAATGAATTGGCATCAAATACTCTCTGCGGCAGGGAATTCCACTGCGTGAAGAAGTTTCTCCTCATCTCAGTCCAAAATGGCCTACCCCTTATCCTAAGACTGTGTCCCCTGGTTCTGGACTTCCCCAACATCAGGAACATTCTTCCCGCATCTAACCTGTCCCGTCCCGTCAGAATCTTATACGTTTCTATGAAATCCCCTCTCATCCTTCTAAACTCCAGTGTATAAAGGCCCAGTTGATCCAGTCTCTCCTCATATGTCAGTCCAGCCATCCCAGGAATCAGTCTGGTGAACCTTCGCTGCACTCCCTCTATAGCAAGAATGTCCTTCCTCAGATTAGGCGACCAAAACTGAACACAATATTCCAGGTGAGGCCTCACCAAGGCCCTGTGCAATTGCAGTAAGACCTCCCTGCTCCTATACTCAAATCCCCTAGCTATGAAGGCCAACATGTATTTGCCGCCTTCACCGCCTGCTGCACCTGCATGCCAACTTTCAATGATTGATGAACCATGACACCCAGGTCCCGTTGCACCTCCCCTTTTCCTAATCTGCCACCATTCAGATAATATTCTGCCTTCGTGTTTTTGCCACCAAAGTGGATAACCTCACCTTTATCCACATTATACTGCATTTGCCCACTCACCTAACCTGTCCAAATCACCCTGCAGCCTCTTAGCATCCTCCTTGCAGCTCACACTGCCACCCAGTTTAGTGTTATCTGCAAACTTGGAGATATTACACTCAATTCCTTCATCCAAATCATTAATATATATTGTAAAGAGCTGGGGTCCCAGCACTGATCCTTGTGACACTCCACTAGTCACTGCCTCCCATTCCGAAAAGGATCCGTTTATCCTGACTCTCTGCTTCCTGTCTGCCAACCAATTCTCTATCCATACCAGTACATTACCCCCAATACCATGTGCTTTGATTTTGCACACCAATCTCTTATGTGGGACCTTGTCAAAGGCCTTTTGAAAGTCCAAATACACCACATCCACTGGTTCTCCCTTGTCCACTCTACTAGTTACATCCTCAAAAAAATTCCAGAAGATTTGACAAGCATGATTTCCCTTTCATAAATCCATGCTGACTTGGACCAATCCTGTCACTGCTCTGCAAATGCGCTATTTCATCCTTAATAATTGATTCCAACATTTTCCCCACTACCGATGTCAGGCTAACCGCTCTATAATTACCTGTTTTCTCTCTCCCTCCTTTTTAAAAAAAGTATGGCGAGAAAACAGGAATGGGGTACTGAAGTTGAATGTTCAGCCATGAACTCATTGAATGGCGGTGCAGGCTAGAAGGGCCGAATGGCCTACTCCTGCACCTATTTTCTATGTTTCTATGTTTCTAACTCTAAGTATCCTTTGCCAGTCTATTTTAGCCAATTCACTCTTCATGCCGTCGAAGTTACCTTTCCTTAAGTTCAGGACCTTCAAGGATGGAAGAGTATGTTTCAAAATAATCGCAATTTACACATGTTCAGTGCAATAGCATTCTTTATGGTCCCTCCATACACTGGAACATGCCCGAAAGCAATATGAGCCAGTCATGTTGAGTTATACTGCTGTCATTGCACTGCACTGTCGTCAGGCAGAAAAGTGTTGGTCTGAGCACAGCACTTAAAACACTCGGGACACGCTCTCTCTCTCGCGCGCTCTTTCTCTCGCTCGCGCGCTTTTTTTTTGTCTCGCTCGCGCGCTTTTTTTTTGTCTCGCTCTCTCGCCCGCGCTCTCTTTCGCTCCCGCCCGCGCTCTTTCTCTCGCTCTCTCGCCCGCGCTCTCTTTCTCTCCCGCCCGCGCTCTTTCTCTCGCTCTCTCGCCCGCGCTCTCTTTCTCTCCCGCCCGCGCTCTTTCTCTCGCTCTCTCGCCCGCGCTCTCTTTCGCTCCCGCCTGCGCTCTTTCTCTCATCATCTTTCTCTTGGTTGACCTTTATCTCCTATCTCTCTCATGTCTGTGTCTGTCTCTTTCTTTGTCTACATTTCTTTCCTGATCTGTATTTCTCTAATGCTGTAACTACATTATGATTACTTGGGGTGTGCTTTCCAAGCAAATATATTTTCAGTGCTGAGCAGACTGCATTTCTCCTATATTCTCTTCAGTCCCAAAATGTTCCTCACTCATCCATCTTATTATGGAAACAAATCATCTTTGACTGCAACATCACTTATTTTTCAACTAATGAACATTTCGATCTTGACTGTAATGAAATGCGTCAGGTATAGATCCCCTGGTGATTTTCAGTAGAGCGCAAATCACAGAAGCCTGCAGAACCGGAAGCCTATTCTGATGTGTCTTGCAGTTGCCGTCAAGCATTGGAAGCCCGTGTAACAGGGCGAGGCTGGGGCACTGGAACAAGGCACCGAGCTCTCACAGCACGGCATGCACCACTGTCACCATAGGGCAGAGTTCAACCGAAGCTGGATAATGTCTAGAGCCAAATATTGCCAGAACTAATGAAAGATTTGGGTGGTTCTTCAGGAGTATTGTTGCTGAATGACTATTTGCGAGCGTTTATTGGAGGAGAGGGCGTTTGTCAATACACAACAAGAACCTAGATTGTCATTTACTGACTGAACAAGACAATCAAAGAAAGAAAGACTGCTTTGATTTTCTCATCTTTATATATTCAGGGGTTGAAAGTTCTCAGGAGAATTTTTCTCAACTGATTACCCTTGAAAGAGCAATCCTAATTGTGATTTGAAGCACATTAACTCCATTCACAATGAGGTAATGTCAAACTCCGAGCTTTAAGCACAGCTTTGTTATTGGTCTCTGGTTAAGTCTACAATTTATGACAAAATTCTTTTAAGTGTCAGAATGAGAGCAAATCATTATAGGTATTTTGTGATATTGAAGGCCATTTCATGGAGTGCCTGCCCAGCAGCACTTTCTCTTGCCGCTATGACTGAAAACAGACATTGCATCCCTTCCCCAGTGAGAAACAGTCCTGGGACTTCACCCAAGACCATCTGTGTGGGTTGCCTATTCCTGTACTACACTCTCGAGTGATCTTCTGCTGATACCCCCCCCTCAGCCACGCCTTTGTTACCTCGAGACTCAACTATTCCAAAACTCGGCTGCCCGTATCCTATCTCTCACCAAGTCCTGCTCGCCCATCATTCCTGTGCCTGCTGACCTACATTGGCTCCCGGTCCGGCAACGCCTCAATTAAAAAATTCTCAGCCTTGTAATCAAATCCCTCCCGGGCTTCGCCCCTCCCTATCTCTGTAACCTCCTCCAGCCCTACAGCCTTCTGAGATCTCTCAGCTCCTCCAATTCTGGCCTCTTACACATCCTTGATTTTAATCACTCCACCATTGCATTCAGCTGCCTGGGCTAAATGTTCTGGAATTCCCTCTCTATCTCTCTCCTCATTTTAGATGCTCCTTAAAACCTACCTCTTTGACCAAGCTTTTGGTCACCTGCCCTAATAGCTCCTTATGTGTTTCTGTGTTAAATTTTGTTTGATGATGCTTCTGTGAAGTGCATTAGGATGTTTTACTACATTGAAGGCACTATATAAACGCAAGTTGTTGTTGATACGGCCAACTTGTTGCCCGTTTCTGCTGGGGATGAATTGTGGCACTTGGCCAACAGAAAGAGGAGACTTTCATCCCATTGGTCTGGACTAGATTGATGCCCAGGTCTATGAGGTGAAAGGTCAGTGTCCAACCCATTGTACCATCTAGTATCTCCTCTCATTAGAAAGATCCACTTCCTCCACCACTGGCGTACCGTGATTGTGTACCATCTACAGGCGCACTGCAGCAACTCTCCAAGGCTGCTTCGATAGCGCCTCCCAAACCCGCGATCTCTACCACCTCGAAGAACAAGGTGCATGGGGACAACACCACCTCCAAGCTCTCCTTCAGGTCACACGCCATCCTGACTTGGACACATCACCATTCCTTCATCGGCACTGGGTCAAAATCCTGGAACTCCCTCTCTAACAGCACTGTGGGAGCACCTTCACCACACGGACTGCAGCTGTTCAAGAAGGCGACTCACCACCTTATCACGGGCAATTAAGGATGGGCAATAAGTGCCAACCCTGCCAGTGATCCCGAGAATGGTTAAAAATAGTTGTCCCACGAGTACCTCCGATGCTGTAGATTTGCCATTCAGCGCCAGGACAAAGTGTTTACATCGCAGTCTTAATCCTGAAGGAGATCTGCTCCTCCACATCCTTAAACTGACGCTGGAAACGTATCATCTGAGGCTTAAGCTCCTTCTGTTTCGTTTCACGTTTAATCGGCTTATCAGTGTTAAAAATAATCGGTTCCGTCTCGGATAATAAAATGGTTGCAGGCAAAATGTCATTTTGTGTTGTACCTGTACTATAACTTTCCAGAATCTCCAAATCCTCTGGAAAACGAGTGAGACGCAGCAGCTGGCGGGGACTGTTAGTGAGAATCCCTCGGGAAATGTATCCGAGTCTGGCATGGGGGAGGAACAGTCTGTGTACATTCGCTCGCTCTCTCTGCCACATTCACAAAAACATTAACCTGCTGATATTCCTAAGCGCTGCGCATATTGAGTGCTTAATGAAGCCTTCCTTTGATAACACAAGACTTGCAGTGACGGCAATGAGGAAAAAAAGCACAGGAAATGATTTATGGGTGTGTGTGTTATCACAGTCGCAGAGGAGACGCAGGTGGAAACGGAGGCAAAGTGGAGCAGCTATTTATAGTGAGTGCGAAGCCGCGGAATAATGAATGCCTGGGCTCCTGGGACGCCACAAGTTTGGGGAAGAAAGCTTCAGCTCCGACAGGTGTGCCTGTCATGGTGCCAGGAGGTGCTTGGAGTGGGGGTTGTTCTTTAACCTGTTCCATCGCCGAATGCAAAGGACAGCTTTTGTCTCTGTCATTTCCACTTCGCGTCAAGCCGGAGAGCAGTCGCCGTGGGTGAGAGGTTGAGGTGACAAGCGAGTGAGTCCTTCTGCACCTCAGCATGTTGTAATTTCTTCCCATTCAAATAATATTCCCTTTTACTGTTTTTTTTTTTTCCCCCAAGGTGGATGACCTCACATTTTCCGACATTGTATTCCATCTGCCAAACCTTAGCCCATTCGCTTAACCTATCTAAATCTCTTTGCAACCTCTCTGTCTCCTCTACACAACCCGCTTTCCCACTAATCTTTGTGTTATCTGCAAATTTTGTTACACTACACTCCGTCCCCTCTTCCAGGTCATCTATGTATATTGTAAACAGTTGTGGTCCCAGCACCGATCCCTGTGGCACACCACTAACCACCGATTGCCAACCTGAAAAGGACCCATTTATCCTGACTCTCTGCTTTCTGTTAGTTAGCCAATTCTCTATCCATGCTGATACATTTCCTCTGACTCCACGTACCTTTATCTTCTGCAGTAACCTTTGGTGTGGCACCTTATCGAATGCCTTTTGGAAATCTAAATACACCACATCCATCGGTACACCTCTATCCACCATGCTCGTTATATCCTCAAAGAATTCCAGTAAATTAGTTAAACATGATTTCCCCTTCATCGATCCATGCTACATCTGCTTGATTGCTCTATTCCTATCTAGATGTCCCGCTATTTCTTCCTTAATGATAGTTTCAAGCATTTTCCCCACTACAGATGTTAAACTAACCGGCCTATAGTTACCTGCCTTTTGTCTGCCCCCTTTTTTAAACAGAGGCGTTACATTAGCTGCTTTCCAATCCGCTGGTACCTCCCCAGAGATTTCTTTGCTTCTCTACCCCATTTAGTTTCTTACCTTCCAAGGCTTAAGTGTCCTCCTTATTCCCCTACCAAAATGAACCATCTCACACTCTGCTGTATTGAATTTAATTGGCCATTTATCTGGCCAACCTGCAAGCCTGTTTGTTTTCCTGTACATCCTGCAGCCCTGCACATTGTAAGCTATGACCCCCAGTTTGGTATCATCTGTAAATTTCAATTCCAAACAACCAATTCCTGAGTTCAAATCATTTATGTATAACGTGAACAACAGTGGTCTCAGCACAGATCACTGTGGGACACCACTTGCCACTTTCTGCCGGTCTGAGAAACTTCTCTTGCCTCCTACCCTCTGATTTCTGTTTTGTAGCTATCTTTCCATGTCACCACACACCCTGACCTTTGTCATTCGTCTCTTATTGGACACTATTGAAGACCTTCTGAAATTCCATATATATCACATCCGCTGCATTGTCCTTGTCTATTCTTTCCGTTATTTCAAAGAATTCAGTAAGCTTGGTTAACATGATCGTTTAGAAATCAATGCTGAGTCATTTTTATTATATTCTTCGTCTCGAGATGTTTTGTTAAATGATCTTTTAGCAAAGATTCTAATATCTTTCCGACCATTGACATGAAGTTTATTGCTTTATTGTTACATGGGTTAGTTCTATCTCCCTTTTTGAAGAAAGGAATGACATTTGCTGTCATCGTTCTCCTGGCATGATTTCTTTTCCTATTGAATTTTTATACATGGACACTAGTGCCTCTGCTATCTCCTTTCCAGTTTCTTTGAATATCCATGGGTGAAATCCATCTGGACCTGAGGTTTTGTACTCTGAAGTTGGGCTGGTTTGTCTACTATCTCCATTCTTTCGATTTTCATTGTTGTTCTATCTCTCTTAACAATTTCTACTGTTATTTCCTTTTTGATAGCCTCTTCAGTGAAATAGGAGGCAGTAGCTGTTCAGTCTCTCTGACATTTCATTATCATCTCCCGTGAGTTTAGCTTGCTCATCCCGCATTGTCACTATCCCTGTCTTCATTGTCCTTTTGTTATTTATGTGCCTATAGAAAACTGTACTATATATTTTTATATTCTTTGATATTTTCATTTCACAGTTCCTCTTTGCCTTCCCAAATAATTGTCTTTTTACCCTCTTTCCTAAACTCATATTCCCTTTTGACCTCTCCTTTATTGTTTATGTATTTGGTTTATGCCTTTTTCTTTAGATTCAGTGTTATCCTAATCTTTTTATATATCCATGGCAACTCATTCTTCGCTAGTTTGTTCTTATTTCTCAGTGGAATATATTTCTCCTGAGCTCTATTGATCTCCCCTTTAAATATTGACCAATATTGTTTTACCTCTTGGCCTGTCAGTATTTCTCTCCAGCTCAGCTTCATCCTCATTCCCTCACCATTGGCTTTTTTTCCAATCAATTACTTTACTCTTTGTACCATATATCTCTCAATTATTATCTTCAATCTTATTATATTGTGATCACTATTCCCTAGATGCTATCCCACACTTACTTCTCTTATTACATGCAATGAAAGTAAGATTAATGGGTCTGTAGTTAGCGCTGTAGAATGCCTGCCTGCCTCTTGGAAAAACAAGGGAGGAAAAGATATATAAAATTAGATCTTTATGTGCTGAACCTGACATCAGTTACAGCATGTGCCTTTATGTATTAATTGGATGTGTGGCTCTGAAACCATGGTCACAGTCCTAGATTGGTTGGTCTGCTCCATGTATTACAAGTATTATCCCACTGGGTTTGCCCAGCGACTCAGTCTCCCACGCAGTGATTGTTGAAAACGCATTTTGTCGTTTTCTCTTCCTAAGCTGTTCCTGCTCATCGAGCTGAGATTCGAACATCCAGTGTCAGTATCCAGCAACTCCCAAACCAGGCATAGATTCTGCAGAGCTGGTCTCCAGTCGTCTTGGGTAATCCTTGCCAATGGACCAAGACCTAGCTCTGTCAAGCCCGTGTGGTGGCTAGTGTGCAACGGCCACCCCACGTTAAAAAAAAAAAATAAATCCATGCACAGACATCTTCCACCCTTCAACATGTATTTCGGGACTTGGAATATCAGGTCCTTTATTGAACTACCTGTGAACTCATCCCTTTTTGGTGTGGAAGCAGGTCATCCTCGATACAAGGGGCCACCTTTGATGATGGATTCAGTGTGAAGTTCCCCTAACTGTGTGTTTTAGCCACAGATGATCACCCCCGCAGCACCAGTGTAGAATGTGCACCTCCCACATCAGTAATCCTCCATCCTCTCTGCGTGGCTTTGGCAACCAAATGCCAAATTAGGAGCGATTCTGTGCGATGGGCACATCCTCAGCATGAACTTAATTAAGATTACCTAAACTCATTTTATTTAAAGTTGCTCCAGCCAGCCGAGAGAGGCGATTTTAATCCAATCAGTCTGGACTAGATACAAACTCTGGTCCCAGAAGTGACAGGCCAGTGCTTAACCCACAGCACTGTCAATCCCCCTCCTCATCGCTTTTTTAAAATTAAAGGATACAAATTAAGCACTTACATTGATTAAATGAACAGCAGCGTGGCAACATTATACTGCTGCTCTGGTCTGTTTACTAATCCCACAAACCTCAAGCCTGTCTCACAGCAATGCTGTGGAAAGTCGGGAAGGAATTTAACTACTAATCTCTCGGGCAGGAATGGAGGCTATTGGAGGGGAGATCCATCCACTTTAGGGTTGGGGGGGGTGCGGGGGCTAGGGAACAGGGTTCATCAGACACAGTCTCAGAAAATCCCTCAGACAGTCCCGTGCACGCCCCCCGTCCCGTGAACGCCCACCATCCCTTCCAAATCTCATGGACATGAAGCCTCGCACAGACATAAGAACATAAGAAATAGGAGTAGGCCATTCGGCCCCTTGAGCCTGCTCTGCCATTCAATAAGATCATGGCTGCTCTGATCCTGGCCTCAACTCCACTTCCCTGCCCGCTTCCCGTAACCCTTGACTGTCATTCAAGAATTTGTCTATCTCCACCTTAAATATATTCAATGACCACAGCTCTCCGGGGCAGAGAAATCCAAAGATTCACGACCCTCTGAGAGAAGAAATTCCTCCTCCTCTCCGTTTTAAATGGGCGACCCCTTATTCTGAAACTATGCCCCCTAGTTCTAGATTCCCATCGAGGGGAAATATCCTCTCTGCATCTACCCTGTCAAGCCCCCTCAGAATTTTCTATGTTTGAATAAGATCACCTTGACACGTACTCACACAGACTGAATCCCTCACGCACAACCCTCATATTCAGTCTCACACAGACTCCGGGCTTTGTCAAGTAAACTCTTCCACACCTTCACATACACCAAGTGATCTTTTATCGTGCTCTGTGATAAAACAGAATCCTTCTGATCACAGACCTTTTGTTTAATGAAGAAATAAAGTTGTTGATAAATTTGAATCGTCTAATACTGTGACAGTTCTATGAATAAATAGCATTGCTAAAGTTTAGTGTCAGCACAGAATCTCGGCCTTCATTTGAAGAAACACATGAAACTGTGAAAATGCCTATTAGGTGAAATGCAAAATGGGCAGAATCCACCACCCTGATGGTTTAATTTGGAGTTTCTGTCACGCTGTTGATACATTTTCTATTGGAATCCTTCAGCCGTATCATTATTTAGCCACGTCTTGTTCTCTCAACTAAATGCCCAAGGCAGAACAGCACCACCTGCTGTATTCACAAAGAAAGGATGTTGGAGTTCAGAGAGAATGGAGTCTGATGTACAAATATGAGGAAAATAAAAAGTGATGTGGACTGGCATAATGCAGTAAGATTCAGGGGAAGTCTTCAAATAAGGCACAAGGTCTACAAACATATGGATTGAAGATCAGAAATCGTTGTAGAAGACTTGAGCATATAATGTAATCTGATGCTCCCAGTGCAGTACTTGAGGGAGTGCTGCACTGTCGGGGGTGGGGCGGATCTGAGGCCCCATCTGCTCCCTCGGGTGGATGTAAAAAAACCAAGCCCTGGCACTATTCGAAAAGAGCTGGGGAATTTTCCCTGGTAACCAGGCCAATATTTATCCCTCAACCTGCATCACTGAAACAGATGATCTGGTCATTATCACTTTACCGTTTGTGGGAGCTTGATAAAAACAAATTGGCTGCTGCGTTTCCTACATTACAACAGTGACTATACTTCAAAAGTACTTCACTAGCTATAAAGCGCTTTCAGACATCATAAGGTTGTGAAAAGCGCTATATAAGTGCAAGTCTATCTGTCTTTAGAACTGTCAAAACAGCGTCAGTAGCTACAGCTTCAAAACCTTCAACAACTCTATTGTTGTGCCAGGCTGAATGGCCAAGGCTCAGTACTCTGCTTTACAGGATCAAGGGCAGAAATTGACCTGTATTTAATTGTATGCCACACTTTTGTTACTTAATAATTCAAATGAAGTAAATTAGTTGCAGTCACGAGAATAATGCTGTCAATTTGAATAACGTTTCGCTCATACGGGGTAATCTCATATATCGAATATCACTCAGGAATCCATAAGAACGTAAGAATTAGGAGCAGGAGTAGGCCATATAGCCCCTTGTGCCTGCTTTGCCATTCAATAAGATCATGGCTGATTTTCAACCTCAACACTTTTCTGCCCGATCTCTATATCCCTTGATTCCCCGAGAGTCTAAAAATCTCTCTAACTCAGATTTGAATATACTCAATGATTCAGCATCCACAGCCCTTTGTCGAAAGATTCCCAACCCTCTGAGTGAAGAAATTCTTTCTCATCTCAATCTTAAATAGCCGACTACTTATCCTGAGACTATGCCCTACCTCTCAGCATCTACCCTGTCAATCCCCCTCAGAATCTTGTATGTTTCTATTAGATCACCTCTCATTCTTCTCAACTCCAGATAATTTAGGCCAAATCTACTCAATCTCTCCTCATAGGACAACCCTCTCATCCCAGGGACCAATCTAGTAAACTTTTGTTGTACCGCCACTAAGCCAAGTATATCCTTCCTCAGATAAGGAGACCAAAACTGTGCACAGTACTCCAGGTGTGGTCTCACCAAAGCCCTGTACAATTGTATCAAGACTTCAATTCTTGTATTTCAAACCCCCTTGCAATAAAGGCCAACATGCCATTTGCCTTTCTTATTGCTTGCTGTACCTGCATGCTAACTCTGTGTTTCCTGTACAAGGACACCCAAATCTCTCTGAACACTAACATTTAATAGTTTCTCAACATTTTAAAAGTATTCTGTTTTTCTCTTCTTCCTACCAAAATGAATAACCTCACATTTCCCCACATTATACTCCATATTCCACCTTATTGCCCACTCACTTAATCTTGTCTATATCCCTTTGCAGGATTTTGTGTTCTCCTCACAGCTTACTGTCCCACCGAGTTTTGTATTATCAGCAAACTTGGATACATTGCACTCGCTCCCTTCATCGAAGTTATTAATATAGATTGTAAATAGCTGAGGCCCCAGCACTGATCCTTGTGGCACCCCACTAGTTACAGCCTGCCAACCGGAAAATGACCCATTTATCCCTAGTCTCTGTTTTCTATCCATTAACCAATCCTCGATCGATGCTGATATATTACCCCCCATCCCATGAGCCCTTATTTTGCATAGCATCCATTTATGTGGCACCTTATCGAATGCCTTTTGGAAATCCAAATATACTACATCGACTGGTTCCCCTTTATCTACCCTGCTAGTTACATACTCAAAAAAAAACTCTTAATAAATTTGTTAAACATTAATTCTTTTTCATAAAACTGTGTTGACTCTGCCTAATCATAGTATGATTTTCTAAGTGCCCTTTTGCCACTTCCTTAATAATGGATTCCAGAATTTTCTCGACGACTGATGTCAGGCTAACTGGCCTGTAGTTCCCTGTTTTCTCTCTCCCTCCTTTCTTGAATAGTGGGGTTACATTTTCTACCTTATAATCTGCTTGGACCGTTCCAGAATCTAGAGAATTTTGGAAGATCACAACCAGTGCAGCCACCTCTGTTAGAACCCTAAGATGTGGGCTGTCAGGTCCAGGGGATTTGTCGGCTTTTAGTCCCATTAGTTTCTCTAGTACTTTTTCTCTACTGCCTTAATTACTTCAAGTTACTTGCTCGCATTAGCCCCTTGGCTTCCCTCTTTTTTTTTTCCTCGAGGTTTCCCTGGAATGTTCTAAACCATTTTCCATCCCCCATCAGAAATTTCAATAGAGGTCAAAAATATTCTAGAACTTTCTTAAACCGAGGTAACTAGCTGAACAGCTGCCTGGCATGGTTGAGCAGTAAGTTCCTGTTGTGAAAACGGCGACTGATCTAAACATACCTGAAAGCAGAATCAGTGACTGAAACCACAGGAAGCTGAGAGTGACACTGTAACCAGGTAACTCTCGCTGTGCTCATTTTATTTAAATAAACAACACGGCAATCAGGCATATATTATCCTAACATGGTCACTGGGGGGATAAATGTCTCGAGTATCAGCAACTCTTGTGGCTCTGCTGGTGATTTTAGTTTTGACACAAAGGTTGATAAACATTCTGCCCAATGTGAAACTGAGCCTAACAACAACCTGTATTTATATAGCGGCTTTAATGTAGTGAAACATCCTAAGGCACTTCACAGGAATGTTATCAAACAAAATTTGACACCGAACCTCAGCGATATTGAGGCAGAAGAGGGAGGTTTTAAGGAGCATCTTAAAGGATTAAAGAGAGGCAGAGAGGTTTAGGGAAGAAATTTCAGAGCTTAGGTCCTTGGCAACTGAAGGCACGGCCGCCAATGGTGGAGTGATTAAAATCGGGGAGGTTCAAGAATTGAAGGAGTGCAGATATTTCTGAGGGTTGTAGGACTGGAGGAGATTACAGAGATGGGGAGGGGCGAGGACATTGAGGAATTTGAAAACGTGGATGAAAATCTTTTACACGAGTCGTTATTTAACCAGGGGCTAATGTAGGTTAGCAAGCACCGGGGTGATGGGTGAACGGGACTTGGTGCGAGTTAGGACATGGGCAGAGTTTAGGATGACCTCACGTTTACGGAGGGTAGAAGATGGGAACCCCCAGAGAAATGGTATAAACAGGCTGTTTCTCCAGAATTTCCTCCAATCTCCCACTGCAATTACAGCCAGACTGGGAGAGCCCTCGAGAAAATTCAAGGCCTTTCTCTTGAGTGGGTGGTGCTGTTTGCTAGACTCCCATCATTAATGAGGTGTGATCATGTTGATGCAATGTTACCGTATGACTGCTTAATACGTTTGTATTAAATGCATTGTGCGCTGTTTTAACTGAGGTGCTAACACATTTATTTGAAGAGAGTCAATCCTTCCATTAAAATAAGGGACAAAACAATTAACGCACAGTGCAATTTCATCATCTAAAGGTTTAAACAAGCACTAATTTTATTAAACGTGGCTCTGAGCTTATGTTCTCTTTGCTTCCAGGTGAATTTCAACGAGCCCTTATCGATGCTTCAGAGACTAACTGAGGACCTGGAGTACCATGAACTATTGGACAAGGCAGCTCGGTGTGACAGCTCTGCCGAGCAGATGTGCTATGTGGCTGCGTTCTCCGTGTCTTCCTACTCCACCACCATCCATCGCACGGCAAAGCCCTTTAACCCTCTTCTTGGGGAGACCTTTGAGCTGGACCGGCTGGAGGAGGGTGGCTTCCGCTCGCTCTGTGAGCAGGTGAGGGGCCTCTGGGACGGCGTGGGAGCCATTGTCTTCATTGCTAGACTGACATCTGTGTGCCGGCACTGTATCAGAAGCACCAACTAATCGTACAGGTACAGCGTCTGAAATCCGGAATCCTGAATCCGTGCCGGATTTTGGGTTTTGCCGGATTTCGGACCTCGCCGCCCGCCAAAATATCCGGTTTTCGGAAGTCCGGATTCGGGACGTTGCACCTGTATCCCCTATAACCACGTGATGGCAGGTTTCCGCACTCTGGCCTCGTTATTCTAAACTGAGTTGTTAGAAACGCATTATATGCTATCTGGGTTGGCACTGAACCATGTGGCCCAGGAAGGTGTCAGATTCAGTCCTTGGTCTGGGCTAATTTTGGAATTGCTAGATGGAAAAAGACCACGGTCCATTTAATTCATCTTCTGCCATCCTGGTAGTCGCAGAATATTTAATCTCAGTCAGAGACAGTACTGTTGGTTTCAATATTTCCGGGTTAGGAAAGAAAAATCTGGCATGGGTCCCTCACCTATCCAGTGACAATATGCTGTCCGTGTGTAGACATTGGGTAGCCTGTGGTTTGGTTGTTCCACCCTGTAGCCCTTCTACAATGAGCAATCACACTCTCCACCCCACTCACTAACGCGCCTACAATACTCTTCTTCACGATGTAATAGTCTCTCTCCTGTCCAGTTCAACGGCCTGTCACAATGTCACAGGAGCCTGTGAGAACAGATCCATATTTGATGTCTATGTCGTTAGTTACTTTGACAATTCCTGCTCCCTCATATAATCAACTTGCCAATGTCGTGCTCGTTCAAATTGATATTTGACTCTGACAGTGGAATTGTAATGCTGGGGATGTTGTACTCCCTCGAGCCTGAGCTCAATCTGATTTATTGTTCAGTCTTGCTTTGTAATCCAAGAAGCACATGGACAAGTATTCCATCACAAGCAGTGGCCAGAGTTCTGTAATATTGTATAAACTCTGTGTAATCTCGCTGTAATGGTCCCTACCCAGGGACTGAGTGGAGCTGTGACCTTTAACAAGGGTGAGCTGAGGTGCTGTATGATTGAAGAAGATTGAGAGTTCCCCGATGGCTTTAATGCCCCTCATGACGTGGTACTGACCAGAAAGTCCCAGATTAAATGCCTGATCTGCACTGCATCAGCCAACCTCAGTTCTGTCAGCATTTGGCTTTCTGCAGTTCCTTAGTGTCTCTTAGCTCGGGCGGGGGGGGGGAGGGGAGGAATCATCCCGGATTCCTGCTCCTGATTGCCCTTCACTGACCTGTGCTAGATAGTATACACATGGATGTCATTCAATGTTAGCATTGGCTATGTCTAATGTTCGCCGTGGTTGAATAATCCACCAACACTCATTGCCCAGGCTCAGACATGAATACGTAAAGGTTCCTGTCATTCTTGAAATGACAGTAGTTATGTAACTGTAACTCATGCACACTGTACCTGTACCCATGAAATGCACACCCTTACCACAGGGGATGAGCTTGTGGGAGACACTCCTCACCTGGGTTTCCAGGTATAAAAGGGGAGGTCCCACCCAGGGTCAGCATTCCTTGGTCCTGGGAATAAAGTGAAGGTCACAGAGTGACCGTGTCTGATATAGACATGCCTCGTGTGAGTTTGTAACAAGGTGCAGAGACACTACAGTACCAGAGGAAGCTGGTCCCTGTGGAATCATACATAGAACCCTACAGCACAGAAGGAGGTCATTTGGCCCATTGTGCCAGTGCCACCTCTTTGATAGAGCTACTGAATTAGTCCCAATGCCCCGCTCGTTCCCTATAGCCCTGTAAATTGTTCCTTTTCAAGTATTTATCCAATTCCCTTTTAAAAGTTACTATTCAATCTGCTTCCACCCGTTCAGGCTGTGCATTCCAGATCACAACAACTCGTCCGTAATCTTTTCATCCTCATTTCCCCCTGGATTTTTTGCCAATCACCTTAAATCTTATTACCCCAATTAACATACATCAGTATAAGTACTTTAAAGAAAGGAGGGAATCACATGGTGGGGTGGGGGTGAGGTGGACTGGTATTGGAAGGGCTGGGCTGGTGAGGGGGTTGGGGGCGGATGGTGTTGGAGGGGCGGGGCTGGTGGAGAGGGTGTTGGGGAGGTATGGGGTGTGGTGGGGGTGGGTGGTGTTGGCAGGGCTAATGGGGAGGGGTGGGGTGGGGGCGGGTGATGGAGGGGCGGGGCTGGTGGGGGCGTGTTGGGCGGATGGGCGTGTTTGGGGGATGTTGGGGGGGCGGAAGCGGAGGAGAGGAACAACCCAAGTGAATCCCAGTTGTAGGGGTGTTTCGGCCTCCCCCATCATGTACCATTCCTGAACGAGAGCGCGTGCTGCTCCCAGACCTCAGCAGATATCACTCTGAAAGCAGCACCAGGACTTGTATTTTCATCTCTTGCTAAGCGCGGCTGTTACCAACTGGGCTGAGATTTGAAGTTGCTGCATGAAGAATGCACATTCAGTCCTGCTTTCTATATGTTCTATGGTGCAGCACATTGAATCACAGCCCTGTCGCCTCCTGAATGATACTGTGTCTATGGCACTGGGTTGTTCCAAGCACCTGAAAGAGACATTGATAGGGTCAGTCAGTATGCAACTCCCTGCTGCATCACACAGATAAGAGATGTCCTTTTTCAAATTGTATCTGTGTGCGTGAAGCTCTATACCGGGACACCTCACCAGCTGGAGAAGCAGACTGAGATTTTTGAGTTCATAATAATACAACAACATAAGTACATGAGAAATAGGAGCAGGAGTAGACCATTTGGCCCCTCGAGCCAGCTCCGCCATTCAATAAGATCATGGCTGATCTGATCATGAACTCAGTTCCACTTCCCTGCCCCCTCCCCATAACCCTTTGCTCCCTTATCGCTCAAAAATCTGTCTATCTCCGCCTTAAATATATTCAATGACCCAGCCTCCCTGGGGCGGAGAATTCCATAGATTTACAACCCTCTCAGAGAAGAAATCCCTCCTCATCTCAGTTTTAAATGGGTGGCCCCTTATTCTGAGACTATGTCCCCTAGTTTTAGTTTCCCCTACGAGTGGAAATATTCTTTCTGCATCCACCTTGTCGAGCCCCCCATTATCTTCTATGTTTCGATAAGATCACCTCTCATTCTTCTGAACTCTGAGTATAGGCCCAACCTACTCAACCTATCTTCATAAATCAACCCCCTCATCTCCGGAATCAACCGAGTGAATCTTCTCTGAACAACCTCCAATGCCAGTATATCCTTCCTTAAATACGGAGACCAAAACTGTACGCAGTACTCCAGGTGTGGCCTCACCAATACCCATGTACAGTTGTAGCAGGACTTCTCTGCTTTTATACTTTACCCCCCTTGCAATAAAGACCAACATTCCATTTGCCTTCCTGATCACTTGCTGTACCTGCATACTAACTTTTTGTGCTTCATGCACAAGGACCCCTAGGTCGCTCTGTACTGCAGCACTTTGCAATTTTTCTTCATTTAAATTATAATTTGCTTTTCTATTTTTCCTACCAAAGTAGATAACCTCACATTCTCTCACATTATACTCCATCTGCCAAATGTTTGCCCACTCATTTAGCCTGTCTATATCCCTTTGCAGATTTCTTGTGTCCTCCTCACAGTTTGCTCTCTCACCCACCTTTGTATCATCAGCAAACTTGGCTACATTACACTCAGTCCCTTCATCCAAGTCATTAATATAGATTGTAAATAGTTGAGGACCCAGTACTGAGCCCTGTGGCACCCTACTAGCCATCCGGAAAATGACCCATTTATCCCGACTATCTGTTTTCTGTTAGTTAACCAATCCTCTATCCATGCTAATATATTACCCCCAATCCCGTGCACTTTTATCTTGTGTAGTAACCTTTTATGTGGCACCTTATCGAATGCCTTCTGGAAATCCAAATATACCACATCTAATGGTTCCCCCTTATCCAGCTTGCTTGTTACACCCTCAAAGAACACCAGCAAATTTGTTAAACATGATTTACCTTTCATAAAACCATGCTGACTCTGCTTGATTGAATCATGTTTTTCCAAATGTCCTGCTACTGCTTCCTTAATAATGAACTCCAGCATGATCCCAACAACAGATGTTAGGCTAACCGGTCCATAGTTTCCTGCTTTTTGTCTGCCTCCTTTTTTTAAATAGGAGCGTTACATTTGCGGTTTTCCTATCTGCTGGGACCTCCCCAGAATCCAGGGAATTTTGATAAATTACAACCAATGCATCCACTATCCCTGCAGCCACTTCTTTTAAGACCTTAGGATGCAAGCCATCAGGTCCAGGGGACTTGTCTGCCTTTCGTCCCATTATTTTATCGAGTACTACTTCTTTAGTGTTCCTCCCTCCCTATAGCCCCCTGATTATCCGCTATTAGGATGTTTTTCGTGTTTTCTACTGTGAAGACCGATACAAAATATTTGTTCAAAGTCTCTGCCATTTCCCTGTTCCCCACTCTTAATTCTCCAGTCTCACCCTTTAAGGGACCAACATTTACTTTAGCCACTCTTTTCCATTTTATGTATCTGTAGAAACTCTTACTATCTGTTTTTATATTTTGTGCTAGTTTGCTTTCATAAACTATCATCCCTCTCCAATATTTTTTTTAGTCGTTCTTTGCTGGCTTTTAAAAGTTTCCCAATCCTCTGGCCTCCCACTAGTCTTGGTCACAGTGTATGCCCTTGTTTTCAATTTGATACCATTCCATATTTCCTTAGTTAGCCACTGATGGTCATCCTTTCACTTAGTCTTTCCTTCTCATTTGGATATATTTTTGTTAAAAGTTATGAAATATCTCCTTAAATGTCTGCCGCTGCTCATCAACCGTCCCACACTTTAATCTAATTTCCCAGTCCATTTTAGCCAACTCTGCCTTGATACCTGTGTAGTGTCCATTATTGAAGCTTAGGACACTGGTTTGAGATCAAACTTTCTCACCCTCCAACTGAATTTGAAATTCAACCATGCCATAGTCACTCATTCCTAGAGGATCCTTTACTAGAAGATCGTTTATTAATCCTGTCTCATTAATTACACATTACCAGATCTAAGATAGCCTGTTTCTATAAATTCTATAAATTGGCCCTCATCCTCACTAAATTCCGCCCCCCCAGCCCTGTGTCCCCCCCCCCAGCCCTGTGTCCCCCCCCCCAGCCCTGTGTCCCCCCCCCCAGCCCTGTGTCCCCCCCCCCCAGCCCTGTATCCCCCCCCCAGCCCTGTATCCCCCCCCCAGCCCTGTATCCCCCCCCCAGCCCTGTATCCCCCCCCCAGCCCTGTATCCCCCCCCAGCCCTGTATCCCCCCCCCAGCCCTGTATCCCCCCCCCAGCCCTGTGTCCCCCCCCCAGCCCTGTGTCCCCCCCCCAGCCCTGTGTCCCCCCCCCAGCCCTGTGTCCCCCCCCCAGCCCTGTGTCCCCCCCCCAGCCCTGTGCCCCCCCCCCAGCCCTGTGCCCCCCCCCAGCCCTGTGTCCCCCCCCCAGCCCTGTGTCCCCCCCCCAGCCCTGTGTCCCCCCCCCAGCCCTGTGTCCCCCCCCCAGCCCTGTGTCCCCCCCCCAGCCCTGTGTCCCCCCCCCAGCCCTGTGTCCCCCCCCCAGCCCTGTGTCCCCCCCCAGCCCTGTGTCCCCCCCCCAGCCCTGTGTCCCCCCCCCAGCCCTGTGTCCCCCCCCCAGCCCTGTGTCCCCCCCCCCCAGCCCTGTGTCCCCCCCCAGCCCTGTGTCCCCCCCCAGCCCTGTGTCCCCCCCCAGCCCTGTGTCCCCCCCCCAGCCCTGTGTCCCCCCCCCAGCCCTGTGTCCCCCCCCCAGCCCTGTGTCCCCCCCAAGCCCTGTCCGTTTCTTCCCCCCCCCCCCCCCCCACTGACTCTCACACTCCCCTCATTCCTGACATCTGTGCATCCATCTCAAAAATTGGACTTCTCTTTTTCCTCGCTACCTGTGCTCCATTACTAATGGCCATTCATTCACCCCATACACACTTGATCCTGGAATTCTCTCCTCAATTGCCTTATCATTCAAAACCTCCTCAAAACCCTTCTTGTCAACCTTAAATAGGTTGTCCATCCATGCCTCTCTGTCCTCTTTTCCTTTTATCCTTGCTGTCCCCCATATCCCTTTCCTCCTTGTTGTACCGTGCATGTGAGGAATGTTGTGTAAATGCTCAAATGTCTCGATAGCCTTGGCTTTACTAGCTATTTGTAGTAATGGATTCCATGTTCTAATAATCCTTTACATGCAAAAATTGCTTCTAACCTCCCACATTATGCCTTCAGCTATCTGGGCCCTGGATTCTGGAACTCCCTCCCTAAACCTCCCTGCTTCGTTACCTCTCTTCTCTTTTAAGACACTCCTTAAAACCTACCTCTTTTTCACCTGTCCTAATATCTCCTTACATGGCTCTGTCAAATTTTGTTTGATAGCACTCCCATGAAGTGCCTTGGGAAGTTTTACTACATGAAGGGTTACGGGAAGCGGGCAGGGAAGTGGAGCTGAGTCCAAGATCCAATCTTATTAAATGGCGGAGCAGACATGAGCGGCCAAATGGTCTCCTACTGCTCCTATTTCTTATGTTCTTATGTAAAGGCGCTAAATAAATGCAAGTTGTTGTTGTGTTGCGTGTCTGTGTGCCATGAATAGCTTGGCCTCGGTTGGCTGTGGGGAGCCTGCATGTTTTGAGCTGCTCCATCTGTCACTGGTCCACAGACACAGCCCAGGAACTGGCAGTGAGTGTCTTGGCCTGTATGCTGCTGTTGGAGGCCGAGTCATGAGATGGTGGCTGCCCATCTCTATAAACGGGGACCATTGTCGTGTGATGGAGTCTGTGGCCCCTAATGATGATGGTAACTCATCATCATAGGCTGTCCCTCAGAATCGAGGAAGACTTGCTTCCACTCTTAAAATGAGTTCTTAGGTGGCTGAACAGTCCAATACGAGAGCCACAGACTATGTCACAGGTGGAACAGATAGTCGTTGAGGGAAGGGGAGGGTGGGACTGGTTTGCCGCACGCTCTTTCCGCTGCCTGCGCTTGCTTTCTGCATGCTCTCGGCGTTGAGACTCGAGGTGTTCAGTGCCCTCTCGGATGCACTTCCTCCGCTTTGGTCAGTCTTTGGCCAGGGACTCCCAGGTGTCAGTGGGGATGTTGCACTTTATCAGGGAGGCTTTGAGGGTGTCCTTGTAGCGTTTTGTCTGCCCACCGTTGGCTTGTTTGCCATGCTTCCAATGTATGAAACTGGGCTTTATCGGGTCTTGGACTGTGACACCTTCCCTGCTGGGACCACTAGCATTCCATGCTCATCAAAGGCACTCTTTGGCACAAGAACCTTTGCTGCACAACTGCACCCAACTAGCTGAGGGACTATAAATACAAGAGAGACTTCAAAAATTGGCTGTTTCATTCAGACAGAGGGGATTACAAGGTGATTCGATAGAGATGTTTAAAACGATGAAGGGTTGGAACAGAGTAGATGTTTCCAGTGATTAAGAGTCTAGAACAAGGGGACATATGATTAAATGTGAGAGATTTAGGACAGAGAGCAGGAGGAACCTTTTTACACAGAGGATTGCAAGGCTGTGGAAAGCACTGCTGGGAGTTACGACGATAACAACTTGCATTAATATAGCGCCTTTAATGTGGTGAAATGTCCCAAGGTGCTGAGGCAGAGAGCATGTGATTGTTTATGTGGATAGGTGGCTGAAGGAAAGGGGAATAGAGGGACCTGGGAAACAGGGTGGCTTGTGGGATTTGGACTACTGCTCATGTGTAGGATAAACTGGCTGGGCCCATGTTGGACTTTTGGTGTGATTCTATGAAGAGGTTTAGGGGTGGAGTTCCAAGCTGTAGGCTCTGCACCAATGGGTAAGCGGGAGGAAGTGGGATGCACAGGCAGCCAGAGTCACAGGAGCACAGGGCCCTCTGGAATGGAGGGCCAGAGGAGGCAGCAGAGGTTGGGTCTGCTTATGTTCCCTAATTTTGATGTAATTCTATGATTCAGCAGAATTGTTACAGGTATGTTCTGATTGGACACTCAGTTTTACGTCTGACCTCACACTATTGGGTTAAATATTAATGTTTGAGGGCTCCAGACAGAATCAAGAACTACATAGAATTTTACAGCACAGAAACAGGTCACTCGGTCTATACTGGTGTTTCTACTCCACACGAGCCTCCTCCTACCCCTTCATCTAATCTTATCGGCATAATCTTCTATTCCTTTCTATCTTGTGTACTTATTGAGCTTCCCCTTAACGGCATCTTTGCTATTCGCCTCAACTGCTCCATGTGCTAGCAAGTTCTACATTCTCACCATTCTGGGTAAAGAAGTTTCTCCTGAATTCCTTTCCTCTTGCAATCTACAGACATTTAAAACTCAAACTTGGTGTCACTGAACCGCGATATATCTCCTGCTCGTTCAACCCTTTAACTATGGGCTGGAACCTTTACCTGAATTTTACAACGTTTTTATTCTGGACTCAGTTGCTAATGCTGTTTCCTCTGAACCAGTGTGTGTGGGTTCAGGATCCACTCCAGGACTTGAGTAGATAATCTCGGCTGACACTCCAGGGGAACGCTTCAGTGTAAGTGCCACACTTCGCCCCAGATGTTAAACTGAGGCCCCAGCTGCCTGTTCCAGTGGGTTAGGTGGATATCCAGAATCCATGGCAACATTCAATAAAGGGCTGGAAGTTCTCGTGGAGTCTTGGCCAACAATCCTCCCAACAACATGCACCACCAAAAACCCATTACACTGCCATTCATCTCAGTGCTGTTTGTGGGATCTTGCAAAACGGCTGCCACATCTACCTACGGAACAGCAGCCAATTATTCCATTGTATATAAGGTGTTTGGGGATGTTTCTGAGGTGTGTGATGAGGTGAATTCTGGCATTGTAAGAAAAAACTCTTGATGTAATCAGTTCTGTGATTGTAAATGCAGACCGCTTTCGATATTAACTTGTACAGTTTCTGAAATTCACTTGAGAGAAGGAAACAGCCCTTTTGCTGAATGCGTTTGGACTTTTTTTTGCATAACTTTTATTTTAAAATGTTTATGTTCATCAAAGTTGAGGGAAGTTACTGCTGGGATATGAGATGCTTCCCATTTCAAGCACACAGTGTCCACATCAGAGACTCCCAGAGCAGTTACAGCATGGATAAATACAGAACAGAAGCTTCATCTAATCAATCCTAACCTTCAGACATTTCTTTCTGTGATCCACATCAGCCATTTTCTGGTCTCTCTCTCTGACTTTGTGAAGTGTGCTAAATCTTGGGACAGGTCTGTGCCCACTAGGACCTGGATTAGGCCTGCCCATGTTTGTAGCAAGTATACAGCTGAGATATTCATCCCATCAAATGCTGGAATTGAACTCCGACTCGAGGTATATGGACAGTGACTAACCCACTACACCACCCAGTGGGAGACCTCGGCTTCGATTTTCCAAGTGTTGACAAAGGGATCATCGGTAAATCTAGCTCCTTGTCGCACCAGTTACTAAACAACCAAAATAACAGGACTGTGTGCCAATCATTAATTGACCCCGTTATAACACGATTACATACATCAGCAGGGCTTAAAAGGTCGCTCGACTCTGAGTATTAAGAAAGTGATGTTGCATATTCCCTACTGCGCCATCACACTGAAGATTGCAATGTGGAATCCTTATATCTATAAATAAGACCCTATTAGAGGCTTTGATAATTACTGTCACTAATGACTATAGCTAATGAATGTGCATTGGAGTACTCTAAATGTGAGTTCATGCAAAAATTAGAATGTATGAGGGAAAGGTTCCTTTCTGCTATTTTCTCCTTTAGGTTATTTTATCTTACCATATCTTAAAATCCAAAGTCATTTCCAGTCATCTAACTCTCACGTATGTCAGAATATCTCACTCACCAATTAGCCCAGGGCTGAGTTATTTCCAGCTTCATCCATTCTGAGAAACAAAATATCTCCCCAGCTTGCGAGTATTATCAGCATGTTTATTGCTCTATTCCTTCAGGGTACCTTTCATTCCTCCAGTCCTTCAGTGTCTGTATCCATCAATCTCCAGTCGCTCTGTGTGTCTCTCCCTCCTTCTCCAGTCATTCTGTGTGTGTCTCCTTCCTTCTCTAAACCCTCACTGTCTCTCCCTCCTTCTCCAATCCCTCACTGTCTCTCTTCCTTCATCTCTAACCACTTAGCTTGTGTCTCCCTCCAGCCAGGTACGGTGGCACAGTGGTTAAATTACGGGACTAGTAATCCAGAGGCCTAGACTAATAACCTGGAGACGTGTGTTCAAATCCCACCACGGCAGCTGTGGAATTTAAATTCAGTTAATGAAATACATCTGGAATAAAAAGTTAGTATCAGTAATGGTGACCATGAAACTACCGGATTGTAGTTAAAACCCATCTGGTTCACTAATGTCATTTAGGGAAGGAAATCTGCCGCCCTTACCTGGTCTGGCAGACCCACAGCAATGTGGTTGACTCTTAACTGCCCTCCCAAGCAAGCCACTCAGTTGTAACAAAAAGTAATAAGAATAAAACTGGGTGGACCACCTGGCATCGCCCTTGGCACCGGTTGCTGACACGACAACGGCACACCCAGCCCAGCCGACCCTGCAAAGTCCTCCCACCAACATCTGGGGACTTGGTTCAAAATTGGGAGAGCTGTCCCACAGACTAGTCAAGCAACAGCCTGACATAGTCATACTCGCATACCTGTCAGCCAATGTCCCAGACATATCACCACCCCTGGGTATGTCCTGTCCCAGAGGTGGCATACAGTCGGGAGGGAGTGGCCCTGGGAGTCTGTAACATTCATTGACTCCGGACCCCATGAATCGCATGGCTCCAGGTCAAGCATGGTCAAGAAAACCTCCTGCTGATTACCACCTACTGCCCTCCCTGAGCTGATGAATCAGTACTCCTCCATGTTGAACACCACTTGCAAGGGCACAGAATGTACTCTGGGTGGGGGACTTCAATGTCCATCAGTAGAATCATATAAATTTACAGCATGGAAGGAGGCCATTCAGCCCATCCTGTTGGCCAACAAAGAGCTATTCCGCCTAATCCCACTTTCCAGCTCTAGGTCCGTAGCCCTGTAGGTTACAACACTTCAGGTGCATATCCAAGTACTTTTTAAATGTAATGAGGGTTTCTGCCTCTACCACCCTTTCAGGCAGTGAGTTCCAGACCCCCACCACCCTCTGGGGGGAAAATTTTCCCCTCAAATCCCCTATGAACCTCCTACCAATTACTTTAAATCTGTGTCCCTCTGATTGTTGACCCTCTGCTAAGGAAAATAATCCATCCTATCCACTCTATCCAGGCCCCTCATAATTTTATACACCTCAATAAGGTCTCCCCTCAGCAGCCTCTGTTCCAAAGAAAAAAGACCCAGCCTATCCAATCTTTCCTCATAGCTAAAATTCTCCAGTCCAGGCAACATCCTCGTAAATCTCCTCTGTACCCTCTCCAGTGCAATCATATCTTTCCTGTAATGTGGTGACCAGAACTGCACGCAGTACTCTAGCTGTGGCCTAACAAGTGTTTTATACAGTTCAAGTATAGCCTCCTTCCTCTTGTATTCCATGCCTCGACTAATAAAGGCAAGTATTTCGTATGCCTTCTTAACCACCTGATCTACCTGGCCTGCTACCTTCAGGGATCTGTGGACATGCACTCCAAGGTCCCTTTGTTCCTCTACACTTCAGAAGTTGCCTTGTTAGACCTCTCCAAATGCACCACTACAGACCGAGCTGGCCGAGTCCTGAAGGAAATAGCTGCCAGACTGGTCCTGTCGCAGGTGGTGAGACAACCAACACGAGGGGAAAAACCGACTTGACCTCGTCCTCACCAATCTACCTGTCGCAGATGCATCTGTCCATGACAGCATTGGTAGCAGTGACCACCGCACAGTCATTGTGGAGACTAAGTCAATACTGGCATCTATCCAACAGTGTGGAAAACTGCCCAGGTATGTCCTGTCCACAAAAAGCAGGACAAATCCAATCCAGTCAATTACCGTCCCATCAGTCTATTCTCAATCATCAGCAAAGTGATGGAAAGTGTCGTCGACAGTGTTATCAAGCGGAACTTACTCATCAATAACCTACTCACCGATGCTCAGTTTGGGTTCTGCCAGGACCACTCGGCTCCAGACCTCATTTCAGCCTTAGTCCAAACATGGACAAAAGAGCTGAATTCCAGAGGTGAGGTGAGAGTGACTGCCCTTGGCATCAAGGAGCCCTGGTAAAATTGATGTCAATGGGAATCGGGGAAAACTCTCCACAGGCTGGAGTCATACCTAGCACAAAAGAAGATGGTTATGGTTGTTGGAGGTCAATCATCCCAGCCCCAGGACATCGCTGCAGGAGTTCCTCAGGGCAGTGTCCTAGGCCCAGCCATCTTCAGCTGCTTCATCAATGACCTTCCCTCCATCATAAGGTCAGAAGTGGGGATGTTCGCTGATGACTGCACACTATCCAGTGCCATTCGCAACTCCTTAGAAAATGAAGCAGTCCATGCCCGCATGCAGCAAGGCCTGGACAACATTCAGGCTTCGGCTGATGTGTGGCACGAATGTTACCTGCCACTTAAGTGCCAGGCAATGACTATCTCCACCGCCCCTTGACATTCAACGGCATTACCATCGCTGAATCCCCCACCATCCTGGGGGGTCACCATTGACCAGAAACTTAACTGCACCAGCCACATAAATACTGTGCCAACAAGAGCGGGTCAGAGGCTGGGTATTCGCCGGTAAGTGCCTCACATCCTGACTCCCCAAAGCCTTTCCATCATCTACATGTTACAAGTCATGAATGTGAGGGAATACTCTCCACTTGTCTGAATGAATGCAGCTCCAACAAAAGAAGCTCGACACCATCCAAGACAAAGCAGCTCACTTGATTGGCACCTCATCCACCACATGTCACTATTAACTCCCTCCACCACCAGTACACCGTGGCTGCAGTGTGTACCATCTACAAGATACATTGCAGCAACTCGCCAAGGCTTCTTCGACAGCACCTCCCAAACCCATGACCTCTACTGCCTCGGAGGACAAGGGCAGCAGGTGCATGGGAACATTATCGCCTGCGAGTTCCCCTCCAAGTTACACACCATCCTGACTTGAAAATATATCGCTGTTCCTTCATCGTTGCTGGGTCAAAATCTTGGAACGCCCTCCCTACTAACAGCACTGTGGGAGCACCTTCACTACACGGACTGCAGCAGTTCTCGAAAAGATAGAAAGACTTACATTTATAAAGTGCCTTTCATGACCACCGGACATCCCAAAGCACTTTACAACCAATGAAGTACTTTTGGAGAGTAATCACTGTTGAAATGTGGGAAACACGGCAGCCAATTTACGAATAAAAAAAATCTCCAATCCCTCAGTGTCTCTCCCTCCTCCAATCCCTTGGGTTCTCGGTCCTTCCATCCATAATGCTTCATTGTTTCTTGCTGCCCCTGAGCCATTGTGCTCTGTTTCAAGACTATATTTGTTGTCTATAGTTGAAGTACCATGAGTTATTTAGATGAATTCAGTAAGGCCCAAAACCTCTGAAATTAGGCCACCCTTGTTTTGGTTTGTGGATATTCTATGCTTTGTGAACCCACAGAACTATCCATAATCCAAAAAATGGGTGGTCTGCTAAAATTAGGAGTTAAGGGGCAGCAGAAGAGGCTTCACTGTGCATCAAACTCGTGCTGTACCCGACCTGGGAGTGCTTGATCCTGAGCCTTGGTATAACATTGGATGTGTTCCATTCCCCTGCACTGGCGACCCTCACTACAAAATCCAAGTTACTTAACTCCACTGATCTCAATGGAGAATAAAATCGGGCGGGGTGTGAAACAGCGTTCCACCCCATCCCGTCAGGTGGATTAAAATTGCCACCCCATTTTTCAGCTGTCTGGACGCATCAGAAGGTGTATCATGCTCTGCTGTCAGTGCCGGGTGAGTGCCCCGTGGTGGTGTAACTCTCTACAACCTTGCGATACTGTAGCACAGCCTGCTGACCTGACCTGTTTGTATGTCTGCCTCCCGTTTGCAGGTGAGTCACCATCCGCCCGCTGCGGCCCACCACGTCTACTCCAAGTACGGCTGGACCCTGTGGCAGGAAATCACCATCGCTAGCAAGTTCCGTGGGAAGTACCTCTCCATCATGCCGCTAGGTAAGGGTCTCTCAGCCCAGCCCGCAGTATTCCTGCAACTGGGAATAAGGGGATCACTAACTGCATTCTGCACTGTAACAACAGGGCACAATAGCATCCTCTCCCTCACAGCAGCACAGCTCAAGGCTCCGTTACACTAAGTGCAGTCAGTAGTGGGAGGTTTTGCTGAGATTCAGCTCTTCGACCAGGAGAGTCAGCAAAAGTCTCCCCTTTGGATCCAGGTTCGGCGTTCGCACTGTGCTAGGCAGTGTTTGTTGGCATGTGACAGGCGAGTGTTGACATTTCCCATTAAACTCTCACATTTCCGTCTGGTCATTATCACTTTCAAAGAGTTTTCCGCCGCGCTCCATTCCCGCAACAGCCTGCTGGAGGAAACTTGGAAGCTGACTTCAGTTTCCATCCTCTTCACCAGATCGGCATCCACCATTTTCTGGCAGTCAACAAGTGTTCCCCGTATCAAACCCATCTTCCCCTCGCCACCCATCGTAACAGCCAGTTCCCACGGAAGTGATCTTCCGATCTCCACTCGTTTTTATTCTCCCCTTGTCCAGTCTCTTCCCGCCAATATCCGCGACTCTTCCGACGCCCTCCGTCAGTTTCCAGTTTCCCGGCCCCAACCTTTTCCCTTTCACCATGGATGTCCAATCCCTCTACACCCCCACCAGGATGGCCTGAGGGCACTCCGCTTGTTTCTCGAGCAGAGGCCCAACCTGTCCCCATCCACCACCACCTTCCTCCTCCTCCACCTGGCTGAACTTGTTCTCACATTGAACAACTTCTCCTTTAACTCCACTCACTTCCTCTAAATAAAAGGTGTTGCTATGGGAACCCACATGGGTCCTAGCTATGCCTGCCTTTTCATGGGATATGTGGAACATTCTTTGTTCCAGTCCTCCCTTACCTCTTTCTCTGGTACATTGATGACAGTATCGGTGATGTTTCCTGCTCTCGCCCCAAAATGGAAAACTTTCATTCACTTTGTTTCCAATTTCCACCCTTCCCTCACCTTCACATGGTTCATCTCCGAATCTTCCCTTCCTCGACTTCTCCATCTCTGGGGATAGGCTATTGACAAACACTCACTATAAGCCCACTGCCTCCCACAGCTATCTGGACTAAACTTCCTCCCACCCCGCATCCTGTAAGGACTCCATTCCATTCTTCCAGTTTCTCCGTCTCCGTCGCATCTGCTCTGACGACGCCACCTTTCACACTAGTGCCTCTGATATGTCTTTCTTTTTCCTCAATCGAGGATTCCCCTCCGCCGTGGTTAACGTGGCACTCGACCGTGTCCATTCTATTTCCCGCACCTCTGCTCTCACCCCGTCCCCTCCCTCCCAGAACCATGATAGGGTTCCCCTTATACTCACCTTTCACCCCACCAGCCTCCACGTTCAACGGATCATCCTCCGCCATTTCTGCCACCTCCAGCGTGATCCCACCACCAATCACTTCTTCCCCTCCCCTCCCAGCATTCCGAAGGGACAGCTCCCTCCGCGACACCCTGGTCCATTCTAGTCACTCCCAGCTCCCCCTCCCCTTCCCATGGCATCTTCCCGTGCAAGCGCAGGAGATCTTAACGCCTGTCCTTTTACCTCCTCCCTTCCCACTGTCCAGGGTCCCAAATACTCCTTCCAGGTGAAACAGCGATTTACTTGTTCTTCCTGTAATTTAGTATACTGTATTCGCTGCTCAACATGCGGTCTCCTCGACATTGGGGAGACCAAACGCAGATTGAGTACTCCCGTCCCGCCCGCTCTAGCCCAAGTGGAAAATGTCAAAGAAGGGGTACCGGCAGCAAAACTCAGCGGCAATGGGCGGTAAGGCCACCAATATCGGGGCCATAGAATCTTACAGCACTGAAGGAGGCCATTCGGCACATCGTGCCTCTTTGAAAGAATTATCCAATTAGAGCCATTGCCTTCTTTTCATACAGCCCTGCAATTTTCTAACCTTGAAGTATATATCCAATTCCCTTTTGAAACTTACTGCGAATCTGCTTCCACCACACTCTCAGACAGAGCATTCCAGATCATCATAACTCACTACATTAAAAAATTCTTCTCCGCTCACCTCTGGCCCTTTTGCCAATTACCTTAAATCTGTGTCTTCGGGTTACGGACCCTTCTGTCACTGGAAACAGTTTTTCCTTATCTATCAAAACCCTTCAAGGTTTTGATCGCCTCTATTAAATCACCCCGTCGTCATCTCTGCTCTGAGGAGAACAACCCCAGCTCTTCTCCCAACTCTCCACATGTAACCGAAATCGATCAACCCCGGTACCATTCTTGTAAATCTCCTCTGCACCCTCTCCAAGGCCTTTGATCAGAGTTTACACTGAAGCCTCCCCCACTTTGGGGAAAACCAATTCTGTTAATCTGCAATAAAGACAGAAAATGGTCAAAACGTTCATCAGCATCTGTGGAGAGAGAAAGGTAGGGTTAACGTTTCAGGTTGATGACCTTTCGTCAGAAACTTGCATCCTGTTATCTTAGTGCCATTGCAATGCCCTGGTTACGTCTACATTAACCATATCTCTCAGCCTTTTAAAGACCTGCATTATATCCACTTACAACCTCACTTTCTCAGTCAAAAGAAGTTGCAAAAGGTAAATTAACCCCTTGTGGACTGTTTTGTAAATGAATCTGAATCATCCTTGCTGCTATTTCCGAGAACAGCCTGGCTGCGTTGCTAGGGAGCGGGGCATCGCTCCTGTCTGTGCTCCCGCTGTTAGTCTGCTGGTCTGGTATAACAGAGGTTAGGGTGCAGGGGTACAGAATGCACGGGTTAACTCCAAATAAAAGGATACCTCTGTCCTGTCTGCTCTGATCTCAGCTGCCTCTCATTGTCCCACAGGTGCCATTCACTTACAGTTCCACTGTGGGGGCAACCACTATGTGTGGAGGAAGGTCACCTCCACAGTGCACAACATCATCGTGGGCAAGCTGTGGATCGATCAGGTTAGTGGCAATCTGTCAACAACTCTTTCAAACTCTCCAGAGGCTCAGAACAGAAATAAACTTCTTCCAGTTAAGAGTAGGGAAATTTAGGTTGATCCGGAAGGGTCATTGCACCGGGGAAAAGGGTCCCTCCATTAACTAACACTGGGATTGGAGGACATTCTCCCTGCTCCAGGTTGCACACGCACTTGTTTCCATTGTAACAAAGTACGAACTGAGCTTGCTCCATGATACCGGTGCTCAGAGGGTTAAATTATGAGGCCAGGCTACGTAAACTTGGCTTATAGTCCCTTGACTTTGGGAGATTGTGGGGTGATCTGATTGAAGTTATTTAAAATAGAGCTCTACTCAGAACTCCTTCATGGCAAATGAGCCAAAGGTGGGTAGAGGAAACATTACAAGGACACCCTCAAAAAGCCTCCCTGATAAAGTGCAACATCCCCACCGACACCTGGGAGTCCCTGGCCAAAGAGCGCCCTAAGTGGAGGAAGTGCAACCGGGAGGGCGCTGAGCACCTCGAGTCTTGTTGCCGAGACAATGCAGAAAACAAGCGCAGGCAGTGGAAGGAGCATGCGGCAAACCAGTCCCACCCACCCTTTCCTTCAACGACTATCTGTCCCACCTGTGACAGGGACTGTGGCTCTCGTATTGGACTGTCCAACCACCTAAGGACTCATTTTTAGATTGGAAGCAAGTCTTCCTCGATTCCGAGGGACTGCCTATGATGATGGTATTTAAAATGTGAAAAGTATTCGATAGGGTAGATGCAGAGAAACTATTTCCTCTCGGGAATCAAGAACAAGGGGACATAATCTTAAAATTAGAGCTAGGCCGTTCAGGAGGGAAATCACACATTGGGGAGTAGAAGTTTGGAATTCTCTCACCCAAAAGGGTGCTGGGTCATTAGAAGCATTCAGGACTGAGATCGATGTAGTTTTGTTGGGTAAGAGTATCAAGGGATGTGGAGCGAAGGCAGGTAAATGAGGTGCAGATCAGGCAAAATCTAATTGAATGGTAGAACAGGCCTGGGGGCTGAATGGTGTACTTCTATTCCTATGTTCCGTGACCATAACACATACCAAATTTAAAAAGGTCCACTAGATTAATTGCATCCCAATTGCTCTAAGCATTGCATGCTGGCCCGGTAGGTCTAAGTATGGTGCAAAGCCTGGTCTGAACAGTCAGCTGATCGTGGGTAGAGCAGCAAT
Organism: Pristiophorus japonicus; assembly: GCF_044704955.1. Taxonomy (NCBI): domain Eukaryota; kingdom Metazoa; phylum Chordata; class Chondrichthyes; family Pristiophoridae; genus Pristiophorus; species Pristiophorus japonicus. Next base: position 181,206,025 of record NC_091984.1, read on the forward strand.
GGGTGTTCCAACTGGTCCTGATGCCCTCAGACTTTTGTTGGAAAGTTCGTTTGCTTGTATGTTGGGTGAGGACATGATTGGGCTTGGCTCTGATTTCAGCCCCCTCCCCCTCCCCATCCCCATCCCCAATGGAATAGTCCAGCATCAATTGCTGGCTTCAGGGGAGCAGAGCTGGGGGAATAAAGGTACCAAACACACGCACATACATTGTAGAAATTGTACTGTGTCGGGAGGGTGGGGAGTACTGTGCTCGGTCTTTGTGCCCTTGGTCACAATCTACATCTCAGTCAGCACTGCATCAGTATTGAGTGGTCTCGACATCAGTTGTGAGGCCTAAGAAGAGATTAGAGCAAGGAGACAGCTCTGTTCCTAGGTCAAAGCCTGAGGGGGTCATGGAGGAATTTTCCAGATTATTTTTTCCCTAATTGGCCCTGGGTTCTTTTCTGCCTTTTGCCTCTCCCAGGAGATTACATGGCTGCAGAGCAGGTAGAGGAAGTGTTTAGTCGTGATGCTCCAACCATTATGAGGGTGGGGCAGGCTTTGCTGGATCAACTTTCCTTTTCCTGACAGTTATGTTTATATGTTCGTATTAAGATTCTGATATAAGATTCTGAGGGTGATTGACAGGGTAGATGCTGAGAGGTTGTTTCCCCTGGCTGGAGAGTCTATAACTAGGGGTCACAGTCTCAGGATAAGGGGTCATAGAAACATATAGAAAATAGGTGCAGGAGTAGGCCATTCGGCCCTTCGAGCCTGCACCACCATTCATATGATCATGGCTGTTTAAGACTGAGATGAGGAATTTCTTCACTCAGAGGGTTGTGAATATTTGGAAATCTCCACCCCAGAGGGATGTAGATGCTGAGTCTCTGAGTATATTCAAAGCTGAAATAAATAGATATTTGGACGCTATGGGAATCAAGGGACATGGGGATTGGGCGGGAAAGTGGAGTTGAGGTCGAAGATCAGCCATGATCTTATTGAATGGTGGAGCAGGCTTGAAGGGCCATATGGCCTACTCCTGTTCCTAATTTTTATGTTCTTGTGAACTAGTGTGGTAACTAGTGTGGTAGCGTGTGACGGCACACACCCAAACTTCACTCCAGAACAGGCAGGTCCAACTTTATAAATCCGGTTCATTATGAAATACTGTTTAAAGGAAGACTAGGTTCCAGCTCCTGTCCGCAATATTAACACTGGTCTCTATAATTACCACCTTTTGCCGAGTCTGAAACTAAGCATAACTGGGGATTGGGGCCAAGCTTCATGCTCGAATCATGATGAAAGTGCATTAAACATATCGATGCCCAGTGTCTCCATATAAATAAACACAGAAGTAAGCGGAGAAATTTATTTTTTAATTAAAATCCGACCTTTATCCTGTTTTTATTTTTGAAATGACCAGGCAGCCCACTCACCATACAATTCAGAACCAGAGTTAGCAGTAGCAGTGACATCAGCAACACAGACTATGATTAGTCCTGTTTATTAAATGAGTGACTGGGACTCCCAGAGCTCTGCCTCTCTGTGGATTGGACTAAGGCAGGTAATCTTTGGATCTACTTTGCGAATCATTATCAATGTCCTCGGACAGATTATAAAATCAGATCCAATTCTCACTCAACTAGAGGACATCAATCAATGGCACTGTTGTGAGTAAAAGTTTGCTGCAGATTCTATGTATAACTGTGCTCTCTGCCCTTCAGTCGGGAGAGATCGATATCGTGAATAACAAGACGAAGGACAAGTGTCAACTCAAATTCAGTCCCTACAGCTACTTCTCGCGGGACTGTGCCAGGAAGGTGAGTGCCACCTTTATTCTGCCCCTGTACTGAGGAAACTTTCCAGCTGAAAATTCGGCACCTTTACTTTGGTAAATAAGAGTGTTTTTTTTTTACTTTTCTCTTGGTGCTAACTTATTTTGGAATCATTCAGTACCCGTGAACAAACTTCATAAAGATTGTCACCAAAAATAATGCAGCAATAGCTCAGTGGGTAGCACTCTCGCCTCTGAATCAGAAGGTTGTGGATTCAAGTCCCACTGCAGGGACTTGAGCACAAAAAAATCTCGGCTGACACTCCAGTGCAGTACTGAGGGAGCGCTGCACCATCAGAGGTGCTGTCTTTCGGATGAGACATTAAACCAAGGCCCTGTTTGCTCTCTTGAGTCGACGTAAAAGATCCCATAGCACTATTTCGAAGAGGAGCAGGGGAGTTATCCCCGGTGTCCTGGCCAATATTTATCCCTCAATCAACATAACAAAAAAACAGATTATCTGGTCATTATCACATTGCTGTTTGTGGGAGCTTGCTGTGCGCAAATTGGCTGCTGCGTTTCCTACACAACAACAGTGACTACATTTCAAAAGTACTTCATTGGCCGTAAAGTACTTTGAGACGTCCAGTTGTCTCTGTGCAAGCTTGGTTTTCATTGCAGCCGTTTGGGATTTTAACCGTCCCTCTCCACCACCCCCCATTTCTCCATTCTTCAGTAAATTTCTCCCTCCCTTCCCCCTCCATTTTGAGCCATTTTGCTACCTCCAAAAATTTCCAGGAGAGTGAGCTATGCTCTGTATGTGGGGGGGGAAGAGAATGTCTGATCTTAGAAGATCATCTTGCTCACTCTCTGGCTGAATCATACAACGCAGAAGGAGGCCATTCAGCCCATTGTGCCTGTGCTGGGTCATTGAAAGAGCTATCCAATTAGTCCCTGCACCTCCCCTTTAGTCCTGCAATGTTTTCCTTTTCAAGTATTTATCCAATTCCCTTTTGAAAGTTAGTATTGAATCTGTTTCCACCACTCTGTTGTGTGAAAACGCTTGGAGATAGTTGTGCAGAAAGGAGGGAATGGGAGAGACAGGAATTTCCTGCTCATTGTCTCACTAGCACACAAGAATTATCCAAATTACTAGGATATCTAATTGTTTATTAAAGGACAGTGTAAAAGTCCCAATTCATGGCTGAGCTGGGTTCTGCCTACAGACATCCCGAGGAAAGCGATCCCTCCAAGGGCACTGCAACTCCCAGCAGTCATTTTGAGGGTAGTCAGTTATTGGGAGCCGAGGCAGGTTGCCTGATTTCTCTCCACTGTTAATGGTGTGCGGAACAGGGAGACTCAACTGAGCAAAGAGGAGAAAAGCTCTGGTCACTTATGATTGATGTTGGGTTTCTCATTGCCGATTGACTTGTGCCTTGAGTACACGACCATATCAAGGGAGCAGTGCCCTGGAATTCCAGGCTGGTTCTCCAGGTCTCCCAACGTAATGCCGGGGGAAGACTGGTGGAACCCCCTAGAGAACAGCAGTTTAGGCCATTTCTCCGATGACTCCGGAGTTATGCCGGGAGACCTGGACAACCCCCATGGATTGTTTGCTGGGTTCTTGCATGGATTCTTAGCCTGGTATGTAGCTCAAGCTTTGAGAATCTTGCATATCGCTCTTTAAATTAAACCTTTGATGTCGACTCTTCCTATCATTGTGAAGCAGAATTCACCAACCGTTGGATTATTTACCCACTAATAGGGAACGTGAGCTGGGTTTAGACCGTTGTGAGACAGTGTGGTTTCACCCTACTGACGATGTGTTGTTGCAGTAGCCTTTTATCCATTTAAAGTTTGAGATGATTTTGGCCCCAAGCCGGCAGAAACGAGTCATCACTCACTATAAAATCTTTAAGGCTGTCATCATATGCCTTCTGCACGCGCCTCTTCCCACCCAACCTCATCTAACCCTATCACCATGTCCTTCTATTCCGTTCTCATGTACTTATCGAGCTTCCCCTTAAATATAACTATTCTATTCGCCTCAGCTACTTCACATAGTGGAGACGTAAAGGTTTTGCTTAAACTTTCTTGGTTCAGAGAGTATTTATCTTGAACTTTGAACGGGCTTAATGGGCCAAATGACCTATCCATAGTCCATGCCCACTGAGGTTCCTCCGCATTTATTGGTGATGGTACGGGAAGAACTCTATGAGCTAGTTGCTATTCGAGGTGGTACAGGAGGCCTGTTGCACATCCCTTGCGGTGATGGTACAGTTAGAACTGAATGGGTAGGTCCTGTCTAATAACGGTGTAGGTAGGATTTGTAGGAGTGTCTGTCTATAGAGTTACCACTACCTGTAAGCTTTCATCCCATCGACCGTGCCGCGTCAAAATATGATGAAACCACATGATAGGGGGTGATGGGGTGACTAGACTGATGCAGTAAAGGTCTGAGTTTGGGGAAGTCCTGTGTAACGTAATGAAAGGACACTTTTTCTCTGGGTGCAATCAGGTAACAGGCGTGGTGTCAGACCCGGAAGGCAAAGCTAACTACATCCTGTCGGGGACATGGGACGAGAAGATGGAGCTTGCGAAGATTGTGCAGAGCAGTCAAGGTGGAACCTGCGCCGAGGGCCGACAGAAAACCGTCTACCAGACCCTCCCACTCAAAGTGCTCTGGAGGAAGTACGCACTTCCGTGAGTATTGACCACTGACTTCACAAGCTGACTGCCTAGTATAGATCAGTCAGACGTCATCTTAAGCATTGGCAGGTTCCGAATGCAGCAATTCACACTATCCCGGACAAACTCCTTCACTCACTTCTTCCCAGTTATACTTAGCCCCTGGAGAGCCTGTTCCCAGCAGAGACGATTAATCCTTTCACAATCTTCCTTCCACTTACAGCTACAACTGTGCGCAGGCATGAACACTAGTTGCCTGTCCACCATCTCAGTCATGCGACGTGCAACCGCACAAGCGATAATGATTTCGTCGTTGGTTACAAAATTATACAAGATATCAAACAGGATCTGATGAAACAGCGTGGACCCGCACAGAACTGCTTCCCAATGGCCTAGCAGGCAAAGACCCAGTGTATACCAAGCCACGCAGACCAGAAGGTCCCAAGGTCCATTTTTTGTGCTGAATTCGATAATTTCAGTCAAGGTAGCAGTTGGGTTGCAATATTTAGTCTTTGCCTAGAAAGCAAAGTCAGACCAGTTTGCCCCCTAACCTTGATCACTATTTACTCCCCCCACCTCACAAAGTATAAATATGTGGATATTGGGTAAAGTCTTATTTTCGGGCTTGGTTGTGATAACTCTATTCTGAGGCCTATCTGGGCTCACACGTGGATGAGGGTCCAGAGAAAATGAAACGCAGTGTGAATCAGTGCACTTGGGAGAAGAGGTCACCCAGCTCTTCAAAACCCCCACGTCTTATTCAGCACTTACCAAGGTCACTTACCTCATCGTTGCCCGCCTCCGCTCCTACCTAGCCCCCAATGCCAATGAAACCCTCATCCACTCTGTGGCACCACTTGATCTCTCCAATATCTTACTTGCCGGCCTCTGATTCTTCACCCTCCATAACTTTGTTCACAATTCAGTTGGCTCTACCCTGTTGCTCACCATGTCCATACTCACTGTCTCCCTGCCCCTAATGGATTGATTTTGTTGTCATCACTCCATGATCCTGCCCTACCCTATTTCTGTCATCTCCTCCAGCCTTGCATCTCCTTCTGCACCCCTCGGTCCTTCAACTCTGTCTATCCTGCCCTCCTGCGGCCCCATCATTGGTGGTAGCACCTTCAGCCGCCTCTGCCCCACACAATTGGAGTTCCCTCCCTCAATCCCATCATCGATCCACCTTTATATATCTCAGAAAATATTTTTTCAACCTCTCGCACATGGCTCGCTATTCATTCCTTTATTTTTTTTTGTCCCTTCTGTAAAGCACCCTGGGCCATTTTCTGTGTTAAAGGTGCTATATAAATGCAAGTTCTTGTTACTGTGCTTTACACACCCCGTTAAGTCATTGTTATCTTTAGGGACGTGCAAGGCACCTCCAGCCACAGCGATCCCACACACCTTGTGACCTGAGGCCTAGATGGGTGTTCGGAACATAGGAACAGGAGGAGGCCGTTCAAGCCCCTCGAGTTTGTTCCGTCATTAAATTCAGTCGTGTCTGATCTGTATCTCAACTCTATTTACCCGCCTTTGCTCCGTATCCCTTGATAGCTTGGCCCCACACAAATATATTAATCTCAGTCTCGAAAATGTAAATTGACCCAGCAGCCACTTGGGGGAGATTTCCACCACCCTTTGTATGAAAAGTGCCTCCTGATTTCAGTCCTGAATGGCCTAGCTCTGATTTTAACATTATGCCCCCTTGTTCTGGATTCCCCCGGCAGAGGTAATCGTTTTTCCGTATCTACACTATCGAATCCTTTAATCATTTTAAATACGTCGATTAAATCACCCTTCAACTTTCTACACTCGAGGGAATACGAGCCTAGTTATGGAACCTGTCCTTGTAATTTAACCCTTCAAGCCCTGGTACCATTCTGGTGACGCAGCACTGCAGTCCTTTCCCAAGACTATGTATACGGTTGCTTTGCCCGGAGGCCCAGTAACAGTCTGTCCTTCTATTGCAGCGAGAATGCAGAGAACATGTACTACTTCTCCGAGCTGGCGTTGACCCTGAACGAAGCGGAGAGTGGGACAGCACCGACTGACAGCCGCCTGCGACCCGACCAGCACCTGATGGAGAACGGCGAGTGGGAGGAGGCCAATGTGGAGAAGCAGCGATTGGAGGAGAAGCAGCGAGCCGTGCGGCGTCTGAGGGAGGCGGAGGCGGTCGAAGCGTTGGAGGAAGGTGAGCACCCGAGTGCCTTGGTTACGGCCCAGCCACGACTGGAAGTGGATCTGGGCGTTGCTGTGATGCCGAATTCTGACCTTTCACTTCTGGCACCAGGGTTTAGCCTCCGATAGCCATCAGTGGACGGCAATGAAATGCGTGCAGGAGGCATCAATCCATCTCCCAGCGGACATCAGGCTCCGAGTACAATGCAGACGAGGGACAATTCATTCACCCAGTCACCTTAGCAGTGGACATTGAGATTAGGGCAAAGGAGAAAAATCACACTGAAGAAAGGGGGTGTGTTCACAATATTGGGAACTGACTTATTGCCAGAGGTGTGCGTAAGGAACTTTGACTTGCTGTGTTAGCCATGGCACAGTGGGTAGCACTCTCGCCTGAGTCAGAAGGTTGTGGATTCAAGTCCCGCTCTAGGGACTTGAGCGCATAATCTAGGATGGCATCGTAGTACAGTTCTGAGGGAATGCTGCACTGTCGTTGGTGCCATCTTTCAGATGCGATAAACCGAGTCTGCCCTCTCAGGTGGTCGTGAAAGATCTCTCGCCACTTTTTCGAAGAAGAGCAGTGGGAGTCTCCCCGGTGTCCTGGCCAATATTTATCCCTCAACCAACATCGCTAAAAAAACTGGTCACTGTGGAACCTTGCTGTGCATACATTGGCTGCTGTGTTTCCTCCATTATAACAGCACCTACACTTCCAAAGTGCTTCATTGGCTGTGAAGCGCTTTGGGACACCCTGAGGTTATGAAAGGCGCTATATAAATGCAAGTTCTTTCTTTCACAGGCAAGGAACATGAAGCCTACAAACCGGTGTGGTTTGAGAAGAAAGAGGACCCCATCACCGGAGAGGAGGAGTACGTTTACAAAGGTGGTTACTGGGAGTGCAAGGAGACAGGCGACTGGAAACTGTGCCCAGATATCTTCTGAGCACCGTCGACTCCAGCCCCAAGGACTTCAGAGTCTCCCCGGTCACCGACGGGAGAGGAAAGGAGAGCCACGAGCCTCCAATGTGGAACTGAAAACAGCGGAAACATACAGGGCAGCTTTCTGGTCCAGACAACATCAATGCACATGAACACCACGCCCCACCCCCACCCCCCCAGACAAGGATATGCAACGCAGAAGACCCACGGACAGTTGTTAGGCTAAGGATGTCCGGGGAGTAAAAGCGATGGGTTGCTTGGGGAGTGGGCATGAGCACCAGTATTTTAACAATCAGATTATCCCCCCCCCCCCGGTACACATCCCCACCCCCGCCCCTCCGCTCCGCACATTTGGGTGTGAAGGAGATGATTGTTAGTTACCACAACCTTTCCCTGACCAGAGATTTTTTTTAAATGATAGTCAGCTGGAGTTAGATTTTACTATTTAAACCAAATGAACAGGACAGAGCACTGGCAGAGGGGTTTGACGGCAGGCATCCTGTGTTTGGAGACGGGTGGGGCTTGTTCAGTATCCAGTGGAGATTCGACCCCGGGTCCTGCCAGTCTTTGCATCAAGCGATGGCAACACTCATAGAATCAAAAGACGTAGACTTAGAAAAGGACAGCAGCCGAGAGGGGAAAAGGCCATCGGTAAGGCATCCTGAGACTCGAAATAAGCATAAAAACTATCTTTACAAAGTCGGTGAATTACGTTTATGGAGCGTGAAGCGTAGATTGTTCCAGCCAGGGTTTGTAGAACGCTGTCCTGTTTCTTTACCTTGTTTGGCTTATGAGTAGATCAGCTGATCTGTTATCCTTTAGATCTGCTTAGAACCTCACATTTTCATGCTTCTGGGACTTCATTGCATAATTGCGGCAGTCAGGTAGTTCATTGCAAGAAGTGTGGAGATTTGCATAGTTTGTCACACCAATCACTTGCCCTAACTACAGATGTATGATCAGCGATGCTCTCCATCTCACCATCTTTAGCGGATTGGCTGCACTTTCCACCCCACACACCCACCATAGATAGGCTGCGCGGTGACTGATGCTGCAGGTCGCCCTGTGCTCCCGCTACCCTGAACTACTGCTGAAGCAGCATTCTGTGTGAGGGTAGGGCTTGATCTCTCCCTTCTAATCCACACAATGGATCAAGCACAGCTGCCAAGATTTGCAGGACATGCTGACCGCGTGCTGGCTTTCTGCCTTGCTCCTTGCCGGTGACACCCGACCTTTCAGTGTCAAAATAGTTCCTGAGTGAACTTCAAAGAATATGCCCACCATAGGCAGGGATACAAAATAAAACAGCAGTGATGACCTCCTTTGAAAAGCCAGATGTTTACAATGGTGTGTGCCGTGGTTTCAGGATCATTGTGAGTCTAGCTGATGGGGATATCCTTTGGAAAGGTGTTCTCCCTGGTCCAGTGGGGTGGATGTGACAGGGTATCATCTTCGAAACCGTCTTACGCTGGTGATTTACTGCCTGACCACAAGACAGCGGATCTTGTAAGCCTGGCTCACCCAAGGGTTATTTTTCGATAAATCGCGTCTCTTTGTATTACATCTTGATGAGCTTCTGGTTTAAGCGGGGGAGAATTGATATATTTAACAAGAAAAAAAAAGTGACAAACAATCTCTGGCCACTGGAGTGACTGCTCGTGGATCGCACAAGGGTTCCACTGCCAGCTGTTTGCTGCACTGGATGAGGGTCGGACTGCTGCTCACATCCACAATCCCACAAGGTTGCCGCGATGACACGAAGCAGGGCGGCCAGCTGACGTCACTGGAGCAGGGACACACAGCGTCCTAACTACAACTCGCGTTGGAAACTGAGCTCTTATCTCCTGAGAGTGACTCCCAGACCCTCGGGATAACGGGATTGTTCCCTCACTTGACAAACGCTCCAATTCAGCGCTCCTTCCCTTGGTGCTCCCACTGCACGTTTCCCGCCTTGTGGCCGAGTCCACGCTGAAATAAAATGCCAGTGGTATTTCGGCCTGTGGTGGTGGCCAAGTGTCAGACTAGAGTTCTGCAGCAGAGGCTGACTGCGTCCCCTGGTGCATTGGAGGCGGCGTGGCAAGAGATGTAGTGAAATCTATACATTAGGATAGTGGATCTTTGTTTAGCTCCAAAACAGGGCAACCCATGGTTTGTTACTGAGGAACTGGTGTGACACAAAGACTGGCAGTGGAAAATAAGACTGTACACACATGCCTCCTCAGACTGGTACCCATTCACAATACCAGCTGGGTCGAGTGCACTGTCACTGGCGCATGACTGGAAAAGATCACATTAGGTTCAGATGAAGAGTTTGCTTCATCCGATTGGATCTTCTTATAGAATGCCACCCTTACTGCCTTTCCTTAATGTTCACCCAAGCAGGCAGACTGAGGCCCTCAGTTTAATATCTCAGCTAAAGGAAAGTGTCTCCAACAATGAGTTACTGCACTGGAGTATCAACGTATACATTGAGAAGGTACCTGCTCACTGAATCTTGTGATTAAACAGCAGTACAGCCCTGTATAGTTCCGAGTGGTGAGTCCTTGTGGGCCCGACGTCAAGAAGAGGAACGTTCTCCTCTACCGTGCTCGGCTCAGCTCCCAATCTCAGTCATATGCAGCGATGGCAGAATCTCCCCAGGAGGAGGTTCGAGGGTTGATGAGAATCTATTGGGAGCTGGCTGAGGGGGCCATGGAGAGAGTCTGGTAGCAGACCAATTGGATCAAGGCCGAACCCAGAAATAAAGAGAAGATTTAGAATATAAGCCGTTCATTGGATCGTAAGTTCCTGAGCAGGGAAAGATTGCCTGAATTGACCCAGTCAGTCCCTTGATTCCATTGTTGCTGTGTTTTGTGCTTTGACTGTTGGGAGATATTTTGTGTGGTTCTGGTGACATCATGCAGTCCTGCTGCAGTGATACCATGAACAGGGATCTTGTTTTGTGGTTGAAAATCCCCAATTAGAAAGTCACAGAGGAAGCCTTCTACACTAAATGTCTGCTTCCAACCAGCAGTTCAGAAGCTTTTAACAGGAACAGGCAGTTACAGAGAGAGACTGATAGGTCTATGGGTGCCCCTCTATAACATTTAGGATTGAGTACCACTAATCATGTGCCCAAGCACTAATTTTCCTTCCAAATCAAATCTCCAGGCAGCCTAAGCATCTGATGATTTCAGACCCAGAAAAACATGTGGGCTGCACTGACTCTGCAACTTCCTCTATCATTATTCCCTGTCGTGAGCCATTGGCTCACTAGTCTGTCCGTTCCCTCCCGCCCATTCCTCCATCAGTGCGAGAGCTTTCTGACCGTTTTGGGTCTACCTTCTGGAATACTTGCCCCACTTCCCCCCTTCTTTCCTCCTTTAAACACCACCTGCAAACTTACCTACTTGACTATGTCTTTGGTCACCTCATTCCCCCCTCCCCCTCCCCCACTTCTGCTAAGCGTCCATTTGTACTCCTCCTCAAAGCACTTTGGGATGTTGTTTTCTATATTGAAGGCACTTTATTAATGGTAGTGTGTTGACTGAAATCTCTCACCTGGAAAATTTAGTTAATTTCACACAAGCAGGAGGTCACCCCTTGGCACATTTCCGTGATATTTGAACTCCTGCAATTACAGACCCTTCCAAACACCCCTTTTTCTGAAATCCTTCACATCCACTGTTAACCCTGACCTCTCCTCACAGAGCCAAAGGAGTTCTGTAGCTGGGTTGACGCATTGATGTTGGACCGACTAGCGATAGGTGTAGCCGAATTATTGGACAAGTTACCTGCTGGTTTATAATGGGAATGAGCTGTGGGAAAATTAACGGACCACAGAGAGCATGTATTAATGACTTGGCAATCCCTGCAGTCTGCTGAGCATTTACACTTGAGTTGTTTTCAGGAACCAGTTCCCCAGCGAATCAGAATGAACAATAAGAAGCACTTCCCTTGGCTGTTTTCACTCTTTAACCAGGTGCTCGTGCCCTCTTTGCATTATGTATACAGTGGAATCATGATATACACTTACAATCATGTCTAGATGGAGTGCGGACGCCTTGTCATAATAACATTTCCTTTTAAAGACGCAATGTATTTATACTGTGATGTACCTGCAGTTTTTTTACATAGTAACTCCCACCCGTCAGCTGGGCTGTCGAGAAGAGGGGCTGAGTGCAAATCAGATGGTTCCACCCAGGGATGAGAGAAAATCAAAGAGAGGGAATTGCCCCCCCTCCGTCCCATGCCCCATACCCGTCACTATTGAGATGTTCGGAGGCAGTGGCAGGCCTAGGGAGGACTGCACAGCTGACCTTTTGACCGGGAAATGTGCGACTCCTTTCCGCCAGTCTTCACAGAGCCTTCAAACTCTTGTTAAGAAACCCCATCACTGACTGACGGGGACAGACCGAGATTCAAGAATTGGCCAATATGTATATATAGATTCCACTGTACCCATGGCCCTTTGAACAGCAGGATTTGTTCTCTGTTGTACAGTATTTAACTCTGAATCTAACTTGCCACAGCACAGACGTAGCTTCTTTCTTCCGATAGATTTGTAGAGCGTTGGGGCATTAGCTTGCCACCAGCGGTTGTGAATAACTTGTGAAAAAAAAGTACCCAAATAGACCATGTATATATTTGCATTATTTAAACTGTTTAGAACATAAAACTGAGGTTGTGTAGATCTGCAGTTTACACTTGAGATTGACTAGTAACATATTTGTAATATTGTTAAGATTTGCATATCAATAATGTCAAAACAGCACTGTCCACCCTGAGTGAATCCATCCTACCTTGAGGAGAAATGTGAGATGAAGGGAAAGCTAAGATTGTTGGTCTGATGATGACTTAAATCTCTGGGAAGAAATGGAAGCTTTGAAGTTGTTTGATGGACTGCTACCACAATGTGTTGGGCCCCCCCCCCCCCTCCTCACCCACTCTCTCCCAGGTCTCCTGCTTTTATTCCCCTCCATTTTCAGCCCCCTTCTGCTGCCTCTCACGACCCCCTTCAGCCAGGAGAGCAGCATGGTCTGACCTGCAAATCTCTTCACTTCTCCTCCCTCTGCCCCTCACATCCCATCCATGCTGCTCTATGATTGGTCGACAGGTGGTGTGTGTGTGTGTGCACAATCCCATTGCCTTTCACCCTCCCCTACCCCCATGGAGGGCACAAGTGCCTCCGATAATTCCTCCTTGCTGAGATGCCTTCAGAATGGGATTTTAAATACATGCTGCTTGCACAGGTAGTGCGGGTGGAGGACAACACTCTACTGATCGAGTCACCAGGCTTCCCTGTTTAGAGACATTTAGTGACGAGTCGACTGGGCACCATTAGATGGTAAGCAGTCCTTGACTGGATGAAGCACTGTATCAAAGCTACATGGGGCAGATTGTAGGCCCTCACCCAGGGCTCCTGTACGTCTGAGATGGTTCTGGTAGTTTTATAAGAAAATGCAGTAAACCCCTCTTCCAAGAAGTGCAGAGAGAAAGAGCTTTTGTGAAACATTCACCACAAGGAACATTCGCCCTTGCTGACCCTGATGAGACCACCAATGCTTTGCGCCCTACCCCTCAGCAGAGTCTCAGTTTAAAAGTTCCTGTCAGCAAAGGTTATGAACCTTGGAAATGCAAAATACTTTTTTTGGGAGGAGGGAAGAGGGTTGAACCAAATCCAAAGGGCTGTTGCTTCACTTTGAAGCTGACGCTGTGGATTTCTCTTCAAAGTTAAACACGAGTCCTTCAGCTAAAATATCTGTACCTTGGACAGGTCTAGGTTGAGCAGCACAGTTTTAGGACTGTCCAGCTCCTTCAAACCAGAAACTTGCTCCGTTGGACAGGCTGTTGAGATGTCTGGTTCTCTAATTATTATAATAAGCCAATCAAGCCACAATAAAATGAAGTAGACCTCATGGGACAATGATGGTTCCCTCTGCCTTCCATTAGAACTGATGAAAGGCACCTTGAACCTTCGCCTTCTCACTAGAGCTGAGGTACCCCTGTTGCTGCCATTTTGCAGGATATGCTTTTGAAGTCCATCTCAGTGGAGATGGTTTCATTTATATCTTGCTTTGAGGATCTACACAATAATGAGTGACCACCTCCCCTTCAACAAGTAAAAAGTAGGACCTGGACCTGGTCGTAAATAAGAGGTTAGGTGCAGGTACCTGTGGAGGACATGAAAGCCTACTATCTAAAGGTGCTAAAACATAATGCCGCAATCTCAATACTGGATCCAAGTGACCATTTTATCTGGATGTCTGGATACCCTGCACCTGCCCCCGAGCCCCATTCTAAATGTTTGCCAACCGGGCAACTTGTTGAGCTCACAAGCAACTGGATTGCGCTCTGTACCAGATCAGGTGGGGCCCACCTTCTCTCATTTGATGATCAGATGGTATTTCCAACTCTTGATTCATATTTTAAGACTCCCGTTTCAGCGGGATAACACTGGGAAGTTATTCCCACCACAGTAGACTTGAATAAGGGACAGACGCCACAAACATGGGTGGGTTGTGCAAGAATGATCAGTGTGTCTTTACTATGGAACACTTTGGTCACCCACTGAAGACCACCTCCAACCCTCGAGGACAAGGGGCCAACACGACAGTACAACAGTAAACATTGAGATATATTCAGTATGGAGAGATTGCTAATTTTTTTAATTGAGTTGGTTCTCATTGTTAGTGCAGTAAAGCTCAATGATGGTTATGCCTTTCTCTAATTCTACTTTGTGATATTCAATGGTAGAAATTGTTCAGCAAATCTAGCTTGCAGAGACCACACAACAGAATAGTGTGTATTTTCAATGGTGCAAAGATATGTTCTGTGCTCAAAGTGCTAATCAAGCTCTTCCCATGTACTTGTATAACCTGCTTAATTATGCAAGCAGCCAAAGCTCCTTATTTTCTATGTAAATTTGAATTGCTTAAAGAAATATATTTACATACATTAATCAATTATTTGCATAAAGTTTGGGCCTTCTGGGTGTACTCACCTGCTCATTTGCATATTTCACCACAGTTTGAACTCTGATCTAACCAGCACCAATCAAAATCCACGCTGAACTGACAGACAGGGCAGCAGAACACACCTTGTGAGATTAAAGACAAAAATGCCAAAAATGTAGAAATAAAATAAATTCAGAAATAAAGAGCATAGTTGTGTTGGTGCTTTGTGATGTCTCACTCATGTAACTTAGTTCTTAATTAAAGCAAGTTTGGACACTGGCTCAGTGTATACTGCTGTCTCGGCACATCGGTGGAATGCTTCAGAATACAGTGAAGATCCAAATATAACGATGATTGGGTTTGAGAGTGGTTTTGTTAAATCTGAAACTGGGGTCTTAAACCAGAACAAAGCAAACTACGTAGGTATGAGGGGCGAGATGGCTAAGGTAGGTTGGGAAACTAGATTACTAGAAACTAGGTTTGACAGCAGAAAAGCAATGGCAAACATTTAAAGAAATGATTCATAATTTGCAACAAGTATACATTCCCTTAAGAAATAAAAGCACCATGGGAAAAATGGTCCAACCGTGGCTAACAAGAGAAATTAAAAATAGTATATTATATTATTGGAGGACTGCTAATGTACCTTTGTTTAAAAAAAAAACAGGAGAAAGGGATAGACCAAGTAATTATAGGCCAGTCAGTCCATGTGCTGGGAAAATTATTGGAAAAATTCAGTCAGCATGGATTTGTTAAGGGAAGGTCGTGTCTGGCTAACTTGATTGAATTTTTTGAGGAGGTAACCAGGAGGGTCGATGATGGCAGTGCGTATGATGTATATGGATTTTAGCAAAGCTTTTGATAAGGTCTCACGTGGCAGACTGGTCACGAAAGTAAAAGCCCATGGGATCCAGGGCAAAGTGGCAAGTTGGATCCAAAATTGGCTAAGAGGCAGGAAGCAATGGGGTAATGGTTAATGGGTGTTTTGTGATGGAAGGCTGTGCAGTGGGATTCCGCAGGGCTCAGTGCTGAGTCCTTTGCTTTTTGTGGTCTTTATCAATGACTTGGACTTGAATGTTGGGGGTATGATTAAGAAGTTTACAGATGACACTAAAACAGCCTGTGTGGTTGATAATGAAAAAGAAAGCTGCGGACTGCAGGACGATATCAATGTACTGGTCAGGTGGGCAGAACAGTGGCAAATGGAATCTGTCTATCTCAGCCTTGAATATATTCACTGACTCAGCTTCCACAGCTCTCTGAAAATTCTAAAGCTACATGCCGCTCTGAGAGACGAAATTCCTTCTCCTCTCCGTTTTAAATGGGCGACCCCTTATTCTGAAACTATGCCCTCTAGTTCTAGCTTCCCCCACGAGGGGAAACAACCTCTCAGCATCTACCCTGTCAAGCCTCAGAAACATATATATTTCAATAACATCACCTCTCGTTCTTCTAAATTGCAATGAGTAGAGGCCCAACCTGTTCAACCTTTCCTCATAAGACAACCCCTTCATCCCAGGAATCAACCGAGTGAACCTTGTCTGAACTTCCTCCAATGCAAGTATATCCCTCCATCAGTTGCAGGTCGGGGCCATAAAAGGAACGGCAAATGGCAGCCCTGGAGGAGCGTGGCGGCCCCGACCTGTGAGAAACCATCAGCGGCAGGTCGGGGCCATAAGAGGAGCGCCGAGCGGTGGCCCTGGAGCAGCATGGCAGCAGACCACGGCAAGGTACAGCGCGAGCTGGTGCAGGAAGGCGACGGCAGCGAAGAGTGATGTCAAGGTCCAGATCGGTGATTGGAGCGTGGGCAGATACAGCAGGAACGGCGAGATCGGGGCCCAGGAGTGGTGAGAGATTGTAGAGGGATGTGATCGGGGTCCAGGAGCAGCATGGGCCAGCCCACATTGCGATATATGTGTGCGCTCGGTCTGTGCAGCAGAGCAGGTCTCCAGTCATCTTGGGTAATCTTTGCCACTGGACCAAGACCTAGCTCTGTCAAACCCGTGTGGTGGCTGGTGTGCAACGACCACCACATGTTAACAAAATTCACGCACAGGCATCTTCTGCCCTTCAAGATGTAGTTCGGGATCTGGAATATTATATCCTTCATTGAAACACCTGTGAACTCATCTCTTTTTGGCATGGAAGCAAGTCATCCTCGTTTTGAGGGACTGCCTATGATGATCCCTCCTTTAAATAAGGAGACTAAGTCTGTATGTAGCACTCTAGGTGTGGTCCCACCAATGCCCTGTACAGTTGTAGCAGGACTTCCCTACTTTTATACTCTATTCCCCTTGC
Source organism: Pristiophorus japonicus (assembly GCF_044704955.1). Lineage (NCBI taxonomy): Eukaryota > Metazoa > Chordata > Chondrichthyes > Pristiophoridae > Pristiophorus > Pristiophorus japonicus. Next base: position 181,222,821 of record NC_091984.1, read on the forward strand.
AATAAAGGCCAACATTCCATTTGCCTTCCTAATTACTTGCTGTATCTGTATGCTAACTTTTTGTGGTTCATGTACGAGGACACCCAGATCCCTCTGTACCACAGCATTCTGTAGTCTCAATTTAAATAATATTTTGTATTTCTATTCTCCCTCCCAAAGTGGATAACCTCACATTTTCCTACATTATACGCCATCTGCCAAATTTTTGCCCACTTAACCTACCTGTGGGCTGAATTTTAGCCACCATTCTGCCCATTTCTTTTGGTGTACAATGCTTTTTTTTGGAGTAGACTGAAATCTGCAAGTTTCGCCAAAGTTTCTGCGCCGTTCTAAAGTGGGTACATCCGATTTTTTTTAACGTAACTGGGGGCGGAACATGCTGTGTGCGCCACTTCTGGCCATTTAAGCGAGTTTGGCCAAGTACGATTTTTTTTCGGAAACGGCACACTACACCCTTGTGGAAAAACCTTCCCTACACTTAAGGAAATCAGTGCAGAGAAGAGAAAATCGGTGGAGAGAAGATGCCATTGTTTTAGCCGAGCTGAAGACACAGCATGTGGGGGGCCTTTTGGCCCGGGATTGCAGCAGCACCAGCTGGAGCGGAGGGCCTTTCGGACTGGGATAACAGCAGGGGTGGGGAGGCCTTTCGGCCTTGGATAGCAGCGGCGTCATTTTCTGTTTCCAACCCAGTCTCAGCCCTTGGTCAGTTTCTGTTCCCAGCCTCAGCTCTTCAGAGCATGATGATCCCTCCTTTAAATAAGGAGACTGAGACTGTATGTAGTACTCTAAGTGTGGCCTCACCTTGTTATCTTGGCAACATGAGTTTTTGCCGCAGGCCTTAAGCTCCACCCACAGAGTTTAAGGCCAATGCTCGTATTAAAGTCAAAGTTAAAACCGGCGAAACTTGGAACTTTTTTTTCTGGCGCAGTCAGGCACAAAAAAATCAGACATATCTCTCCAAATACGCCAAAAATCGCCTATATGGAAAATTGAGCCCATATATATTCCTTTGCAGTCTCTTTTTGTGTCCTCCTCACAATTTGCTTTCCCACCCATCTTTGTATCATCAGCAAACTTGGCTACACTACATCGGTCCCGTCATCCAAATTATTAAAATAGATTGTAAATAGTTGAGGCCCCAGCAATGATCCCTATGGCACCCCACTAGTTACAGTTTGCCAGCCTGAAAATAATCAATTTTTCTCTCTCTTTTCTGTTATTTGGTCAATCTTCTATCCATGCTAATATATTACCCCCAAGCCTGTGAGCTTTTATGTGGCACCTTATCGAATGCCCTTTGGAATTCCAAATACACTACATTTACTGGTTCCCTTTTATCCACGCTGCTCGTTATGTCCTCAAAGAACTCCAGCAAATTTGTGAAACACGATTTCCCTTTCATAAAACCATGCTGACTCTGCTTGATTGTATTATGATTTTCTGAATGTCCTGCGACTACTTCCTTAATAATGGATTTTGGCATTCTCCCAATGACAGATGTTAGGCTAACTGGTCTATAGTTTCCTGCTTTCTGTTTCCCTCCTTTCTTGAACAGGGGTGTTAAATTTGCGGTTTTCCAATCCACTGGGATCTTTCCCAAATCGAGGGAATTTTGGAAGATTACTATCAATGCATCTAATTTCTCTGCAGCCATTTCTTTTAAGACCCTAGGATGCAGGCTATCAAATCCAGGGAACTTGTCCGCCTTTAATCCCATTGGTTTGCCTAGTACTTTTTCTCTAGTGATAGTGATTGTTTTAATTTCCTCCCTTTCTTTTTCCCCCTGATGTTCTACTATTATTGGGATGCTTTTAGTGTCTTCTACCATGAAGACAGATACAAAATATTTGTTCAAAGTCTCTGCCATTGTTTCCCATTATTAATTGCCCAGTCTCATCCTCTAAAGGACCAATATTTACTTTAGCTACTCTCTCCCTTTTTATATATCTGTAGAAGCTCTTACTGTCTGTTTTTATATTTCTTGCTAGTTTACTCTCAAACTATTTTCTCCCTCTTTATTTTTTTTAGTCATTGCTGGTTTCTAAAATATTCTCAATATTCTAGCCTACCACTAATCTTCGCAACCTTGTATGCCTTTTCTTTCATTTGATACCATCCTTAACTTCCTTAGTTAGCCACAGATGGTTCATCCTTCTCATAGAGTCTTTCTTTCTCAATGGAATATATTTTTGTTGAGAATTATGAAATATCTCCTTAGGCCATACCTGGAATACTGCGTGCAGTTTTGGTTTACATATTTGCGAAAGGATATACTTGCTTTGGAGGCAGATCAGAGAAGGTTCACTCAGTTGATTCCGGGGATGAGGGGGGGTTGCCTTAGGAGGAAAGGTTGAGTTGGTTGAGCCTCTACTCATTGGAATTCAGAAGAATGAGGTGATCTTATTGAAACGTATAAGATTATGAGGGGGCTTGACGAGGTGGATGCAGAGAGGATGTTTCTACTGATGAGAGAGACTAGAACTAGAGGGCACAATCTTAGAATAAGGGGCCGCCCATTTAAAACAGAGATGAGGAGAAATTTCTTCTCTCTGAGGGTTGTAAATCTGTGGAATTCGCTGCCTCGGAGAGCTGTGGAAGCTGGGACATTGAATAAATTTAAGACAGAAATAGACAGTTTCTTGAACGATAAGGGGTTATGGGGAGCGGGCAGGGAAGTGGAGCTGAGTCCATGATCAGATTAGCCATGATATTGAATGGCGGAGCAGGCTCGAGGGGCCGTATGGCCTACTCCTGTTCCTATTTCTTATGTTCTGATGTAAATGTCTGCCACTGCTTATCTACCATCTTACCTGTTAATCTATTTTCCCAGTCTACTTTAGCCAACTCTGTCTTCGTACCTTTGTAATTGCCTTTATTTAAGTTTAAGATACTAGTTTCAGACACAAAGGGTCAAAATTCAGTTTATACCATCACTCGTTACCACTCGCAGGAGTTGGCTAATGGGCAGCAAAGGCCTACCTTCAATGATAAGCAATGTCACGCCCCGGCTGAAATTGAGTCGACTCTTTGGCAGAGACGCCAAAGGCAATGCCGCGCTGGCTAATACCACCCGTGTGGTGATGTCATCCAGCGTACAACGCCTTTGTGGTGCTTCTATCTTGATATTTGCTTTGTACGGCTGCTATACCGGCAGGCGGCTGTACAGCCTGAAAAAAGTGGTGGTTAAACAACGGAACTCGGGTGGAATCGGCCAAGAGCGATAATTTTTTTTCTTTATTTATTTTTTCATTAGTTTTAAGAGTGGGGAAGTTTGTGTGCGGGTCGTAGAAGTTTGAGGTTTTTTCTTTCTTCCCGTTTTCCAGCGAGCATGGCGGCAGTCTCCCGATGTAAAATTCAGCCAGCCTCCTGAGCTCCCACCCAAGGATGAGTGTGCAACACCACTACTAAGCACTGCTCTCTTATTTTTGGGCGTAAAAACTGAATTTGGCAGTTGGAGCCTGCACCTAATGCCTGGCGGTAAAATTGGCACACAGGCGGTGACACCGCCTCAAAAACAGCAGCACCAAATTTCAACCCCCAGGTTTCTCGCCCTCAAACTGAATTTGAAATGCTATCATGCTAAGATCATTCTTCCCTAGAGGATCCTTTACTATGTGATCAGTAATTAATCCTGTCTCATTACACATTACCGGACTTAAAATAGCCTGCTCCCTGGTTGGTTCCACAACGTATTGTTCTAAAAAACTGTCCTGAATACACTCCGTGAACTCGTCCTCAAGGCTACCTTTGCAAATTTGATTTATCCAATCTTTATGAAGATTAAAGTCGCCCACGATTATTGCCGTACCTTTCTTACAAGCCCCCATTATTTCTTGATTTATACAGCATAGCTAATGTTAGGAGGCCTGTAGACCACTCCCACCAATGACTTATTTCCCTTACTTTTTCTTATCGCCGCCTAAACTGAGTCTACATCTTGATTTTCCGAGTCAAGATCATTTCTGACTATTGCGCTGATCGCCTCCTTTATTAACAGAGCTACCCCACTTCCTTTCCTTTCTGCCTATCCTTCCAAAATGTCAAGTATTCCTGAATATTCAGTTCCCAGCCTTGGTCACTTTGCAACCACGTCTCTCTAATGTCTATCGGATCATATTGATTTATTTCTATTTGTGACATCAATTCATCTATCTTGCTACGAATGCTGCATGCACTCGGATAAAGAGCCTTTAATTTTGTCTATTTACCATTCGCATTTTTCTCTACTCTGGCCCTAGTTGCTGATGCACTCTTATGTGTGTATGCTCTGTCCCTTCCTGTCACACTGGTTATTATTACCCATATCGCTACCCGGCAATATCGCCTTGTCCTTTCTCTTTAACTTTCTATATTTCCCCTCACTTGACCCCTCCGCCCCCCCCCCCCCCACCCCCCATGATCTTATTGAATAGTGGAGCGGGTTTGAGGAGGCCGAATGGCCTATTCCTGCTCCTATTTCTTATGATTGCAACACATTATCCAGAGAGAGCACCCCCACCATGTTCTAGATTAATCAACGCCTGTGATGTTTGTATCCCAATTGCTGCCTGCTGAGTTCTAGAGTAATCGACCTACAGCGTTCTAGCTTGATCAGACTGTGGTGTTCTCAATTAATCGCTGTCTGCTGCTCTTTCTTTGTTTTTATGGATTGCACCCCTTGGGTTTGCCATCATCCTATTGCCACATTGCTTCTTTCCACGGGCAGGGCCAAGTAGCCTGGGAGGTGACTTCTTCTGCAGTAGCAACACAATACGGTCCATATCGAGCCAGAGCAGCTGTGCATTGTAGGATGGAAAAATCTTTTTTTCAAATCCCTCCATGGCCTCGCTCCTCCCTATCTCTGTAATCTCCTCCAGCCCCACAACCCCTCGAGATGTCTGCGCTTCTCTAATTCTGCCCTCTTGAACATCCCTGATTATAATCACTCAACCATTGGTGGCCGTGCCTTCTGTTGCCTAGGCCCCAAGCTCTGGAATTTTCTGCCTAAACCTCTCCACCTCTCTACCTCTCCTCCTTTAAGATGCTCGTTAAAACTTACCACTTTGACCAAGCTTTTGGTCACCTGCCCCAATTTCTCCTTATGTGGCTCGGTGTCAAATTTTTAGTCTCATAATACTCCTTTGAAACACCTTGGGGCGTTTCACTACATTAATAAAAGATGTTGATGTGTGGTGCTCATTGCCAATGCAATAGATAGGTTGGTGAAGATAAGATTAAGTAGAACACTGCTGATAGTTTCTTCACTTGTCGCAGGGCCACTATGTCCTTCAGGATTCTGCTAACTCCGTCAGTGGTGGCACTACCGAGCCACTCTTGGTGCTGGACATCGTAGCCCACTGCCCAGAGTACAATGTGTTCCCTTGCTTTCATCAATGCTTTTTCCAAATGGTGTTCAACATGGAAGAGTAGTGATTTGTCAGTTGAGGGTGGGGGGGGGGGAACAGAACGTGATAATTAACAGGTGGTATTTTTGACCTTGTTGGACTTGAAGCTGGGATATGGAATTGTGAGTTAATGTGGGGCACTCACATGACTGCTGCGACCCAATTGTATTCCCTCATCTCTGGTTGGTTCTCTTGGATCACTATCATTAGGTTTAGAGTAGTTATGGAAAAGGACAAGGAACAATCAAAGGTGAAGAGACTCACCGGACAAGAGCTGGTAACAGTGAGTTGAAAAGGAATCTGGCCCAGGTGGAATGGAACAACGATTAACAGGTAAACCAGTAGTGAACAATGGGAGGCCTTCAAGGAGGAGATAGTTTGGGTACAGAACAGACACATTCCTATGACGGAAAGGAAGGGCATCCAATGACTAAAGATATAGGGCCGAAAATTCCGGCCTCGCTGGATCCGTACGAAGTTCGTATGGACCCGGCGAGGCCTCGCAAAAGCTATTGTCCAGCGAATGTCCTTCAAACTCTTACGCCTGGTAAAAGCAGGCGCATAGCTTACCTTTTTATCAGCATAACACTTTTAAAACTTAGAAAAATTAAATTTAATCATTCATTTTTATGTTTAAAACCTCTGTCCATTAAGGTAAGTTTATTCTTAACGTAATTAAAACACATTTTTTTTAAATTCTAAAACATTTTGTTTTCTAAAACATTTAATTTCAATTAATTTTAAATATGTGAAGTGCTTTTTTAAAAATTTATTGTGCTGCGTTTCTTGTTTTCGGAGGTTATTCTCATTTATAGTAATGGGAACTTGTACAAATTGAGTTCCCATTATTATCAATGAGAATACTACCTAGTGATTGGCGGTCCAGGCCCACGTGATTCCAACATAGACATCTGTACGCTGCGCCTCAGATCGGAATCGTACGTTTCTCCGGGACCAACAGGTAGTTTCGTAGATTTCTTTCGGGTCGGATGCATTTGTATGAAGGAAGCCTCCAACTGCAATTTCCCCTCCATAGTGACTGGCCCAGAATTTGCGGTGGGTAATGACTACAAACTATCAGTGTTCGCCGGCATTACCTCCCTGAAACTGACCGCAACTTCAGGATTTAGCGCATGCACATCTAAATGTGGAAATCTGAAGTTGAGGTCTGTCATTCACTGCTCCGTGGACGCCCCGCCTCCCCGCCCCCCCACCCCCCCACCCAATAGTCGGCAATCAGTGAAACTGGTGAAAACTTGGGCTTTTCCGTGGTAATATTGCTGTTAATTACTCCATTAAATGATAAAACAAACACAGAAAATGCTAGAAATCTCAGCAGGGCATGCAGCATTTATGGAGAGAAACAGTTAACGTTTCAGGTCTGTGACCCTTTGTTAGAACTGGAAAAGTTTGAGATGTAACAGATTCTTAAGTAAGTGCAGGGGCAGTGATAGGGGGTGGGGAGGGAAGAACAACAGGGTGGAAGGCAGGAGAGATTGAGACAAAAGGGATGATGGGCATAAATGAGATGGTAATGGAACAAGTTAAGAGACAAAAGATGAGTCTAGATGGGGTGTGAATGGTGGAATCATCACCAGCTGCCATGGGAAAGAGAAAAAAAGGGGGAGGGAGTTGTATTTAAAACAAAAAGGTAAAAAATATGGGCAGAGATTATGGTCTGAAATTGTTGAACTCGAGTGCTGAAAGGTGAGAGGAGGGGAAGATGTGATTGGTGGGATCATGCTGGAGGTGCCGGAAATGGCGGAGGATGATCCGTTGCAGGTGGAGGCTGGTGGGATGAAAGGTGAGGACAAGGGGAACCCTATCGTGGTTCTGGAAGGGAGGGAAAGGGGTAAGAGCAGATGTGCGGGAAATAAAAACGGACACAGTTGAGGGCCATATCAACCACGATGGAGGGGAATCCTCGGTTGAGGAAAAAGGAAGACATATCAGAGGCATTAGTGTGTAAGGTGTCAGAACAGATGCGACGGAGATGGAGAGAATGGGAATGTATTTCTTACAGGATGCAGGGTGGGAGGAAGTGTAGTCCAGGTAGCTGTGGGAGGCAGTGGGCTTATAGTGAATGTTTGTCAATAGCCTATCCCTAGAAATGGAGGCAGAGAAGTCGAAGGGAAGGAAAGAGTCGGAGGTGGACCATGTGAAGGTGAGGGAAGGGTGGAAATTGGATGTAAAGTGAATGAAATGTTCTAGTTTCAGGGAGAGAGCAGGAAACGCACCGATACAATCATCAGTGTACCGGAAAAAGAGGTGAGGGAGGGGACATTCTTGCTATTGAGGGAGTGCAGCGAAGGTTCACCAGACTGATTCCCGGGATGGCGGGACTGACCTATCAAGAAAGACTGGATCAACTGGGCTTGTATTCACTGGAGTTCAGAAGAATGAGAGGGGACCTCATAGAAACGTTTAAAATTCTGACGGGTTTAGACAGGTTAGATGCAGGAAGAATGTTCCCAATGTTGGGGAAGTCCAGAACCAGGGGACACAGTCTAAGGATAAGGGGGAAGCCATTTAGGACCGAGATGAGGAGGAATTTCTTCATCCAGAGAGTGGTGAACCTGTGGAATTCTCTACCACAGAAAGTTGTTGAGGCCAATTCACTAAATATATTCAAAAAGGAGTTAGATGAAGTCCTTACTACTAGGGGAATCAAGGGGTATGGTGAGAAAGCAGGAATAGGGTACTGAAGTTGCATGTTCAGCCATGAACTCATTGAATGGCGGTGCAGGCTAGAAGGGCCGAATGGCCTACTCCTGCACCTATTTTCTATGATTCTATGACCCGAGTAGGACTGGAATAAAGAATGTTCCACATATCCCACAAAAAGGCAGGCAGATCTCGGACTCGTGGGTTCCCATAGCAATACCTTTTATTTGGAGGAAGTGAGTGGAGTCAAAGGAGATGTTGTTCAATGTGAGAACAAGTTCAGCTGGGCGGAGGAGGGCGGTGGTGGATGGGGCCTCTACTCAAGGAAGAAGTTGAGTACCCTCAGGCTATCCTGGTGGGGGATGGAAATGTAGAGGGATTGGACATCCATAGTGAAAAGGAGATATTTAGGGCCAGGAAACTGGAAACTGTTAAAGTGGCGGAGGGCATCGGAAGAGTCGCAGATGTAGGTGGGGAGAGACTGAACAAGGGAAGAAAAAAATTGAGTCGAGACCGGAAGAAATCAGTTCCATGGGACAAGAACTGGCTGAAACGTTGGGTCTACCGGGGTAGTCCTGTTTGTGGATCTTGGGAAGGGGGTAAAAGCGGGTTGTGTGGGGTTGGGGAACTATGAGGTTGGTGGCTGTGGAGGCAAGATCGCCAGAGGTGATGAGGTCAGTGACTGTCTGGGAAATTATAGCTTGATGTTCAGTAGTGGTCTTGGGGGAGGTAGGAGGAGGTGTTAGAGAGTCAGCATCTGCAAGGTAGTGGTCGGATCACCAAACAACAACACGTCACCCTTGTCAGCAGGTTTGATGACAAAGTTGGGGTTGGATCTGAGCGAGCGGAGTGCTGCAAGTTCAAAGGGAGGTAGGTTGGAGTGAATGAGGGGAGCAGAGAAATTGAGATGGCCGATGTCCCGTTGGCAGTTTGCAATGAAGGGGTCTAGAGCGGGTCAGAGGCCAGAGGGAGGGGGTCCAGTAGAGCGAGAATTCTGAAAACGGGAGAAAGGGGCAACTGTGCAGGGGGAAGACTCCTGGCCGAAGAACTGGGCACGGAGGCTAAAGTGACGGAAAAAGAGCTCAGCATCGTGCCGAGCTCGAAATTCATTGAGGTGGGGGCGTAAGGGGATGAAGCTCAGGTTTTTGTCTTTGCTGATGACTGATCATTCGGGGTCAGAGGGGATAGTGAAAACACGGCAGGGGATGAGATTGGGATGGGATCAGAAGGAATTATGGGGGAAGAAGGTTCCGGATGGGCGTTGGTGTCCAAGAGTTGTTGAAGCTTACAATCCTTGACATCTGAAAAGAAGGAAAAAAGTTTTTGGCCAAAGCATTGGATGAACATAAGAACATAAGAAATAGGAGCAGGAGTAGGCCATTTGGCCGCTCGGGCCTGTTCCGTCATTCAATAAGATCATGGCTGATCTGATCATGGATTCCGGTTCACTTCCCTGCCTGCTCCCCATAACCCTTTGCTCCCTTATCGTTCAAAAATCTGTCTATCTCCGCCTTAAATATATTCAATGTTCCAGCTTCCACAGCTCTCTGGGGCAGAGAATTCTACAGATTTACAACCCTCTGAGAGAAGAAATTTCTCCTCATCTCAGTTTTAAATGGGCGACCCCTTATTCTAAGACTATGTCCCCTAGTTTTAATTTCCCCTATGAGTGGAAATATCCTCTCTGCATCCACCTTGTCGAGCCCCCTCATTATCTTATAAGTTTCAATAAGATCGCCTCTCATTCTTCTGAACTTCAATGTGTATAGGCTCAACCTATTCTCATAAGTCAAGCCCCTCATCTCCAGAATCAACCTAGTGAACCTTCTCTGAACAGCCTCCAATGCAAGTATATTTTTTAAATACAGAGACCAAAACTGTATGCAGTACTCCATGTGTGGCCTCACCAATATCCTGTACAGTTGTAGCAGGACTTCTCTGCTTTTATACTCTATCCACCTTGCAATAAAGACCAACATTCCATTTGCCTTCCTGATTACTTGCTGTACCTGCACACTATTTGTGTTTCATGCACAAGGACCCCCAGGTCAGTCTGTATGTACTGCAGCACTTTGCAATTTTTCTCCATTTAAATTATAATTTGCTTTTCTATTATTTCTGCCAAATGAGGTGAAGGATGAAATGGAATTAAATGTTAAGCCTTGTTGGAGTAGGTGTAACTGGGGTTTAACAGCGTATTGGCTGGTAAACAAACGTTCTGGCCATGAAATACTAATTTTTATATTTGTGGAATGTCAATGTTCTCCATTATGATAAAAATTACAATTTAAACAGAAATTAAAACAAATCTTTAAGTTTTCTCATGGTTAGTCCCAATCTTTATTTTGCTCTCTAACATTTTTTAAAAGTGCGGATAACAGCAGCTTATCATTTCATGGTTTCCTCTCTGTGTGAATTCTTCACTGTGATTGGCTGCGTGGACAGCTTGTTGACATCACTGCAGCATCACCATAGGAATTCCCTATTCGCAGCGCTGCAACCAATTACACATCGAAAAAGGCAAACTTCTCACTAGAGATCACGAGATCTCTGTGGGCAGCTTTCCTCAGGGCCAGCACGGACCACCTTTGCTTTGCCGTTGATCGCAAATTACGGCCCATTAAATTGAAACAGAAAAAGAAGGCTTACGAAAAATGTTAGGTTCATAATACAGTCGAGAATCAGCAGAATAAAGTGCAGTGAGATCTGAAAAAGGAAATAAGAGCGGCAAAGATAATGTATGAAAAAGTATTAGCCGGTTGCGTAAAGGGGAACACTAAACTATTTTATAAACATATAAAGAGTAAAAGGATAGTCAAAAGAAGGGTGGGGCTGATGAGGGATCATAAAGGAAATCTTGTGGAGGCAGAGGACATGGCTGAGATACAAAATGAGTAGTTTGTATCTGCCTTCACTAACGAAGAGGATGCTGCCAATGGAGACAAATTGGATAGGATAAAATTGGATAAAGAGGAAATACTGAAATGGTTTTCAGTGCTCAGAGTAGTAAAGTCACTTGGTTCGGACGAGATGCTGAGGGAAGTAAGGGTGGAAATAGCAGGGGCTCTGGCCACAATCTTTCAAATCTCTTTTGATATGGGAGAGGCATGAGTTCGGCGCCAGGGGCAGCAAGTGCCAGCCCACACTGCGATATGTGTGCGCACTAGGCCCATGCAGCAGAGGTGGTCTCCAGTCATTTGGTTAACCCTTGCCACTGGGCCAAGACCGAGCTCTGTCAAGTCAGTGTGGTGGCTGGTGTGCAACGGCCACCACACATTAAAAAAATCCACGCACAGTCATCTTCCACCCTTCAGGATGTAGTTCAGGTCTGTTATTTATGTGGACTTGTACTTACTCTGTACAGCCACCAGAGGGCTCTTCTCCTGGAGTCCCAAGGGATCCCATAATCCCTTGGGAGCACAGGTATTTAAGAAGGCTTCACAGGTTGGAGAGGCACTCTGGAGATCTGCAATAAAAGACTAAGGTCACACTTTACTTTGAGCTCACAGTGTTCAGTCTGACTCTTTCTCCATACACAACAAGGTCCTTCATTGAAACACCTGTGAACTCATCCTTTTTTGGCGTGGAAGCAAGTCATCCTCGTTTCGAGGGACCCCTAGGATGATGACACAATAAACTTTAGCAAAATTGAAGCCCATGGAATTAAAGGGCAGTGGCAGCGTGGATGCAAAATTGTCTGCGAGACAGAAAGCAGTTAGTGGTCAATGGTCAATGGTCAGACATAGATTAATGACCTTAGACTTGGATTTAGGGGGCATAATTTCAAAGTTTGCAGATGACACGAAACTCGTAAATGTAGTAAACAGTGAGGAGGACAACAACAGACTTTTCAAGAGGATATAGACAGACAGGTGAGATGGGCAGACATAGCAGATGAAATTTAATGCAGGGAAATGTGATGTGATGTATTTTGGAAAAGAGAGGCAATATAAACCAAATAAAACAATTTTAAAGAGGTTGCATGAACAGAGACGTGGGGGATAACATACACATATCTTTGAAGGTGTCAGGACATGTTAATAAAGCTGTTAGAAACACATACTTGGCTTTTTAAACCGAGGCATAGAGTGCAAAAGTAAGAAAGTTATGGTAAACCTTTATAAATCACTGGTTAGAGTTTAGTGTCCAATTCTGAGCATCACACCTTAGGAAGGATGTCAAGGCCTTAGGGAGGGTGCAGAAGAGATTTACTAGAACGGTACCAGGGATGAGCGACTTCAGGTCTGTGGAAAGACTGGAGAAGCTGGGATTGTTCTTCTTAGACCAGAAACGGTTAAAGGGAGATTTAATAAAGGTGTTGAACTTTATGAAGGGTTTTGATAGAGTGGATTGGAAGAAACAGTCAGATTCAGGTGAATTTATAATGGGGAACAAAGAAATGGCAGACCAGTTGAACAAATACTTTGGTTCTGTCTTCACAAAGGAAGACGCAAATAATCTTCCGGAAATACTAGGGGACCGAGGGTCTAGTGAGAAGGAGGAACTGAAGGAAATCCTTTTAAGGGAAATTGTATTAATGAAATTGATGGGATTGAAGGCCGATAAATCCCCGGGTCCTGATAGTCTGCATCCCAGAGTACTTAAGGAAGTGGCCCTAGAAATAGTGGATGCATTGAACATCATTTTCCAACAGTCTATTAACTCTGGATCAGTTCCTATGGGCTGGAGGGTAGCTCATGTAACCCCACTTTTTAAGAAAGGAGAGAGAAAATGGATAATTATAGACCAGTTAGCCTGACATCAGAAGTGGGGAAAATATTGGAATCAATTATTAAAGATGAAATGGCAGCGCATTTGGAAAGCAGTGACGGGATCGGTCCAAGTCAGCATGGATTAATGAAAGGGAAATCATGCTTGACAAATCTTCTAGAATTTTTTGAGGATGCAACTGGTAGAGTGGACAAGGGAGAACCAGTGGCTGTGCTGTATTTGGACTTTCAAAAGGCTTTTGACAAGGTCCCATACAAGAGATTTGTGTGCAAAATTAAAGCACGTAGTATTGGCGGTAATGTACTGACATGGATAGAGAACTGGTTGGCAGACAGGAAGCAGAGTCGGGGAAAAACGGGTCCTTTTCAGAATGGCAGGCAGTGACTAGTGGAGTGCCACAAGGCTCAGTGCTGGGACCCCAGCTCTTTACAATATACATTAATGATTTAGATGAAGGAATTGAGTGTAATATCTCCAAGTTTGCAGATGACACTAAGCTGGGTGGCAGTGTGAGCTGTGAGGAGAATGCTAAGAGGCTGCAGGATGACTTGGACAGGTTAGGTGAGTAGGCAAATGCATGGCAGATGCAGGATAATATGGATAAATGTGAGGTTATCCACTTTGATGGCAAAAACACGGAGGCAGAATATTATCTGAATGGCGGCAGATTAGGAAAAGTGAGGTGCAACGAGACCTGGTGTCATGGTACATCAGTCATTGAAAGTTGGCATGCAAGTACAGCAGGTGGTGAAGAAGGCAAATGGTATGTTGGCCTTCATAGCTAGGGGATTTGAGTATAGGAGCAGGGAGGTCTTACTGCAGTTGTACAGGGCCTTGGTGAGGCCTCACCTGGAATATTGTGTTCAGTTTTGGTCTCCTAATCTGAGGAAGGACGTTCTTGTTATTGAGGGAGTGCAGCGAAGGTTCACCAGACTGGTTCCCGGGATGGCAGGACTGACATATGAGGAGAGACTGGATCGACTGGGCCTTTATTCACTGGAGTTTAGAAGGATGAGAGAGGATCTCATAGAAACATATAAAATTCTGATGGGACTGGACAGGTTAGATGCAGGAAGAATGTTCCCGATGTTGGGGAAGTCCAGAACCAGGGGTCACAGTCTAAGGATAAGGGGTAAGCCATTTATGACCGAGATGAGAAACTTCTTCACTCAGAATTGTTAACCTGTGGAATTCCCTACCGCAGAGAGTTGTTGATGTCAGTTCATTGGATATATTCAAGAGGGAGTTAGATATGGCCCTTACGGCTAAAAGGATCAAGGGGTATGGAGAGAAAGCAGGAAAGGGGTACTGAGAGAATGAACAGCCATGATCTTATTGAATGGTGGTGCAGGCTCGAAGGGCCGCATAGCCTACTCCTGCACCTATTTTCTATGTTTCTAAACTGTTTCCAGTGGCAGGAGTGTCAGTAACCAGAGGATGCAGATTTAAGGTAATTAGCAAAAAAAAAAGCCAAGGGTAGATGAGAATTTATTTTACACAAAAGCAGATTCAATAGTAACTTTTAAAAAGGAATTGGATGTATACTTTAAGGAAAAACAATGCAAGGCTGTGGGTTAAGAGCAGGGGAGTGGGATTAATTGGACAGTTTTTTCAGAGACCTGGCACAGGCCCGATCGGCCGAGTGGCCTCCTCCTGTGCGGTCTGATTCTCTCCCACCCAGGAGCTCGGGCTCTCTGGCTGCTTTACTCCCAAACCTCTCATCGCGCCGCTTTACTCGGCGCTCAAATTCCCGCCGGCTGCTTCCGGCGTCGTGCGGTCGCTAAGTAACCGTGACCGAACCTGCCAATCACCAGGCCCGTGGCTTCCGGCGTGCGCTGGTTGCCAGGCGACGACCCGCGGGGAGCTGTCAATCTCCGGCCCAGGCAGTCGGAGTGGCCGCGGCGGATCGCACGGGAACAGCGGAATCCGGAGCAGAGCCAGTGTACACAGTAAGAGCCCACAGGTTGTTGGCGATGGTTGGAGAAGGGCGGTTTCTGCGGGTGGAGGGATGAATGGAGCCAATTCGGTGTTCAATGGGAAGCGTGCAAACTGTGCAATATATACAATGCTGATTAACGGAAAAGTATAATTTCCCTGTTTGGAAGTTTGTGTTTAGCAGTTTAACTCGACGTTCCAAACCTACAGCAAAGGTCACTGCGAATACAACCTTTTACTGGGCTAAAGGCGCTATACAAATGCAAATTGCTGAGGTGTTGACTGCCGCACAATTAAATCAAGGAGCTCTTCACCAATCCCCGCCAGCAATGGACCGCCAACAGATTCCAGGCCTCAAAGTGTGTCCTTTCAACTGGTCTGATGCCGGTGGCTCTGCTCTGAGGCGCAGCCGTTAATTTAAGGCCCTTTGTGTCGGGTGGCGGTTGGAGAAGTGGATGGATGAGGGGCGGGGCTCGGTATGAGGGAGGGGCTCTGGTTGGGGAGGGGTGGAGTGGGGAAGGGTTCAGTGTGAGGGGAAGGGTGGAGTAGGGAGGGGCTCGGCGTGAGGGGAGGGACTTGGTGGTTGGGGTGGGGCTGGGAGGGGTGGAGTGGGAAAGGGCTCAGTGTGAGGGGAAGGGTGGGGTAGGAAGGGGCTCGGTGGAAGAGAAGGGTGGGGAAGAGTGTGGTGGGAGGGAGGGGCTCAGTGGTTGGGGAAGGGCTTGGTGGGAGGGGTGGAGTGGGAAAGGGCTCAGTGTGAGGGGAATAGTGGGGTAGGGAGGGGCTCGGTGGGAGGGGAGGCTGGGCTGGGCTGTGGGAGTCTGCAAATGAACATCCTCCTCTCAAAGGGGATTGTCTGAGCCCTGTGTGGCATTTGCCTCGTGTCTTTGTGGCACGACTTGTGTTCTTCCTGACAACCTGTCAGGTGACCACACATCTTTAACCTGCAAATGGTCAAGATTTATAAAGACCCTGGTGCCTGACCTGTCAAAGAGTAGCACTTTCACATCGTGCTAGGATCTCTCCACCTTCATTGTAGAGCTGTGAGATATTTACAGGGGCAGGAGGGTCGTGAAAAATTGTGTGAGAAAGGGAAACACATTCAGGAAGAATCCTTTCTGGAATCACAGCCCCAGAAAAAATATATATCAAAAAGAGCAGTGATCCAAACACTGAGCCCTGGGAGATACTGTATACTTTCCACAAGTCTGAAAAATAACGTCACCAGTGCTTTCTGTCCCTTAGCCAATATTGCATCTATGCTTCCACCGCCCTTTTAACCCAGGGTTTCAATTTTGCTAACAAATCTATTATGTGGTACTTTATCAAACACCTTTTCAAAGTCCATATACACACCAAATGCACAACCCTCATCGACCCACTCTGTAATTCCATCGAAGAACTCAATCAAGTTAGACAAACACGTTTTGCTTTTAAACAAAGCCGTGCTTACTTTAATTTATTGCTTTGATTTATTAATGCATATTTTTCCAAGTGCTGATTAATTTTGGCCTGGATTAATGTCTCTAAAAGTTTCTCCACCCTTAGGCTGACTGGCCTGTAGTTGCTGGGTTTATCCTTGCACCCTTTTTTGAACAAGGGTGTAACATTTGAAACTCTCCAGTCCTCTGGCACCTCTCCCATATCTAAGGAAGATTGAAAGATTATGGCCAGAGCCGCCATTATCTCCACCCTTACTTCCCTCAGCAACCTAGGATGCATTCCATCTGAACAGGGTGAATTTTCTACTTTGAGCACTGCCATGTTTTTAAGATCCTTCTCTTGCTCCGCTCCAGCAAGTTCTGGGACCGTGAGTGTGGAGGATTTCCGACCAACCCTGTGACCTACCACCCTGAGGTGTGACAGACTCGGGTACAGACAGTGCCACGGAGCACCAGCAAGCAACCTTGTGTCTGCGATTCCTTCACACAACGAGCTTCAAGAGAAGGAAAATATTGGGAATGACCTTTATAATCAGAAGTCACATGGATCTTATAATCATTAATTTTTAAGAATGAACATGGGTCATTTCACTTCTGGTTAGGGTGTTAGCATCCTGCCTTCTGAGACAGAAGGTTGTAGACTCAAGCCACAGCTCCCCATCCCACCGAGAGAGCCTCAACCATTGCGCACAGCTCCCCGTCCCAGCCCCAGCTCCCCGTCCCACCCTCAGCTCCCTGTCCCACTCACAGATCCGCACTCCTCACTACAGTTCGAATTTAGACTCCAAAAATGTATGCTGTAATGTAATATTCACGTAGTGAAATAGTGAATGTATCGAAAGTTGTGCAGGCTATTATCCTCTGGCCTATTTTTTTCTAATTTTGTTTTAAATTTATTTTTGCTTTTCTTTCTGTGGGTAATAAAGTAGCTCCCTTTTTCTGTAATTTTGTTTTCCTTGGCCTAACATCTCAGTAGCTGAGTAGATTGGTGCATGGCCGCCTCCCTGGGTGCCACCAAGGAACCCTGTACCCAGCTCCTAGCAGTGCTCTCCATTCCTCCTCACCTACACCCTGCCCTCTTCCCCTCTGGGAATCGCCACCGCCTGTCATCTTGATGAAGCTCCGATCTCCTGACCCCATGAACCATCTTCAGTCGAGGGTAGACAGTAAACCTGCCCCCTCCACTTCTTCCTTTGTCGCTACAGGCCTACCCTGTAGACAGCAGCCCAGAGGTAGCTTGGTGGCGAATGATCGGTATGAAATCCTGTCCGAACGATCTGATGCAGCACTTTGGACCTTCATCCTCCCCCACTCTAGGACATACTTACTGACCATCATCACTTTAAGTTGACAGCTAATTTCAGCCTCTGTGTCGGCTTGTTAGGATAACCAGGCCAAAAGAGCAATATAGGCTCGTAACAACTTGGCAAAGATGGTAGACAAACTGTTTACACATTCTCTGCCATTCCTTTCACTGTTTGAACTGAGGCATTAACCTGTTTATTTTGATTGATTTAACACCTGTCACACACGAGGGTGCGACTGATGTATTAAGTGTTTGTTCACTGTTGGCAGTAACTGTAATTTCTAGCCTTGGGCCTTAAGGTTTTGAAAGCAGAAAATGTTTGAAATACACAGCAGATTGATTAGCATTGTGAAGAGGATAAAGCAATTTAATATTTGGATGTGAGCCATTAGAAGTCTGTCCTAAGGTTTTATTTCAATGGTGTTGACTCACCCCTCCTGAAACCCCTTTAAAATTAAAAATTATTTGCTTTAAAGAGTTAACAACAACTTTATATAGTGTTGTTAACACAGTGAAACATCCCACGGTGCCTCACAGGAAGTTAGGCAGACAAAAATTGATACTGAGCCCAAGAAGGAGACATCAGAACAGTTTGGTCAAGGAGGTGGGTGTTAAAGGGGGGTTCTTATAGTAGGGAGAAGCATGGAGGTTCCGGGAGCAGCGTGGAGGCATACTACTTCAGGGAGCAGCGCGAGCTGGTGCAGGAGGGTGACAGTAGTGAAGAGTGGCGTCATCAAGGTCCAGATCGGTGATTGGAGCGTGGGCAGATACAGCAGGAGCAGTGAGTTCGGGGCGAAGGAGCGGTGAGAGATTGTAGAGGGATGTGATCGGGGCCCAGGAGAGGCATGAGTTCGGACCCAGGGGCAGCACGGGCCAGCCCACACTGCGATATGTGTGTGCACTAGGTCCGTGCAGCAGAGCAGGTCTCCAGTCGTTTTGGATAACCCTTGTCACTGGACCAAGACCTAGCTCTGACAAGATGGGTGGGGGGGGGGGGGGGCTGCGGTACTGATTAAAGAAAATGTTACAGCGGTGAGGAGGGATGATATGTTAGAGGGATCATCAAATGAGGCCATATGGGTCAAATTGAAAAATAAAAAAGGGGCGCTGGGCGTGTATTATAGACCCCCAAACAGTGGGAGGGAAATAGAGAAGCAAATATGTAGGCAAATTGCTGTGAAGTCCAAAAACCATAGGGTAGTAATAGGGGATTTTAACTATCCAAATATTGATTGGGACAGATATAGTGTGGGGTATAGAGGGTGCAGAATTCTTGAAATGCATTCAAGAGAACTTTTTTAGTCAGTATGTAGCAAGCCCAGCACGAGAGGGGGCGGTCTTGGATTTAGTTTTGGGGAATGAAGCTGGGCAGGTTGAAGGGGTATTAGTGGGAGAGCACTTGAGTGCCAGTGACCATAATTCAGTCAGATTCAAGTTGGTTATGGATAAGGACAAGAATAGGCCTGGAATAAAAGCTCTGAATTGGGGAAAAGCTAATTTTGCTAAGTTAAGGAGTGATTTGGCCATAGTGGACTGGAAACAGCTACTTGTGGGTAAACCAGTGTCAGAACAGTGAGAGGCATTCAAGAAAGAAATCCGGAAGGCTCAAGCAAAACATGTGCCCTTAAAGAAAAAGGCTGGGAAAAATAATTCTAGAGCCCCTTGGCTGTCTAGGGACTTACATGGGAGGATTAAGGAAATAAAGGACACTTATGTCAAATACCAACAGCTAAATACTATAGAATCTTTAGAGGAATATAGCAAGTTAAGAGGCAAATTTAAAAATGATATTAGGAATGCTAAGAGAGAGCATGAGAAATTATTGGCCAGTAAAATTAAGGAAAACCCTAAGACGTTCTATAAATATTTTAAGAGTAAGAGGGTAACTAAAGAAAGGGTAGGCCTTATTAGAGACCATGAGGGTAATCTTTGTGTGGAGGCGGAAGATGTTGGGAGGGTTCTTAACGAATACTTTGCATCTGTTTTCACAAAGGAAAGGGGCAATGCAGATACTGCTATCAAGGAGGAGTGTGAGATTCTGGATGAAATAGATATAGTGAGAGAAGAAGTATTAAGGGGTTTAGCAGCTTTGAAAGTAGATAAGTCCTCAGGTCCGGATGAAATGCATCCCTGGCTGTTGAGCGAAGTAAAAGAGGAAATAGTAGAGGCCTTGACCATCATTTTCCAGTCCTCTTTGGATCTGGGCATGGTGCTGGAGGATTGGAGGACTGCTAATGTAGTACCCTTGTTTAAAAAGGGAGAAAGGGATAGGCCGAGTAATTACAGGCCTGTCAGCCTAACCTCAGTGGTGGGAAAATTATTGGAATAAATCTGCATTTGGAAAGGCAAGGATTAATTAGGGACAGTCAGCACGGATTTGTTCAGGGAAGATTGTGTTTGACTAACCAGATTGAATTTTTTGAGGAGGTAACTGTTGTGTATCTATAAAGCATGCACTCCCATGTTCCGCCACCAGGGAGCGCATCCCCTGAAGTCCCAAGGGATCCCAGCATATAAGCTGGCCCCGAAGGCCTGTTCCTTACTCTGGAGTGTCTTAATAAAGACTGAGGTCACTTTTACTTTAACCTCCCTGTGTGCAGTCTCATCTGTGTTAGGAACACAATAACTGGCGACGAGTATACGAATCCAACGCAAAGATGTAGAAAACTTTGGGCATCCTGGAGAAGTTCTCGGAGGGTGAGGACTAGGAAGCCTATGTTCAACGGCTAGACCAGTACTTTGTAACCAACGAGCTGGATGGAGAAGGAAGTGCTGCAAAAAGGAGAGCGGGCCTCCTCGCGGTCTGCGGGGCACCGACCTACAGCCTCTTCTGGCTCTGGTGAAACCCACAGATAAGTCGTATGAGGAGCTGTGTACACAGGTTCAGGAGATTCTTAACCCGAGGGAGAGCGTGCTGATCGTGAGGTATCGGTTCTACACATGCCAGCGATCTGAAGGTCAGGAAGTGGCGAGCTATGTCGCCGAGCTCAGGCGACTTGCAGGACAATATGAGTTCAAAAGAAATAAATCACACTGCAGTCAAAATGAAATGGTACGGTGCATGGTCCTCCTAAACAGATACAAACATAGTCTTTAAACATTTCATTCTGTACAACTTGAAATAATCTAATTCAATTGAGACTTATATAAACATCATAATTGCATTGTTTGTCACTTAAGTAGCTCAAACCTAATCAAATTAAAGAAAAAGTTCTTCGATTAACTACCTGGAGCAGATGCTCAGAGACTTTTTTATACTGGGCATTGGCCACGAGACCATCCTACGAAAACTTTTGACTGTAGAGACACCGACCCTCAGTAAGGCCATTGCGATAGCACAGGCGTTTATATCCATCAGTGATAACACTAAACAAATCTCTCAGCCCACAAGTGCTCGCAATGTTCATAAATTAAGTGGAACTGTGTTTGCGAGCAGAAATGTACAGAGCAGAAACCACGAGTCTGCAACTTCCAGCAGGCCACAGGTGACCCAGATGACTTCGAGTCTGCAACAAAGGATTGACTGCAAGGCAATTCACACCTTGTTGGCGTTATGGAGGCTTCCATTCAGCCTATTCATGCTGCTTCAAAGGGTATGTTTGCAGACGAGCTGCAAGCTCTGCAAAACCTGCTAACCACCACGTGGCAGAGGAAGATCGGCCCATGGTGGATCAAAGCAGTTTCGAGCCTCAGATAGAGGAGGCAGATGCTGACGTACACGGGGTGCACACATTTTCGATGAAATGTCCACCTATAATGCTAAATGTAAAATTGAATGGCTTACCCGTAGCAATGGAACTGGACACTGGTGCTAGCCAATTCATCATGAGTAAAAAATGTTTGAGAGACTGGTGCAACAAGGCACTCTGACCAGTCCTGAGCCCCATCCACACAAAACTGAGAACGTACACCAAAGAGCTCATCACTGTCCTGGGCAGCGCCATGGTCAAGGTCACTTACGAGGGCACGGTGCACGAACTGCACTCTGGATTGTCCCAGGTGATGGCCCAAAACTGCTTGGAAGGAGCTGGCTGGGCAAAATCCGCTGAAACTGGGATGACATCCGAGCGCTATCACTTGTCGATGAGGCCTCATGTACCCAGATTCTTAACAAATTTCCTTCCCTTTTTGAGCCAGGCATTGGAAACTTTTCCAGGGCGAAGGTGCGGATCCACTTGGTCCCAGAGGCACGACCCATTCACCACAAGGTGCGAGCGGTACCTCACATGATGAGGTAGAGAGTGGAAATCAAGCTGGACAGGCTGCAACGCGAGGACATTATCTCCCCAATGGAATTTAACGAGTGCGCCAGCCCGAATAAACCAGTACTCAAAAGTGATGGCACGGTCAGGATTTGCGGCGATTATAAAGTAACTATTAATCGTTCCTCGCTACAGGACCAATACCCGCTACCTAAGGCAGATGACCTATTTGCGATGCTGGCAGGAGGCAAGACGTTCACCAAGCTCGACCTGACTTCGGCCTACATGACGCAGGAGCTGGAGGAGTCTTCGAAGGACCTCACCTGCATCAACACGCACAAGGGACTGTTCATCTACAACTGATGCCGGTTTGGAATTTGGTCAGTTGCAGCGATCTTCCAGAGAAACATGGAGAGCCTACTCAAGTCGGTACCACGCACGGTGGTTTTTCAGGACGACGTATTGGTCACGGATCGGGACACCGTCGAGCACCTACAAAACCTGGAGGAGGTCCTCCAGCGACGGGATTGCGTGGGGCTGCGGCTGAAGAGGTCGAAATGCGTCTTCATGGTAATGGAAGTCGAGTTTTTGGGGAGAAAGATCGCGGCTGACGGCATTCGGCCCACAGACGCCAAGACAGAGGCTATCAGGAACGCACCCAGCCCGCAGAATGTCACGGAGCTGCGGTCGTTCCTGGAACTCCTCAACGATTTTGGTAACTTCCTAATGGGGTTAAGCACCCTCTTAGAGCTCCTATATGTGTTATTGCGTAAAGGTGAGAACTGGGTAAGGGGAAAAAACCAAGTAATTGCTTTTGAGAAAGCCATAAATATTTAATGCTCCAACAAGCTGCTTGTATTGTATAACCCATGTAAAAGACTTGTGCTAACATGTGATGCGTCGTTATACAGAGTCTGGTGTGTATTACAACAAGCTAACGTTGAGGGGAAGTTGCAACCTGTAGCCTATGCCTCCAGGAGCTTGTCTAAGGCCGAGAGGGCCGACAGCATGATTGAGAAAGAGGCATTAGCGTGTGTGTTCGGGGTAAAGAAAATGCATCAGTATCTGTTTGGCCTCAAATTTGAGCTGGAAACCGATCACAAGCCCCTCATATCCCTGTTCGCTGAAAACAAGGGGATAAATACTCATGCCTCAGCCCGCATACAAAGGTGGGCACTCGCGCTATCAGCGTATAACTATACCATCCGCCACAGGCCAGGCACCGAAAACTGTGCAGATGCTCTCAGTCGGCTAACATTGGCCACCACGGGGGTGGAAATGGCGTAGCCTGCAAACTTGTTGATGGTGGTGCAGCCCGCAGACTTCTTGATGGTCATGGAAGCGTTTGAAAATGATAAATCACCTGTCACGGTCCGCCAGATTAGGACTTAGACCAGCCAAGATCCTCTGCTGTCCCTAGTAAAAAAAACTGTACTGCATGGGAACTGGGCCAGCATCCCTGTTGAAATGCAGAGCTAATCAAGCCGTTTCAGCGGCGAAAGGACAAGCTGTCCATTCAGGCAGACTGCCTGTTGTGGGGTAACTGCGTAGTGCTACGCAAAAAGGGCAGGGAGTTGTTCATTTCGGATCTCCACAGCACACACCCGGGTATAGTAATGATGAAAGCGATAGCCAGATCCCACATGTGGTGGTCCGGTATCGACTCTGACTTAGAGTCCTGTGTACGACAATGCAGCGTGTGTGCTCAGTTGAGCAACGCGCCCAGAGAGGCACCACTAAGTTTGTGGTCCTGGCCTTCCAGACGATGGTCGAGGATCCATGTCGACTATGCGGACCCGTTTCTCGGTAAAATGTTTCTGGTGGTGGTGGATACTTTTTCAAAATGGATTGAATGTGAAATAATGTCGGGAAGCACCGCTACTGCCACCATTGAAAGCCTGAGGGCCATGTTTGCCACCCACGGCCTGCCTGACATACTGGTTAGTGACAACGGGCCATGTTTCACCAGTGCCAAATTTAAAGAATTCATGACCCGCAATGGGATCAAACATGTCACCTCGGCCCCGTTTAAACCAGCCTCCAATGGGCAGGCAGAGCGGGCAGTACAAACAATCAAACAGAGCCTTAAACGAGTCACAGAAGGCTCACTCCAAACCCGCCTGTCCCGAGTACTGCTCAGCTACCGCACGAGACCCCACTCGCTCACAGAGGTGCCCTCTGCTGAGCTACTCATGAAAAGGACACTTAAAACCAGACTCTCGCTGGTTCACCCCAACCTGCATGATCAGGTAGAGAGCAGGTGGCAGCAATAAAATGTAAACGATGGTCGCGCTACTGTGTCAAAGGATATTGATCTGAATGACCCTGTGTATGTGCTAAACTATGGACATGGTCCCAAGTGGATCGCGGTCACGGTGATAGCTAAAGAAGGAAGTAGGGTGTTTGTAGTCAAACTAGGCAATGGACAAATTTGCAGAAAGTACCTGGACCAAACAAGGCTGCGGTTCACAGACTGCCCTGAACAACCCACAGCAGACACCCAAAGGATCAACGACACCACCCCGGACCAGGAAATCGAACCCATCACGCCCAACAGCCCAGCAAGGCCAAGCTCACCCAGCAGCCCTGCAGGGCCAACAACACGCCAGCCTAGCGAGGGCAAAGCCAACACACCAGAACAGACATTTGTACCGAGGCGGTCCACCAGGGAAAGAAAGGCTCCCGACACCTCACCTTGTACATAGTTTTCACTTTGACTTTGTGGGGGGGGGGGGGGGAAGTGATGTTGTGTATCTGTAAAGCATGCATTCCCACGTTCCGCCACCAGGGAGCACATCCCCTGAAGTCCCAAGGGATCCCAGCATCCCTTGGGAGCACTGTATATAAGCCGGCTCCGAAGGCCTGTTCCTCACTCTGGAGTGTCTTAATAAAGAATTAGGTCACTGTTACTTTAACCTCCCTGTGTGCAGTCTCATCTGTGTTAAGAACACAATAGTAACCAAGAGGGTCGATGAGGGTCATGCGCACGATGTAGTATATATGGACTTTAGCAAGGCTTTTGATAAGGTCCCACATGGTAGGCTGGTCATGAAGGTTAAAGCCGATGAGATACAGGGCAAAGTGGCAAGTTGGATCCAAAATTGGCTTGGAGGTAGGAAGCAAAGGGTAATGATTGATGGATGTTTTTGTGACTGGAAGGATGTTTCCAGTGGGGATCCGCAGGGTTCCGTACTTGGTCCCATGCTTTTTGTGGTATATATCAACGATTTAGATTTGAATATAGGGAGTATGATTAATAAGTTTGCTGACGACACTAACATTGGTTTTGTGGTTGATAATGAAGAGGAAAGTCATGGGCTGCAGCAGGATATCAATCTACAGATCAGGTGGGCAGAGCAGTGCCAAATAGAATTTAATTCAAAGAAGTGTGAGGTGATGCACTTGGGGGGGAAAATAAGGAAAGGATATACATATTAGGCGGTAGGCCATTTAATAGTGTAGATGAACAAAGGGACCTTGGAGTGCTTTTCCACAGATCCCTGAAAGTAGCAGGCCAGGTGGATAAGGTGGTTAAGAATGCTTGCCTTTATTGGCCGAGGCACAGAATATAAGAGCAGGGGGGTTATGCTTAAATTGTATAATACTTTGGTTTGGCCACAGCTGGAGTACTGCATGCAGTTCTGGTCGCCGTATTATGGGAAGGACGTGTTTGCACTAGAGATGGTTGGATGGGCACTTAAAGTGCAGTAACCTGCAGGATTACGGACCTAGAGCTGGTAATTGGGATTAGACTGGATGACCTTTTATTGGACGGAGCAGATATAATGGTAAATACTGCAGGGAATAGAATACGGCCAGGGTCATCTCCTGGACTAGTTTTAATCACCTGGATGGGTCGGAGAGGAATTTTCCCAGATTTTTTCTCCCTAAATTGGCCTGCGTTTTTACCTGGTTTTTGCCTCTCCCAGGAGATCACATGGCTCCGGTTGGGGTGAAGTGTAGAATGTTTTAGTATAAGGGGTGCTGCAGTTGTGTGAGGCGGGCTGGTTGGGCTGGGTGCTCTTTACCTTTCCATCATTGTTCATAGGTTTATATGTAACCTTTAGGGCTGCTGACCAGGGGCCATGCGGCTCTTTGTCAGCCGGCATGGACCGAAATGGCCTCCTTCTGCGCTGTAAATTTGTATGTTTCTATGTTTCTAAAACCTTTCATCATTTTAAAGACCTCTATTAAATCACTGCTCAGCATTCTTTTTTTAATATAGGGCTCTAAACTAGTTTGGGGGAGGGTTCAGGTGAGCGGAAATTTAAAAAGTCAAAGAGAAACGAGAAGGCAATAGTGCAAGGTAGTGATAGGGGTAATGGTAACCAGTGTGTGACAGGAAGGGACAGAGCGTATAAATATCAGAGTGCATCAGAAATTGGGGTCAGAGTAGGCAAAAATGGTAAAAAAACTAAATTAAAAGCTCTTTATCTGAATGCACGTAGCATTCGTAACAAGATAAATGAGTTGACGGCACAAATAGAAATAAATGGATATGATCTGATAGCCATTACAGAGATGTGGTTTCAAGGTGACCAAGGCTGGGAACTGAATATTATGGGGTATTTGACACTTCGGAAGGATAGGCAGAAAGGAAAAGGAGGTGGGGTAGGTCTGTTGATAAAGAATGAGATCAGTGCAATAGTGAGAAATGATATTGGTTCTCAAGATCAAGATGTAGATTCAGTTTGGATGGAGATAAGAAATAATAGAGGAAAGAAGTCACTGGTGGGAATAGTCTATAGGCCCCCTATCAGTAGCTGCACTGTTGGACAGAGTATTAATCAAGAAATAATGGAGGCTTGTTAGAAAGATACTGTAATAATCATGGGCGATTTTAATCTTCATATTGATTGGGCAAATCAAATTAGCCAAGATAACCTTGAGGACGAGTTCATAGAATGTATTCAGGATGATTTCTTAGAACAATATGTTGTGGAACCAACCAGGGAGCAGGCTATCTTGGAGCTCGTACTATATAATGAGACCGGATTAATTAATCATCTCATAGTAAAGGATCTTCTAGGAAAGAATGATCATAGCATGTTCGAATTTCAAATTCAGTTTGAGGGTGAGAAAGTTGGGTCTCAAACCAATGTCCTGAACCTAAATAAAGGCAATTACAAAGGTATGAAGGCAGAGTTGGCTAAAGTGGACTGGGAAAATAGATTAAAGGGTAAGACTATAGATAAGCAGTGGCAGACACTTAAGGAGATATTTCATAACGCCAGCAAAAATATATTCCAGTGAGAGGGAAAGACTCTAAGAGAAGGATGAACCATCCGTGGCTAACTAAGGAAGTAAAGGATGGTTTCAAATTGAAAATAAAGGCGTACAATATTGCGAAGATTAGTGGGGAGCCAGAGGATTGGGAATTTTTTAGAAACCAGCAAAGGACGATTAAAAAAATAATAAAGAGAGAGAAGATAGATTATGAGAGCAAACTAGCAAGAAATAGAAAAAAACACAGTAAGAGCTTCAACAGGTATATAAAAAGAAAGGATGAGACTGGGAAACAGGAAAATGGCAGAGACTTTGAACAAATATTTTGTATCGGTCTTCAAGGTGGAAGACACTAAAAGCATCCCAATAATAGATGATCAAGGGGCTATAGGGAGAGGGGAACTTATCAAACAATCATTATCACTGGAGAAAAAGTACTTGGTAAAATAATGGGACTAAAGGTGGACAAATCCCGTGGACCTGATAGTCTGCATCTTAGGGTCTTAAAAGAAGTGGCTGCAGAGATAGTGGATGCATTGGTTGTAATCTACCAAAATTCCCTGGATTCGGGAGAGGTCCCAGCGGATTGGAAAAGCACAAATGTAGCACCCTTATTTAAGAAAGGAGGGAGACAGAAAGCAGGAAATTATAGACCAGTTAGCCTAACATCGGTCATTGGGAAAATGCTGGAGTCCATTATTATGGAAGTTGTTAGTAGGACATTTAGAAAATCATAATACAATCAAGCAGAGGCAGAATGGTTTTATGAAAGGGAAATTATGCTTGACAAATTTTCTGGAGTTCTTTGAGGATGGAATGAGCAGGGTGGATAAAGGGGAACCAGTGGATGTGGTGTATTTGGATTTCCAGAAGGCATTCGATAAGGTGCCACATAAAAGGTTGCTGCAGAAGATAAGAGCTCGCAGGGTTGGGGGGTAATATATTAGCATGGATAGAGGATTGGCTGACTAACACAAAACAGAGAGTCGGGATAAATGGATAATTTTCAGGTTGGTAAACTGTAACTAGTGGGGTGCCACAGGGATCAGTGCTGGGGCCTCAACTATTTACAATCTATATTCATGACTTGGATAATGGGACCAAGTGTAATGTAGCCAAATTTGCTGGTGATACAAAGATAGGAAGGAAAACAGGTTGTGAAGAGGACACAAATAATCTGAAAAGGGATATAGATAGGTTAAGTGAGTGGGCAAAAATTTGGCAGATGGAGTATAGGCCCCAAGTTTCGCCATGATTTGCTCCTGATTTTTAGGAGCAACTGGTGTAGAACGGAGTATCTAAGAAATCGGAATTCTTGCCATTTAATTTGCTCCAGTTCTAGTCAGTTTTAACAGTTTCACTTTGGAACAGAATTTTTTTTTCAAAAGGGGGCGTGTCCAGCCACTTACGCCTGTTTTCAAAGTGTTGTCAGTGAAAACTTACTCCAAACTAACTTAGAATGGATTAAGTGAAGATTTTTGTACGCTCGAAAAAACCTTGTCTACGCTTTAGAAAATCAGGCATAGGTTACAAATCAGGCGTAGGGAATGGGGGGGGAGGTTTAAAGGGAAGTTTACAAACATTAAACACTTCAGTTTTACAAATAAAGAGCCATCATCAATAATAAATTATTTTAAAAAATCAATAAATCAACCAATAAATCAATCAAAAAAAATTTATAAGAAATATATATTTTTTTTAAATCAATAAATAAAACATTTTCTACTTACCGACTGGAGCACCGGGAGCCCTCCAACAGCGTGCTGGGATGCCCCCCCCCCGTGTGTCTCTGTCAGCGTCTCTATCTCTCTGTCTGTCTGTGTGTGTTTCTCATTCTCTGTCTGTCTGTGTTTTTGACAGCGAGGGGAGGGGGAGGAGGGGGGTAGAGGGAGAGAGGGGGGGAGCAGAGGGAGGGAAACATAGAAACATAGAAAATAGGTGCAGGAGTAGGCTATTCGGCCCTTCGAGCCTGCACCGCCATTCAATGAGTTCATGGCTGAACATGCAACCTCAGTACCCTATTCCTGCTTTCTCGCCATACCCCTTGATCCCCCTAGTAGTAAGGACTACATCTAACTCCTTTTTGAATATATTTAGTGAATTGGCCTCAACAACTTTCTGTGGTAGAGAATTCCACAGGTTCACCACTCTCTGGGTGAAGAAGTTTCTCCTCATCTCAGTCCTAAATGGCTTACCCCTTATCCTTAGACTGTGACCCCTGGTTCTGGACTTCCCCAACATTGGGAACATTCTTCCTGCATCTTACCTGTCTAAACCCGTCAGAATTTTAAACTTTTCTATGAGATCCCCTCTCATTCTTCTGAACTCCAGTGAATACAAGCCCAGTTGATCCAGTCTTTCTTGATATGTCAGTCCTGCCATCCCGGGAATCAGTCTGGTGAACCTTCGCTGCACTCCCTCAATAGCAAGAATGTCCTTCCTCAAGTTAGGAGACCAAAACTGTACACAATACTCCAGGTGTGGCCTCACCAAGGCCCTATACAACTGTTGCAATACCTCCCTGCCCCTGTACTCAAATCCCCTCGCTATGAAGGCCAACATGCCATTTGCTTTCTTAACCGCCTGCTGTACCTGCATGCCAACCTTCAATGACTGATGTACCATGACACCCAGGTCTCGTTGCACCTCCCCTTTTCTTAATCTGTCACCATTCAGATAATAGTCTGTCTCTCTGTTTTTACCACCAAAGTGGATAACCTCATATTTATCCACATTATACTTCATCTGCCATGCATTTGCCCACTCACTTAACCTATTCCAAGTCACTCTGCAGCCTCATAGCATCCTCCTCGCAGATCACACTGCCACCCAACTTGGTGTCATCCGCAAATTTGGAGATACTACATTTAATCCCCTCGTCTAAATCATTAATGTAAAATGTAAACAGCTGGGGCCCCAACACAGAACCTTGCGGTACCCCACTAGTCTCTGCCTGCCATTCTGAAAAGTACCCATTTACTCCTACTATTTGCTTCCTGTCTGACAACCAGTTCTCAATCCAGCACACTACCCCCAATCCCATGTGCTTTAACTTTGCACATTAATCTCTTGTGTGGGACCTTGTCGAAAGCCTTCTGAAAGTCACCTCTTTCCAAATGTGCTGCTATAACATCCTTAATAATTGATTCCATCATTTTACCCACTACTGATGTCAGGCTGACCGGTCTATAATTCCCTGTTTTCTCTCTCCCTCCTTTTTAAAAAAGTGGGGTTACATTGGCTACCCTCCACTCGATAGGAACTGATCCAGAGTCTATGGAATGTTGGAAAATGACTGTCAATGCATCCGCTATTTCCAAGGCCACCTCCTTAAGTACTCTGGGATGCAGTCCATCAGGCCCTGAGGATTTATCGGCCTTCAATCCCATCAATTTCCCCAACACAATTTCCCGACTAATAAGGATTTCCCTAAGTTCCTCCTTCTTACTAGACAATCTGACCCCTTTTATATCCGGAAGGTTGTTTGTGTCCACCTTGGTGAATACCGAACCAAAGTACTTGTTCAATTGGTCCGTCATTTCTTTGTTCCCCATTATGACTTCCCCTGATTCTGACTGCAGGGGACCTACGTTTGTCTTTACTAACCTTTTTCTCTTTACATATCTATAGAAACATTTGCAGTCCGTCTTAATGTTCCCTGCAAGCTTCCTCTCGTACTCTATTTTCCCTGCCCTAATCAAACCCTTTGTCCTCCTCTGCTGAGTTCTAAATTTCTCCCAGTCCCCAGGTTCACTGCTATTTCTGGCCAATTTGTATGCCACTTCCTTGGCTTTAATACTATCCCTGATTTCCCTTGATAGCCACGGTTGAGCCAACTTCCCTTTTTTATTTTTACACCAGACAGGGATGTACAATCCCTGGGGTGGGGGAGGGAGGAGGAGGAGGGAGGAGAAGGGGGATGGGGGAGGAGGGAGGGGGGGAGGGAGGCTGAACGGGCCGGGCCCGTCCCCAGCACCAGATTTACAGGTAGGTGGCGATGGGTCGGGTCGGGATCGCGGGTTGGGTCGGGGGGAGCGTGGGTCGGGGGGGTGGTGGGAGGGAGGTCGGTTCGGTTCGGTTCGGGTCGCGGAGAGGGAGGGAGAGGGAGGTCAGGCCGGGGGGAAGTGCGGCCAGGTCGGGTCCAGTCCGGGGGTGGCGGGGGGGGGGGAGGGAGTCGGGTCGGTGTCGGTGTTGGGTCCTGTCCGGAGGCGGGGGGGCGGGAAGCGGGAGTCGAGTCGGGTCGGGAGGAAGCGGGAGCTGGCCGTGGGAGGAGCCTTATGCACGCAGCCCCAGTGAGGCCATTGGGCCAGGGCTAGGGGCTGCGTGCTTCGACCCCTCCCACACAGATTTAGGCGCCTGGAGCTACTGCACATGCGCGCCCACTGTAGCGCGCATGTGCAGAGGTCCCGGCACTGTTTTCAGTGCAGGGACCTGGCTCCGCCCCCTACAGCTCTTGCTGCGCTGCAAACGACCTGCAGGGAGCTGGAGAATCTGGACGTTTTTTTTAGGCGCACTTTGTGGCGCGAAAAACGAGCGTCCAGGGCGGGGCTACGCCGTTCTAGGCGCGGCTCGAAACTTGGGCCCATAATGTGGGAAAATGTGAGGTTCTCCATTTTGGTAGGAAAAATAAAAAAGCAAATTATTATTTAAATGGGGAAAGGTTACAAAATGCTGTCCTTATACATGAAACACAAAAAGTTAGCATGCAGATACAGCAAGTAATTAGGAAGGCAAATGGAATATTGGCCTTTATTGCAAGGGTGATGGAGTATAAAAGTAGGGAATTCCTGCTACAACTGTACAGGGCATTGGTGAGACCACACCTGGAGTACTGCATACAGTTTTGTTCTCCTTATTTAAGGAGGGATATACTTTGGAGGCAATTCAGAGAAGATTCACTCGGGTTGATTCTGGAGATGAAGGGGTTGTCTTATGAAGAAAGGTTGAGAAGGTTGTGCCGATACTAATAAAGTTTAGAAGAATGAGAGGTGATCTTATTGAAACATAAGATTATGAAAGTCTTGATAGGGGAAATCATGTTTAACTAATTTACTGGAATTCTTTGAGGATATAACGAGCATGGTGGATAGAGATGTACCGATGGATGTGGTATATTTAGATTTCCAAAAGGCATTCGATAAGGTGCCACACAAAAGGTTACTGCAGAAGATAAAGGTTCGCGGAGTCAGAGGAAATGTGTTAGCATGGATAGAGAATTGGCTGGCTAACAGAAAGCAGGGAGTCGGGATAAATGGGTCCTTTTCGGGTTGGAAATCGGTGGTTAGTGGTGTGCCATAGGGATCGGTGCTGGGACTACAACTGTTTACAATATACATAGATGACCTGGAAGAGGGGACAGAGTGTAGTGTAACAAAGATTAGTGGGAAAGCGGGTTGTGTAGAGGACACCGAGAGGCTGCAAAGAGATTTGGATAGGTTAAGCGAATGGGCTAAGGTTTGGCAGATGTCGGAAAGTGTGAGGTCATCCACCTTGGAAAAAAAAACAGTAAAAGGGAATATTATTTGAATGGGGAGAAATTACAACATGCTGCGGTGCAGAGGGACCTGGGGGTCCTTGTGCATGAATCCCAAAAAGTTAGTTTGCAGGTGGAGCAGGTAATCAGGAAGGTGAATGGAATGTTGGCCTTCATTGCGAGAGGGATGGAGTACAAAAGCAGGGAGGTCCTGCTGCAACTGTATAGGGTATTGGTGAGGCCGCACCTGGAGTACTGCGTGCAGTTTTGGTCACCTTACTTAAGGAAGGATATACAAGTTTTGGAAGGGATACAGAGACGATTCACTCGGCTGATTCCGGAGATGAGGGGGTTACCTTATGATGATAGATTGAGTAGACTGGGTCTTTACTCGTTGGAGTTCAGAAGGATGAGGGGTGATCTTATAGAAACATTTAAAATAATGAAAAGGATAGACAAGATAGAGGCGGAGAGGTTGTTTCCACTGGTCGGGGAGACTAGAACTAGGGGGCACAGCCTCAAAATACGGGGGAGCCAATTTAAAACCGAGTTGAGAAGGAATTTCTTCTCCCAGAGGGTTGTGAATCTGTGGAATTCTCTGCCCAAGGAAGCAGTTGAGGCTAGCTCATTGAATGTATTCAAGTCACGGATAGATAGATTTTTAACCAATAAGGGAATTAAGGGTTACGGGGAGCGGGTGGGTAAGTGGAGCTGAGTCCACGGCCAGATCAGCCATGATCTTGTTGAATGGCGGAGCAGGCTTGAGGGGCTAGATGGCCTACTCCTGTTCCTAATTCTTATGTTCTTATGAGAAGGAATTTCTTCTCTGAGTGTTGTGAATCTGTGGAATTCTCTGCCCCAGAGAGCTGTGGAGGCTGGGTCATTGAATATAGTTAAGGTGGAGATAGACAGATTTTTGAACGATAAGGAAGTCAGGGTTATGGGGAGCAGGCAGGGAAGTGGAGAAGTGGAGTTGAGGCCAAGATCAGATCAGCTATGATTTTATTGAATGGCGGAGCAGACTCGAGGGGACAAATAGCAGACTCCTGCTCCCATATCTCATGTAAAAGAGACCCAGCCTGTTCATCCTTGCCTGATAGTAGAAATGCAAGGGTATACCTATCATTCTTGTACATCTTCTCTGCGCTCTCTCCAGTGCCTCTATATTCTTATTATAATATGTCGATCTTAATTGTACGCAGTACACGAGAAGGACTATGTTTGGGGCTGTTTTTGAGTTGTTAGCTGTTTGGAACACTTGGTCAACAGTGTAGGTGGTATTCTGGCAGTTTTGTGCATGGTGAGTCCTTAACCCGAGGGGTGCTGGGAACTCGTGTCTGGGCTCTTTTGCAGTGCTGTGTGCTTCACCGCTTCAGAAACCCAAAACTGACTGCGAAGGAGTTGTTTGCCATTGTCCCGAAGAAAGGATCGTGTCAGATTGTTGTCGAGCTTTTATGGTACAGGTTACCTAGGCAACGACAGTTTGAGAGAGAAGCCAGTTAGTCACATTCCAATTCAGTGAGCCTGGCACTGGGAGGTGAAAGGTCACCAGTAGCTTGTACCACAGTACAGGTGCCTGGGACACATTTTAAAACAGGCCTGAATTGAAAGAGATTCCTTACAGTTAGTTCATTTTTTGAAAATGCTGTATTGATGCAACATTGGTCCATTGGCAATCTGGGTTTAAGAACATAAGAACATAAGAAATAGGAACAGGAGCAGGCCATTTGGTCCCTCGAGCCTGCTTCGCCATTCAATAAGATCATGGCTGATCTGATCTCGGCCTCAGCTCCACTTCCCGCCCCCTCCCCATTACCCTTGACTTCCTTATCGTTCAAAAATCTGTCTATCTCCGCATTAAATATATTCAATGACCCAGCCTCCGCAGCTCTCTGGGGTAGAGAATTCCATAGATTCATGACACTCTTGAGAGAAGAAATTCCTTCTCATCTCCATTTTAAATGGGCGACCCCTTATTCTGAAATTATGTCCTCTAGTTCTAGACTCCCCCATGAGTGGAAACATCCTCTCTGCATCTGCCTTGTCGAACCTCCTCATTATCCTATGTTTCAATAATATCACCTCATTCTTCTAAACTCCAATGAGTATAGGCTCAACCTATTCCACCTTTCTTTGTAAGTAAAACCCTTCATTTCTGGAATCAACCTAGTGAACTTTCTTTGAACAGCCTCCAATGCAAGTATTTCCTTCCTTAAATAAGGAGACCAAAACTGAATGTAGTACTCTAGGTGTGGTCTCACCAATACCCTGTATAGTCTCAAAATTTGATGTCTCAAAATTGGTTTCAGTTGTTCAATAACATAACATCTTTCAGATGAGATGTTAAACCTGTCCGCTCAGGTGCACGTAAAAAAATCCCACAGCATTTTGCAAAGGGAGTTCTCACCAGTGTCCTGCCCAATATTTATCCCTTGACCAACATCACCACAAGCAGAAGATCTGCTCATTTGCCACATTGTTTGTAGGACCTCTTGCTTCTCTTCTTAGGCAGTCCCTCGGAATCGAGGATGACTTGCTTCCACACTAGAAATGAGTTCTCAGGTGACTGCTGAGTCCAATATGGGACCTACGGTCTATGTCACAGGTGGGGCAGATGGTGGTTGAAGGAATGGGTGGGTGGGGAGCCTGGGTTGCTGCGTGCTCCTTCCGCTGTTTACGCTTGGCTTCAGCTTGCTCTCGGCGAAGAGACTTGAAGTGTTCAGTGCCTTCCCGGATGCTTTTCCTCCACTTTGGGCGGTCTTGGGCCAGGGATTCCCAGGTGTCGGTGGGGATGTTGCACTTTTTCAAGGATTATTTGAGGGTGTCCTTGAAGCGATTCCTCTAACCACCTGGGGCTCGCTTGCTGTGTCGGAGCTCTGAGTAGAGCGCTTGTTTTGGGAGTCCCGTGTCGGGCATGCAGATGACGTGGCGCACCCAACGGAGCTGATCGAGCGTGGTCAACGCTTCGATGCTGAGGATGTTGGCCTGAGCGAGAACACTTCCGTTGGTGCGCCTATCCTGCCAATGGATTTGCAGGATCTTGTGGAGGGAGCGTTAGTGATACTTCTCCAGTGCTTTGAGGTGCCTGCTGTACATAGTCCATGTCTCTGAAGCTTATAGGAGGGTGGGTATCACCACTGCTCTGTAGACCATGAGCTTGGTGCCGGGTTTGAGGTCCTGGTCTTCAAACACTCTCTTCCTCAGGCGACCGAAGGCTGCACTGGCACACTGAAGGCGGTGTTGAACTTCGTCATCGATGTCTGCCCTTGTTGACAGTAAGCTCCCGAGGTATGGAAAATGGTACACATTGTTCAAGGCCTCAACGTGGATTTTGATAATCGGTGAGCAGTGCTGTGTGGCGGGGGCAGGTTGGTAGAGGACATTTGTCTTATGGATGTTTATGGTAAGGCCCATGCTCTCATATGCTTCGGTGAAGTTGTTGATGATGGCTCGGAGTTCAGCTGCCGAGTGTGCGCAGACACAAGTGTCATCTGCGTACTATAATTCAATGACAGAGGATGGGACGACCTTAAGGCGGCAGAGGTTGAACAGTTTCCTGTTTGTTCTGTAGATGAGCTCCACTCCAGCGGGGAGCTTACTGAGGGTGAGATGGAGCATTGCAGCAAAGAAGATCGAGAAGAGCATTGGTGTGATGACACAGTCTTGCTTGACCCCGGTCCGAACGTGAATTGGGTCTGTGGTGGATCCATTGGTCAGAATCATGGCTTGCATGTCATCGTGGAGCAGGCAGAGGCTGGTGACAAACTTTTGACGGCAGCCGAATATGAGGAGGCGTTCCATAATCCCTCATGGTTGACAGTGTTGAAGGCCTTTGTGAGGTCAAAGAAGGCCATGCTAAGAGACTGCAGGGTGACTTGGACAGGTTAGGTGAGTGGGCAAATGCATGGCAGATGCAGTATAATGTGGATAAATGTGAGGTTATCCACTTTGGTGGCAAAAACACGAAGACAGAATATTATCTGAATGGTGACAGATTAGGAAAAGGGGAGGTGCAACAAGACCTAGGTGTCATGGTACATCAGTCATTGAAGGTTGGCATACAGATATAGCAGGCGGTGAAGAAGGCAAATGGCATGTTGGCCTTCATAGCTAGAGGATTTGAGTATAGGAGCAGGGAGGTCTTACTGCAGTTGTACAGAGCCTTGGTGAGGCCACATCTGGAATATTGTGTTCAGTTCTGGTCTTCTAATCTGAGGAAAGCTGTTCTTGCTATTGAGGGAGTGCAGCGAATGTTCACCAAATTGATTCCCTGGATGGCAGGACTGACATATGAGGAGAGACTAGATCAATTGAGCTTGTATCCACTGGAGTTTAGAAGAATGAGAGGGGATCTCATAGAAACATATAAAATTCTGACGGGACTGGAAAGGTTAGAGGCAGGAAGAATGTTCCCGTTGCTGGGGAGTTCCAGAACCAGGGGTCACAGTCTAAGAATAAGGGGTAAGACATTTAGGACAGAGATGAGGAGAAACTTCTTCACTCGGAGAGTGGTTAACCTGTGGAATTTTTTACTGCAGAAAGTTGTTGAAGCCAGTTCGTTAGATATATTCAAAAGAGAGTTAGATATGGCCCTTACGGCCAAAGGGATCAAGGGGTATGGAGAGAAAGCAGGAAAGGGGTACTGAGGTTGAATGATCAGCCATGATTTTATTGAATGGCGGTGCAGGCTCGAAGGGCCGAATGGCCTGCTCCTGCACCTAATTTCTATGTTCTATGTTTCTATGTACAAGGGTTGGTGCTGTTCCCTGCATTTCTCTTGAATTTGCCGCGCGATGAAGATCATGTCCATTGTACCCCTTGAATCCGTATTGCGACTCTGGGAGGAGCTCTTCAACCACTGGGAGAAGGCGATTGAGGAGGATTCTTGCGATGAATTTCCCTGTGGCAGACAGGGAAACTCCTCTGTAATTACCCCAATCGGACTTGTCGCCTTTTGAAGGTTGGTACGATTACCGTGTCTCCTGGCATGCTCGCCTCCTTCCAAATGAGAGAAATGAGTTCATGGATTTGCACCAATATGGCTTCTCTACCATGCTTTAGTGCTTCGGCGGGGATTCCATCTGTTGTTGAGGCTTTGTTGTTCTTCAGTTGTCGGATGACCTTTTCTACCTTATGCCAGGCTGGGGTTATGCTGAGGTGGTGGCGGGTAGCATGCTGCAGGATAGAGTCGAGGACACTCACATCGAAGACGGAGTCTCAGTTAAGAAGATCTTCAACGTGCTCATTCCAGCGGGCACTGACTGTCTCTCTGTCCTTGATGAGTATCTCTCTGTTCTTGGCCAGCAGCGGGGTAGGGCCTTGGGTGCTTGGGCCATAGGTGGTCTTGACTGCACTGAAGAATCCACGCACATTGTGGTTGCCGGCTAGTTGCTGGATCTCCTGCGCTTTCTCTACCCACTATCTGTTCTTTAGGTCGCGGGTTTTTTGTTGGACCTTGGCCTTCAGACGTCTGTAAGACTGCTTTCTTGTTCTCGAGTTGCGCTGCTGTTTCCAGTTCAAGAATGCATTGCGCTTGCGGCTTATTAGCTCCTGGATCTCCTGGTTGTTCTTGTCGAACTAGTCTTGGTGTTTCCTGGTCGAGTGAGCAAGCGTCTCTTCACAGGTGCTAATTATGGAGGACTTGAGGGCAGACCAGGCACTGTGGATACTCCGAGTCTCTGTCACTGAGAGTCGTCGGGTTGGCAGTGAAGCGCTGGCTGAATAGGGATTTCTTAGCAGGGTCTTGGAGTGCTCCAACGTTGATTTTCCTGCGACATTGTTTCTGTTCCTGCCGCTGTTTTGGGGCTATATTGATGGTGATGACGGAGCGGATTAGGTGGTGGTCCGTCCAGCAGTCGTCAGCTCCTGTCATGGCACAGGTGATGTGCACGTTCTGCGGTCCCTCGCTCGGACGATGACTAAGTCTAGCAG
The DNA here is from genome assembly GCF_044704955.1 of Pristiophorus japonicus. Classification (NCBI taxonomy): domain Eukaryota; kingdom Metazoa; phylum Chordata; class Chondrichthyes; family Pristiophoridae; genus Pristiophorus; species Pristiophorus japonicus. The sequence continues at coordinate 181,261,112 of NC_091984.1, forward strand.
ATGCCAGTGCTTATCCCGATCTGAGTTTCAAACCCCACATCTGGTCCATCTCCAAGACTTCCTGCTGCCACCTCTGTAACAGCGCCTGTCTCTCCCTGCATGAGTCAACTGCCATTCCAACCCTTCTTCACCTCCAGGACTGACCTCTCTCTCCTTGCTGGCCTCCCCAACTCCAGTGTGCAAAGACGTCAACCCACCCAGAACTCTGGTACCTTGTTCCCATCCTGTGTTAAGTACAGGAGCACCTATGCTGGCTCTCTGAAAAAGACATCCACTTAGACCCATCCCAACACCCTTTCCACGTATCCTAGACCCATCCCACCACCATTCCATGTATCCTAGACCCATCCCACCACCATTCCACATATCCTAGACCCATCCCAGCACCCTTCCCACATATCCTAGACCCATCCCTTTCCACATATCTGTTTATACTTTTCTTCTTCAAATTTTTATCCATTTCCCTTTCAAGAGCTGTTATGGATTCTGCCTCCACTAAAGTTCCCTCAACCTTGTTCTTGCCGACTACCCAATCCCCCAGCATATTGAGTGCAAAATACTTGTCTTTGTTCAACAATCTTTCCATGACCTTGCCCCACCCCACCCCCGCAACCTCCCCTGGCCCGATGTCCAAGCTTCAACCCTTCAGCTGTTGTGAATCTGGTCTGCTGCACGTCTCCTCTGCTCTGCTCTGGGGACAGATGCTTCAGATCACATATCCCTTGCACTCTGAAATTCTCTCTCCACCTTCTCAGAACCTGCCTCTTTGACTGTGCTCCTCTCCCCCGCTCCTGACCTTTTACTACATTGAAAAGTAAAAGTTGTAGTTTGAAGATTATTTTCTTCTATGTTACATATCATTCTCAGATGGAGGAAGTGAAGCAGTCTGTTCCCAGGCCTCTGCCAATCGTGCTTGGAGGTGGAGTGAATTCCTGATTGACCTGCCCTCTGATCATCCTTCTCTGCTCTGGGGTGATGTCTTCTCTAAGTGCAATGAATTGGGTGATGTTCCGATTGGCTTTGGATAGTTTGTGTCTGGTTTGTATTCTCGTTGCTGTGTTTGGGCTCTGGTCAGTTCCTGTTTGGTCGCCCTCTCGGTGTCTGTGTTGTATTTACTCTGTTTTGTAACTGGTTCATGTTTTCTTTGAGTTGGATTTGATTTGATCCACTTGAATCTGACATTCTTTCAACTCTGAGGCTGGAATTCTGTTAAAAGTATTTTTCATCATGACACCAGGGTCAGAACCTTTCCCAAAACAAATTAAGAACAGTATAGGTGAACGTGTGAATAAAATTAATTTGATTTTATATGTACTGATGATACAATTGATATGGGAACAATACTAACTGTTGACTGGACCAGCCAGTGTTCTTATGCTTTGTGGTCGCTGTTTATTCCACCAGTGCCCATTCTCCTGACAGTCTCTCCCACTTCCCCAGGCATCGCCCGCCAATTTTCCATCTCGGCCGGCCTGCTCTTTGTGCCTCCACTCATCTTCACTTGGCTGTCATTATCATTCTCTCTCCCTTTCCCTTCTTCTCCCTTTCTTCCTTTCTCCCTTCCCCTCTCCCTTCCCCTCTCTCTCTCCCTCTCTCTCTCCTCTCTCTCTCTCTCACACACTCTCTCTCAACAAAGAAGCTCCTTAAAACCTACCTCTTTGACCAAACTTTTGGTCACCTGTCATATCTCCCTATGTGGTTCGGTGTAAAACTTCGTGTGATCGCTCTTGTGAAACTCTATAATAATTGCAAGTTGTCACTGTGTTACTCACTCGACAACCCAGTCACACTTTGGAGGGTTGTACATCTTTTGTCCCCTAAAATACTAAAAATGAGGTGGGGGTGGTATGGCTACTGGCCTCTACAAAACCGATGGCCCTGCCCCAGGTGGTAGGAGTTGGGGGGACCGGCGGGGGTGGGGGGGGGTTTAACGGGGGAGATGCAGCGTCAGAATACGCCCTGTATCACACAGGCCTGTTAACTGCTCACTCTCCGTGATTGTGCGTATCCACCATCACCTATCAGATAACCATCCCGTGACAGCGCTCAGTCTGCCCGACTGTATCCCAGACCTCCCCTCAGCCCAACTCTTGCTTGCTTGGTGTCCTGTAAAGTCAGAGGACTGGATTTTTGGTTGTCTAACGTCTCAGTTAGCGGCCAGAGGGGGCATTAATGGGAGTGTAAGAGTTTACCGATCAGGAGCGCAGCATTTAGCGACCCGACCGAAAATTCATTAGGGGCTTACCGGGGGCGCAAACCATTAGCGCCCAGCTGCTGCTGATCAGTGCGATCCTGGCGTATTCCTGGTGCAACGCCCACACTTGCGCCCCGGTTTGTAAATTCGGTGAGTGCGCCTCATTGAGCGCCCCACAATAACAACGTCTGGAAAAACAGTGGGTACAGGCTTGCAGAGTCTTTAACTGGTGGCTACTTAAAGGAATGAGGAAGCACTTCCCTCGGAGGTCACAGTCAGTGCAACGTTTACACACAGCACGGTGCGTGAGCCTCCAAGTTTGCAGCGGCTGACAAGCATAGCAGTTGAGCTCGAGAGAAACTTAGTTCTAAAACTTTTATGGGGACATTACTGTTCGCCAGCGTCACATTCTACATGCTCTAGCAAGGCATGGTGAAGAGAGAAGGGCTGTTGGCCATGTCGGTAGCTGAAGGAGCACAGCACCATGACATCAGGGCAGGAGGCCTTATCACCCACAGCTTTACCGGCGGCAACGCTTATTCCTGGACCTGTCTGAGGAGCAGTGTGTCAGAAGGCTGCGCTTCCGAAAAGAGTTGGTTACAGAGATATGCCATCTCCTGCAGGCAGACCTGCAGCCTCACATCGGCGCATGTGGGATTGCCAGGATAGTGGGCTTCCCAAGGGTTCAAGGAGCAATTGACTGCACGTATGTGGCTTTGCAAGCACCATTCTAGAATGCTGAGGTTTTCAGAAACAGAAAGGGATACCACTCCCTAAATGTGCAGCTGGTGTGCGACCACACGCGTTGCATCCTCGCAATCAATGCTCACTAACCTGGAAGCGCACATGAAGCATTTATCCTGCGGGACAGCACTGTGCCTCAACTGTTTCAGCCACCCCAGGAAGGCCGAGGCTGGCTGCTCGGGGACAAGGAATACGGCCTGGCCACCTGACTAATGACCCCCTTCCGCAACCTCACCACAGAGGCGGAGCATTGCCACAATGAGAGCCATGCTGCCACCGCAACGTCATCGAGCAGACTATAGGGGTGCGGAAGCAGCGATTCCGATGCCTGGACTGCTCTGGAGGCAGCCTTCAATACTCCCCTCAACAGGTCTCACTATTCATTGCAGTGTGCTGCATGCTGCACAACTTGGCCATCATGAGAGCCCAGGCCTTGCCAGTGGAGATCGCAGGCCCATCTCAGGAGGACAAAGAGGAGGATGGGGAGGAACAGGATCCTGGCTGTACCTCGAATCTCCAGCAACACGATGAGGACCAGCAGCAGCCACGGAGGAGGCAGCCTGCCAATGTTGGCTGTGCCATGGCTATTCAGCAGCGGCTCATAAGGGAGCGCTTCGCTTACATGGAAGTAGCTGAGGGATACAGCTAATAATGAACGCGCATTGCGCCACGATGCTGTCACCTCTCCGTTACACCAGAGGCTGAAGGAAACTTTCAACGTTACATTTGATTGAAAACACATCTCTCAAACAACCCCAAAAACCCCACACCCCTCAAAGGAAATGTTATATATGCAGACTCTAGATATACTCTCTGTGAATTCACTGTATAGTTGCATACGATGGAGACTTGTTCACCTGTCAATATCAATAAGGTTTACACTGTGTATATACTATGCTGGCACCATTAGAGGGTGCAACTGGTGGAGACTGGGGTTTCCTGCCCCGGTGGCAGAGGCTGTATAAAAGAGTAGCCACCATGCGGCTAGCTCACTCTGGAGTTACGAATAAAGGACCAAGGTCACTACAGTTTGAGTACAACACATTGCCTCGTGGAGTCATTCATAAGTACATTACAGACATAATATAACAACTGGCGACAAGTATACAGACTTTCACACAATTATGGCTACCTTTGGCACACTAAAAGACTTCGCAGAGGGTGATGATTGGGATGCCTTCACGGAAAGGCTCGAGCAATATTTTGTGGCAAACGACCTGGCAGGGGAGACAGACGCATTGCCGGAGAAGCGCAAGGCTATACTGCTGACCAGTTGTGGGCCCGAGGTCTACCTCCTCGTCAGGGACTTGCTGGCACCCACGAAGGCCAAGGATAAGATATACGATGAGCTGACTGAACTAATTCGCGACCAACTAAAACCAAAAAAGAGCATCCTCACATCCAGGCACAGATTCTACACTCACCGCAGACCTGAGGGCCAGGAGATTGCAAAATATGCTGCCGACTTCAGGAGACTTGCGGCACCATGTGATTTTGGCATGCACCTCAACGAAGCATTGCGAGACATCTTCATAATAGGAATTGGCCACGAGGGCCTCCTTCACAAGCTTTTATCTGACGACCCCACAGTCAACCTGCAGAAGGTCATCAGCATCAGTCAGGCGTTCATGGCCTCGACCTGCAGCACCAAGCAAATTATTCATCCTGTGGACTCAAACCCGACAAGTACTGTACACAAAATGGTGCCTTTCACAGGCAAGACTGTAGAACGTGGCTCTGCCCAGGGCAGAGAGCACAGACCTCAGGGTTCCAGAACTCACAGTCCGCCGAGGGGTGCTAATCGAGTAGCACCATGCTGGCGTTGCGGAGGAAACGATAGGGCTCACCAGTGTCGGTTTGCTGAGTACGTATGCAAAGCCTGTAACATGAAGGGCCACCTCCAGCATATGTGAAAAATAAATACGACTCACCGTCTAGCAGAGGAGTCAGTAGATGACTTTGAATCCAGCAAGGAGTATGATGACTTGTGCCAGACAGGCAGCTCAGCCCCAAGAAGAAGTGTATGGAGTGTATACCTGCACCACCGATTGTCCTCCAGTGAAGATGGAAGTCGAGATAAACGGCGTTCCAGTCTTTATGGAAGTGGACACGGGAGTGAGCCAGTCAGTGATGAGCCAGGATGCCTTTGAGCGGCTATGGACCGGAAAACGGCCCGAATTGGTTCCAGTACAGGAAAAGTTGCGCACCTACGCCAAGGAGCTGATCCCATCCTTGGTAGTGCGGATGTAAGTGTAATCCATAATGGCGTGGTGCACAAGTTACCTCTGGATTGTTGCAGGTGATGGAAATGGGAAGACTTCTTCACTCCAGCAATCGATGTCCTCCGTGCTCAGAGGCAGAGCAAAACCTCACCTTCGCTTAAGCCAGGCACCAGAGAACAGACCAGCGCAGCACCTGAGGCACAGACCGTCCATCACGACTGCGTGGCAATGATCCGACCAGAATGACCTAAAAGTACCTTCCTGGCTCCAGTGGCAGGACTCTTGGGGAGGAAGATCAAATTCACAGGCACTCTTCCAGCTTTTGTGGTAGAATTGCGGGAGAGAAGGATTAAGGCAGTCGACCTCGAGGACAGAGGCAAGATGGCATCCCTGCTGTAACGAGGTGCAGTGTGGCTAATAAAAAAGATGGCCACGGCCATACCACGAGGTGCAACGCTGAGGGACCAACACGTGGTGTCTAACAAAGGATTTGACTGGGGTAAAGCCAGCAGGGTTCTCTTAAAGGAGACCTGCAACCAACTGAACTTAAATAGACATTGTATGCATGGCAATCAATGTAACGAACCGACTAAGATTGTGAACAAAATGTTGTTGCAAGATGTCGGGAATAGAGTGTCCCCAAAAGTAGCAAGCGAGCGAATTCGGGAGAGTAAAGGCGCTGATCCTGATGCCCTGCCACAGGTGTCCCCACAAGTTATAGGCCAGCGACCTCAGGAGGTTGAAGGCACTGATCCTGATACCCTGCCCCAGGTCTATCCCACGCTGCAGGCACCCGATGGCACTATTTGCCACGGACCTGGAAACGAAAACAGAGCCAATACACACAGTCGGCCGCCGTTACCCACCACCCGGGTGGAGGCGGTGCAGCCCCCAGCCCCAGTCGCTACTTCGGCCATGTCCGGGAGCGAAAGGTCAGAACCAACGAGTTCCCCAAATGGGACCTGGAACTACCAGGTTCCCAACACCATTAGAGAGCAGGCAGAAGATTCTGCAGCCCTCAAAGGAGGACAGGGAGGCCACACACATCTGTGGTTCTGCCCACCACTAGGCAACGGCAAAGGCCCCGAGTCCTGGCTAGGTGAGCGAACCAAGCCCACCCCGCTAGCAGGGGGCGCAGCACTGCCATCAGACGACTAGGACCACGTCCGGTTGCTCTGGAACCAGCATCCTCGCATACCTGTACTGCTCCCTCAGTACTGACCATGACTGAACCATGAATGCAATCTACCCAATCCTGCCGCACGACCGTAAAACGTAACGAATGTAAGTCACTGAACCAAGGTGTCACGATACAAATTGTTTAAAAAAAAATTGTTCCTTTCTTTGTACTTGCACTGTGCCTGATCCTGTATGTTAATGTCACGGACCAGCTGCATGATCTCGCTGTGGGGGGGGGGGGGAGGGGGAAATGGATGTATGTAGCCATGGACACACACATGGATTACACCCAGAACCCACTGGAACTTCCACTGCATCATCAAATCATCCAAACTAGAAAGCACTAACCAACGTTGTGGTAAAAGGGCTTGGGGGTTAATAGGGAGAGAGCCAAGCCAAAGCACAGCCAATGTGCAAGGGCTATTGGCACTTAAGTCTGGGGAGAGCTAAGCCAGAGCACATAGTGCAAAGGTAATTGGCACAAAGGATTTGGGGGAGAGTGATGTGAAATGCAGACTATAGATATACTCTCTGTGTAGTCACTGTATAGTTGCATAAGATGGAGACTTGTTTACCTGATGTACTATCAATAAGATTTACACTGTGTAGTTACTATGCTGGCACCACAAGAGGGTGCAACTGGTGGAGACCGGGGTTTCCTGCCCTGGGGACAGAGGCTGTGTAAAAGGGGAGCCACCATGCTTGTGCCTCACTCTGGAGTTACGAATAAAGGACCAAGGTCACTACAGTTTGAGTACAACGCATTGCCTTGTGGAGTCATTCATAAGTACATTACAGACATAACAGAAAACACAATGGGGCACCCGCCCCTTCAAATAATACAACAGATGAATAAAATTTAGACCTTTTCAAATCGGGCCCATGGCCACACCTTTGATCAGTGGACATGTCCCACCCCACTGCCTCACCCCCTCCCTCGCCTACTGCTCCTCTTAATGGATCCTCGGTGCCTGCAGCAAGGTCGCTTGAGGCATGCTGTGTGCATGAGGGAGACGGGAGAGATGGCCTAGCACGACGTCCTGGAGCAGTTCTGGGCCCGGAAGGTCCGGCTGCTGACAGCACTGCCTGAGAATGGGTGGCAGCAGTGTGGGATGGCTGGGGTGCAAACTGTGGCAGGTGCAAAAGTGGAATGGCAATGTTTGGAGAATTAATGATGTCCTCCTGAGAGAGGGCATCACGTTTCATGTGGACCGATGGCCTGACACTCCCTCGGGGCAGAGCCTCAGTATCCGGAGCAATCTAGTGGAGCGCAGATTGTTGGCCAACTTCAGCACCGTTACCTCCCCGTTGGATTGATGGGGCCCCAGACATGATGGCAGCAGTTAATGCTTGCGTGGCATTAATTTGACCCTGCATCAGAGCACACAGCGCATTGATGCCAGCACGCACTGATGACATGGCAGAATTCAAGTGTAGCATGGTCTTGGCCTGCCGCTCAATGGCTACTGCCACGTCGGCCATGGCTCGCACCATCATGACTGGGACCCCATGGTCACTTGTGGCGTCCATCATCCGTTGGTATCTCCCAAGGATGGGCTCAATGAGCAAATGCAAACATTGAGGCGGCCTCCGCCACACTCTCAGCAAGTGCAACCACTCTTGGCGGGATCCTCACCAATGCACCCATTAGCTCGCGGTGCATCTGCATTGACTCCCTGGACATAGCCTCCAAGTCCAGATGCTCATCTACCTGTCTGTGAGCAGGACTCATGGGCCGACTTACCCTCCGGAGAGTAAGTCGCCCACCCCCCGGGCGCTGGGCATTGCTGCAGGCCACTGGGACCAGGAGCCTCGGGTTCAGCCAACTCCAGGAAGATGGCCTCTTTCACCGAGGTGGTCTTCCCACTCGCTCGTATTAAAGACATCTCATCCTGTCCTGGCACATTGCTCTCCACCTCCTCCTCCTCATCTTCCCCGTCATCTGAAGGCCCCGGCTGACTGGCAGGCTGCTGCTCTTCTGGCTCATCATCTGTAAGCACAAAGCAACAGAAGTGCGGTTATCAGCTGGGGAGGGGGTAGGACGGAAAGAAAGAGGGCCGGGGGGCGCATCATTATTTTGGTTGCAAGGCCTGTGGCCTCGAGGCTAAGGGACCCACACAGAATGCTCTGCCTCCCTGCCCTCCAGCAGTGCCCATGAGGCAGTACACTCGCTCCTCCTGGTCGGTCAGGTCCAACAGATAGGGCTGGCCCTCTCCCTACAATCCAACTCACGCAGATTGCACGCGAGTTTGACCTGCAATGACCAAAGCAAAAAGTTGTTGGTGGCTGTGTAGGTGCTGGTGTGCTATATGTGTCTGCAGTAGGGAACTCGCGAGTAAGATGGCGAAGTGAGCATATTGGCAATTCATCCTGCGTGGCATCACACAATGGATGTGTGAACGGTGGGTCGGAGGCACAAGCAACTAGAAGTAAGTTTGAGGCTTAGGCCTGTGACCACTTATGAAGAGTTGAAAGGTGCTGGTAAGTGGGCTCAGGCTGAGTAAGGAGCTAGAAGGTGAGAGACACTTGGATGAGCAGGGCATGTCTGGTGAGGTGGTGGAGAGGTCTCAGGCAAGCTTCAGCAAACATAAGAACATAAGAAATAGGAGCAGGAATAGGCTATTTGGCCCCTCGAGCCTGCTCCACCATTTAATAAGATCATGGCTGATCTGATCATGGACTCAGCTCCACTTCCCTGCCCACTCCCCATAACCTCTTACTGCCTTATCGCTCAAAAATCTGTCTATCTCCGCCTTAAATATATTAAATGACCCAGCCTCCACAACTCTCTGGGGCAGAGAATTCCACAGATTTACAACCGTCTGAGAAGAAATTCCTCCTCATCTCAGTTTTAAATGGGCGGCCCCTTATTCTGAGACTATGTCCCCTAGTTTTAGTTTCCCCGATGAGTGGAAATATCCTCTCTGCATCCACCTTGTTGAGCCCTCTCATTATCTTATATGTTTCGATAAGGTCTCACCTCTCATCCTTCTGAACTCCAATGAGTACAGACCCAACCTACTCAACCTATCTTCACAAGTCAACCCCCTCATCTCCGGAATTAACCTAGTGAACATTCTCTGAACAGCCTCCAATGCAAGTATATCCTTCCTTAAATACGGTGACCAAAACTGTACGCAGTATTCTAGGTGTGGCCTCACCAGTACCCTGTACAGTTGTAGCAGGACTTTCTGCTTTTATACTCTATCCCCCTTGCGATAAAGGCCAACATTCCATTTGCCTTCCTGATTACTTGCTGTACCTGCATACTAACCTTTTGTGTTTCATGCACAAGTACCTCCAGGTCCCTCTGTACTGCAGCATTTTGCAATTTTTCTCCATTTAAATAGTAATTTGCTTTTCTATTTTTTCTGCCAAAATGGATAACCTCACATTTTCCCAAATTATACTCCATCTGCCCACTCACTTAGCCTGTCTATATCCCTTTGCAGACTTTTTGTGTTCTCCTCACAATTTGCTTTCCCGCCCATCTTGGTATCGTCAGCAAACATGGCTACATTACACTCGGTCCCTTCATCCAAGTCATTAATATAGATTGTTAATGGTTGAGGCCCCACCATCGATCCCTGTGGCACCCCACTGTTTGCCAACTGGAAAATGACCCATTTATCCAGACTCTCTGTTTTCTGTTAGCCAATTCTCTAGTCATGCTAATATATTGCCCCCAACCCTGTGAACTTTTATCTTGTGCAGTAACCTTTTGTCTGGCACCTTATCGAATGCCTTCTGGAAATCCAAATACACCACATCCACTGGTTCCCCCTTATCCACCCTGCTCGTTATATCCTCAAAGAACTCCAGCAAATTTGTCAAACATAATTTCCCTTTCATAAAACCATGCTGACTCTGCTTGACTGAATTATGTTTTTCCAAATGTCCTGCAACTGCTTCCTTAATGAACTCCAACATTTTACCAATGACAGATGTTAGGCTAACTGGTCTATAGTTTCTCGCTTTCTGTCTGCCTCCTTTTTTAAATAGGGATGTTACATTTGCAAGGAGGAGCATGGCCTGTTAGAGATAGAGAAGGGGTAGGCAGTGCAAAGTTTACATTGTGTGAGAGAGTGAGGTTCACATAAAAGCATTGGAAAGTGAATGGAAAGGGTACTCAGCTTGATGACCGTAGTAAGGCCATTGAATCTATTGCGACATTGGTTCGCTGTTGTGGGCACTGCGTTCTGGGTCGTAACGTGCTCAGCCACCTCCCTCCAGAGCTTTCTCAAATCCTGAGGTACTGGCATTCGGTTCCCCTTCAGGCTGGAGGAAACTCCAGCGACTCTCCACTGCCTCCTGCAAGGCATCAAGGGCGGTGGGCGAGAAGCGGGCAGATAGCTGGTGTCCTCCTTTCTCCTCCATTTTCGGACTCTGAGGACCCTGTGGAGCTGGAATTGCTCATCCGCGCACTTGCGTTGCTGCGCCTTTAAGAATCGGCTGTTCCCGGGGTCTGACTGGGAGTTCCGCGCATGAGCAATGGTTCCACCAAATTTACCGACCAAACTTTCGTTATCGACCCCCTCAGCTGTCGTGTAATTTAGCCTCCCTTTCAGCTCCTCGCCTGATTCTGATGAATTTCTGGGCGGAGGGCGCAAACTTTTTCAAGGTGCTAAAATTACCACTCCGTCTGGGTTACTGTGCAACCACATTTCCACCACAGAGTATTTTGTCACATAGTGTCCCAACATGATTCTCTCCCAACCCAACCCAACCCAACCCCCTTACACCCCAGCGCCTGAAGGTTAGCCCACTGCTGTGGCCACAGTTCCATAGGATAGCTCACACAAGTGGCCTTCATTCATGTGTGACCCTTGACATTGAGTGTCAACAGGCTCAGGAACCATGGGGGGGGGGGGGTGTATGTCAAACCAGCCAAATCATGTCCTCCTCTGATAGCCAAACACAGGTACAACCAGCTGGCCAGGGACCAGGAGCAGGAACCAGCCAACCTTCCCCTCTTTAATCCAAGGGTTCTGAGGCCTAGTGTAGTGCCCCCACCATCTCCCCTCCGACCCCCACCATCTCCCCTCCAGGCCCCCACCATCTCCCCTCCAGGCCCCCACCATCTCCCCTCCAGCCTCTACCATCTCCTCTCCACCCCCACCCACTCCGATCGGCTAAGGGGCACCTTTCCTTCAGCCGAGGTTAGTGGACATCCTGTTTTTTAACGTGTCTATGCAGGAGCTTCTGCCCAAGTTACGCCAGCCGATGGTGAGAACACTGCCCCTCCCCCCCAGGGAATTACCACCGAGGGGGTAAAATCTGGGACCTTCTGTAAAGACTCGGCTGCCCATCAGATGATCTCATCGAGACAGAGAGGGACTGACAGCTTTCAAATCTGTGGTAGACAGAAGTTATTAAACTGATTCAGAACATTTCAGCCTTCGACCTGCCTCAGCGAGCAGCATGGAAGAGGCTGACCCGGGACTGGATGATCCAGATCAACACCTTAAATCAGGGCCGATCTCCTACAGATAACTTGGCCTGTCATTGAGATGGTTTTATCTCAAACATTATGTTTAAGGACTTCAGAGATTCCATCTGGTTTTCCCAACTGATTCATTTGGTAAAGTAAAATTGATGATCATAGAATGCTAGAGCTCAGAAGAAGGCCATTTGGCCCATCCTGTCGGTGCCAGCTCTTCGACAAGGCTATCCAATTAGTCCCACTCCCCCGCTCTTTCCCCATAGTCCTGCAAATGATGTGGAAATGTTGCAAAAAGGAATTATTTTTGGTGTATTTCATGTATCACACAGTGGCTTTCTTCATTGACTTGAAACATTAACCCCACCTTCCTCTCCCGGCCAATATTTATCCACAAATAACATCACTAAAACAAATTATCTGATCATTGCTGTTTGTGGGACCTTGCTGTACGCAGATTGGCTGCCGCCTTTTCCTATGTTACAAGAGTAACTGCACTTCAAAAGTACTTCATTGGCTGTAAATCACTTTGTATGTCCCGAGGTTGTGAAAGACACTATATAAATGCAGGTTCTTTCTCCGAGCTGCCTGACCCGCTGAGTATTTCCAGCATCTTCTGTTTTTATTTCATATTTCAGCATCTGCAGTATTTTGCTCCTTGTTTTAGAGCGGGATTTACTCTGCCTCTAACCCGTGCTGTATCTGACCTGGCAGTGCTCGATGCTGACACTGGCTACCAAAAGTAAAAAGGAACCGCATTCCATTATGACATAATTTTGCACTGTGAAAGTGGGTTTAATGTGCATAGTTCACAGAGGACCTCCAGTGGCAGCAGCTGAGCATTGCAGTGTGACGTTTTCACCTTCCAGTTAAGTTTGGTAAAATCTGGTCACCTAATAGAAAAAAAGACTTGCATTTACATAGCGCCTTTCATGACTACCGAGCATCCCAAAGTGCTTTAGAGCCAATGAAGTACTTTTGGAGTGTAGTCAGTGTTGTAATCTAGAAAATGCAGCAGCCAATTTGCACATAGCAAGCTCCCATTATCAGCAATGTGATAATGACCAGATAATCTGTTTTTGTTATGTTGCTTGAGGGATAAATATTGGCCAGAACACCGGGGATAACTCCCCAGCTCTTCTTCAAAATAGTGCCATGGGATCTTTTACGTCTGCCTGAGAGAGCAGACTGGGCCTTGGTTTAACGTCTCATCCGAAAGATGCCACCTCCGACAGTGCAGCACTCCCTCAGCACTGCACTGGAGTGTCAGTCTAGATTTATGTGCTGATTTTTGGGATGATCCAAATTTGCATAATCGATGAAATAGGATTTTAAAAACTGTTCTAAATGTGAAATATCTTCCACCGCAGACAATCAAAAATACCTGAAAGTCTGAAAGTTTTTCAAACTGTCAGGCTCAGAGGACAGAGTGGCATCATAAATTGTTCCCGTCGTTATCTATAAAACATTGATTTTGGTAAAGGAAGAACAGTATGCGGTTAGGAAGGGTCCTTCCACTATCACATTCCACCACTCCTACGTTAAGAGAGATTTCCGAGTCTTTAACTGGAACATTGAGTTTCCCTGTGGCGACCAGAACTGTACCCAGTGTTCTGAGTACGGTCGCACCAATGATTTATAAAGTGGCAGGGTTATCTCACTATTTCGGCTCAACTTTGACCTTTTAGTACACCTCACTATCTGATTTGCTTTGCTCACTGCCGCTGAGCATTAATGACTGATTCCTGTCTCTTTGACCTTTGCGCAGTGACTGAATCTATTCTCTTGCTCACTGTGCTGAAGACAGGCTCCCCTTACCCAAGCCCTGTTTGTGCCGTTCCTCCATGGGCAACAGTGGGAGACTGGGAGAATCCCTGCGGAATCTTGGGGCCCTGCTCTCCAAGGCAACAAAGCAAGGGCTGAAATGTAATTTTGAAAAATTTTAACGATGGGTTGAAGAAAGATTATTGAAAAGTATTGCCCTCCTTTATTTAAAGGGGCGTGATGATATATAATGGTCAGAATAAACAATGCAGTACAATGACTGACTGTGCTGACCTAAAATAACGTGATGTTTATTGCTGTGCAGGGATGGAGGCAGAGAGACAGGAGCCCTTGAAAGACCACTGTGACAGTCTGATGGACTCCATTGATGCTCAGCTCAGCCAGCTGCAGGTACAGTAGAGACTGAATTGTCTGTCTTTGAGTCGGACCTTGTCTAAAACCACCCTTGCGTGTAACCAGGGTTGACTCCGAATGACGGTTTCCCAGTGTGTGCCCTCAGGCTGCTTCCTGCCTCAGTTCTCACGGGCTCTCTCAGTCTGGCTCCGACACCAGGAGTGAATCCAGACGGGAGTGACGATAATTAGACCTTTTTGACTTCATCTCAGTTCAGATATGTTCAGGGCCGTTAGTTCCTCTCCCAGTCTTTGTAATGTTGTGCTTGAGGTCAGCATCAAACATTCACAGGTCAGCTCACGAGGGAGTTCTGTCTACTGAATGCCAATAATGTGCCTCTGTCGGGAGAGATGCGTACATTGCCCTCACCAACCGAGGGAACTCGGTGACTGAGTCCAGTCCCTTCCAATAATTAAACTACTCTCATTACCCAGTGTTAAACTCTTGGTCATTTGTAGATGAAACCGTTTAGCCCTGATACTGTTCTGGTGATAATGAGTCTGATCCTCTGGTGTGATTCTTTCTTAGGCTTCAGTATTAACCAGTCAGGGACGGGTGGCAGCATGCAGCCTGACCGAGAGCGCCCCCTTCAGGAACACAACGCAACTCCCAAGAAGGACAGGTAGAGCGTCAGTCCCTGTCTCCAAATGTGCTGTTGGGCTGAGGCTATTATCACATTGGCAACATACCTGGTATCCCTTTAATAATACAATTCTAACTGATGGTGCGAATGGTCTTCGCTTACTAGGTCACAGCGGCAGAGTAGGCAACAGGTCTGGGGCAGTGTGTGGCCGCTCTGGTTCAGTATTGGAGTCGGGGTCTGGGGCAGTGTGTGGACACAGGGTCAGTATCGGAGTCTGGGACAGTGTGTGGACACGGGGTCAGTATCGGGATCTGGGGCAGTGTGTGGACACAGGGTCAGCATCGGGGTCTGGGGCAGTGTGTGGATACGGTCAGTATCGGATCTGGGGCAGTGTGTGGATACGTTCAGTATCGGGGTCTGGGGCAGTGTGTGGACTCGGGGTCAGTATCGGGGTCTGGGCAATGTGTGGATAAGGTCAGTATCGGGGTCTGGGGCAGTGTCTGGACACAGGGTCAGTATCGGGGTCTGGGGCAGTGTGTGGACAAAGAGTCAGTATCGGGGTCTGGGGCAGTCTGTGGATACGGTCAGTATCAGGGTCTGGGGCAGTGTGTGGATACGGTCAGTATCGGGGTCTAGGGCATTGTGTGGATACGGTCAGTATCGGGGGCTGGGGCAGTGTGTGGATAAAGGGTCAGTATCGGGGTCTGGGGCAGTGTCTGGACACGGGGTCAGTATTGGTGTCTGGGGCAGTGTGTGGACATGGGGTCAGTATCGGGGGCTGGGGCAGTGTGTGGACACTGGGTCAGTATCGGGGTCTGGGGCAGTGGGCAGTGTGTGGATACAGTCAGTATCGGGGTCTGGGGCAGTGTGTGGACACTGGGTCAGTATCGGGGTCTGGGGCAGAACATGGACACAGTGTCAGTATCGGGGTCTGGGGCAGTGCATGGACACGGGGTCAGTATCGGGATCTGGGGCAGTGAGCAGTGTGTGGATACGGTCAGTATCAGGGTCTGGGGCAGTGCATGGACACGATTAGTATCGGGGTCTGGGGCAGTGTGTGGACACAGGGTCAGTATCAGGGTCTGGGGCAGTGCGTGGACACGGGGTCAGTATCGGGGTCTGGGACAGTGAGCAGTGTGTGGATACGGTCAGTATCAGGGTCTTGGGCAGTGCGTGGACACAGAGTCAGTATCGGGTCTGGTCAGTGTGTGGACATGGGGTCAGTGTCGGGTCTGTGCAGTGTGTGGACACTGGGTCAGTATCGGGGTCTGGGGCAATGCGTGGACACGGAGTCAGTATCTGGGTCTGGGGCAGTGCGTGGACATGGGGTCAGTATCGGGGGTTGGGGCAGTGTGTGGACACGGGGTCAGTATCAGGGGCTGGGGCAGTGTGTGGACACGGGGTCAGTATCGGTGTCTGGAGCAGTGCGTGGACACGGGGTCAGTATCTGGGTCTGGGGCAGTGTGTGGACATGGGGTCAGTATCAGGGGCTGGAGCAGTGTGTGGACACAGGGTCAGTATCTGTATCTGGGGCAGTGTGTGGACAAAGGGTCAGTATCTGAGTCTGGGGCAGTGTGTGGACACGGGGTCAGTATCGGGGTCTGGGACAGTGTGTGGACACGGGGTCAGTATTGGTGTCTGGGGCAGTGTCTGGACACGGAGTCAGTATCGGGGTCTGGGGCAGTGCGTGGACACGGGGTCAGTATCTGGGTCTGGGGCAGTGTGTGGACACGGGGTCAGTATCGGTGTCTGGGGCAGTGTGTGGACACGGGGTCAGTATCTGGGTCTGGGGCAGTGTGTGGACACGGGGTCAGTATCGGTGTCTGGGGCAGTGTGTGGACACGGGGTCAGTATTGGGATCTGGGACAGTGTGTGGACACGGGGTCAGTATCGGTGTCTGGGGCAGTGTGTGGACACGGGGTCAGTATCGGGATCTGGGGCAGTGTGTGGACACGGGGTCAGTATCGGTGTCTGGGGCAGTGTGTGGACACAGGGTCAGTATCAGGGGCTGGGGCGGTGTGTGGACACAGGGTCAGTATCAGGGGCTGGGCAATGTGTGGACAAGGGGTCAGTATCTGGGTCAGGGTCTGGGGAAATGTGTGGACGGACACCAGGTCAGTACTGTATTGGAGTTGAGGACTGGGGCAGTGTGTGGTTTATTTGTTCTTGTGATCGGGGTGACACGGGCAGGACTGTATTTAATGGCCGTCCCTAGTTGCAATGATAGCATTGAGTCAGTCACATAGTGTGGGATTGGAGTCATGTGTAGGCCAGACCGGGTAGACAGGCAGATTCCCTTCCCTGGATGACAATCGTGAATCGATCAGATTTCATGGCCAATTCCTGGTGCCGGCCCTCAAATTCCCAGCTTTACTGGATACAGTTTCACAACCTACCCTGATGGGTGTGAACTCTCAGCCTCTGGGTGGCTGCTCCAGAATTGTAATCACCAAGCTGCTGTACGTGAGATTGCGTTTCTTCCTTTCCTTGACTATCCCCTCCTCCCCCATGGAGAAAGCACCCCCCTCTCCCCCCCTCTACTCAATGCCTCTCCGCAGTAACACGGCAAAGGAATTCTAAATGTATCCCGCCAAAGCGATATACTCAGATTGCCATTCCCAAGCCGATTCAGATGTACGATATTTAACACAACTGTTTCTTGCTGCTGTAACTGTTTCCTTGTTTGTACCACAAAAGGAACTCTGACTAGGAGCCAGTCCGGCAGTAGGGACACGGGGCTGGGCAGTACCAGTGCTGCCGATGCCCTGTCGGACACGGAAGTGTTGTTCTCCATGATACAAGAAGGCAGCGGTGTTTCAGGTGCGTGAAGGGTATTTACATTGTGAATGCGACTGCATGATCTTTGCTCCATTCATTCTCTGGATACGGGCGTCGCTGGCAAGACATAAGAACATAACAATTAGGAGCAGGAGTAAGCCACCTGGCCCTCGAGCCTGTTCCACCATTTAATAAGATCATAGCTGACCTGATCATGGACTCAGCTCCACTTTCCTGCCCACTCCCCATAACCCTTTATTCCCTTATCGTTCAAAAATCTGTCTATCTCCGCCTTAAATATATTAAATGACCCAGCCTCCACAGCTCTCTGGGGCAGAGAATTCCACAGATTTACAACCCTCAGTTTTAAAAGGGCAGCCCCTTATTCTGAGACTATGACCCCTAGTTTTAGTTTCTTCTATGCGTGGAAATATCCTCTCTGCATCTACCTTGTCAAGCCCCCTCATTTTTTATCTTGTATGTTTCAATAAGATCACCTCTCATTCTCCTGAACTCCAATGCGTATAGGCCCAACCTATTGAGCCTATCTTCATAAGTCAACCCCCTCATCACCAGAATCAACCGACTGAAACTCCTTTGAACAGCCTCCAATGCAAGTATATCCTTCCTTAAATATGGAGATCAAAACTCTAGGTGTGGCCTCAACAATACCCTGTACAGTTGTAGCAGGACTTCTGTGCTTTTATACTCTATCCCCCTTGCAATAAAGGCCAACATTCCATTTGCCTTCCTGATTACTTGCTGTACCTGCATACCAACTTTTTGTGTTTCATGCACAAGGACCCCCAGGTCTCTCTCTACTGCAGCACTTGGCAATTTTTCTCCATTTAAATTATATAATTTGTTTTTCTATTTTTTTCTGCCAAAGTGGATAATGTTACACTCATAATAAATGGTGAGACTGAGTACTGTGTGCAATGAGCAAGTGTGACCTTGGCTCCTTTATTAAGGTTCCAGAGTGCAGGTACCTCGTGGGTGGCCTGCTTATATACTGTGCTCCCAAGGGATGCTGGGATCCCTTGGGACTCCAACAGGTGGGCCCTCTGATGGTCAGGTGTGATGCAGGTTACAAGGGGTTAAATACATAACAGATAACCTCATATTTTCCCATGTTATACTCCATCTACCAAATTTTTGCCAAGTCACTTAGCCTGTCTATATCCCTTTGCAGATTTTTTGTGTCCTCACAATTTGCTTTCCCAACTATCTTTGTATCATCAGCAAACTTTGCTACATTACACTCAGTCCCTTCATCCAAGTCATTAATATAGATTGTAAATAATTGAGGACCCAGCACCGACCCCTGCGGCACCCCACTAGTCACTGTTTGCCAACCAGAAAATGGACCATTTATCCCGACTCTCTGTTTTCTGTTAGTTAGCCAATCCTCTATCCATGCTAATATATTACCCCCAACCACATGAATTTTTATCTTGTGCAGTAACCTTTTATGTGGCACCTTATCGAATGCCTTCTGGAAATCCAAATACACCACATCCACTGGTTCCCCCTTATCCACCCTGCTCGTTACATCCTCAAAGAACTCTAGCAAATTTGTCAAACGTGATTTCCCTTTCATAAAACCATGCTCACTTTGCTTGATTGAATTATGCTTTTCTAAATGTCCCACTACTGCTTCCTTAATAATGGACTCCAGCATTTTCCCAACATCAGAAGTTAGACTGCTTTTTGTCTGCTTCCTTTTTTAAATAGGGGCGTTATATTTGCTGTTTTTCAATCTGCCGGGACCTCTCCAGAATCCAGGGAATTTTGGTAGATTACAACCAATGCATCCATTATCTCTGCAACCATTCATTTTAAGATCCTAGGACGTAAGCCATCGGGTCCAGGGGACTTGTCATGGAACTGGCATTTATTCTCCATCCCCGGTGGCCCTTGAGAAGGTGTCGGTGGGTCTCCTGCTTGAACCGCTGCAGTCCCACCGTGTGGTGAAGGTGCTCCCACGCTGCTGTTGGGGAATTCCTGGATTTTGACCCAGCGATGATGAAGAAGCGATGTTATATGTCCAGCTCGGGATGGTGTGTAACTTGGAGGAGACAGCGTTGCCTTGCATCTCCTGCCCTTATCTTTCTCGATGGGTTTCGGAGGTGCTGCCGGAGAAGCCATGGCGAGTTTCTGCAGTGCATCATAATCAGTCAATCATCAGCCTTGTGATGAAAATGGAGATAATAATAGAGTCGGGACAGAGAGAAACTGGAAAGGGCTGGTAGAGAATAGAGGAGAAGAGAAAATCTAGGGGACAGGAGGCAAGCGACTGGGGAGATGGAGAGTGTGAGGGTGAAGAGAACCGAGAAGGAGGGAGGAAAAATGGACCATAGAAAAAGACTGAAAGGAATGAATAGATGGTAGGGCTAGAGATGGAGAGAAAGACTGGGAAAATAAAGGAAGAAGAGGAAAGTGACTTGGGGAAGAGAGCAGGGTCGTGGGGGGGGGCGAGGGGGATGGGGAGGCTAAAGGCACTGTGGCAGAGAGGGATGAGGAGAAGCAGAGAGAGAGAGGAAGCGAGATTGCGGGAAAGAGATAGAAAGAGAGAGTCCAAAGGGGAGAGAAGGGTGAAGATGCAGGTGGAGAGAGAGATGGATGTGGAAGATTCGATCACGATTCAGGGTTTTGGATCATTCTCTCTCTCAGCGGTTGTGCAGCACTTCCTGTGTGTGGACCTTGGCCCACACAAAATAGAAGTGCTCTTAGAGCCTTGACTTTCACATAGGCTGATGGAGCAACGGTCTGACAAGTAAACCCAGTTAATAATTAGCACCCTGCGTGAGAAGGCATACTGGAACTTGTGTAGGATTGCGATTACATCTTCAGTTTATTCGCGTACAGAAATAGTATAATTAGGGCCAGAGTAGAACAGAACAATATTACTGCATTACTGATTTGTAGATTGAGTAGTACAGAGGGTTAGGAACGAGGTCATGCAGTGAGCAATGAGGAAATACTTGCATACAGATTGGAAACGTCCCTTTAAAGCGTCCTCAGTAGTAAAAGATCAGAGATCACCAGTCCAGTAACCAGCACTCCAGCAGTGTCCTTCAGTTTGAAGAGCTCTTTGCTGTGCCCCATGTAGTGGTCTGTGTGACGCCTGGGGTCCCATGTAGTGTCGCTCTGTGACCCCCGGGGTCCCATGTAGTGTCGCTCTGTGACACCCTGCGCCATGTAATGTCTGTGACACCCTGTGTCCCATGTAGTGCCTGTGTGACACCCTGTGTCCCATGTAGTGTTTCTGTGACAGATTCCTTCCTTCTGACTGACGGGTTGAAAAATGAGCTGAAGAAACATAGAAACATAGAAAATAGGTGCAGGAGTAGGCCATTCGACCCTTCGTGTCTGCACCACCATTCAATATGATCATGGCTGATCATGCAACTTCAGTTCCCCATTCTTGCTTTCTCTCCATACCCCTTGATCCCTTTAGCCGTAAGGGCCACATCTAACTTCCTTTTGAATATATCTAACGAACTGGCCTCAACAACTTTCTGTGGTAGAGAATTCCACAGGTTCATAATTCTGAGTGAAGAAGTTTCTCCTCATCTCGGTCCTAAATGGTTTACCCCTTATCCTTAGACTGTGACTCCCAACATCGGGAACATTCGTCCTGCATCTAACCTGTCCAATCCCGTCAGAATTTTACATGTTTCTATGAGATCCCATCTCATTCTTCTAAATTCCAGTGAATATAAGCCTAGTTGATCCAGTCTTTCTTCATATGTCAGTCCTGCCATCCCGGGAATCAGTCTGGTGAACCTTCGCTGCACTCCCTCAATAGCAAGAATGTCCTTCCTCAGATTAGGAGACCAAAACTGTACACAATATTCAAGGTGTGGCCTCACCAAGGCCCTGAACAACTGCAGTAAGACCTTCCTGCTCCTATACTCAAATCCCCTTGCTATGAAGGTGATGCCATTTGCCGCCTTCACCCCCTGCTGTACCTGCATGCCAACTTTCAATGACCATCACACCCAGGTCTCGTTGCACCTCCCCTTTTTCTAATTTGTCACCATTCAGATAATATTCTGCCTTCTTGCTTTTGCCACCAAAGTGGATAACCTATATTATACTGCATCTGCCATGCATTTGCCCACTCACCTGTCCAAGTCACTCTGCAGCCTCTTAGCATCCTCCTCACAGCTCACACTGCCACCCAGCTTAGTGTCATCTGCAAACTTGGAGATATTACATTCAATTCCTTTGTCTAAATCATTAATGTATATTGTAAATATACATATATATATATAAATTTACATATATACGGGTCCTTTTCAAAATGGCAGGCAGTGACTAGTGGGGTACCGCAAGGTTCAGCGCTGGGACCCCAGCTATTTACAATATACATTAATAATTGAGACAAAGGAATTGAATGTAATATCTCCAAGTTTGCAGATGACACTCAGCTGGGTGGCAGCGTGAGCTGTGAGGAGGATGCTAAGAGGCTGCAGGGTGACTTGGACAGGTTAGGTGAGTGGGCAAATGCATGGCAGATGCAGTATAATGTAGATAAATGTGAGGTTATTCACTTTGGTGGCAAAAGCAGGAAGGCAGAATATTATCTGAATGGTGACAGTTTAGGAAAAGAGGAGGTGCAACGAGACCTGGGTGTCATGGTACAACAGTCATTGAAAGTTGGCATGCAGGTACAGCAGGCGGTGAAGAAGGCAAATGGCATCGCCTTCATAGCAAGAGGATTTGAGTACAGGAGCAGGAAGGTTTTACTGCAGTTGTACAGGGCCTTGGTGAGGCCACACCTTGAATATTGTGTACAGTTTTGGTCACCTAATCTGAGGAAGGACATTCTTGCTATTGAGGGAGTGCAGCGAAGGTTCACCAGACTGATTCCCGGGATGGCAGGACTGACATATGAAGAAAAACTGGATCGACTAGGCTTATATTCATTGGAATTTAGAAGAATGAGAGGGGATCTCATAGAAACATATAAAATTCTGACGGGATGGGACAGGTTAGATGCAGGAAGAATGTTCCGGATGTTGGGGAAGTCCAGAATCAGGGGTCATAGTCGAAGGATAAGGGGTAAGCCATTTAGGACCGAGATGAGGAGAAACTTCTTTACTCAGAGAATTGTGAACCTGTGGAATTCTCTACCACAGAAAGTTGTTGAGGCCAGTTCGTTAGATATATTCAAAAGGGAGTTAGATGTGGCCCTTATGGCTAAAGGGATCAAGGGGTGTGGAGAGAAAGCAGCAAAGAGGTACTGAAGTTGCATGATCAGCCATGATCATATTGAATGGTGATGCAGGCTCGAAGGGCCGAATGGCCTACTCCTGCACCTATTTTCTATGTTTCTATGGTACGTGCTCAAGGCTCTGGTGTGGGACTGTTCAAGTTCACGTTAAGTCAAGACTTTTCAAGTGAAAACCTTCTGACTCAGAGGCGAGAGTGCTATCACTTAGCTATGGCTGACATTGTAAAGTTTAAGCAGACCATTCCTAATCAGATCACACACAACTTTAAATATATAAACTCCCATCGGGCATTCCAGGATGGGCAAACATGATGGTGATCTCCCTCCAGCCCTATAACCACCCCCCTCCCTCTTGGCCCCACCAGACTCTGGCCTTTTGTAAATTTCTCTCTGCCTTGTCCCCACCGTTGGCGGCTGTACTTTCAGCTGCCCAAGTTATTCCCTCCCTTAATCCCTCCACCTCCCCGGTATGCACCGGTGAGGTTTGTAGAACTGTTGAGTTGGGAGTGGCTTAGCCAGTCACGTGATGTTCACAGGATTCAATAAAACCCCAGCCAGTTGGGTTTGGGAGATCCACAATGAGGCAGGTGGTTGTGAGCCTGGTGGATGAACTTGTAATGTGTAGTGTGATTGTTAAACCTTTTGCTAATAAACCAACAAGTTCCTAATAGCAATGTGTTGCTATGAATTCTTAAGCAAAGAACCCTTGAAGCAAATCCATTACAGCACCGAGCGCTGATCCAGTCTGAGAGCACACAACACTCGGTGTACAGAGCAGAATTGACCCCGGCTCACCCCGGAGTCGACGTTACTGGGTCCCACTGGGGAGATCATTGCAAGGCCCAAGATTCAGGTCCATTAGGTCCATCCATCCTTCGAGTTAACAGGCTGTTGGAACTTGGACATCGAGCCAGGGACTTGCTCAAACTCTCCTCGGGATTGGGTCCTGTTGGCAAGGCTCTGCTCTCCCAGCGACACTCAGCAATGACTGCTGATTGCCCCAAATCTTTGAAGTTCTCGGATTTAGTCTCTGATCCTTTCTCTATGTAAAGTTAGTAGTTGTCACTATTCACGTACCGAGAAAGGTAAACCGTTTGGTTATATTTACCATTTTCAATGAAAATGTTTACAATTTGAAAGAGAGGCAGGATACACTGGCTGGCTCCCCTGATGGTTCAGTGTAAAAGTTCACTCCTAACGAGCCACACAGATCTAGACGATCTCGGTCTGTGTGGAGTTTGCTGAGTGCAGCCAAGGCTGCTGTTGGGACACTGCAGTTGCCTTTGTTTCCTGGGCTAGAGAGGGGATAAAACACAAATCTGCCCCAGCTGACTGGTGTACTATCCTCGGCTGAAACGTGTGAATTTGTGGATATCGGGTACAGACTGGGCTCGACTGTGGTGCCAGGCTCCATGGTAAATTAGCCTGTAGACTCACACGTGAAGAATGCCCATTTGGGCGAGGGTATCAGCGGGCTTCTGGTACTTGGGGAACTCTGCTCCTTACTGGAGGAGGAATGAAAGTACTGTGGCTCATGTGTCTTACATTTGAATTCCAACTGACTGCATCCATTTTGTCTCACAACTGCAGGACGTGTAGATCAGGCGGAAATCTTCTCGTGTCCGACTGGATCTAAGGATGTGACATCAACGTCCAATGTGAGTCCAGGTTTCATAAGAAACCAGCCCAATGTTCTTTTGGCTAAGCCTGGAAGGCAAGAGGCAGATGGTGAGTCAAGAAAGAAGCAGTATGAATGGAGAGTGCAGCAACTGCTGGGGCCACAACAGATGGAGAACCAGGGATATCAGAGTGATACCAACACTGTGGGCAGTGTGTGTACAGAAGACTTTGCTTCCCGCTTTCATGAGGGGATGGTGGACCCCGCCCTGAACTTTGACACGGAACCAGACAGTGAGGGTTCATTCATCAGCCGTGCTTCCTTCAGAGAACGGTCTCGGGAATCTGCCGGCCTTTATCTAGAACCTAATTCCCAACAAGGAAATCTGGGAAGTGAAGTCTGTGGTCTTCTTCAGGAACAGACACTATTCAGGAAGAAAGAGTCCGATAGAGAGTGTGCTCAGCATGACCACATGTCCAGGCGAGAGCGCAGTGGAGCTCCTTCAAAAACCTCTGCAATAATTCAACCGGCTCAGAGTCAGACTGGTGCAGAAAGAGATGGGTTTGTTGGGTGTGTCTCTCCTCGGGGCGGTGAGGGTGACAGTGCGGCCGACGGGCCTGTTAATCCTACATCTCAAAGGCTAGATATCATCCAACAGTTTCGAGAGGAATTGGAACAAGTCCTGCTCGGGACCAGGTCACAGGCTGGGACCTTGTGGGCCGAGCAGGCAACTTCCAGGGCCTTGACCAGCAGGACCGCAAGTGTTGAGTCTTTGGGCGACAGGATTTCAAAGCTCAGCCTGAACAATATGTCAGAGCAAACATCACAACGAAGAAACTTTCCTTCCGGGACCAGAATCCTGGTTGCAAACCAATCCAGGGAATCTCCTGTAAACCCAAATCCACTAAAGGAAAAGGATTTGGTGACCAGCTGTTTACCGGCGTCTAATCCAGCCGTGATAATCCACGGAGTTCTGGGGACTACTAGAATAAAGCTGAAGGAGGCTCGGAAGAGACTGTTGCAGAGTCGAGTGAGGCTCAGTAGAAACCTTAACCCCGAGCTGCAGGCCCTGTCCACAGGAGACAGCAGTGACCCGATCCCAGGGCAACAGGAGAGCTCGGCCACTAGTGATGAGCTTCTGCCGTCCAAACCAGGAGGCAACCAGCAAGATGATGTGATGGTGAATGGAACCCACTCACCGGGCCACGTGGCACCCACTTTGGTCCCTCACCGTGCAGAGAGGGCCTGCCCGTCACCCACACATGGTGCAGGCAAAGCGAATGCTTCGGGTAAAACCAGCATTGCAGGTCAATGGAATGGAATGACCGATGGTCTCGGTGGTTTCGAATCCCAGCCTCCGGCTGCCGACAGTTGCAGGAACAGCCCAGCGCATCTCTCCGGATCTGAGCCCCCGCCAGTCCGTTCTTTCTGGGAGGGAGGCTCAGACATTGCTCGCTCCGCACTCGATCCCAGGAGGAGGATGCAGTCCCCGAATTTGCCGCAGAGTCAGCTGACCGACTCCGTCCACGAAACCAAAGCAAAAGGGACACGTGCGCGAAGCAACACGGCCGGTAGTTACAGGGAGGAATCGGGCAGCCCTGCACTGAGCAGCATCAGAGATAAACCACTTTTACATAGAACAGGTAGGTTACAACTCAACAAAAAACTCTCCCACCTCTCGTGCATTGTTCAATATAATTGCATTAACTGTATCCAGTGTTTAACCCGTCCTTCATTACTCATCCCCTTTCTGTGGTAGATCAGAACCTTATTACCCACTCCTGGTCATCCATAGCTTTCTGCGTATTCCATGGCCTTCGGTGATTGAGGTCCCTTTCATGCTTCAGATGTTATCAATGAGAGAGCTGGGGATTGACTGGGACGAGGGTTGGTCCTTTCACCTCCCAGTACTTGGCTTCCTCTCTCTGATGGAGACTAGGTGATACACAAGATGTAGTTACAGAAGTCTAGATTCATCTGAATTCATTTTAAGTCTGAAGTTCATTTTAATTCTACTCTAATTAATAAATCACCTGAAATCTCCACAAGTCTATTAACAGTCAGTCATCAAGACCCATCTTGGGTAAATCTTATCGCCAGTACTAATTTGAAGGCAGGCAGACTCTTGTTAAGAGGCAGGTTAACTCCCCTCCAGAATCTACATTGCAAGCCCCCCTATCTTGCTACACGTTCGCCCTCAGCTCCTCCCACTGCCCCGTACAATCTACTCAGAAGATCATTCGCCGGCTTCTTGTGCTGCGCAGTAAGATAGTATCCAAACAATCTTTCTGGGACCTCTGTCAATACCATCCTCAATCCAACTAAACTTGAACAAAATCTAGACTAACACTCCAGTGCAGTGCTGAGGGAGTGCTGCACTGTCGGAGGTGCCGTCTTTCGGATGAGACGTTAAACTGAGGCCCCATCTGTCCTCTCTGGTAGATGTAAAAGACCCCATGGCAGTATTTCGAAAAAGAGCAAGGGAGTTCTCTTGGTCAATATTTATCCCTCAAACAGCACCTTAAAAAAAAAAAGTTACCTGGTCATTATCATATTGTTGTTTGTCGGACCTTGCTGTGTGCAAATTGACTGCAGCATTTATACATTACAACAGTGACTACAATTCATTGGCTGTAAAGCGCTTTGGGACATCCTGAGATCATGTAAGATGCTAGATAAATGTAAGTCTTTCTTTCTTTAACTATGAGAAGGTGCCCAAGAACAGCCTGCGGTCACTACTTTGATGCTCCCTCCCTATCTGTGGGGCACGTTTTGCCCCTGCTCAGAGCCTTCCAAATGTATTGAAGGGTGGGGAGCTGGTGTGGGGGTGGTGGGGTGGTGGGGGGGGGTGTGAGTGTGGGGGGGGTGGGTGATGGGGGTGTGGGGAGGGGGATAGGTGGGGGGGGTGAGTGTGGGGGGATTGGGGGTATGGGGGTGGTGTGGGGGGATGTGGGTGTGGCGGGGTGTGGGGGTGTGAGTGTGGGGGGGAATGGGGTGGGTGGGGGATGGTGAGGGGTGGGGGATGGGGGGAATGGGGTGGGTGGGGGATGGTGAGGGGTGGGGGATGGTGTGGTGGGCTGGTGTGGGGGAATGGTGGGGTGGGAGGGAGGGGGTGTGTGGGTTGGAGGGGGGTTGTGAATGTGGGGGTGAATGAGGGTGTGGGGATGGTGAGGGGTGGGGGGGCAGTGTGGGAGTGAGGGTGTGGAGGGCACTATGTGAAGTTCCCACATGCTCCTGCTCGATAGCATCATCCTTGCACCTCCTCTCACGAAATGCCTAACCCGAGGCAGAAGGAGGGAGGGGAGCCTTCATCCACTGTCTGGGCTGGATTCAAACCCAGACACATCTGGGCCAGGTTTTCCTGGGTCCAGTGACTGGGCAGAAAATCGACCAGGCACTATGACAGCCATGCACTCCCCTGCCCGAGTTTCCTGTCGTTGCGCCCTGGTGAGCTCAGGGCAGGAAGAGGAAAATCTGTACCAGGCGTTCTGACCCTAATGTAAGACAAACATATAGTGAAGAAGAGATTTATATCCAGGAGATCTGCCTGGAGTGTACAAGGCATTCCAGTTGGACCAGCTGGCCTTTCTGCCCAGTCGGTCTGAGCACGACCTGTTCCCTTCATCACCCTCACCCCGATGACCCTTTACCGCCGCAACTGCAATCTCTTTTTAAATAAAATTTTCATTTATTTTTCCTGAAGTGCACTGATGATATTCCAACAACAAATTGTATTTATATAGCATCTTTAATGCAGTAAAACTTCTCCAGACACCTCACAGGAGCGATTATCAACAAAGTTTGACGCCAAGCTGTTAGAATTATTAGATATTAGAGCAGATTATCAAAAACTTGGTCAAAGAGGTAGGTTTTAAGGAGTGCTTTAAAGGAGCAGAGAGAGGTAGAGAGACATTTAGGACTGAGATGAGGAGAAACTTCTTCACTCAGAGGGTTGTGAATCTTTGGAATTCTGTACACCAGAGGGCTGTGGAGGCCCAGTCTTTGAGTATATTCAAGACAGAACTCAATGGATTTTTGAATATTAAGGTAATCAAGGGATATGAGGATAATGCAGGAAAGTGGAGTTGAGATCGAAGATCAGCCATTATCTCATTGAATTGCGGAGCAGGCTCAAGGAGCCGAATGGCCTACTCCTGCTCCTAATTCTTGTGTTCTCTTATGTTCAGAGAGGTTTCAGGGGGGAATTCCAGAGCTTTAGGGCTTTGGCTGTTGAAAGCATGGCCGCCAATGCTGGAGCAGTTAAAATTGGGGATGTGCAAGAGGCCAGAATTGGAGAAGCACAAAGATCTCAGAGGGTTAAATGGCTGGAGGAGACCGTATAGGGATTTGAAAACCAGAATTAGAATTTGAAAATTGAGATATTTCCGAACTGGGAGCCAATGTAGGTCATCGAGCACAGGGGTGTTGGGTGAATGGTACTTGGTGTGAGTTAGGATTCGGGCAGCAGAGTTTTGGATGAACTCAAATTTACGGAGGGTGGAAGGTGAGAGACTGGACAGGATTCTTCAAGGGATAAATGCACGGGCAAACAGGACACAACTGTTGGGAACGAACAGTATGGGACATCATTGCCACCTTGAGCCCAATAGTTGGTTGAGAAGGACGGGCACAACCCACCGCTGACTATTTGTTCTTCTCAGGAGTTTCCATGATGACTTTCGATGATGTCACCATCGACAGTGACCTGGACTCGGGGAGAATGGAAAAAATCCAAAGTAATTTTCCGAGCATCCTGAGGAGCAGGAATGGTAAGAACTTCTCGAGCAATAAACAGGGACCAGGATGTTCCTGATGAGGTGGAAACTCTCAACCCACAGATCACAGTGATTAGCTGACCTCAGAAATAAAACTCTTGACTATTGCTTTTGTATAAGGTACCTCCATCTTCATCACTGAAACAGATGATCTGGTCATTATCACATTGCTATTTGTGGGAGCTTGCTGTGCGCAAATTGGCAGCTGCATTTCCTATATCACAACAGTGACTGCATTTCAAAAGTGCTTCATTGGCTGTAAAGTGCTTTGGGATGTCCTGTGGCAAGTTCCTTCCTTTTTTCAAAGCAGTAGCGAAGCAGCGGGGGAGCAGGTTACAGTGGCGGCGCAGTGCGGAGTGCTCCTGGAAACCACCAACTCCTGGTCACAATTTCCGAAGATCGAACGTGAAACTTAATCTTCACTGCAGAAAGAGCTCATTTCAACTCTTCCAGTAGCTGACTCGTGCACAGGCGGAGTTTAAACACTTCCTCCAGTCGCCGTACTGATTGAGTGGGAAATCATGTTTTGTATCATCAGCAAACTGTATAATGCTGCTCCCCGTACCCGAGTCTAGGTCATTTATAAACACTGAATAGAGTCATGGACCCAAAACGGACCCTAGGGGAACACCACTGTAAATTCACTCCCAGTCTGAGAAACCGCCATCCATCACCAACCTCTGCTTCCTGTCACTGAGCCAATTCCATATCCATCCCCTTAATTCTACGGGCTTCAATCCCTTCGTAGATAGGATGAGGATGGTTGTAGACTTTAGGATGACAGACAGGATGGTGAAATGGACAGAAGCATGGCAGATGGAGTTCAATGTGGAGAAGTGTGAAGTGATGTACTTTGGGAGTATGAATAGATAATGTACTATAAATGGTACGGTTTTGAAAAGTGTAGATGATCAGAGACACAGTGGTGTTCATATACACAAATCTTTAACGGTGGCAGGACAAGTTGATAAGGTGGTTAATGGAGAATATTGGTCACTTGGGTTTATAAAGAGAGGAATAGAATATAAAAGCAAAGAAAAAGCAAACTTTATAAATTACTGGTTAGGCCTCAGTTGGTGTACTGTCAACAATCCTGGACATCACAGCTCAGGCCTTAGAGAGGGTGCAGAGGAGGTTTACCAGGGATGAGGGACTTCACTAATGAGGAGAGGTTGGCAAAGGTTGGACTGTTCTCCTTTGAACAGAGAAGGTGACCTGATAGAGGTTTTCAAAATGATGAGAGGTTTTGATAAGAGTAAATAGGGAAAAGTTATTCCCTCTGGCGAGTTGGTCAGTAGCCAGGGGGCATAGGTTGAAAATCATTGCAAAGGATCGAGAGGGGAGATGAGGAGACATTTTCTCACTGAGTTGTCGGGATCTGGAAGGCTGTGCCCGAAAAGGTGGTGAAAACTGATTCCATAAATAATTTTGAAAGGGTGTTGGACAGATACTTCAGGATGAGGAATTTACAGGTTTATGGGAAAAGACAGAGCCGCGTGACTAATCGCAACTGCTTTTTCAGAGAGCCAGTGCAGGCTCGATGGGCCAAATGGCCTCGTTCTGTGCTATACGTTCGATGATTCTATAGAAGCTGGGACCAAGCACAGCAGAGCCGAGCTCTGACAGCTGATAACATTTTATTGCAATGGTCTACTGTTGCTATTCCCTGTCCCCGAGGTTTATAACCTTTCATGTGATGATGAGGATGGGGCTGTTCTTGCAATCTCCAGCAAGAAGGAGAGGTTTGTAA
Source organism: Pristiophorus japonicus (assembly GCF_044704955.1). Taxonomy (NCBI): domain Eukaryota; kingdom Metazoa; phylum Chordata; class Chondrichthyes; family Pristiophoridae; genus Pristiophorus; species Pristiophorus japonicus. The sequence continues at coordinate 181,291,815 of NC_091984.1, forward strand.
AACCCATCTCTCTCATAAAAATTCCTCAAAATGGACAGTGATAGGGAAGTTATCAGAGCACCCTCTCCGGTTCGCTGTGGCATGACAGCTCTCTGCAGTAGAATGGCGGGATTACCTCCGAGCTTCGGACTATTCAGTGTCCAGGAATGGTCTACTACACTTGTCTGAATGTGGAATTATCATTGGCACAAACCATAATGATCTGAATGCAGATAAGCTCACTCAGAGTCTGTCCAACAAGACAAACATTTATATCTGGCTAAAAACAGACCCACTCAAGACACTAACAAATGCATCTGGGTTTCAGTAATCGGCCTTATGCAGGCAGTGGAGTGGGGTTCTTCTGCATAAGGATAAATGGGAAATCCCAGCAACTCCGTATCGTTGGAGTAATCCTTACCCTGCTGAACAGAACCACATACCGTTGCAGAGTAATCCTTACCCTGCTGAACTGAAACTCCACACAGTTTTTTTCATTTGTTCCTGAAATGTGGGCGTCGTTGGCAAATATCAGCATTTATTTGCCGATCCATTATTGGTCTTGAGAAGTTGGTGGTGAGCTGCCTTCTTAAACTGCTGTAGTCCTTGTGGTGAAAGTACTCCCACAGTGCTGTTAGAGAGGGAATTCCAGGATTTTGACCCAGTGACGATGTAGGAATAGCGATATATTTCCAAGTCAGGATAGTGTGTAACTTGGAGGGGGTCTTGCTGGTGATGGTGCTCCCATGCACCTGCTGCCCTGTTACACCCAGCAATTCTTACCCTGCTAAAGTGCTAAGAGCCTTGTACTGTTCCCCTTACCTTGAAAAGAAAAAAGAAAGATCTGGATTTAGATAGCGCTTTTCACGACAATCGGACATCTCAAAGCATTTTACAGCCAATTAAGTACTTTTGAAGTGTAGTCACTGTTGTAATGTTTGAATAAACTGCTTAGTTTATTTTCTTCTACCTCTGAGAGAAATTCCATGTAGTTTCTCCGGCGGGAGACTGGCAAAACACCTGGAGAAATGGAGGCAGTGCCTAAATCTGTCCATTCACTCCCTTTCTCTGGGGTTCTGTGAAGATCCAGTGGGAGACCAGGAGAACCCCGTGGAATTTCAGGGCCACTTTGTTCCTTTTGCCTTTCCTCACATCTCACTAATGGTAAACCAGAAAACGTTCACACTCCTCTTCAGCATAAGATGTTAGTTACCCTCTATTCTCAGTATAACGAGACTGTACTTACCCTGACATACGGCTTTTCTAACTCTGTATGAGGCAGTTACCATGGTGATGTCTTTGAGAGAGCGTCGTTGTTGTCTTCTTACTTTGCAGGTGGGCGATTCCAGAGCGATGCGGGTGTGAATGTGAGTCGCGCTGTGAAGAAATGCTGCAGCCCCGGGAAGGAGATGGGCAGGTCAGAGAAATACGGTGCACCAAGAATTGCCCCACCCCAATAAAACATTCAATCCTCAGCCCTCTAAGTGAGGGTGTCAGTGCATAAGGCAGACTACCTTTCCCCTTTATACTGTGCCAGCCTCAAGCAAAAAATGGGAAGTCTTGTATTTGTATGTGCATTTCATGACCTCTAGCTCTGAGACGTCCTATCATGGAGCTCAGTCACTGTTGGGATCTCCTATCATGGAATGTAGTCACTGTTGTTGCGCCGTCCGATCATGGAGTGTAGTCACTGTTATTGGGACATCCTGTCATGGAGTGTAGTCGCTGTTGGTGGGACGTCTGATTAAGGAGTGCAGTCACTGTTGTTGGGACATCCTATCATCGAATGTAGTCACCTGGGATCTCCTATCATGGAGTGTAGTCACTGTTGGGATCTCCTAAAATGGAGTGTAGTCACTGTTGTACTGTGCTGACAGATAGGGACCGTATGAAGGAACTTTACTGTACCTGACTGGGGATCTCTGGATAGTGCAGTTTAGAGGCAGCTATATCCTGTGTGCAACCCAGGTTATACACGACTACAAGTGTATTTGATGCTGAAACTGAGGCCAACAGTGGCACTGTGTTAATTCCCAATACTGACATTATTCACCTTCACAAGCAGACAAATTTGTGACTACTAAATCGAATATAAAGTAATAATAAAGCCAAATTTCTGGATTATTGCCTCTGCTTCTCAGATGAGTGGAGTGCAGCATGATGGTTGGGTTAGTCAGGAATTTGCTGACACCAGATAAAATGACTGAAAGCTTTTGGATTGTCACAAAAACCAAACTGGTGCGTTAATGATCTTCAGGGAAGTGAACCTGCCACTTCTATCTGATCTGGGTCTATATCTGACTGCAGATCCGTACTAGGTGGTTGATTCAATGCTTTCAGGGTAACTAAGGGTTTGCATTGAATGCTGTCTTACCAGTGTCGCCACATCCTGGGATCACATTAAAAAAACAAGTGGAATCGAGTGACTGTGCCTGGGTACTCCATGAAGTAAATGCCTCTCGTCAGCAATCTGTTGCAGAACCAATGCGTTGAGCCAAATGGAAATCCCAAATTATCCATTTACATCTCAAAATGCAACGTCTGCCTTATTATTGAGGATATGGCATGTGCCCATGGCCCCCTCTGCTGGTTCTGCCCTAGATCACGTTGTGTTGGTAGAGTTGCTGAAGCTGTTAAATGAGTGAATGGAGTTGGCAGGAATTGTGACGCTGGTGCTGAGATAGAATGTTCCGGATGTTTCAGGTACGCGAGCTCCGAGAAAAAGATCATGGACGACGAAGATTTTGAGCAGTTGTTCGGGGAGCCGGGCAGTGAGTGGAGGACCAGCAGCCCCTCCAAGTGGGATCCCAGCTTGAGATGGGCAGATCACACCTGGAACCGCAACAGAGGCTCCGAGATGTCCAACTCTCACAGGGTGCTGTACATTCCTCCTTGAAACACTCCTTTATTCTGTCACACAGAACCACCACTGTATGTTATAAAAGATGAATAGAGCACAGCAGGCAGGCACTGCCCCACACTGTGCGACACAGTAAGATGCAGCTTTGTCCCCATAATCAGAGGAATGTTGGTGTGCGAAGGACTGAGGGGAGCCGAGGAAAAACCAGAGCGAGGATCACTACTGAGGTCACTCTCACTGACCACCTGGAAGACAGATTCAGAGTGGCATTGACAAGTGTAGGAGTGACACTGTAGGGACCAGGAAGTGGCATTGACAATGACCTGGGATTGACATTGAAAGAAATCTGGGAGAGACAATGACGGAAGTGCGACGGGTGAGATTGAGGGGAGTGCGGGGTGGGGGGTGTGAGGAGCACAGAGGGGTGGGATTGGGGGGATTTAGGGGAGTGCGGGGGGATGAGATTGGGGGGGGAGTGCGGGGGGGTGAGATTGGGGGGGGGAGTGCGGGGGGGGAGTGCGGGGGGGGGAGTGCGGGGGGGTGAGATTGGGGGGGTGAGATTGGGGGGGGGAGTGCGGGGGGGTGAGATTGGGGGGGGGAGTGCGGGGGGGTGGGATTGGGGGGGAGTGCGGGAGGGTGGGATTGAGGGGAGTGCGGAGGGTTGGGATTGAGGGGAGTGCGGGGTGAGAAATTGCGGGGGTGGTGAGATTGGGGGGAGTGCGGGGGTGGTGAGATTGGGGGGAGTGCGGGGGGATGAGATTGGGAGGAATGCAGGGGGGGTGAGATTGGGGGGGGTGAGATTGAGGGGAGCATGAGGGGGGTGGGATTGAGGGGATGGGGGTGGGATTGAGGGGGAGTGCGGGGAGGTGAGATTGTGGGGAGTGCGTGGCGGTGAGATTGAGGGGAGTGCGGAGGAGGGGTGCGATTGACAGATGCCTGGGAATACATTGGTTCCCCGCCTCTCTTTCCCCCTCCCCCCCCCCCCCCCCCCCCCCCCCCAGCATGGGATGTGCATGGTGCAGGGAGACCCCAGAAAGGACAACGCTGAACGTAGCCTGGAGCAGAGGAATCCTCATCAAAAAATAAACTAAAATAAATTGGAGAACGGAATAGAATCCGGGGCCTCGTGTGGCGACTGATCTGCACTCGGGCCCCTGCCCGTGCCTCTTTATTGACGGCTGGGTAGGATGCATGGGTTGATTCCAAGGCTGATATTTTTTGCCTCTTACTGTGCATGCTCAGTGCATTATCCTCAGTTGCCACTTTCCCCAACTAGGAAGCTGTTGACACAAATTTGCACCCTACTGTTTGATGAGAGGAGACTGAAAATTCCACGCCAATTATAAATTATAATAGCATATGGTATCATTCACAGTGCGTGACTGATTTACTGGTTTCAATGCAGTGCCCACCGACTGTGAGGAGGCCAAAGCGGTGCCAGCTGTTTGATATCATCTGCCCTGACGAGGCGCAGTTGGAGCAATCCATCGTAAAATTGCAGCAAGTAAGTAATGTTCCTGGAAACGTGCGAGGGACTTTAGTAAATTTTAATTGGCCAGAAGATGGAGGTAAAGTGGTAAGAAAATGTGTACAGGACTCCTTTCTAACCCAGTATGCAAGAACCCCAACAAGGGAGGGTTTGCTCCTGGATCTAGTAATGGGGAATGAACCCAAGGAGATAAGAGAAATAAAAGTAGGGGAGCATCTAGGCAATAGTGACCATCATATAATACGCTTTAAGATAATAATTGGGAAGGATGTAAGTATGGCAAAGACCAAGGTAATAGATTGTAGAAAAGCTGATTTTTAAGGGGCTGAGAATACAACTTGGGAAAATAAAATGGACACCAATATTGGCAAACAGTGATGAAGAACAGCAATGGAAAACATTTAAATGGTGTTCAACAGTGTCCAGGAAATTTGAACACAAATGAGATACCATGAATAAAGCCATAAAGGAACAATTGAGGATAAGGAAAGAGGCATACACTAAGAACATGGACAGCAGGGAAGAGCATGACAAGAGAGAATATGAAATTAGGAAAGAAGTTTAAAAAAAAACAATTAGGAAGGCAAAGAGGAACTAGGAAATTCAATTATCAAGGAACAGGAAACGAAATAGTAAAATATTCGACAGGCATATAAATTAAAAAAAAAGGATAATCAGGATAGCAATAGGGCCACTAAGGGACGCCCAGGATAAAATCACAGGCAATGAAATGGCAAAAATATTAAGTAATTACTTTGCTTCAGTAATTACCAGGGAGAAAATCGAAAAACATCTGGAACCAAAATTATAATAATTAATAGTCAAAATGGATTTCAAAAGGGAAAGTCTTCCTTGACCAACCTCATTGAATTAGGAGAGCAGACAAGGGTAACGCAGTAGATGTAATATAGAAAATAGGTGCAGGAGTAGGCCATTCAGCCCTTCGAGCCTGCACCACCATTCAATAAGATCATAGCTGATCATTCCCTCAGTACCCCTTTCCTGCTTTCTCTCCATACTCCTTGATCCCTTTGGCCGTAAGGGGGCCATATCTAACTCCCTCTTGAATATATCCAATGAACTGGCATCAACAACTCTCTGTGGTAGGGAATTCCACAGGTTAACAACTCTCTGAGTGAAGAGGTTTCTCCTCATCTCAGACCTAAATGGCCTACCCCTTATCCTAAGACTGTGTCCCCGGTTCTGGACTTCCCCAACATCGGGAGCATTCTTCCTGCATCTAACCTGTCCAGTCCCGTCAGAATCTTATATGTTTCTATGAGATCCCCTCTCATCCTTCTAAACTCCAGTGTACAAAGGCCCAGTCGATCCAGTCTCTCCTCATATGTCAGTCCCGCCATCGTGGAAATTAGTCTGATGAACCTTCGCTGCACTCCCTCAATAGTAAGAACGTCCTTCCTCAGATTAGGAGACCAAAACTGAACACAATATTTCAGGTGAGGTCTCACCAAGGCCCTGTACAACTGCAGTAAGACCTCCCTGCTCCTATACTCAAATCCCCTAGCTATGAAGGCCAACATACCATTTGCCTTCTTCACTGCCTGCTGTACCTGCATGCCAACTTTCAACAATTGATGAACCATGACACCCAGGTCTCGTTGCACCTCCCCTTTTCCTAATCTGCCGCCATTCAGATAATATTCTGCCTTCGTGTTTTTGCCCCCAAAGTGGATAACCTCAAACTTATCCACATTATACTGCATCTGCCATGCATTTGCCCACTCACCTAACCTGACCAAGTCACCCTGCAGCCTCTTAGCGTCCTCCTCATAGCTCACACCGCCACCCAGTTTAGTGTCATCTGTAAACTTGGGAGATATTACACTCAATTTCTTCATCTAAATCATTAATATATATTGTAAAGAGCTGGGGTCCCAGCACTGAGCCCTGCGGCACCCCACTAGTCACTGCCTGCCATTCTGAAAAGGACCCGTTCATCCCGACTCTCTGCTTCCTGTCTGCCAACCGGTTCTCTATCCACGTCAGTACATTACCCCCATACCATGTGCTTTGATTTTGCACATCAACCTCTTATGTGGGACCTTGTCAAAAGCCTTTTGAAAGTCCAAATACACCATATCCACTGGTTCTCCCTTGTCCAGATAATAGATCTAGATTTCCAGAGAGATGGTGAGTGTTGATGGCGTACATGTGGAACCATGATATCGTCGAGGGGTAGCATGTGGAGGAGGATTGAAGGGATATTTCTAATAGACAATGAGCAGAATGGATAGCTAGCTGACTGCAAGACAGAAAGCAGAGAGTAGGGGTAAAGAGTAGCTATTCAGATTGGCAGAAGGTGGGTTGTGGGGTCCCACAAGGATCCGTGCTGAGACCACTGTTCACAGTTTACATTAACGATTTAGACTTTGGCATCAAAAACAATCATTTCTAAATTTGAGGACAATACCAAATTGGGAGGGATGGTCAACACTGAGGACTGCAACAAATTACAAGAAGATATTAATAAACATGCAGAATGGGCATATAATGGTCAAATCAAATTAATTTCAACATCGCTAAGTTTTTTTTTAGTGACTTTGGATGAAGGATAAATATTGGCCAGGTGAATGTCCCTTTTCTTCGAATAGTGCCGTGGAATCTTTTATGCCTGAGGGGGCAGATGGGGCATCGGTTTAAGGCTTCATCCCAAAGACACCACCTCCAACACTGCAGCACTCCCTCAGTATTGCACTGGAGTGTTGGCCTAGATCATGCACACAAATCTCTGGAGTGGGACATGAATCCTTGACCATCTGGGTGAGAGCTGAGTGCGCTACCACTGAGCCAAGGCAGATACGCTAGTGCGCTGTAGTTGATTTTGGTTAACGGTGATATGGGCCCCGAAACTCCAAGGGTGCAATCTTTCAGTTGTGCTGGGATTGTGCCCCAGCGGAACTCCTCCATTGACCCCAACCAAAGTTTGTGAGGTCAGAGAAAGGAGTGAGCAAGCCTTCAGTAGTGTGGGAGCGTATCTGTGTCACCACCATCCTCCACCTCTGCCAAAGTCGCTGGAGACTTGGGAGGCAGACAGGTCCTCCCCTCCATCCCAGAAAGTGAGTGTCAGCAAGATATTCAACTATGAATGCATCACACCTGATTGTGACCCTGTACACAAGTGCTCCTTACAGCAGGGGTTGACTATCGGGAGTGAGAGCGATGGTTGATTTTCAGCTCCCTAACCGGAGATACTGAAGCCAGGTGTAGTGGTCCTAAGGTCACCCCAGGCGAGACTGGCTACCTCAGGCCATCAGGGATTGAACCTAAGGGGATCTCCTTGTTCTGTAAGGCTCCGTACCACGCCGGGTGGTACTTTTATCAACAGTTGGTGGGCTCATAATCTTTGTCTTTAACTCAGGACCTCGGTGTGGAGGAGGAGAAATTGATCCAGAGGAAATCTCAGCTTCAAGAAGCCGACCAGACCATGTCTGAGGATCCGCAACAGAGAAAGGTGAGGTGATGAGTGATGCAGTGGACATGGGCATCCTTTTGGGTGGTGACTCTGCACCTCACCTGGTGCTGCACTGACTCATGATGTGGCTTCTTGGGGCGGTGTAGAAAGACCTTTATTCTGTACCTGATTTGGAATTGCTTGGTAAAGTGGTGTAAAGAAAGCTTGAGTTTGGAATGTCAGTTCTGACATGCATCACCTTCATCAGCTCAACAACCTCCTTGAGACGGAATGTTTCTCGTCTCTTCTACTTTTTCTTTATTTGTTTGCAGCAACTGGAAAATTCTGAGACTAGACTGGAGCAGAGAACCGCCGAGATCACTCAGTTACTGGAGAAAAACAGCAGTCTGGAGTCACGGGTCAGGGAGTTGCAGAGGAGCCAGCAGGCCGAGGTGAACACAAATCCTGCCAGCTAATATCTTCAAATCTAAATTAATGGTTGGCATTTCAGTCGGTGCGAGAGAGGAGACCACTGCTCACCCACCTCCTCTGCTCCTTGCTCTATGTTTCTATTCCTATCTTTAAGAGTGCTTAGTCCAAATCAATGCTAATATTAAATACAGCCCACACACCACTGCATGGCCTCCTCACCTTCATAACTGACCTTCGCAGCCCTGTTGCTCTGTGTTTTCAGAGCTCCATTAACGCTTCTCCTGTTTGTGGAACATTGCAGAGCTGGGATTCAGTGCTGGTCCCTTGTCCTCCATTGCTGTTCAGTGAGGGAACGTTACTGGGAGCCAGGGCTATCATCGAGCATAGGAACAGGATTGGTCTTTCAGCCCGCTCTGCCATTCATTTAGATCATGGTGATCTGTACCTCAACTCCACTTACCTGCCTTAGCTCCATATCCCTTGATACCTTGCCCAACAAAAATCGAGCGATCTCACACTTGTCTTGCCATCCACAGACACTTGGGACTGATAATTCGAGATTTCCACTACACTTTGTGTGGAAACGGTGCTTCCTGATTTTGCTCCTAAACAGCCGAGCTCTAATTTTAAAATCATGTCTCCGCGCTCTGGAATCCTTCGCCAGAGGGAACAATTTCTCTGTATCTACCCTATAGAATCTTTTTAACATTTTAATACTTCGATCCGATCACCCCTCAATTTTCTATGCTGACGGGAAAACACGAGAGCGTGTAAAAGGACGCCATTAAACCTGCATGACCTATAAATGTAACTGAGCTACCAGTGTTGCAGTTCTCCTCCTGTCAGTGGGCAAGTCCTTACTCGTCATCTGTGCAAGATGACATGTTTGAAATCATGGCTGTGTAGAGTATGAAGATGTAAGGGAAACAGTCAAGCCATGGAGGGGGGCTGATCCAGAGTCAAAGGATTAAGTTGGAGGAAAGGCAAGAGCAAGTGCTGCTCTTTAGATTTTAAAGCAGGTGACTGAGAAGGGACCATATAGAAGAAGTCAAAATATTGAACAGTGTGATGAGGTTAATCTGGAGTGCCCCTTTGAGTTAAGCTGGGATTCCCAGATCAAGGAGGGGTGTAAAGGTTAAAATTGGTATAAGGAGAATTTAAGACAGATGTCAGGAAGAACTTCTCCCTACAAATAATGATCAATGCTCAGAACTATCTTCCGGGTAAGGTAGTGGGGCTGAAAACCCTTTGAGAGATACTTGGATGAGGTCAGATGGGTGGAATGGCCTCCTTGACCTGTGATGGTGAGTATAGCCTCTTGTCCTGTTACCCCTTGGGACAGGGATTTGGAGCCTTCCTTTAGGGTTGCTCTCAAGCAAGACACTGCTTGGGATTACAGGCCTTGACAAAGAGTTGAGGACTAATGCTGGTCTGAGCGCTGTCCTTCCTGCCATACTGAGTACAGTCTTGCCTTGTCTGCAAATTTGGCAGAGAGCCGACCCAAACTCCAGCAACTCGAACCGTGTCCATGATCTCCCTGCGCGGCTGACGGAACGTGAGCTGAAGGCCAGTGCCCTGGACAAGATGGTGTCGGAGACGGAAGTGGAGCAGTTGAGGCTGAGGGAGACTGTGGTGATGTTGAGGGTGGAGAAGGAGGCTCAGCTCCCCGCCATGGAGACTCTGAGAAAGGAACACAAATGGCAGCTCATGTTAACCGCTGGAAAGAAGCAGTGTGAGCAGGTAATGGGACCGTGTTAATGATTCTGGGGAAACCGTCTGCTGAGAGTGTACCTCAACACGTAATCTTGACGGGTGCAAATAGTACGACACGTGATCTCCTGTTTGCATGTCGCTTAAAGCCCTCTGGACCAGCCCCATTCCACCAGTCCATTTTCCCCAGCTGTTGATTGTTTGATCTCCCAGCACTGAAAGTGTGGGGTGAAATTGTCAGCCTCTCTTCAGGAATAGGTTTGATGGACTTCAGTGTCTTAAGTAATCCAGCGTGTCCAGGTTTTCTTCTTTCAAATAACCGGGTTTCCTAAGGTGGCTCATCGTGACCAAACTCTTAGAATCTTACAGCACAGAAGGAGGCCATTCGGCCTAACCTGTATTTAAAAGAGCTTTCCAATTAATCCCACTCCCCTGCTTTTACCCCATCGCCTTGCAAATATTGCCTTTGCAAGTATTTATCCAATTCCCTTTTGAAAGTTATTATTGAATCTGCTTCCACCACCCTTTCAGGCAGCGCATTCCAGGTCACAACAAAACATTCTCCCTCTCTGGTTCTTTTGCCAATTACCTTAAATCTCTGTGCTCTGTTTCTCCTTATTTACTCTGCCAATATCTGTGATAATTTTGAACGCCTCTAATAAATCTCCCCTTAATCTTCTCTGCTCTAACGAAAACAATCCCAGCTTCTCTAGCCTCTCCACATAACTGGAGTCCCTCAACCCTGGTATGGGAGATACCTGCAGAACATATTATGTAGGCTCCTTTTGGACAAGCAAACAAAAGAAAGAAGAGCTGTGAGCTCGGTGGGTAACACCAGCTGCCTAGCCTGGAATGTACAGAAGAGCCAAATACAGAGAGCAAATGAAAGTGGCGAAAATGTATGACAGGAGCACAAAATTACACTCAGCTGGAGGGGTTAGTCTGGGCCATCAGCACCAGGACACTGAGGAGGAAGTGTCCATTGTTAAACCAAAGGTCCAAGTATACAGAGCCATCTAAGGTGAGAGTCAACCAAAGCCTCAGTGTGCTGGGTCCATCGGCCCTGACCCTGGAGTGGAATCCTTCCTCCAGACCACCCATAGACCAAAGCAGGTCATTTTCATGAAATTACCTCTTAGTTTTATTTCTATGAACCACCATAAGAAAGGTCTGAGCCAGTATACTCAGATTGCTAACCCTACAGTGGGTACAGAGTCCAGTGAGATGGAGTAGAACCCTTGGATAGTACATCAGCTTTCAGCACACGGCTGTAATTCAAGTCTTTCCCCACTGCCTCCTGACTGAGTGTGCAAGTAGGTGGATGCACTGGGCTGACTGATTTACCAGCAAGCATTAATCGGGTTAGGACAAGTTCCGGGTAAGATTTGATCACCAAAGGACCACACAGCTATTGGCAGTCGCTAAAACATGTTGAGGCATTTTCTGAAGTCCGTTGCAATCCCTGATCAAGGACTAAAAGCAAGACTACCACACTGCACCAGCCCGTGCTCTGGACGCCAGGGAGAACCACGGCATTCAGCATGGCTGCACTTTCTATAACTCCCAGCTATTACAGATACCCTTTGATGCAAAAATATTTTGTGAAGACCAGTAGCTGGGGCTTGGGAAAATCAGAACATGTGGTGATTACGGAGCCAGAATCCATTTTTTGCAAATGCTAGTTTGCCTCTCGCCTCTGATTCAGAAAGTCATGGGTTCAAGCCCCATTACGGACTTAAGCACATAATCTAGGCTGAGACTGCAACACAGTACTGAGGGTGCTGCATTATCAGAGGTACCGTCTGTAAAGTCCTGTCCCTGCAGTACAGACTCGCACGAGGCACATGCTGAAGTCAAGGTCACTCAGGACCCGCACCTTTATTACACAGCTCTCGAATGCCACACTTGCCTGAGACCTGTCTTTATATACCTGTCTGGGACAGGTATCCAGTGTCTCCTGCAAGTGCACCCCTGGTGGTAAGGTAAGCTTGTGGTTACAGATCATCTCTAGTTACAGTCATGTATAGCATGGTAAGATACAGTTATGTACAGTAGTGTGAGATACATGACATCACCCTCCCCCAAGGTCTTATTGTCTTTATAGGTTCAGTCTCTCAGGTGGTCTACGCTCTCGCATGGAGCGTCTTAGTTGTGGTTCAGTTGTTTGCCTTGATGCCTGTTTTTCTTTCGGTGTGATTGCTGGTATCTCGCCTGGGCTGTCTGTTTCATTCAGTATGATTGTTGGTGTCTCGCCTGGGCTGTCTGTTGGGATTGCCCTTTCCTCAGGTTGTTCCCTCTGTCTGTCCACCAGGTGTGGTGTGAGTTCCACATTGTAGTCTGCCTCTGGTTCAGCAGTGTTGTTGGTAAATCTACTTTTGACTTGGTCTACATGCCTCCGGCAGGTTTGGCCATTGTCCATTTGTACCAGCAGTAGCCTGTTTCCTTCCTTGCCTGTTACTGTCCCTGCAAGCCATTTGGGATCCCTGCCATAGTTTAGCACAAACACTTTGTCCCCTATCTCATTCCACCTCCCCCTCGAATTTCGGTCATGGTACTCAGTTAGCTTACGGCGCTTTGGCTCAACGATATCATGCATGTCTGGGAAGATTAATGAGAGCCTTGTCTTTAAGGTCCGTTTCATCAATAGTTGCGAGGGGGGAACTCCAGTCAATGAATGCGGACGAGATCTGTATGCCAGCAGCAGTCGTGACAGGCGGCCCTGCGGCGCGGGACCTTGGATTTTGAACATGCCTTGTTTAATGATCTGCACTGCTCGCTCCGCCCAGCCGTTGGAGGCCAGCTTGAACGGTGCCGTCTTAACGTGATTTATGCCGTGGTCACTTATAAAATCTTGGAATTCTGTGCTGGTGAAGCATGGACCATTATCACTGACCAATATGTCAGGAATGCCGTGCGTTGCAAACATGGTTCCAAGGCTCTTCACTGTGGTGGAGGTGGTGCTCGAGTTTAAAATGGTGCATTCGATCCACTTTGAAAATGCATCTACAACTATGAGGAACATTTTGCCCATGAACGGGCCTGCATAGTCTACGTGCACCTGTGACCACGGTTTTGTGGGCCAGGGCCGGGGGCCTCCCTGGGGGCATTACTGAGTTAGGCACAAATGGTGCACCGTCGGATGCAGAGCTCCAAGTCCGCGTCAATGCCAGGCCACCAGACGTGGGATCTGGCTATGGCCTTCATGAGAACTATCCACGGGTGCTCGCGGTGGAGCTCCCGGACAAATGCCTCGCTGCCTCGCAGAGGCATAACTATCCGGCTGCCCCACATCAGGCAGTCTGCTTGTAGTGATAGCTCATACATGCGCCTATGGAAAGGTTTGATCTCCTCGGGGCAGGCATCGCCAGCCTCTGCCCAGTCACCAGTTAAGACATATCTTTTGACTAAGGATAACGTGGGGTCGCTGGTCGTCCAGGCTCTGATTTGGCGAGCCATCATGTCGAACCTGTGGACTCAAAAGCATTGATTGCCATGACTATCTCACAGTCCTGTTTGTCAGACCCTTCTGTGGTCGCCAGGGGTAGCCTGCTAAGCGCATCGGCACAGTTGTCTGTGCCTGTTCTGTGCCTTATGGTGTAGTCGTATGAGACGCCAGCATGAGTGCCCACCGTTGAATGTGCGCCGACGCGTTGGGGTTTATTGCCTTGCTCTCAGATAGTAGGGACGTGAGGGGCTTGTGGTCGGTTTCTAATGTGAACTTGGCCCCGAAAAGGTATTGGTGCATCTTTTTGACACCATACACGCACGTGAGCGCCTCCTTCGCCACCATTCCGTACTCGCGCTCCGCCCGCAAAAGTGACCTGGAGGCATAAGCAATGGGTTGTAATTTGCCCGCACTGTTGACTTGTTGCAAAACGCACCCGACCCCATACGCTGACGCATCACATGTAAGAACTAGCTTTTTACCTGGGTCAAAGAAAGACAAAACACTGTTGGAACATAGAAGGTTGCGTGCCTTATTGAAGGCGCGTTCCTGGGCGTCCCCCCAAAACCAATCGCACCCCTTTCTGAGTAGCACATGGAGAGGCTCCAGCAGCGTGCTTAAGTTCTGCATAAAGTTCCCAAAGTAATTGAGTAGCCCGAGAAAGGCGCGCAGTTCCGAGACATTCCGGGGCCTGGCTGCCAGGCGAATTGCTTCAGTTTTGGACTCTGTTGGGCGGATTCCATCAGCGGCAATCCTTCTGCCCAAAAATTCACCCTCGGGCGCGAGAAACAGGCACTTGGATTTCTTAATTCTTAGGCCTGCCTGATCCAACCACTTTAGTACTTCCTCCAAATTGCGGAGATGGGAGTCGGTGTACCTGCCCGTGATAAGTATGTCATCTTGAAATACAACCGTCCCCGGGATGGACTTGAGCAGACTCTCCATGTTGCGCTGGAATATAGCAGCTGCCGACCTGATGCCAAATGAGCATCGATTGTACATGAAAAGGCCTCGATGTGTGTTGATGGTGGTGAGTAGCTTAGACTCGTCGGTCAATTTTTGCGTCATACAGGCAGATGTGACATCTAGTTTTGAGAAAACTTTTCCTCCAGCCAATATGGCAAATAGGTCCTCCGCTCTGGGCAGCGGGTATTGGTCCTGTAGGGAGACTCTGTTTATGGTAGATTTGTAAACCCCACAGATTCGTACAGATCCATCTGGCTTCATGACTGGGACGATGGGACTTGCCTAGTCGCTAAATTCCACGGGTGAGATAATTCCTTCCCGCAGAAGCCTGTCCAGTTCATGTTCAGTCTTTTCCCTCATCACATAGGGCACAGCTCTAGCCTTGTGATGGACCGGTCTAGCATCCTGTGTGATGTAGATTTTGACTTTAGCCCCTTTGAAGGTGCCCACACCTAGCTGAAAGAGATGTTCAAATCGACTTAGAACTGTTGAGCAGGAGGTCCATTCCTCTGACGACATGGCGTGAACATCATCCCATTTCCAGTATAGTTTTGCCAGCCAGCAGCTTCCCAGCAGTGCTGGGAGACAATCCACAGGGGAAGTCGGTTCACTGTCCCTTTGTGTGTGACTGAGAGCATAGCGCTGCCAAGGACTGGGACGATTTCTTTGATATAGGTCCTTAGTTTGGTGTCGACCCTTGTGAGTTTTGATCTGTCTCTCTTGTGCGGCCACAGCTGTTCAAATTGTTGAGCGCTCATGAGAAATTGACTCGCTCCCGTATCCAGCTCCATGTTGATGGGTATCCCGTTGAGTAGGACCCTCATCATTATTGGAGATATCTTGTAAGAGCAGTGGCCATTGATCGTGTTGACCCGCTGTATTTTGGTGTCCCCGGGTACTGTCCTCACCGTCTTCTGGTCCACTTTCCAACCCTTCCGATTCGTATACCAACCGAACTGCCGTTTTTCTGCACATGCGGGCCAGATGCCCTATATAGTCGCAGTTTCTGCAACCAGCATACGAAAATCGACACCCCCTTGATGAGTGCCTTTCCCCACATCTCCAGCACAGACCGCTTCCATTGTTTCCAAAGGATGAGCTGCATCTGGCTGATCTCTCTTGAGCTTCTCTCAGTTTGTAGTTGATTGCTCGCATTGTGGGTTGATGAGGTGTGAACGGCCGTTCATGTGGCCCTTGATGGCTTCTGGCGCCACTGCCTGCTGTTGAGGGCCTGCTCTCCTGCCTTTGTCTGTGTGTGGGGGTAGCGGCTTGTTTCACGCTGTGAACCCCTTGTTCCGATGTTTCGTTAGTTGTTGTACGAGCAGTGTAGATCAACCTCGTTTCTTCTTCTCCTGCCAAGAATGTCTGTGCAACCAGTGCTGCTGCCTCTAGGGTCAAGTTCTTGGTCTCTATGAGCTTTCAGAATATGCCTGCGTGGCCTATTCCTTCAATAAAAAAGTCTCTCAGTGCTTCTCTCCTTAGTTCATCGGAGAACTCACATAAGCTAGCCAACCTCCGAAGTTCCGCCACGAAGTCGGGTATGCTCTGGCCCACACAGCATCCGTAGTTGTAGAACCTGTGTCTGGCCATGTGTCGGCTGCTCGCTGACTTCAGGTGGTCTCTTACCAGTGTGCTCAACTCTTCAAACGACTTGCTTGTTGGTTTCTCGGGTGCCAGCAGTTCCTTCATTAAGACGTATGTTTTCGAGCCACAGCTGGTCAAGAGATGGGCTCTTCTCTAGTCTGCCTTATCGTCACCTAACCAGTCTTTGGTTACGAAGCTTTGCTGGAGCCTTTCTATAAAGTCCTCCCAATTATCTCTAACATTGTATTTTTCATCTGAGCCGTTGGTCACCATTCTGTGGATTCTGTAATCCCGTAACTCGTCGCCACTGTAAAGTCCTGTCCCCGTAGTACAGATTCACACGAGGCACATGCTGAAGTCAAGATCACTCAGGACCTGCACCTTTATTACACAGCTCTCGAATGCCACACTTGCCTGAGACAGGTATCCAGTGTCTCCTGCAAGTGCACCCCTGGTGGTAAGGTAAGCTTGTGGTTACAGGTCATCTCTAGTTACAGTCATGTATAGCATGGTAAGATACAGTTATGTACAGTAGTGTGAGATACATGACACCGTCCTCCAGATGAGATTCTGCCTGCCTATTCTGGGGGTTTAGCTGGATATTGGTGCTATTCAAAGATGAGCAGGGCTATTTTCTGGCCAACATTCTTCTCCACCAAAAAAAAAAGTTTAACTGTTTATTCCTTTCAATGCTGTTTGAGGGACATTTTTGTTCAAAATGGCAGCCGCGTTTCACCTGCATAACAGTAATTGCACTACAAACCAATTTATTATATGTGAAATGCTTTGTCGTGTTTTTGAGAACCATGGCAAGATGCAATACAAATGAAAGTTATTTTTCTTAAAGTCCCTTTCACTCAGCCAAGCGGTCTACAACAAAGCCCTGCTCATTAGCTGAAGCCTTTGTGAAGCATTGCCCAGAGTCCCTGAGCATTGTGCTTCAGAGTGCCTCCTCCCTTTTGCTCAATATTCACACCCAAAGGCTCCCACCAAGGATCTTGTGGAACTGGACCACTGCAGGTCTCGCATCAATAACTTGCTGGATATTTCCTTCCACCCCCACCCCAACCTGGGACCTAGGTAGGAAGTCTGCTGCAGGAATTTGCATCCAAGCTTGGAAGCAACAACCAACATCCTATATTTATATAGCACCTTTAACATGGTAAAAACATCCCAAGGCGTTTCACCAGAGTGTTATCAGACAGAATTGGGTACTAAGCCACATAAAGAGATATTGGGACAGGTGACCAAAAGCTGCCAAAGGGGTAGCTTATGAGGAGCGATTTAAAGGAGAAGGGAGGTTTAGGGAGGGAATTCTAGAGCTTAAGGCTCAGGCAGCTGAAGGCATGGCTGTCGATGGTGGAGCGATGAAAATCAGAGATGGACAAGAGGCCAAAATTGGAGGAGCGCAGAGATGTTGGTGGGTTGTAGTGCTGGAGCATCTACAGGCGCATGCATTTTGAAGTGCATATACGTATATACATATACGTGTGTATACTGTAACACATCACACGGCATGTGTATGTAACACATCACAAGAGATTAATGTGCAAAGTTAAAGCACATGGGATTGGGGGTAGTGTGCTGATGTGGATTGAGAGCTAGTTGGCAGACAGGAAGCCAAGAGTAGAAGTAAATGGGGACTTTTCAGAATGGCTAGTGGGGTACCGCAAGGTTCTGTGCTGGGACCCCAACTGTTTACATTGTACATTAATGATTTAGACGAGGGGATTAAGTGTAGTATCTCCAAATTTGCGGATGACACTAAGTTGGGTGGCAGTGTGAGCTGAGAGGAGGATGCTATGAGGCTGCAGAGTGACTTGGATAGGTTAGGGGAGTGGGCAAATGCATGGCAGATGAAGTATAATGTAGATAAATGTGAGGTTATCCACTTTGGTGGTAAAAACAGAGAGGCAGCCTATTATCTGAATGGTGACAGATTAGGAAAAGGGGAGGTGCAGCGAGACCTGGGTGTCATGGTACATCAGTCATTGAAGGTTGGCATGCAGGTACAGCAGGCGGTTAAGAAAGCAAATGGCATGTTGGCCTTCATAGCGAGGGGATTTGAGTACAGGGGCAGGGAGGTGTTACTACAGTTGTACAGGGCCTTTGTGAGGCCACACCTGGAGTATTGTGTACAGTTTTGGTCTCCTAACTTGAGGAAGGACATTCTTGCTATTGAGGGAGTGCAGCGAAGGTTAACCAGACTGATTCCCAGGATGGCGGGACTGACATATCAAGAAAGACTGGATCAACTGGGCTTGTATTCACTGGAGTTCAGAAGAATGAGAGGGGATCTCATAGAAACGTTTAAAATTCTGATGGGTTTAGACAGGTTAGATGCAGGAAAAATGTTCCCAATGTTGGGGAAGTCCAGAACCAGGAGTCACAGTCTAAGGATAAGGGGTAAGCCATTTAGGATCGAGATGAGGAGAAACTTCTTCACCCAGAGAGTGGTGAACCTGTGGAATTCTCTACCACAGAAAGTTGTTGAGGCCAATTCACTAAATATATTCAAAAAGGAGTTAGATGAAGTCCTTACTACTAGGGGGATCAAGGGTATGGCGAGAAAGCAGGAATGGGGACTGAAGTTGCGTGTTCAGCCATGAACTCATTGAATGGCGGTGCAGGCTCGAAGGGCCGACTGGCCTACTCCTGCACCTATTTTCTATGTTTCTATGAAAACAACTGGAGAGAGTAGTCTGCTGCATTTCACAAGTACCCTTGTAAGATTCTGTGGGGTGATCAGTCTGGATCCTATCAGGGAAGCACTGTTGTCAGCTGAGTCAAACTGTAAGCACTAGATGTAATTGTCCAATCAGGAGAGAACAGTGTCCACTGGAAGGATTTTGTACTTGTCAAAAAAAAACAGAGGAACTGCATCCTGAATTGGGCTCAGCATCCTAAACCAGGAGACATCTAAGATGGTCACAGTATCATAGACTGTGACCGTCTTGTGCCTAGGGGATAGTTAAATGCCACGGATGTAAAAGTCCATGTCCGTACACAGGAAAAGCACCAGCAGTTTCTCAAGTTTAGTTTTAAGGGCCAACGTTATCAGCACCAGGCACACTCTGTTATGTTTCTGAGTCTTTCATACTCTTCTTAATCCACATTTTTCAAACTCGTATTTTAGTTCAGACTCAAAGCTAAGTGCCAACTTTCTGTGCTGATGTTCACTAGCCCTGATGTTGGTTTTCAATAACATATCCAGCATAACCAACAAAGTCACATCATTATTTATTTTAACTATTGTGTTCAATTCTACCATGAGATCTCTCTCCTATCTTCATTGACACCCATTCCAATGGTTGTTTCTTTGCCGGGGACACCCTGGGCATGGTCTAATTGGGCCATTTCCACAACGTATCCCTTTGGCCTGTGTTCTATCAGAGGTGACTTTGTTGACCCAGGGTTCAGTCATAGATTCTACTCATCTGCAGCTGAATGCCACATTTATTAGCATGTTCTCCTCTCCCTAACATCATAAACTATCTGCAAGCTGTGTGAGGAGACAGGTGACATGCTCTCAGGCTGATGGTCTGTATTCATCCCACCTTTCCCTTCCTAGCGGGGGGAGAAGGTTATTTCTAGCTTCTCCTGGGCACCTTGTCCTTGATGACTTGGCTGAGATGAGGAGATCACCGCATGTGGATTCAGAGATGCACAGCTGCTGAAACCAATGCATTTCATGAAAGTTTTGCTGTGTGTACACTCAGCTAATAGCATTCAGACCTGTGCCTTATCTATTGGTGCTCAGTGTCTGCATCTTGAGAATTGGGACTTGGTGGCTTTGTCTCAACAGCTGGTGCTCAGCGTCTATCTTGGCCATAGGTACTTAGGCCCATGTGTCGACAGTTGGGGCAGGATCAGTATCTTGGCTATTGGGGCTTGGTGTCTGTATCTTGTCTATTGGGGCTTGGTGTCTGTATCTTGTACATTGGGGCTTGATGTCTGCATCTTGTATATTGGGGCTTGATGTCTGCATCTTGTATATTGGGGCTTGATGTCTGCATCTTGTCTATTGGGGCTTGGTGTCTGTATCTTGTATATTGGGGCTTGATGTCTGCATCTTGTCTATAGGGACTTGGTTTCTGCATCTTGTCTATTGGAGCTTGGTGTCTGTATTATGTCTATTGGAGCTTGGTGTCTGTATCTTGTCTTTTGGGGCTTGATGTCTGTATCTTGGCTATTGGGGCAGGATCAGTATCTTGTCTATTGGGGCTTGATGTCTGTATCTTGGCTATTGGGGCTTGGTGTGTGCATCTTATCTATTGGGGCTTGGTGTCTGTATCTTATCTATTGGGGCTTGGTGTCTGCATCTTGTCTATTGGGGCTAGTGTCCATTTTCAGTCTGTAGCTCAGCTGGTGGTGTTTGGCATCAATATCCGTCAGTGATGCTCAGTAACATTTTTCCTACTTATATTTCAGCTGTCTGAGATTAACCGTGTGAGAGAAGAACTGAAGATAGCAAACGATGAGGAGTTCATGGAGGTGAAGAGATTTCAGTCTAGGGTTGTCTTTTTGAGGGTGTCTATTTTTTTTACATTACTTTGTGATGCCGTGCATTTATTTATTTATTTCCCCTTGGAAACTGTAACCTAACCCTACACTAACTGCCTTTGGCGATTGGTGAAAAAGATGCTCCCATTCCTTCATACTGCCTTTATAACTAGCCCCTTTAAATTTGTTTTTGTTATGTGGGTGATTGCGGCAAAACCATATTTACCCTAATCACCATAGCGATTGTTTGTATAACTGAGTGGCTAAGAACCCATGTCCTTTCGGGAAGGAAACCTGCCGTCCTTACCTGATCTGGCCTATATGCGATTCCAGTCCCACACCAATGTGGTTGATTCTTAACTGCCCTCTGAAGTGGCCGAGCAAGCCACTCAGTTGTATCAAACTGACACATAGTGGTTCAAGAACAACTCTCAGGGCAACTAGGGATACAGGCAACAACTGTCAGCCTTGGCAGCGACGGCCACATCCTCAGAATGAATATATTTAACAAAAATAGATATTAACTGTATTTGTGGGATGCCTACGGGGGAGGGGAGAGAATGAGTGATCAATCCGTAGGTTGAATTCACAAACCGAAGCCCTTTTTCACAAGAAAATCAGAGGCCCTAACTCAGTCTTGCAAACTTCCAAGAAGTCAGATCAAGGATTACAGGGAGGTGGGGTGTGGGCAGAAGACTTGGAGGTTGAAATTGCCCTCTGACCGAAAGGGGGCGTGCTCACCGATCTTGAAGATTTTTCTCTGCCTCAATCCATGGGGTGGAGAGTAGAGCAAAATTCAGCTCTTTAAACATTTTTTTTCTTCCGTGTGGTGCTGAGGGTGAAAGTCGGCGTGGAGCAGGGTGGTGAGTCCATGCAGACCCACGTTTGCTTCTTTGAGGTGGTCACGGCTCTTATAGAAAGGGACAATTTCGGCTCCTTAGACTGGGCCAAATTTGTTTGACTATGAATGGATAAAAATTGGCCGAAAAAAATCGAGGGAGGATAACTTTAAAAAAAGCGTTACAGGGAAAACACTAGCTGGGTGTGCGGTGTGTTGAACAGGTGGAATGGATTTATGGATTTTTCTTCCCTCCCCCCAGTTGAAGACAAAATTTGAAGAGGAAAGGGTACAGACACGGAAAGATCAGAAGCTGCTCTCCCAAGAGACCGAGAAATACGCAAAGAGACTGCAGGTGGGTTTGACTGCCAAGGACACGATGCCTCCTTTATGGTCATTTCTACCGAATGGGCCTGTCACTTTCTGTGAAATCAGGTTGAGTTGATAGCCATGCATCTCTCAGCTCTGGGTCTGATGAGGAGGGATTTGTTGGGGACTTTCCCTTCAGCCCTGTTGTAATGCAGGCCAATAAGCAGTTTGGAAACATCTTTCGGGGGGGACCCCAGCACCTGCTTGACCTGATGCCATAGACTGCAATTTCTAACCTCTTCTGACAGGCAGGCAGGCACCCAACACATGTCCTTCATGGTGTGCGGCCTCTGCCATTATTTAAATTAAGTGATGTCCCCTTGACCCCTGGCAGGTCAGCGTCTGAGGTCAAAGATGAGTGGATCCCAGCACTCACACTGGAATTGACACGCCCTGGAATTTCAGAACCATCAGCCCTGATATTTACGGGGAGACGGGTAAGGTGCGAGTGCGGGCGAAAACGACCGGGGAACGCGTCAATGCCGAATTTAATGGCACGACCTTGTTATAATTTTTTTCTTCCATTTCCCGCCCAGCAACTGGCCATATTGACAGGCTAGTCGATTGCCAGGCGGGAGAACCAGTGGGATGAGTCTGCAGCCCGCGACCCATGGGAACGGTCACCGGCAATCGAGAGGGGGAGGAGATTTCGCTTGGAGAGGGGTTGGTGGAAGGTCTGCGATTGTGGCAAGAGGGAGAGAGAGGCCATAACTGGCAGAGGAGAAGATCAAAGGTTTCTTGAAGGGATTTGGGAAAAACACTCCTGCTCCTCCTGACCCACAATAGTGCTTGAAAAAAGGCACTTACCTTCTTGAGGTGACTGATCCCGCATCCCTTTTATTGCCGGGTTCCTGAGCCCTGTTGAATTGAAATCGGGCTCCCAATTGCACTATGGAAGCCTGATTTAAATATGTTAATGAAACGAGAAGCGAGACACTCGCACGCCACAAAACCCGCTGCCGAGAAAATGGCGGCAGGTTGGGGATGCGTACTTCATTTCAAACATTTTAACTACGTCGGGAGCAGCGTCGAGGAGGTGCGTGGAGAGGCCTATAAAAGGCACAGTAGGGAGTCTGGGGCCCAGCGTCGGCGGCAGTCGGGAGCAGCGTCGGGAGTTCGTGGAGAGGCCTATAAAAGGCACAGAAGGGAGTCCGGGGCCCAGCGTCGGCGGCAGTCGGGAGCAGCGTCGGGAGTTCGTGGAGAGGCCTATAAAAGGCACAGCAGGGAGTCCGGGGCCCAGCATCGGCGGCAGTCGGGAGCAGCGTCGGGAGTTCGTGAAGAGGCCTATAAAAGGCACAGCAGGGAGTCCGGGGCCCAGTGTCGGGAGTTCGTGGAGAGGCGTACTTGTGCAGCTACAGGGAGAAAGCAAAAAAGAAGTAGACAGAAACAGAAAGCTAACGTAACAGCCAAGGGGGTAAGTGATTGGCTGGATTGGTGAGTAGTTTTTCTTTTTTCTCTCCTATAACAGTCAGTAACTTGTTAACATTGTTGTTGCCAATTTAAGTGTATCTAAGGGTTAAGTCATGGCAGGAGAGCTTGGTCACGTGATATGCTCCTCCTGTACCATGTGGGAACTCGGGGACACTTCCAGTGTCCCTGACGACTAGGTGTGCGGGAAGTGTGTCCGCCTCCAGCTCCTGACGGTCCGCGTTGCGGAATTGGAGCTGAGGGTGGATTCACTCTGGAGCATCCACGATGCTGACAAAGACGTGAGTAGCACGTGTAGCGAGCTGGTCTTACCACTGCTGAAGGGTCCACAGCCAGCTAGGGAATGGAAGACCAGCAGGAACAGCAGTGCAAGGAAGGTAGTGCAGGGGTCCCCTGCAGTCATCCCCCTGCAAAACAGATACACCGTTTTGAGTACTGTTGAGGGGGATGACTCATTAGGGGAGGGCAGCAGCAGCCAAGTTCATGGCACTGTGGCTGGCTCTGCTGCACAGGAGGGCAGGAAAAAGAGTGGGAGAGCGATAGTGATAGGGGATTCGATTGTAAGGGGAATAGATAGGCGTTTCTGCAGCCGCAACCGAGACTCCAGGATGGTATGTTGCCTCCCTGGTGCAAGGGTCAAGGATGTCTCTGAGCGGGTGCAGGACATTCTAAAAAGGGAGGGAGGACAGCCAGTTGTCGTGGTGCACATTGGTACCAACGACATAGGTAAAAAAAAAAGGGATGAGGTCCTACGAGACGAATTTAAGGAGCTAGGAGCTAAATTAAAAAGTAGGACCTCAAAAGTAGTAATCTCGGGATTGCTACCAGTGCCACGTGCTAGTCAGAGTAGGAATCGCAGGATAGCACAGATGAATACGTGGCTTGAGCAGTGGTGCAGCAGGGAGGGATTCAAATTCCTGGGGCATTGGAACAGGTTCTGGGGGAAGTGGGACCAGTACAAACCAGATGGTCTGCATCTGGGCAGGACCCGAACCAATGTCCTCGGGGGAGTGTTTGCTAGTGCTGTTGGGGAGGAGTTAAACTAATATGGCAGGGGGATGGGAACCAATGCAGGGAGACAGAGAGAAACAAAAAGGAGACAAAAGCAAAAGACAGAAAGGAGATGAGTAAAAGTGGAGGGCAGAGAAACCCAAGGCAAAAAACAAAAAGGGCCACTGAATATAAAGGGGCTGCAGGAGGGGTCAAAACTAAAATCATGGTTTAAAAACTAGGATTAAAACACTCTACCTAAACGCACGCAGCATTTGAAATAAAGTAAATGAGTTGATTGCACAAAGCATTACAAATGGATATGATTTGGTGGCCATTACAGAAACATGGTTGCAGGGTGGCCAAGACTGGGAATTAAACATACAGGGACAACTGACGATTCGGAAAGATAGACAAGAAGGGAAAGGAGGTGGGGTAGCTCTGTTAATAAAGGATGATATCAGGGCAGTTGTGAGAGACGATATTGGCTCTAATGAACAAAATGTTGAATCATTGTGGGTGGAGATTAGAGATAGTAAGGGGAAAAAGTCACTGGTGGGCGTAGTTTATAGGCCCCCAAATAATAACTACACGGTGGGGCGGGCAATAATCAAGGGAATAATGGAGGCATGTGAAAAAGGAACGGCAGTAGTCATGGGGGATTTTAACCTACATATCGATTGGTCAACTCAAATCGCACGGGGTAGCCTGGAGGAGGAATTCATAGAATGCATACGGGATTGTTTCTTAGAACAGTATGTTACAGAACCTACAAGGGAGCAAGCTATCTTAGATCTGGTCCTGTGTAATGAGACAGGAATAATAAACAATCTCCTCGTAAAAGATCTTCTCGGAATGATTGATCACAGTATGGTTGAATTTGTAATATAGATTGAGGGTGAGGAAGTTGTGTCAGAAATGAGCATACTATGCTTAAACAAAGGGGACTACAGTGGGATGAGGGCAGAGTTGGCTAAAGTAAACTGGAAACACAGACTAAACGGTGGAACAGTGGAGGACTTTTAAGGAGCTCTTTCACAGTGCGCAACAAAAATATATTCCAGTGAAAAAGAAGGGTGGTAAGAGAAGGGATAACCAGCCGTGGATAACCAAGGAAATAAAGGAGAGTATGAAATCAAAGACTAATGCGTATAAGGTGGCCAAGGTTACTGGGAAACTAGAAGATTGGGAAAATTTTAAACAACAGCAAAGAATGACTAAAAAAGCAATAAAGAAAGGAAAGATAGATTACGAGGGTAAACTTGCGCAAAACATAAAAACATAGTAAAAGCTTTTACAGATATATAAAACGAAAAAGAGTGACTAAAGTAAATGTTGGTCCCTTAGAAGATGAGAAGGGGGATTTAATAATGGGAAATGTGGAAATGGCTGAGACTTTAAACAATTATTTTGCTTCGGTCTTCACAGTGGTAGACACAAAAACCATGCCAAAAATTGCTGGTCATAGGAACGTGGGAAGGGAGGACCTTGAGACAATCACTATCACTAGGGGGGTAGTGCTGGACAGGCTAATGGGACTCAAGGTAGACAAGTCCCCTGGTCCTGATGAAATGCATCCCAGGGTATTAAAAGAGATGGCAGAAGTTACAGAAGATGCATTCGTTATAATCTACCAAAATTCTCTGGACTCTGGGGAGGTACCAGTAGATTGGAAAGCAGCTAATGTAACGTCGCTGTTTAAAAAAGGGGGCAGACAAAAGGCAGGTAACTATAGGCAGGTTAGTTTAACATCTGTAGTGGGGAAAATGCTTGAAACTATCATTAAGGAAGAAATAGCGGGACATCTCGATAGGAATAGTGCAATCAAGCAGACGCAGCATGGATTCATGAAGGGGAAATCATGTTTAATTAATTTACTGGAATTCTTTGAGAATATAACAAGCATGGTGGATAGAGGTGTACCGGTGGATGTGGTGTATTTAGATTTCCAAAAGGAATTCGATAAGGTGTCACACAAAAGGTTACTGCAGAAGGTAGAGGTACGCGGAGTCAGAGGAAATGTATTAGCATGGATAGAGAATTGGCTGGCAAACAGAAAGCAGAGTCGGGATAAATGGGTCCTTTTTGGGTTGGAAATCGGTGGTTAGTGGTGTGCCACAAGGATCGGTGCTGGGACCACAACTGTTTACAATATACATAGATGACCTGGAAGAGGGGACAGAGTGTAATGTAACAAAATTTGCAGATGACACAAAGATTAGTGGGAAAGCGGGTTGTGTAGAGGACACAGAGAGGCTGCAAAGAGATTTAGATAGGTTAAGCGAATGGGCTAAGGTTTGGCAGATGGAATACAATGTCGGAAAATGTGAGGTCATCCACCTTGGGGAAAAAAAACAGTAAAAGGGAATATTATTTGAATGGGAAGAAATTACAACATGCTGCGGTGCAGAGGGACCTGGGAGTACTTGTGCATGAATCCCAAAATGTTAGTTTGCAGGTGTAGCAGGTAATCAGGAAGGCGAATGGAATGTTGGCCTTCATTGCGAGAGGGATGGAGTACAAAAGCAGGGAGGTCCTGCTGCAACTGTATAGGGTATTGGTAAGGCCGCACCTGGAGTACTGCGTGCAGTTTTAGTCACCTTACTTAAGGAAGGATATACTGGCTTTGGAGGGGGTACAGAGACGATTCACTCGGCTGATTCCAGAGATGAGGGGGTTACCTTATGATGATAGATTGAGTAGACTGGGTCTTTACTCATTGGAGTTCAGAAGGATGAGGGGTGATCGTATAGAAACATTTAAAATAATGAAAGGGATAGACAAGATAGAGGCGGAGAAGTTGTTTCCACTGGTTGGGGGCACAGCCTCAAAATACGGGGGAGCCAATTTAAAGCCGAGTTGAGAAGGAATTTCTTCTCCCAGTGGGTTGTGAATCTATGGAATTCTCTGCCCAAGGAAGCAGTTGAGGCTAGCTCATTGAATGTATTCAAGTCACATATAGATAGATTTTTAACCAATAAGGGAATTAAGGGTTATGGGGAGCGGGCGGGTAAGTGGAGCTGAGTCCACGGCCAGATCAGCCATGATCTTATTGAATGGCGGAGCAGGCTCGAGGGGCTAGATGGCCAACTCCTTTTCCTAATTCTTATGTTCTTATGTAACTACCCTCTCTATCCAGACCTGCCCGTCGTGGGGTGCACAGTTAATATCGAGGCCATTGACTTTAAACGGAGGTTTACTTGCTATAGCCTCAGTCTGCCCTAGCTCCTTGCTAGACTGGCCTAAAACATTTTTAAAAACACAGCTCTTTGGCTACAACACTGGCCAGATTCCCACTTGCCACCCAGTATAATTCTGTAAAGGTAAAGTGTCTGTCGAAGAAGGCGATAGCCAATCAGTAACTCTCTCCTCTTCTCCAAGATGTCAGACATAGCTGTCAATCAGGTCCACTACCCCAGGCTGGAGCTTGATTCTTCGATCTGTGTTCAAGGTGGCATGGGACCACCTTTGAAGTTATATTCAAACAAAAAGCTGAATTTCCCTTATCACTGTTAAAACTGCCCAACCTTGACAGTAGCAACGTTGTCTGAACCCTAGTTTGATCATTCTGTGATTAAAAACAGACTTAGTCTTCAATAATGAAGTAATAAACAATGAAGCCTTGTTTCAGAGAGACAACTGCCCTGATGCAGATTAATGTAATGAGTAGTTTCTTTGCAATGCAGACCAACCTCACAGAAAACCACAACTGTCCTGTATGCATGTTTCTAGTAATAAGACTATACAAGTTAAAAATTAACACAGACAAAAAAAAGCCCATTTATGTCATAGGGAGAAACACTGAGTAAATGCATGAGGTGTTTATATTAAAAACAGGTTATGATCTCACACACTGTAGTCCATAGTAATGATGCCAACAAGGGCACTGGGGAGGGGGAGGGGGCGAGGATTAAAGTATTCGTGGCTGATGTCTACTCTGTCTTACTCAGGCCAAACATGAAGAAACGCTGACCCTGAGAGAACAGGTCTGGGCTCAGGAGGAGTCGATGAAGAAACTGAGTGAGGAGCTGAAGCAGGAGGCGAAGGAGATGGTAAGGCACATCTTTATTTGGCAAACAGTTGTACAATGGTAGTGCATGCCCAGAGATGTATTCGTATTGCACGATGAAATAGTGAGTGACTTAATATCAAGCAGGGTAAATCTTCGTCTGCAACACCTGGGTGGAGTGCAGAGAGGGAAATAGTGTGGGGAGATTGCACATCCCCTAACAGAACCCGCCTGCAAGAGCTGTACCATCCTCCCCGCCCAGCTCTCCTTTCCGCGCTCCACCTAGACTATGCTAATGTCCTGGTGCAAGTCTACCCCAATGTTCCTGTAGATTTTGATGGTTTATTTGGTTTGTCTCTCCTCTCCTGAAGACACTCGCTCTTGAGCCACTGGTTCCATGAGCACCAGCCTTTCATATCTCACCCATGTGGCCATCCTTCATGTGGATGCTGAGCACTGACTAATCTGTCTGTCTGTCTAACAGCCTGGCTATTTAACCATAAGGGGCATTGCTGTTGAATCCGATCTTATCCCCACTCCAGTGGTTAATTTTTTTCCTCTGTGGCACAGTGGTGCTGAAGCCAATTTTAGCTTGCTACCTGACGCCCAAATTAACTTTTTGTTTTAGAATTTCAGAAAAACAATTTCAAACATGAAATTACACAGCAACGAGTGGGAATCCACTGTGGGGGAACATAAAAATTAGAAGCAAAAGTAGGGCATACGGCCCCTTGAGCCTGCTCCGCCATTCAATAAGATCATGGCTAATCTTCAACCTCAGCTCCACTTTCCCGCCCGATCCCCCATGTCCCTTGATTCCCCTGGAGTATGAAATTTTATCTATCTCAGCCTTGAATATATTCAATGACTCAACATCCACAGCCCTTTTGGGCAGAGAATTCCAAAGATTCACAACCCTCTGAGTGAAGAAATTCTTCCTCATCTTAGTCTTAAATGGCCGACCCCTTATCCTGAAACTATGCCCCTTAGTTTTAGACTCTCCACCCAGGGGAAACAACCTCTCAGTATCTACTCTGTCAATTCCCCTCAAAATCTTATTTATTTCAATGGAATCACCTCTCATTCTTCTATACTCCAGAGAGTATAGGCCCAATCTACTCAATCGCTCCTCAAAGGATAGCCCTCTCATCCCAGGAATCAATTTGTTGTACCACCTCCAAGGCAAGTATATCCTTCCTTAGATAAGCAGACCAAAACTGTGCATAGTACTCCAGGTGTGGTCTCACCAAGGCCCTGTAGAATTGCAGCAAGATTTCCTTACTCTTGTACTCCAACCCCCTTGCAATAAACGTCAATATGCCATTTGCCTTCCTAATTGCTTGCTGTACCTGCATGCTAATTCTGTGTTCCTGTGCGAGGACACACAAATCTCTCTGGACACCAACATTTAATAGCTTCACGCAATTTAAAAAATATTCTGTTTTTCTATTCTTCCTATTTCCTATAACCTCACATTTCCCCACATTATACTCCCTCTGCCACCTTATTGCCCACTCACTTAACCTGTCCATATCCCTTTGCTCTTTGTGTCCTCCTCACAGCTTACTTTCCCACTCGGCTTTGTATTGTCAGCAAACTTGGATACATGGCCCCTTCATCTAAGTCATTAATATAGATTATAAATAGTTGAGGCTTAAGCACTAATCCTTGTGGCACCCCACTAGTTACAATCTGCCAACCGGAAAATGAGCCGTTTATCTCTATTCTGTTTTCTGTCCGTTAACCGCTCCTTTATCCATGCTAATACATTACCCCCAACCTCATGAGCCCTTATCTTGCATAACAACCTTTTATTTGGCACCTTATCGAATGCCTTTTGGAAATCCAAATATACTACATTCATTTATTCCCCTTTATCAACACTGCTAGTTACATCCTTAATTTGTTAAACACAATTTTCTTTTCATAAAACCATGTTGACTCTGCCTAATCATATTATGATTTTCTAAGTGTCACTTCCTTAATAATGGATTTCAGCATTTTCCCGACAACTGATGTCAGGCTAACTGGCCTGTAGTTCTCTCTCCCTCCTTTCTTAAATAGCGGGATTACATTTGCTATCTTCCAATCTACTGGGACCATTCTAGAATCTCGGAAAGTTTGGAAGATCACAACCAATGCCTCCACTATCTCTGCAGCCACCTCTGTTAGAACCCTCGGATGTAACCGTCAGGTCCAGGGGATTTGTCAGCTTTTAGTCCTATTAGATTCTCGAGTACTTTTTCTCTACTGATATTAATTACTCTAAGTTCCTCATTCTAGCCCCTTGGTTCCACACTATTTTAAGTATGCTTTTTATGTCTTCTACTGTGAAGATAGATACAAAATATTTGTTTAAAGTTTCTGCCATTTCCTTATTCCCCATTAACATTTCACCTGGCTCAGTCTCTAAGGGACCAATGCTTACTTTTGCTACTCTCTTTCTTTTTACATACTTGTAGAAGCTCTTACAATTTGTTTTTATATTTCTTGCTAGTTTACTCTCAGATTCTATTTTCTCCCTTCTTAATCAATTTTTTGATCATCCTTTGCTGGTTTCTGAAGCTCTCCCAATTCTCGGGCTCACTACTATTCTTCACAACATTATAATCCTCTTTTAATTTAATACTATCCTTAATTTCTTTAGTTAGCCACAGATGGGGGAATCACTTTTCCCGTGGAGTTTTTATTTCTCAATGGAATGTAAATTCGTTGAGAATTTTGGAATATTTCTTTAAATTTTTACCACTACCTATCTACCGTCATACCTTTTAATCTAATTTCCCAATCTACCTTAGCCAACTCGCCCCTCATACCTATGTAATTGGCTTTATTTAAGGTTTAGATTCTCGTTTCAGACTTAGAATTTCACGTTGACTTTGAGAGTGAAATACTTATATTATGATCGTTCTTCTGCAGAAGATCATTTATTATGAGATTACTGATTAACCCTGATTGCACAATACAAGATCTAAAATAGCCTGTGGAGGTAGGAATTGGCATGGAGTATGGGAGTGCTCATCTGTTTACAATATATATATATATATATATATGTGTGTGTCTGCATCGCCAGGTTCAGAACGCCCTAGTCCGGGAACACAGGAAATGGGAAATAGATCGGGAGGAACAGCTCCGACAACAATGTCTGTCTCTGGAAAAGGAGAATGGGAGAGCCCTTATCCGGGCCGACGTGGACCTGGGGAAAGAACGGAGAAACTCGCTGGCTTTACAAAATAAAATTGTAGAATTACAGAAGGTTGGCACATAGGAAGTACGACCAGCACAAATTGGCTGCCGTGTTGCTGTTTAATTGATTGATGCAAGGTTTACATAGATTTGTTAGTGTGAGTGGGTCTTAAAAACACTTAAACTTGGAGTGTCAAGTATATGCATGTGGGTAAGACATAGTTGTACTGTCCTACCTTAAAAAAATAGATGGTGCCTGAGATAAAAAATAATTCTGAAGGGTGAGACTTTCTCTTCTTGCAAAGTGGGCCTCACTTACTGAAGGAGACAGGACATTTTTTATTTAGATATTTTTCCTGACCATCTACTCATCAGTGTCAGTCATGACTCAGTGGGTAGTAGTATCACCTCTGGGTCAAAAGGTTGTGGGTTCAAGTCCCACCCCAGTGTCTTGTGTACAAAACTTTAGGCTGACATTCCACAACAACAGCAACTTGTATTTATATAGCGCCTTTAACGTAGTGAAACGTCCCTAGGCACTTTACAGGAGTATTATGAAATAAAAATTTGACACTGAGCCGCATAAGTAGAAATTAGAGCAAGTGACCAAAAGCTTGGTCAAAGAGGTACGTTTTAAGGAGCGTCTTGAGAGAGGTAGGGAGGCGGAGAGGTTTAGGCAGGGAGTTCCAGAGCTTGGGGCCTAGGCAACAGAAGGCACGGCCACCAATGGTTGAGCGATTATAATCAGGGATGCCCAAGAGGGCAGAATTAGAGGAGCGCAGACATTTCGGAGGGGGGAGGGGGTTGTGGGGCCAGCGGACATTACAGAGATAGGGAGGGGTGAAGCCATGGAAGGATTTGAAAATAATGGTGAGAATTTTGAAATTGAGGTGGTGCTTAACCGGAAGCCAATGTAGGTCAGCAAGCACAGGGATGTTGGATGGACGGGACTTGGTGCGAATTAGGACATGGGCGGCCGAGTTTTGGATCACCTCTAGTTTACGTGGGGTAGAATGTGGGATTGTGTTGGAATAGTCAAGTCTAAAGGTAACAAAGCATGGATAAGGCCTTCAGCAGGGGATGAGCTGAGGCAAGGCCAGAGACGGGCGATGTTACGGAAGTGGAAATAGGTGGTCTTAGTTATGCTGCTGATATGTGGTTGAAAGCTTATTTCAGGGTCAAATACTCCAGGGCTGTACTGAGGGAGTACTGTGCTGTCAGAGGTTCTGTCTTTCAGATGAGACATTAAATAGTGACCCTGTCTGTGCTCTCAGGTGGACATGAAAGATCCCATGACACTATTTTGAAGAAGAGCAGCGAAGTTCTCCCCGGTGTCTTGGCCAATATTTATCCCTCGACCAACATCACAAAAACAGATTATCCTCTGATTGCTGTATATGGGAGATTGCTCTGCAGAAATTGCTGCTGCATTTCCTATATTATAAAAGTGACTACACTGGTTGTAAAGTGCTTTGGGACATTCAGAGGTCATGAAAAGCGCGATATAAATGCAATTCTTTCTTTCTCATCCTGTGGAATAGACGATGTTTTGCGTCTTAAGTACTGCTAAAGAAAGAACTTGCATTTATATGTGGCTTTCAGGACCTCAGAAGTGCGTTACAGTCAATTAAGTACTTTTGAAATGTAATCACTGATTTAAGTTTGGAAACATTAATATAATGTAATGTTAGTCTCGGATTTAAAAAAAAATAGCTTGTATATTTTTCTCTGTGAGAGAGTATGGTATCATTGACTTGTAATAGTTCAGTAAAATGTTACACCCTCCCCTGACTGTCCTTCAGGCTCCAAGAGTCCATTATTGGTTACAAGGAGTTGATGTGAGGAAAAAAGGTTGCTCTGGTAACCAGGTTCTGACCTTTTAGTAGGGTTTTTAACACTACAGACTATAGAATGTAATAAATATACCCGTGGCAGTAGATAAATACTATATTGGTACAGAGCACAATTTGGAATCATTTGGCCTTTTCTGTACTGTCCAATTAGAATGTTAACTGTCCAATGGAAGCTTGAGGACATGGTCGGAGATCTAACCTCCATTCCAAGTTAAGTGATCAGAAGCCAATACCTTTTAGGTTTTCACTGTCTAATTTCAAGCACCTTGACCCAGGCAAGATCTCAGCATGGAGCATGGTAACAACTGATCCATTTCCCACACCAGTGCATGCACCTTTCCAAATATGGCATCAAACATCAAACACCTGAGCATGAAACACAAAAGGAAACTATGCGGGTACAGCAAGTGATCAGGAAGGCCAATGGAATCTTGGCCTTTATTGCAAAGGGGATGGAGTATAAAAGCAGGGAAGTCTTGCTATAGTTATACAGGGTATTGGTGAGGCCACACCTGGAATACTGCATGCAGTTTTGGTTTCCATATTTACGAAAGGATATACTTTCTTTGGAGGCAGTTCAGAGAAGGTTCACAAGGTTGATTCCGGAGATGAGGGGGTTGACTTATGAGGAAAGGTTGAGTAGGTTGGGCTTCTACTCATTGGAATTCAGAAGAATGAGATTATGAGGGGGCTTGACAAGGTGGATGCAGAGAGGATGTTTCCACTGATGGGGGAGACTAGAACTAGAGGGCATGATCTTAGAATAAGGGGCCGCACATTTAAAACTGAGATGAGAAGAAATTTCTTCTCTCAGAAGGTTGTGAATCTGTGGAATTCACTGCCTCAGAGAGCTGAGGAAGCTGGGACATTGAATAAATTTAAGACAGAAATAGACAGTTTCTTGAACGATAAGGGAATAAGAGATTATGGGGAGTGGGCAGGGAAGTGGACCTGCGTCCATGATCGTATCAGCCATGATCGTATTAAAT
Organism: Pristiophorus japonicus; assembly: GCF_044704955.1. Lineage (NCBI taxonomy): Eukaryota > Metazoa > Chordata > Chondrichthyes > Pristiophoridae > Pristiophorus > Pristiophorus japonicus. Next base: position 181,325,857 of record NC_091984.1, read on the forward strand.
GGCGGAGCAGGCTCGAGGGGCCTTATGACCTACTCCTGCTCCTATTTCTTATGTTCTTATATACTTCCAGGTCAGGTATAGTGTGTTTAGATGGTACAAAGATCAAAATAATAGATTGTAAAAAAAAAAAAGCCAGCTATGAGGATGGAGCTAAGGGAGCTAAACTGGAGAACAGTGGGTAATATTTAAAGGAGACATCACTAACATAGACACGTGAACATCCTTTTGAGAATAAATAACTTGGGGATGAAAGAATATTTAAATGGTTAAAACAAGTGTAGAGTTGGTCTTTTAGCATTCCATGATTAACTAAATCAGCTGTGGCTCAGTTAGTGGCACACTTGCCTTTGAGTCAGAAGATTGCACGTTCAAGTCCCACCTCAGAAACTTGAGCACAAAAATCTAGGCTGATGCTCCAGTGCAGTATTGAGGGAGTTGTACTGTCGGAGGTGCCATCTTTTGGATGAGACGTTAAACAGCCATTTAGGACTGAGATGGGGAGGAATCTTTTCACTCAGGGTTGTGAATCTTTTGAAATCTCTGCCTCAAAGGGTGTGGATGCTGAGTCATTAAATATATTCAAGGCTAAGATAGATAGAATTTTGGACTCTATGGGGAATCAAAGGATATGGGGATCGGGCGGGAAAATGGAGTTGAGGTCGAAGATTAGTCATGATCTTATTTATTGGCGGATCAGGCTCGAGGGATGCTCCTGCTCCTAATTCTTATGTTCTTAAACGAAGGCGTCGTCTGCCCTCTCAAGTGGACGTAAAAGATCCAATGACACTATTTCGAAGAAAAGCAGGGGAGTTATCCCCAGTGTCCTAGTCAATATTTATCCCTCAATCAAATCACTAAAAAGATTATCTGAGACCCCAACTATTTACAATCTATATTAACAACTTGGATGAAGGCACCAAGTGTAACGTAACCAAGTTTGCTGATGATACAAAGATGGAAGGAAAAGCAATGTGTGCTGAGGACACAAAAAACCTGCAAAAGGACATAGACAGGCTAAGTGAGTGGGCAAAAATTTGGCAGATGGAATATAATGTTGGAAAGTGTGAGGTTATGCACTTTGGCAGAAAAAAATCGAAGAGCAAGTTATTATTTAAGTGGAGAAAAATTGCAAATTGCTGCAGTACAGCGGGACCTGGGGGTCCTGGTGCATGAAACACAAAAGGTTAGTATGCAGGTACGCAAGTGATGAGGAAGACCAATGGAATCTTAGCCTTTATTGCAAAGGGGATGGAGTATAAAAGCAGGGAAGTCTTGCTACAGTTATACAGGATATTGGTGAGGCCACACCTGGAATACTGCGTACAATTTTGGTTTCCATATTTAAGAAAGGATATACTTGCTTTGAAGGCAGTTCGGGGAAGGTTCACTAGGTTGATTCCAGGGATGAGGGCGTTGACTTATGAGGAAAGGTTGAGTAGGTTGGGCCACTACTCATTGGAATTCAGAAGAATGAGAGGTGATTTTATCGAAACGTATAAGATTATGAGGGGACTTGGCAAGGTGGATGCAGAGAGGATGTTTCTACTGATGGGAGAGACTAGAACCAAGGGGCATAATCTTAGAATAAGGGGCCGCCCATTTAAAACGGAGATGAGGAGGAATTTCTTCTCTGAGGGTTGTAAATCTGTGGAATTCACTGCCCCAGGGAACTGTGGAAGCTGGGTCATTAAATAAATTTAAGACAGATACACAGTTCCTTAACTGAAAAGGGACTAAGGGGTTATGGGGAGCGGGCAGGGAAGTGAACCTGAGTCCATGATCGGATCAACCATGATCATATTAAATGGAGGAGCAGGCTCGAGGGGCCATATGGCCTACTCCTGCTCCTATTTCTTATGTTCTTATCACATTGCATTTTGTGACAGCTGGCTGTGCGCAAATGACTGCCATGTTTCCTACATTACAATAGTGACTACACTTCAAAAAGTACCTGATTGGCCGTAAAGCACTTTGGGATGTCTGGTGGTTGTGAAAGGCACTATATAAATGCAAGTCTTTTTTTTTCTTTTTAAATGATATGATTCTGCACTTTGTTCCTGCACTGACCCTCTGTACTGTCTGTGTTGGCAGCGAATCCAGGAGCTGGAGTTCCAGAGCCACTCCCTCCAGCAAGAGAAGGACCGAGCCGTGAGCAATGTGCGGACTTTGCTGACCGAAGAGAAATGGAAGGAAATCCAGCAGCTCAGAGAAGAATTGCAGCTGGTACGAGATGGAGACTATCAGCTTTAGGGAGATTGGTTTAATCCATCAATTCTAGCCACAGGGGGAAGGCCAGGCACCTCTTTGCTGGGAAGATTTGAATGAGAGCCAATACTGGGCTGCTATCACCCTGTGATCCCCAGTAAGGGGGGTCTGATCTCCAATATTGGGGGGGTCTTGTCCCCAGTAATGGGGGGGGTCTGATCCCCAGTAATGGGGGGTGGTATGATCCCTAGTAATGGGGCGTCTGATCCCGAGTAATGGGGGGGGGTATGATCCCTAGTAATGGGGGGTCTGATCCCTAGTAATGGGGGGGTCTGATCCCTAGTAATGGGGGGGTCTGATCCCTAGTAATGGGGGGGTATGATCCATAGTAATGGGGTGGTCTGATCCCTAGTAATGGGGGGTCTGATCCCTAGTAATGGGGGGGGTATGATCCCTAGTAATGGGGGGTATGATCCCTAGTAATGGAGGGGGATATGATCCCTAGTAATGGGGGCGTCTGATCCCTAGTAATGGGGCGTCTGATCCCTCGTAATGGGGGGGTCTGAACCCTAGAATGGGAGTCTGATCCTTAATATTAATGGGTCTAATCCATGGTAATGTCGGATCTGTTCTCTTAGTTTATAGGAGAGGGTAGTATGGGTTCTTTTATTCTCCCACTGTTGTTAATATCGTGCAAAATTAGTTTAATTTCATGGTTGCTTTGTGATTGTTCTGAGCTTCTCCTCCTGTTGCGAATCTAGGAGAAAAAGCATGACGTTGAGATGCTGACAGCGAAGGTGGACCAGTTGGAGGAGGAGTTACGGAGCCTGTGGGCCAAGAACAATGAAGCTGCTCTCAAAGAGAGAGAAGCCCGGATGCAGGGGGAGCGGGCGGAGAGATCCTTTGTATCCGAGATCAAGATGGAGTGTGAACGCATCCAAGTGTTGATCCAGAACACACACGTGCGAGTGTTGGGGAGATCCGTGAGCCTACCACATGGTAAACTGGGGTAGGTCACTACCACCGACAAGAATAACCCCTGCCAATTCGTTTACCCATTCATTGTCTGTTCCCTGAGGGTAGATCATAATGAAGGTTGCAGAGCTGGACATGGAGAAGACGGTGAAATGGTTAATCCACTCTACTCAGAAATGACAGTAACAGTAAAAGGGAAACCGTGGGCAAGAAAATTACTTTATTCAATTATGTATCAGTTAACCATTAGACTGTCCTCAGGTCCAGCACGATGACTGTATCCCTGGGCTGATAAGTTTTGCAATTTTTTGGTACCCACACTGTGACACCAAAACAAACACTAATATTACAGTAATAAAACTGTTCAAATGTCAAGAGCAGCTTTATTACAGTAATAAGAACATTAGGAACAGGTTTAAGCCAATCTGTCTCTTGAGACTGCTCTACCATTCAATATGATCATGGCTGATCATGCAACTTCAATACCCCATTCCTGCTTTCTCTCCATACCCTTTGATCCCTTTAGCCGTACTGACTCTATACATCTAAAATATACATTACAAATATAATTTCAATAAAAATAAATTCCGCGAGTATTCTTCGACTCTATCACCTTAACTTCGACAAGAGATCGGGGGAACCTCTACACAATTTCTATCTAAAATAATTTAACTCTCCTGCTTGTCCTGTTTTCCCCACTCTGGCTGGTCTCTCGATCGCCTAGCTTTATTATTTTAGTTTTCATTTAACTTTTTTTTTCTATTACATTTATTTTTGACTCTAAAATTCTAACTTTAAAATACTTATCTTCCCTGCTTTCTTTTCCTTCTCTGCTCTTATTGCAAGAATGGGCAGTGAGAGTAACTTACAAGAAAAGTGTGATTCTCATTGCCTGAAAGCTCTGAAGGATGTCTTTTCAACCAATCAAAAATCCAAAGTCTAATGATTGACAGGTTGTATTGTAGGAACAACTAAGTCATCCTTCAACATAAAAGTGCATTTGCTGCTGGACAAGTAAATTCAGTTGAGACCCCAGAGCCCTCTTGTGCCTACTGTTGTAAAGTTGTCTACGTATGGGAAGGGTTAGATATTGGCATATTGATTGGGGTAGATCTTGACTTTGTGCGATAGTGTAATACGGGCGATAGCAAATTGGTAGCTCATTTTACATCTCTCACAATTGACTTCAATGGAAATAAAAATGGGGAGAGATGTAAAATGGGCTGCCGACATGCTATCACCTATTTCACACTATTGCACAAAGTTAAGATCTAACCTATTGTCTTTTTAGTAAATACATCATCATCATCATAGGTGGTCCCTCGTATCGAGGATGACTTGCTTCCACGCCAAAAAGAGATGAGTTCACAGGTGTTTCAATGAAGGACCTAATATTCCAGGTCCTGAACTGCATGTTGAAGGATGGAAGATGCCTTTGCGTGGATTTTTTTAACGTGTGGTGGCCGTTGCACACCAGCCACCACACGGGCTTGACAGAGCTAGGTTTTGGTCCAGTGGCAAGGATTAACCAAGACGACTGGAGACCAGCTTTGCTGCATGGACCTAGTGCGCACACATATCGCAGTGTGGGCTGGCCCGTGCTGCCCCTGGGCCCTCGCCTCTTCTGAGCCTCGATCACGTCGCTCCAAGATCACTTGCCACTCCTACGCCCCAACCTCGCCGCTCCTGCTGTACCTGTCCATGCTCAAATCAGCGATCTGAACCTTGGTGACGTCCAATCCAGTCGCCCTCTTCACAGCCGTCGCTCTCCAGCATGCGCTGTACCTTTGAAGGCCCCGACCTGCTGATGGTCCTTGCAGGTCGGGGCCGCCGTGCCGAAGCACTAAACACTGAAGTAATTGTTATAGCTAATTTTGTGTTTTTTGATGAGCAACAACAGTACATCTGTCAGGGCTTCCCCCCGAGAGTATCTCTGTTCAAACACAACATTGACTACGGAGGGAGGGGGCTAATAATCAATGTTGTTTGTAAGTGAAGGGGATTGTTGAGGTGGATGTGGAGAGGTTCTCTGCTGAACTACAAGAACCAAGGAGCATGAATACAAAACTTAAAAGAAACTTCAAGTCACACGTAACTCAGAGTAACTTAGTGCACCCCTAGAGCTGTTAACTTAATGAATAGATTGTGACTGAGCACAACGAGTGCTGAATTCCAAGAGAAACTGGGAAGATCACTGATTCAGCAGGGAGTAGAGGGATACAAGCTTAGTGCCTCGTTGGTGAGAACCCGAGAATACATGGGCCTCAATGATGAGGTGAGCTATCTTTGATCACTTCTACCATTTATGTAGACATGTTTAATTTGGCCTCACAATTTGCATTTTACAGAAGGCTGGAGATGTGATGCGGTAACTTAAATGCTGAGATTTGCTTCTGGTTATTCACTAGGCTGATGATGTACACTCTAATGCAAGATGGTGCGTGGTCACTCTGTGACATTTATACAATACTGTGCAAATCTGTCAAATGATGCTGGTCTTTGTATTGGTCAAATGAGTCAAGTGGGACTGTTAGTGCAGACTTTTGTTGCTGCAGTGATTATTGAAATGCTCAGCTCCCAGGCAAAGCAAAGAGGAAAAAGGGATGTTCTGTCACATCTCCACACCCCCCCCCCCCCCATAGGATTGTGTCACGCTTGTATTCCCTAGAGTTTCCGAAATGGGTCACACTAGGCCTACACTTGGAGTAGATGCAGGCCCAACATAAGCCATTCAAATGAGGCAGAAAATCATATTCCCATCTCCCACCTCAGTTTCCCAACTGCCCAACTATTGGCTGCCCAGTGGAGGGGCGCCCAAAGTAACCAGGTGCTGGAACTTGCATTGGGACCTCCCAGTACTAACGGGTATTATCAGGAGCAGCTAGAACATGGAAGAGGGGTCCAGACCAGTGTTGGCAAGATGTCACCCCCCACCCCCACCTCTGACTTCCAAGAGGATCTTCTGTGCCTGCTGGCTGCTGCTGTACTCCGATTTCCTGGCCTGCTTTCAAAGCCTTAGTCTCAACTCGGCCAAACAGATGGCCTAGGACAGGAAATTCCTCCAGCAGGTACCCTGCACCTGTAGGGCACCGACTGGGGCCGAGAAGAAAGTCTGTCCTGTTAACCCAACTGCCTGTTGCTTTACAGAAGCCCGACACGGATGACATTGGGACAAGCCATTCAAACACTGCGTGGAGCCAGTGAGGATCTGCACCAACTCGTGATGGACCTACATCAGGAGCTGGAGAGCCAACGCCGTGCAGCACATCACTTCCAAAGGGACAAGGTACCAGATGCTCCGATTAATCCCATTTTGTGTATTGTGCGCTGGTTGCTCCAGCAGTGGAACCTTGGATTCCTGCACAGAGGATTGCAGATTTGAGTCACAGTCTTCTTGTCATTCAAACAAGCCCAACTGACTGGGTAGTTTCTGTGAGTTCAGAGTCTCTCAATAGTGTGATTTTTGTGGAGATTTATAGTGTTGTTAAAAATCTGCTACAATAAACAAATTTGGTTGTTTATCCATTTTAAGATAATAGAAATTTAAAGGTGAGTGCTGGTATCCGCTGGAGAATGACACCACTTTGATTTTGATTTTGTGTGCTAGTGTAAAACAGGCGATAGAGAGTCGGCAGCCCGTGTTACATCTCTCCCCATCTTTATTTGCATTGTCGGGAGAGATGTAAAGTGAGCTGCTGACTTGCTATGGCCCGTTTTACACTCTCGCACAAAGTGAAGACCTACCCCAGAGTCCGTTGTAGCACCATCGGTGTGTGCTTATGAAGGGGCCGGAATGGGTGATTCCGCACAACAATTGCAGCTTTTTTCTGATTGGCTGCTCAATACAGCCTACAAAAAGCCTATTTGTTCCTGTGAATGAGCTTAATAAAAAAGAAAAGATTGAAAATGAACTCTCGTTTAACACATCAGTGGGATGAAAACAGTAACCTCTCGACTGCTTGTAAAGATGTTAATATATTTTATCAGTTTAAGGGCAAACCCACAGACCAACTGTTAACAGAAGCAATCTGAGCAAAAGGGTCCAACAGTGAGCATGTTGTTTTATCTGTGGGGCCTGTGTTTGAATCCAGTGCACACTGATGCGATGAAAGTTTCCCCTCTCCGCTGGCTATGTCACACTTTGGTATTTTTATGAACATTTTCGAACAGAAAGGATTTGGGGAAAGAATTACTATAGGGTCGAAATTTCATTTCTACTGCCACACTTTACCGCACGCGGGAGGTAGCCAACGGGCAACAAAGGCCTACCTTCGACAGTAAGCGGCGTCCACACCTGCGCAGAAATTCAATTGGCTCTTTGGCAGAGGCGCCAAGAGCTAGCGCTGCGCCGACTAGCGGCGACTAACGCCACCCGCGTGGTGACGTCATCCAACGTGCAACATCTTCTTGGCGCCTCCCTCGCAATATTTAGTTTGAATATCGGCCTTCCCGGCAGACATTCTTACAGCCTGAAAAAGGTGGTGAGTAAACAGCGGAACTCGGGCGGAATCGGCCAGAGAGCAAGGTAAGTTATAAAAAAATATATATTCTTCATTTTTTCATTAGTTTTAACAGTGGGGAAGTTTGTGTGCGGGTCGGAAAAGTTTGAGGGTTTTTTTTCTTCCCGTTTTCCAGCGAGCATGGAGGCAATCTCCCGATGTGAAATTCAGTCGGCCACCTGAGCTCCCGCCCGAGGATGAGTATGCAACGCCACTTTTTAGCGCTGCTCTCTTATCTTTGGCTGTAAAAACTAAATTTGGCAGTTTGAACCTGCACCTTACGCCTGGCGGTAAAATCAGCACTCGGGCGGTGACACCGCCTCAAAAACAGCGGTACTGAATTTCGACCCCTATACCCTTAAATGTTTTTTTTTTAAATACTTGCATTTATATAGCTCCTTTTACAGCGTCAGAACTTCCCAAAGCTCTTTACAGCCAGTGAAATCCTTTTGAAGTGCAGTCACTGTTGTAATGTAAGAAATGCGGCAGCAACTTTGCGCACAGCAAGCTCCCACAAACAGCAATGTGATAATGACCAGATACTCTGTTTTTAGTGATGTTGATTGAGGGATAAATTTTGGCCAGGAGATCGGGGATAACTCCCCTGCTCTTCTTCGAAATAGTGCCATGGGATCTTTTATGTCCATCTGAGAGAGCAGATGGGGCTTCAGTTTAACATCGCAACTGAAAGACGAGATGTATATTCATGCAAGTTAAAAACACCGAGGCATAGGAGACTTTCTCATGCAGAGGTCTCAATGAGGAGGCGTGTTTTTCATAAGGAAGTCCCAGTATGGGGAATCTCTCCTTTTAACGAGGGACGGTACATATATTTAAGATCCGCCTTACCTTCAGTACTACTCTTCGAATCTCTTTTTTATTGTAAACCCAATTTTATTTTTGTTTGGTCCTTAGGAACGAGAGGTTGAACAGAAGCAAGAACTGTTATTGCTGGAAAAAGAAGAGGCTCTGGCTGTTCTTAAGGACAGGCTGATCCAGGTGACTACATCTGTTCCCCAACTCTGGGTTTTTCCTCAATATCAGGAGTGATGTGGTATTTCGAGACAGGGTGGATCATGAGTTTCAGTTCTGTAGCACAGTCAGCTTGTTCTGCAACTGATGTGAGTTCTCGACAGTGCTGTAAAGAAAGAAAGAACTTGCATTTATATAGCACCTTTCAAGATCTCAGGACGTCCCAAAGAGTTTTACAGCCAATGAATTACTTTTGGAGTGTAGTCACTGTTGTAAAGTAGGAAATGCGGCAGCCAATTTGTGAACAGCAATGTGATAATGACCAGATCATCTCTTTTTAGTAATGGTGGCTGCGCGATAAATATTGGCCAGGACACCGGCGATAACTCCACTGCTCTTCCTCGAAATAGTGCCATGGGATCTTTTACGTCCACCTGAGAGAGCAGACGGGGCCTCGGTTTAATGTCTTATCCAAAAGACGGCACCTCCAACAGTGCAGCACTCCCTCAACACTGCACTGGAGTGTCAGTCTAGATTTATGTGCTCAAGTCCCTGGAGTGGAGCTTGAACCCACGACTTGATTCATTATGTACACGGTACTGGAATTGTTTCAACTCCTCTTGCATTTTTATTTAAGAAACACAGTTCGCTTGAAAACACTAACGAATTCTTTTGAGGTGTTGGAGTCAGTGGTTATTAAACATAAGAAAAAGGAGGAGGAGTGGGACTATACGGCCCTCGAGCCTGCTCCGTCATACAGTAAGATCATGGCTGATCTTCAATCTCAACCCCACATTCCTGACAATCCCATATCCTTTGATTCCCCTACAGTCCAAAAATCTATCTATCTATCTCAGCCATGAATATACTCGACGACTGAGCATCCACAGCCCTCTGGGTTAGAGAATTCAAAGGATTCTGAGTGAAGATATTTCTCCTCATCTCAGTCCTAAATGGCCGACCCCTTATCCTGAGGCTATGACCCCTAGTCCTAGACTATCCAGCCAGGAGAAACAGCCTCTCAGCATCTACCCTATCAAGCCATCTCAGAATTTTAAATATTTCAATGAGATCACCTCTCATTCTTCTAAACTCCACAGAATATAAGCCCATTCTACTTAATCTCTCCTCATAGGACAATCCTCTCATCTCAGGAATCAATCTAGTGAACCTTCATTGTAACCTCTCTAAGATGTGCATATCCTTCCTTAGATACAGAGAACAAAACTGTGCACAGTACTCCAGGTGTGGTCTCACCAAAACTCTGTATAACTGTAGTAAGACTTCCTTTCTACAGTACTCCACCCCCCTTGCAATAAAGGCCAACATACTATTTGCCTTCCTAATTGCTTGTTGTGTATAAGGACACCCAAATCCCGCTGAACACCAACATTTAATAGTTTCTCAACTTTTAAAAGATATTCTGTTTTTCTATTCTTCCTACCTAAGTGAATAACCTCACATTTCCAAACTTTATACTCCATCTGCCACCCTCTTGCCCACTCACCTTAACCTATCCATATCCTTTTGCAGACTCTTTGGGGGCGAAGTTGCCCCATGGCACATTCGGGGTCACTAACCTTCCCGGCCTGAGTCAGTTAACGCCCGGGGCGGAGTCCCACCCCCAGCATGAAATTGCCCCTTTGTGACCCGGAAACACGGCAGAGCACTGTCTCGGGTGCTCTGACTCGTTTTGGGGGCGCTTCCGGGGCAGTTCTGAGTTTAGCGCAACGCTGAACAGGTCAGTGCTATGTGGCTGCTCCGCATAGCGCTGATGCACCACAACGCCACCCACTCCCTTCATTTGAGCAGGAGAGCCGCTGCGGAATCTGCAGCCCCTGTGGTGGGCACTACTGGGCCACCAGGAGCACTTTCTACCAGGCCAGCAGCCTGCCATACAAAATGCACTGCTGGGCTGCATGAAGGCAGTCTGGTCGAAACGAGGGCTGCAATTATCGTCAGACGACAATTAAACATGGCAACCCGGGGCACACGTGCCTGCCCCTTTAAGGGGTGGATGTTAGCGTCCTGCAAAGCGGGCTGACATCGGCCCGTGCCAGCCTGACGTCCCACGGGGCGGAAAGGGGTCGGCACGTGCAGTGATGATGTCATTGCCGTGTGCGCCCCTACCCAGGGCGCAAAATGCAGGGCGCGGCACTAATGGTCTATTGACCTCAAAATCTTCAGGGAGCCACCGATGCCTGCCCCCAGGCGAAAAGGGGTTTGCGCCGCATTGGCTTCTACCGGCGGTGTACAAGGGGGGAATTTCGCCCCTTTGTGTCCTCCTCACATCTTACTTTCCCCACTTAGCATTGTATCGTCAGCAAACTTGGATACATTACATTCGGTCCCTTCGTCTATGTCATTAATATCGAATGTAAATCGAGAACTCATCTCTGCGGTTTGTCCCATCGCAAACAGTTGGAGAGTGTCGGAAATGAAATTGACCAGTTTCTATAACGAGAGGCCAATCCGCAATGCCTGCTTTAAGACAGATAGCAAGTCTACAGCATCTACCCCAGTGACTCCCTTGTCAATCAAAGAACCAAGAGAATGAGAAACATTCTGCAGATTGGATTCTAACACAAAAGCCCAAAATTACATTTTGAATTTTATATTTTGGAAGGAGAGGGTATGTTGATGATAATATGCTCCAAGTAAATTGTATGTCTGAGAAAATAAAATGAAAGACCTTTTAAATATTCATGGCAGCCACTAGCGCATAGTTCAAATGTTTCAATGTTGTCAAAATGTTTTTATCATTTCTACAGAAATGATGTTTAGACCTAACCCGTCGGCATTGTCCGTTACACAGGATCACATTGAGGAGATCAGCAAGCTGCGGAGGTCACAATTGAAGGATTCCGGGAGCGGAGAGGAGCAAGTGATTCGGCAGCAGCTTCAGGAGAAGGATAACGAGTTACGAGCGGTCCAGAGGAACATGGCCAAATGGAAGGATGAGACCACTTGCAAGCTCGCCCGCAAGTTCGAGGGAGAACGGAATGCCGAACTTGAGAAGTATGTGACTTTTCCACCTCTTTAAGTATGGACAAGAACGTGTTTTTTAATTCCCTCCTGAGATAGTTATGGTCCCAGTTCCCATGAACCAGCGACTAAGTGGAGCATGAGAATTGTTTTCCTGATTCTTACCCTCTGTCTCTGTGAGGAAGCACCTGGATTTCACTCAGTATCTCTCCCTGACAGGGTGACTGAGATTGGGAACTTTGTGTACACGAGGAAACCATAGGTGCGCCTGCCCAAGTCCCTTCTACAAATCAGATGTGAGGTGACACACAACTGCAGCCCGGGATGACTCTCCTTACTCTACCATTGGGGAGTTGCTAGATCTTTGATTCAGCCCCTAATTGTAGGGTTGCGGCTAACGTAAAGCACTCAGTTGAGTGTAGAATTAAACCTGCATCTCGGTGATCTGTACCATTGCATCCCAGAGCACCCCAGTCACTCTGTCTAATTATACTGCATTAAAAACAAATTCTCACTCCCTTCCCCTGTGGAAAGTGAAGTTGTATAGTGCTCTGGTCAGGCCTCACCTTGAGTAATGCAATTTGGTCACTGAAGCACAAGGACATAAAAGGATCATGAGTTTGAAGTCTGGTGCAAGTTGACTGATTTATAAGGGACCATTAGAAAAACTCACACCTTGAAAAAGGAACTTATAGAGGTCTATAAAATACTAAGAGGAATAAAAAACTTAATCCTGTGCAGTATTTCAAATTGAACTATGATTGTAGAAACAAGGAGATATGGAACTAACTGGTAAAACACAAGCTCAGGACTGACGTTAGGAAGCACTTCTTCAGAGAAAGAGTAATTAATAAGTTGAATGATCTTCAGTGTAGGGTACGGCAGGCAAAAAGATATGGAGCCATTCAAGGTGGGAGCATAGGTGTCTTTGGAAACGTAAGTTAGATGGACTGAATGGCAATTATTCTTGTATCATCACAATGGACAAACTCAGTGCCATTTCTAAGCCACCTGCTGTTTGGTAATGTACCTAGCAAGTCTTGGTCAACACTTGAAAGGTACAGGAAGCAGAAGACTGGACAACGGGTGCTGCCCACCCTTGTGTTGAATGCTCATTGGTTGCCTCCTCAGTCTGTTTTTGAAGGGTACAGGAAAAGAAAAAAAAGATTTGCATTTATATAGCGCCTTTCACGACCTCAGTGTGCCCCAAAGCACTTCATAACCAATGAAGTACTTTTAAAGTATAGTCACTGTTGTAATATAGGAAACGCGGCAGCCACTTGGCACACAGCAAGGTTTCTCTCTTTCTTTTATTTCCTTGTTCTGTAGCCTGTTAATTAAATTCTGTTCAGGCTATTCAATATAATTCCCTGACATTGTTTCTTCGCAGATGGAAATCCAAGTTATTTACAGAAAGGTAATGAGGCCTCCCTCAGCTGTGTAGTATGGGGTATTTTGGGACCTCCTGCCCTTCTCATTCTCATCACCTTCTCATTCACTCAAACACCTGTAAAAACCAGACATTTCATTCAGAAAGATTTATTGAAAACTCTTTCATTTATGAAGTGACTTGTACTGTTTACTATAAGTGATGGAGGTTAAATACACTATGAAAGGGTTTAAAGTTAGAGGAATTCTGTTTCACGTAATCCTGTTTCTGGCTTTCTCTTGAAATGTAACTCTTTCACTCTCCTCCTCCCAATTAGTTAGACATTGGTCCAGGTACACCAGTCGATTGGATGGATCCGCCTCAGCTGCTGTATTAGCAGCTGCTTCGCGATGACCAAGAAAAACTCATGCTGATTTGCCCTGATTTTATTTTACTTCATTCCTTACGAGGAAGCTTCCAGAACTCCAATCAGTCGAGATCAGGATTTAAGTTTTTGGGGAATTGCAAATTGAAGTTATTTTGAAATAATCTCTGACTCTGTTTGGGCCTTGGAAGTGCTCTATTTTAGGATTTGGGTACGGGAACATAGTAGTTATGTTACTGGACTAGCAATCCAGAGACCTGGTCTAATGATCCAGAGATGTGAGTTTAAATCCCACCACGGCAGCTGTGGAATTTAAATTTAAATCCATTTGGAATAAAAGGCTAGTATCAGTAATGGTGACCATGAAACTACTGGATTGTCAGAAAAACCCATCTGGTTCACTAATGTCCTTTTGGGAAGGAAATCTGACATCCTTACCCGGTCTGGGCCTATATGTGACCCCAGACCCACAGCAATGTGTTCGGGAGGGAGTTGGATGTGGTCCTTGCGGCTGGGGGGGGTTGAGGGGTGCGGAGGGGGCGTGGCGGGGGGGGGGGGGATGCTGGGGTGGGTGATCAGCCATGATCTTGTTGAATGGCGGTGCAGGCTCGAAGGGCCGAATGGCCTACTCCTGCACCTATTTTCTATGTTTCTATGACTCTTCACTGCCCTCTGAAATGGCCTAGCAAGCCTCTCTGTTGTACAAAACCACTACAGAAAACAATAAGAAGAATAAAACCGGATAGACCACCTGGTATTGACTTCGCCACACCCAGCCCAGTCGATCCTGAAAATTCCTCCTCTGGGGACTTGTGCCAAAATTGAGATGGTGGCACAGTGGTATACAGTCGCGAGGAAGTGACCCTGGGAGTCCTCAACATTGACATGGGAACCCTGAAGTCTCATGGGTTCAGGTCAAGCATGGGCTAACAAACCTCCTGCTGATTACCACCTACCACCTGATGAATCAGCTGATGAATCAGTACTCCTCCGGGAACACCAGGCGTACCTAAAAATGAGGTGCCAACCTGGGGAAGCTGCAACACAGGACTACATGCATGCTTAACAGTGGAAGCAGCATGCTATAGACATGAGCAAAGCGATCCCACAACCAACGATCAGATCAAAGCTCTTATCACATCCAGGTGAACAATTAAACAACTAGCGGGAGGAGGAGGCTCCATGAATATCCCCATCCTCAACGATGGCGGAGCCCAGCAAGTGAATACAAAAGTCAAGACTGAAGTATTTGCAACCATCTTCAGCCAGAAGTGCCGAGTGGATGATCCATATCGGCCTACTCCTGAGGTCCCCATCATCACAGAAGCCAGTCTTCAGCCAATTCGAGTCATTCCACGTGATATCAAGGAATAGCTGAGCACACTGGATACAGCAAAAGCTATTGAGCCTGACAACATCCCGGCTGTCATGCTGAAGACGTGCTCCAGAACTAGCCGCATCTCTAGCCAAGCTGTTCCAGTACAGCAACAACAATGGCATCTACCCGACAATGTCCACACAAAGCAGGACAAATCCAATCTGGCCAATTACCGCCCCATCAGTCTACTGTCAATCATCAGGAAAGTGATGGAAGGTGTCATTGGCAGTGCCATCAAGCGGCACTTACTCACCAATAACCTGCTCACCGGCACTCAGTTTGGGTTCCGCCAGGACCACTCTGCTCCAGAACTCATTACAGCCTTGGTCCAAACATGGATAAAAGAGCTGAATTCCAGAGTTGAGGTGAGAGTGACTGCCCTCGACATCAAGGCAGCACTTGGCCGAGTGTGGCATCAAGGAGCTCTAGTAAATTTGAAGTCAATGGGAATCAGGGGGAAAACTCTCCACTGGCTGGAGTCATACCCAGCACAAACAAAGATAGTTGTGGTTGTTGGAGGTCAATCATCTGAGCCCCAGGACATCGTTGCAGGAGTTCCTCAGGGCAGTGTTCTAGGCCCAACCATCTTCAGCTGCTTCATCGAAGACATTCCCTCCATCATAAGGTCAGAAGTGGGGATGATTGCAGTGTTCATTTCCATTCACAACTCCTCAGATAACGAAGCTGTGTATGCCCGCATGCAGCAAGACCTGGACAACTTTCAGGCTTGGGCTGCTAAGTGGCAAGTAACATTCGCACTACACAAGTGCAGGGCAATGACTATCTCCAACAAGCGAGATTCTAACCACCTCCCCATGACATTTAATGGCATTACCATCGTCTAATCCCCCCACAATCAGCATCCTGGGGGTCACCATTGACCAGAAACTTAACTGGATCAGCCGCATAAATACTGTGGCTACAAGAGCAGGTCAGAGGCTGGGTATTCTGCAGTGAGTGCCTCACCTCCTGACTTCCCAAAGCCGTTCCACCATCTACAAAGCACAAGTCAGGAGCGTGATGGAACTCTCGCCACTTGCCTGGATGAGTGCTGCTCCAGCAACACTCAAGAAGCTCGACAGCATCTAGGACAAAGCAGCTCGCTTGATTGGCACCCCATCCACCACCTTAAACATTCACTTCCCTCCACCACCGACACACCGTGGCTGCAGTGTGTACCATCTACAAAATTCACTGCAGCAACTTGTCAAGGCTTCTTCGGCAGCACCTCCCAAACCTCTACCACCTAGAAGGACAAGGGCAGCAGGCACATGGGAATACCACCAGCTTCACGTTCCCCTCTAAGTCGCACACCACCCTGATTTGGAAGTATATCGCTGTTCCTTCATTGTCGCTGGGTCAAAATCCTGGAACTCACTCTCTAACAACACTGTGGGAGTACCTTCACCACACGAACTGCAGTGATTCAAGAAGGCGACTCACCACCATCTTCTCAAGGGCAATTAGGGATGGGCAATAAATGCTGGTCTTTCCAGCGATGCCCATATCCCAGGAACAAATTTTTAAAAACTTAGATAGTCAAAACCCAGGCCCCTGATTCTGCTTACAACTGGAAAGTGAAGCCAGGTCCCTGATTCTGGCTATGAGAGAAACCACGTCTTAATCTAGCAGGCCTGTCTACTTAGAGGAGTGAATAACGAAGCCTCGATTACTGATTGGTTCTGATTAATTCTTTGCTCACATTTTTATAATGGAGTTGAGTTATCTCTGTAGTTGAGCTGATTTTTACACTGTGACTTGAAGAACCCCTTCTCTTGCTTCTGGATCTCTTTTCTCTTTAACATCCCATTGCACTAACAGTAATGGTCCATTAAGATATGAGATGCTAAACAACCAGCTGCTTTATTTCTTCAAGACACTCACTAATCCATTTAAAGAAAGCAGGCAGAACCATTCCGGGGTGTGAAAGACCTGTCACTGTCCATGACTTTTAAAAAATTTTTTACTCAGCTGTTGGCCCGTACAATGTCCTCAGTTTTATGGGCACCTTTGGCTGGGATTTTAAACAGTTTCAGAATGCTGTGCTTGGGGAAGCTTAGTAAATTTGATATTATACATAATATATATATATTACCCCATATAAGGCATAACACCTCAACATATTTCCAATGGATAGAAACTCTTTGTTTGCTGACATGGTGTAAAATTGCAATGGATCAAACCATTTCCCGTTAGTGGAATTCTAATGGATCCTAAACTAAATGATTGAACTTCTTCTGCTAGCCCCTCCCATGTGCTCGCTGACCTACATTGGTTCCCGGTTAAGCAACACCTCTATTTCAAAATTTTCATCCTTATTTCCAAATCCCTCCATGGCCTCGCCCCTCCCTATCTCTGCAATCTCCTCCAGCCCCACAATCCCCCTCTCCCCCCCCCCCCCCCCCCCCCCCGAGATGTCTGCGCTCCTCTAATTCTGCCTCCTGAGCATCCCTGATTATAATAGCTCCACCACCGGTAGCCGTGCCTTCTGTTGCCTGGGGCCCAAGCTCTGGAACTTCCTCCCTAAACCTCTCTACCCCTCTTTCCTCTTTTCGGATGAGACGTTAAACCGAAGCCTCGTCTGCTCTCAAGTAAAAGATCCCATGGCACTATTTCGAAGAAGAGCAGGGGAGTTATCCCCGGTGTCCAGGCCAATAATTTTTCCCTCAATCAACATAACAAAAAAACTACCAAAAAAAATAGCCTCGCAAATTGCTTATGGCACCACAGGAAGAGAGAGCCAAAAAATCCATCAAGAATATTCAACACTGTTTTTCCTTAAATGCGGTTAGTTCTTCTGTGTGGTCAGTATTTCCCAGATCGCAGCATTTATGTCTCTTTAACTAGACACAAAATCCACAGCGGTTGTTCTGAGTTCCAGCCCCAGAATGGAGCTGTCGGACACCCCGCCTGATTTTCATTTCTATTGACTGGGTGTATGAAGGAAAGCCTCCTTTGTTCTAAAGAAAACAAACCCAGCCTATCCAATCTTTCCTCAAAGCTAAAATTCTCCAAACCAGGCAACACCCTTGTAAATCTCCTCTGTACCTTCTCCAGTGCAATCGCGTCTTTCCTGTAATGTGATGACTAGAACTGCACGCAGTATTTTAGCTGTGGCCTAACTAGTGTTTTATACAGTTCAAGCATAACCTCCCTGCTCTTGTTTCTATGCCTCGGCTAATAAAGGCAAGTATGGCCTGCTACCTTCAGGGATCTGTGGACATGCACTCCAAGGTCCCTTTGTTCCTTTACACTTCTCGGTATCCTACAATTTAATGTGTATTCCCTTGCCCTCCCCAAATGCAGTACAGGTTGAACCTCCCTTATCTGGCACCCTCAGGACCTGGCCTCTGCCGAATAATGGATTTTTCGGACGAGGGGAGGTCGGTGTCCCGGGCGAACCCGAAGTGTCAGTGGGCCCTCGGCGCGCCCTGGCGGGCCAAGTATCGGTGCAGCCCCAAAGTCGGGGTGGAGGGTAAAGAGATTACAAATATAGGGAGGGGCGAGGCCATGGAGGGATTTGAAAACGAGGATGAGAATTTTTAAATTGAGGCACTGCTTAACCGGGAGCCACTGTAGGTCAGCGAGCACAGGGATGATGGGTAAACAGGACTTGGTGCGAGTTTAGGACACGGGTAGCCGGGTTTTGGATAACCTCAAGTTTACGTAGGTAGAATGTGGGAGGCCAGCCAGGAGTGAGTTGGAGTAGTCAAGTCTAGAGGTAACAAAGGCATGGATGAGGGTTTCAGCAGCAGATGAGCTGAGGCAGGGGCGGAGAGGGACAAAGTCACGGAGATACGAATGAATGTAACAGTGCCATTGTAATGCAGAGTGTTGGACCGGTGCATTCACTACCTGTTGGGTTTTCAACCTCGGCTGTACTGTTCTGCAAAGTTAGTGAGCACAGAATCTTTGTTGCATAGAAAAGTCAACATGAGAGATATCCCAGAGCCAGTCTCGTGAACCTCTGACAGGCTATCTAGTCGTATTTGGCAGAGACCCGTGAGCAGGTTGCCAGACTGCCTTCTCAGAGCGAGATGGTGTAGGGATAGGGGAAATATTATTTAAAAAGAGGGCGACTTGTTGACATAATTTAATATGGGAAATCACGTGGCTGTTCAGTGGTAAGGTATGCTTGCACTGCAGTGTTCCCACATGGTGGCTCTTGGCCATTTATCAGGACAGGTGCTGAGTAAGTGAAGTACGTTCCAGAAGGAAGGGTTGCATGCCTGCTGTTCCAGTTGAAGGGGATGAATTATGTAACAAGGAATGGGAGAGGTCTTCCAAAAAATGAAATACATTTTAATTTAATTAGGAATAATAGAT
The DNA here is from genome assembly GCF_044704955.1 of Pristiophorus japonicus. NCBI lineage: Eukaryota > Metazoa > Chordata > Chondrichthyes > Pristiophoridae > Pristiophorus > Pristiophorus japonicus. The sequence goes on from NC_091984.1 coordinate 181,344,951, forward strand.
GGAACTGCTTCTGTGAATTGGGCTCAGCAAATCGATACATTGAGAACGGTGTAAGAAATCGGTTCTGTGGGTCATTCTCAACAAACTAGCACTGTTTCCCTTTACAGGTGTCTCTCCAAGAATAGAAGTGAACATCAAAGGAAGATCGAAAAGTTGGAAAATGAAATCCCCCAACTGCCAATGGTAAACTTTTGATTTCACTTAAACATACTCCGTTTGCCTCACTTATACCATCCACATGGTATATTAGGATGGTCTCTTGGGGGATTATGGGGAGCATAAAGAAAAATTCAGGAGAAGTCAATTTTGCACCTTTGAACCATTTTCTTCCCACTTTTTCCAGTTTTCTCCAGTGGTTGTTTTGCACATATAAGATGTTAGTGCTGGGGAAAAGAGCATGGTCCATTTCAGGCATCTGGGAGCACTGCTAGATCAGGTACAGCATGATCTGATGCAGAATCACAATCACTAAGGATGTGGTACTCAGTAAGATAATGGGACTAAAGGCAGATAAATCCCCTGGACCTGATGGCTTGCATCCTAGGGTCTTAAGAGAAGTAGCGGCAGGGATTGTGGATGCATTGGTTGTAATTTACCAAAATTCCCTGGATTCTGGGGAGGTCCCAGCAGATTGGAAAACTGTAAATGTAACGGCCCTATTTAAAAAAAGGAGGCAGACAAAAAGCAGGAAACTATAGACCAGTTAGCCTAACATCTGTGGTTGGGAAAATGTTGGAGTCCATTATTAAAGAAGCAGTAGCAGGACATTTGGAAAAGCAAAATTTGGTCAGGCAGTCAGCATGGATTTATGAAGGGGAAGTCATGTTTGACAAATTTGCTGGAGTTCTTTGAGGATGTAATGAACAGGGTGGATAAAGGGGAACCAGTGGATGTGGTGTATTTGGACTTCCAGAAGGCATTTGACAAGGTGCCACATAAAAGGTTACTGCACAAGATAAAAGTTCACGGGGTTGAGGGTGATCTATTAGCATGGATAGAGGATTGGCTAACTGAGAACAGAGAGTCGGGATAAATGGTTCATTCTTTGGTTGGCAACCAGTAACTAGTGGGGTACCGCAGGGATCAGTGCTAGGACTCCAACTATCTACAATCTATATTAATGACTTGGAAGAAGGGACTGAGTGTAATGTAGCCAAGTTTGCAGACGATACAAAGATGGGAGGAAAAGCAATGTGTGAGGAGGACACAAAAAATCTGCAAAAGGACATAGACACGCTAAGTGAGTGGACAAAAATTTGGCAGATGGGAGTATAATGTTGGAAAGTGTGAGGTCATGCACTTTGGCAGAAAAAAATCAAAGAGCAAGTTATTATTTAAATGGAGAAAGATTGCAAAGTGCCGCAGTACAGCGGGACCTGGGGGTACTTCTACATGAAACACAAAAGGATAGTATGCAGGTACAGCAAGTGATCAGGGAGGCCAATGGTATCGTGGCCTTTATTGCAAAGGGGATAGAGTATAAAAGCAGGGAACTGTTGCTACAGCTATACAAGGTATTGGTGAGGACACACCTGGAATACTGCGTGCAGTTTTGGTTTCCATATTTACAAAAGGATATACTTACTTTGGAGGCAGTTCAGAGAAGGTTCACTAGGTTGATTCCGGGGATGAGGGGGTTGACTTATGAGGAAAGATTGAGTAGGTTGGGCCTCTACTCATTGGAATTCAGACGAATAAGAGGTGATCTTATCGAAACGTATAAGATTATGAGGGGTTTGACAAGGTGGATGCAGAGAGAATGTTTCCACTGATGGGGGAGACTAGAACTAGAGGGCATGATCTTAGAATAAGGGGCTGCCCATTTAAAACAAATTTCTTCTCTGAGGATTGTAAATTTGTGGAATTCGTTGCCTCAGAGAGCTGTGGAAGCTGGGACATTGAATAAATTTAAGACAGGAATAGACAGTTTCTTAAACGATAAGGGGTTATGGGGAGCAGGCGGGGAAGTGAAGCTGAATCCATGATCAGATCAGCCATGATCTTATTGAATGGTGGAGCAGGCTCGAAAGGCTGTATGGCCTACTCCTGTTCCTATTTCTTATGTTCTTATGTAATACAACTCCCTCTGCCCCAAAAATGTGTCTCGGTTCCAAATTGCACCAGAGTGCCATTATTCCATTTCCCACCCCAATTCTCTGAGTGAACATGCCAATTTAGAGACAATTTGAGTGGACTTCTAGGAACTGGTTTGAGACTCACCCAATTAAGTTCACAGGAGCTATACCGCCAGTCGACAAAAAAGACTGGTCTCATCAGTATGGGCTGAACCCAGATCAGTGTGACTGTGTCACCTAATCCTTTCCAATTTTTCCTGATTTTGAAACTGTGCCTTGTGACCACTCAAGCACACATGGGGCTGGCACAAAGTTTGATATTGGTTTTGGCACTTGAGAGGTGGTAACAATCTCCACGTGGTAACACCAAGCTGGGGGCATGCATTCACTGCCAATAAAAATCTCCAGTTTTTCAAACGGTGAGCCAACCAGGCATCATTTGTTTGAGATTTAGTTGCCTGACCCTGTGTGTCTGAAAACCTGAGGCACTATCAGTGAACCATGCACCAGGATATTTTGTCAGCAGCTTGTCAGATTCAGGCATCAAAGGAAAAATATGATTTTCTGTAATCTATAAGTGTAGATTTTACTTAAAAACCTACGGATCCTGCACCAAATTTGGCGATACTCCCAGCACCAAAGCTCTATGCTATTTTGAATTAGAAACATTTACCCTATACCTCTTGACCTTCAATGGCCACTCTAAATCTCCAGTGGGACACTGCTGGCAGGTCCCACACAACAATTAGTTCACAACAAGTCACAATTCAGTTACGATGATCAGTTACGAGGAACTTACTAGCTAATAAGTATCATCAGTATGTCTCTCCTTCCATTTCCAATCCTTCAGCTTGTTTATCCCTGCAGCTCCAATTCATCTTTCCTTGAACCTGCAATCCATCAATTAATCTCTCCGGCCAACTCCAATCCATCAGTCCATCTTTCCTTTCATCTCCAGTTATGCTCTGTGTAACAGTATGGTGTTTCTGTTCAGCAGAGTAAGGATTTCTCTGTGTAACAGGGCAGCAGGCACATGGGAACACCATCACCTGCAAGTTCCCCTCATTACACACCATTCTGACATGAAAATATATCACCGTTGCTTCATCGTCGCTGGGTCAAAATCCTAGAACTCCCTCCCTTTTAAGAAGGCAATTCACCACCACCTTCTCAACGGCAATTAGGAATGGGCAATAAATGCTGGCCTTGCCAGCAGCGCCCACACCCCAGGAACAATTTATTTTTAAAATTCCATCAATCCATCTGTTTCCATCCCCCATCCTCCAGTCTAGCTCTTCTTCTATCCCCAGTCCTGCAGTCCATCTCCCCCACTTTACAATCCTGAGCATCTTTGTTCTCTATCTCTAATCTGTCAGTGCTTCACTAGCTTCATTTCTAACCCTTCATTGTTTTTCCGCTCTGTTTTCCTGCTGCCTCTGATCCTGCCTGTGCTTTTCGAGCTCTTCCCTTTATGAAGAGATAGTCTGAGAGGTAGGGTATATTTTATCTCTTTTTAGGATTAATTTAATTAACAAGTCTTCGATAAATGAATGCTAATCAGATGACTTCAAATAATGCTCCTCAGTAAGTTGGCAATAACAGTTAAACCATCCATCCTGGTCAGGCAATAGGCCCTTAGTATGAAGTGGTAATTTTCATACAGTCATTCAGTGTACATCTCCCTCCACTCCAACTCTTTAAAGGAAACCAGAAAATAGCAGAAAGGAGCAGAAATGACATGACAGAGAAATATGAACAGCAGTAAAATTAGAAATATCCCCAAAATTGCAGGGACCAGATTGAGGAAAATAACAACATTGACAAGGGAGGTATTAAATTGTATGTACGTCAATGTCCATAGTTTAACTAATCAGATTGGTGAGCTCCAGGCACAAATTGCTACATGGGATTATGACATGGTTGCATTAGCAGAGACGTGGCTCAAACAAGGCCAGAAATGGGTTCTTAATATTCCTGTTTAGTAAGTATTCAGGATTGATAGAGAAGGATTGATTAAGAATTATGTTGCAGTTCTAAATAGAAAGGAATTACTAGATGGTTCTAGGACTGAATCTATTTGGCTTGAGATGAGGAACAGAGGGCAGCTGTTACATTGTTGGGAGTTTTTTTTAATAGAGCTTCAAACAGTAAGGAGATGGATAAGAAAATTTGTCAGCCAAATTTCACCGGAATGTCACAAAAATAGATTAGTAATATTAGGAGATTTTAATTATCCTAATATAGACTGGGGAAAACAGGGCCACAGGTAGGGAAGGAGAGGAATTTCTGCTATGTGCACAAGACAACTTTCTCGATCAAAATGTCTCCAGTTCAACAAGGAAGGAAGTCATGTTGGATCTGGTTCTGGGAAATGAAGTAGGGCAAGTGGAGTGTGTTGGTTAACAGTGCCCATAACACCATTTGATTTAATGTAATTATGGAAAGAGACCAGAAAATATTGAAGGTAAAAATGCTCAACTGGGGAGGATTAAAGAAGGGACCTCACACAGGTAGATTGGAAAAGGCAATTGCAGGGTAAAGCAGTAATGGAGCAGTAGAGGGCATTCAGGGAGGAGAGAGATCAGGTACAAACTAGGCATATTCCTTTGAAGGGAAAAAGTAGAGCATCCAAAGCTAATGCACCCTGGATGGCAAAGGAAATAAAAGTTCAAACAAAACAGAAAAAGGAGGCTTATGACAAACGTCAGCAGGAGGATTCAGTTAATAACCAGGAAGATTATGGAAAGTACAGGATTTTAAAAAGTTAATTTGGGAGACAAAGAAATGTTACAAGAAAAGATCAGCAGGTAACATTAAATTGAACCCTAAAAATGTATAAAATGTAAGCAGTTTGCTAGGGGAAAAGTTCAGGCTTATTAATGACCCAAAGGGAAATCTTCATGTAAAGGCAGAGGACATGGCAAAAGTATTAAATGAGTATATTGTATCTGTCTTCACAAAGGAAGCGAATGACATGAAGGCTACACCAAAAGAGAGGGAAGTTATGGACAGGATATTAACAGATAAAGACATACTAAAAAGATTAGCATTACTGAAAGTTGGGTCACCTGGTCCGGATGGAATGCATCCTAGGTTGCTGAAAGAAGCAAAGGTAGAAATAGCAGAGACATTGGTCACAATCTTTCAATCCTCATTGGATACGTGTAGTGCCAGCGGCAGGTCGGGCCATAAAAGGAGCGGCGAGTGGCGGCCCCTGGACAGCGTGGCGGCCCCGACCTGCGAGAAACCATCAGCAGTAGGTTGGGGCCATAAAAGGAGCGGCGGCCCCATGACAGCATGGCGACATATCACTGCAAGGTACAGCGCGAGCTGGTGCAGGAGGGCAACGGCAGTGAAGAGTGACGTCAGTAAGCTCCAGATCGGTGATTGGAGCGTGGGCAGATGCCGCAGGAGTGGCAAGATCGGGTGAAGGAGCTGTGAGAGACTGTGGATGTGATCGGAGCCCAGGGGAGGCATGAGTTCGGGGTCAGGGGCAGCACGGGCCAGCCCACAATGCGATAGGTGTGCGCACTGGGTCCGTGCAGCAGAACATGTCTCTAGTTGTCTTGGGTAATCCTTGCCACTGGACCAAGACCTAGCTCTGTCAAGCCCGTGTGGTGGCTGGTGTGCAACGACCACCACACATTTAAAAAAATCCATGCCCAGGCATCTTCCGCCCTTGAGGATGTAGTTCGGGTTCTTCATTCAAAACACCTGTGAACTCATCCTTTTTTTGGAGTGGAAGCAAGTCATCCTCATTTCGAGGGACTGCCGATGATGATGATGATGGAGTGCCAGAGGACTGAAGGGTTGCTAATGTTATATCACTATTCAAGAAAGGGGAGAGGGATAAACCAGGAAACTACAGGTCAGATAGCCTAACATTGGTGGTGGGGAAGTTATTGGAAACCATTATCGGGGACAAAATAAACTTTCATTTGGAAAGGCATGGGTTAATCAAGGCGAGCCGGTATGGATTTGTTAAATACAAATTGTGTCTGTCCAACTTAATTTAATTCTTTGATGAGGTAACAGAGAAGGTTGATCAAGGTAGTACAGTAGATGTTGTACATATGGACTGAGAAAGAATTCAAACAGGCTGCATTCAGACAGGCTGTGAAAATTCTCAGACCCCAAGTCAAAGCTGCTACATGCAACTCAGCATGTTGCATTAAGTCATCAATCAACTTGACATTTTAGGACTCTTGGGTAGCGAGCCAATTAAAGGTTAACAGACTATCAATTGAGCCAATAAGGTAAAAGGAGGTGAGTTGTTTTCTGTAAATTGAACCAGGTATAAGTACAGCCATTTTGGCCATGTGGTCTCAGAAGGACGAAGGCCTGGCTTAAAGCCAGAAGCTTGTTGCAGCTGCCAGAATAAAGTTACATTAAAACTATAATCGGAGTTCGTATTTCATTGGAAATTAAGAGATCTAACAATTTTGGCGTCACAAACACGATCGCTGAGGGAAGAAACTGAATTTTGGACATCGGACCTACATACTGAGGTAAGGACTCCTCTTTATAAAAGTCCTTGGTCAAAAGTCTAAATTCGCCTCTCCTACGCGATTGTGAAAGCCTTCAGTTTGCGAACCCTCCGGTTGGTAGTCGGCTCGAGGCCCCGTAGACGTCTAACTTCGGTGGTGTGTTAGTTAATTAATCACCGACCCACTGATCGGCTGGAAAGCCTACGACTCGAGACCCCAGTAAAGAAATAAGTATTATGGCAGCAGGAGATAAGAGCAAAGAATTGCCGACAACTGTAAAAGGTGGGCAGGCACCACTTGAGGTTTCGATAGATGAAATCCTCCAACAGTTGAAAGAATACATAGAGCAACAATATGACTTATCTAAAACCTGTATTAAGATCGAACAAAAGTACGGAACCTCCAAAGGACAATGGTCCTAGGACGAGATTAAAAGGGTCTGGGGAAAAACGACCCGTATGAAAAATAAAGAGCAAACTAGATGGTCCCTAGCTATTATGGGACAGATCCGAAAGAGGAATGAAATTATAATGTGTTCCCAACATGATCAAGAACTGACCAGTACAAAGGACCAATTGCAAGCTGTTTGTGCACAGCTGCGACAGAAAAGACTTGAACTTGAAAAGTCGGAAGCGGAAGTTAAAGATCTTAAAGGTGAAATTAAAGAATGGAAAAAATCATTAGGTCAAGAGACAGTAATAGGAAAAGGAAAATGTATCGGTCAATTCCCAGGGTACCCATGTTTGGATAAATTAAAAGCTCAAACCCGAAGACACGACCGAGGAATAGATACGGATTCTGAATCCTCTGACGATACAGGGTCGGAGGATGAAGAATTAGGGTTGCGCTTTGCCCCATTTAAAAAAAAGACGAGTTGTAGTCAAATCAGAAGAAAGTGCGGATGAGAGCAGAACCAAAAAAATGAGGAAAAGGGTGTATGCAGAATACTTAGTTCATGATCCGGCAGACCCAGAGAAAATTGATAAATGGTCCAAGGAATTGCCCAATCCAAAGAAAGGGGGAATAAAAACGTGGGACCAATTGGACCGCTTAAGAAATATATATCAACTTCATCCCTGGGACGGAGTGCAAATTTTGACCATAATGGTGCCAAAAACACAAGGAAGAAAATTGCACGACAAGACAGAAGAAGCTTTGGGGCAGGATGAGCAAGAATTAAATGCAGGATGGGAGGTGATTAAACACTGACTGCAAGCCTTCAGTCCAGCCAAGACAGACTGAGGAAAAATTGCAGCCTGCCAACAGAAAGGAACAGAGGAGGTCCTGGAGTATGACGAGCGGTTTAGATGCACGTGGCTAGAACATTCGGGTATGAATAATACGGATGAGGAAATGGATGAACAAGTGTTTGGACCCCTGAAAGCAGCTTTCGTGGGAGGTCTAAAGCCAGAACTATCCAAAATGCTTAAGGTAGTGCTACCGGACTGGGAAGGTAGAGGAACTACCTTTGCAGCATTGGTGGATCGATGTAACCAATTAGATCGGGATATGGGAGCTAAAGTCCGAGCCCTGCAGGCTGTGGGATGGAAATCCCAGGATTCCAATAAACAGTCATTAGGAAAATTACCCGGAAAATGTCATTATTGTGGGAAAGAAGGTCACTGGGCCAAGACGTGCAGGGCAAAACAGCAAGGTCGTGGCCGGGGAAGGGGATGCAGCCAGGGATACAATTCAGCCAACAAACTGGGCTTGTCACAAGATAACGACCTCATAGAAGCATTTAAGCGACTGACAATACAACAACAGAAGGAGTTACTTGGGATAGCAAAAAACGATTAGAGCCCACCCTGGTCCACCTCCTCGCACTAATACAACAAAGGGGAGATGGGCTATATATAACTGTGAGGGTGGGCGATAAGGATGAGGACTGTCTTTTAGATACAGGGGCGGAATTAACGTGCTTACCCCTACAATATGGAGACTTTTTGCCGTTGGATGGTAGGGCACGTACAGCCTATGGAGTTGGGGGCCATAAAATGGAAATTAAAAGGACAACACCGGTACTTATAGGGCTGGGTCCACATGAACTAACCACGCCGGTCTAGATAGGCCCAGTAGATCAACCCTTTTGGGAATGGACGTTCTAATCCAAATAGATTCATCGTTGCATTTCGAGAATGGTCGGGTGACATGGTCAATTAGAACTTTGAAGAAAGAAGAATTGAAGGAACACCCGATATGGGCTAAAGATAAGAACGATTGTGGCCTACTCCAGATGGAGCCTGCGTCATTTACCGGGACCAAGCCTCCATGCACTAAACAGTATCCCATCAGTCCAACTGCCATCGCGGGGATCTTACCGGTTATTCAGCAATTGGAGAAACAAGGGGTGCTTATTAAAACGCATAGCTCCTTCAATAGCCCCGTGTGGCCGGTACAGAAATCTAATGAGGCTTGGCGTTTGACTGTCGATTATAGGAAAGCTAACCAGTGTATTGATCAAAAAGCTCCTTTGGTCGCAGATCCCTCCACCATTTTTAATGCCCTCAAACCGGAGCATAAATATTTCTCGGTTATAGATATGGCCAACGGATTTTGGTCGGTGCCTCTGGCACCGGAGGTTCGACAGTGGTTTGCTTTCACTCCAAGGACAACAGTATACTTGGACCTGGTTACCGCAGGGTTTCCACAACAGCCCGACAGTATTCCACATGGCTTTACGAAGCCATTTGCGAGAATTACCTCCCCTGTCATCCACAGTCATCCAATGTGTAGATGATATCCTGCTAGCTTCAAACACGGAAGAACAGCATGAACAAGATTTACGAGCTTTGCTGAACCACCTTTGGCTGAAAGGACATAAAGCCAGCATCGACAAAGCACAAATATCCCAAGAAGAGGTTGTATACCTGGGACAAAAGATTTCACAAGGAAAGAGAGAACTTACCCAGCCATTCGGGAGAGAACTGCAGCCATTCGGGCTGCTAAAAAAACCACCACTATTCAGGAACTAAGGTCTTTTTTGGGATTGTGTAACTTTAACAGAAATTGGATTGACTCCATCACACAGCTTGCTCAGCCATTGAATGATATTTTAAAGGGGAAACGTGCCTCTAAAGAAGCCATCACCCTCACTGAGGAACAGCAAGAGGCCTTCCTGAGTTTGAAAAAGGCTTTGTGTTCGGCACCAGCTCTGGGAATCCCCGACAGTGGTAAGCCATTTACCCTGTTTGTTCATGAGAAAGAAGGATATATGACAGCTATACTGACACAAGAACATGGGGATCGGCAAAGACCTATTGGCTATTATTCGGCAAAACTGGATGCGGTAGCCCTCGGATGGGGAAGTTGCCTAAGGGCCATGGAAGCTACATGTCGAGCGGTAATGATCACTGCGGGTCTAGTCCTCGACCAAAAGCTGATTGTCAAGTGTCCCCACACCGTACATGCTTTGCTGTCTATGAATAGAATGTCTCAGGTGACGGCAGCTAGATGAACCTGCTGGACAGCAGTTTTGGAAGCTCCTAATCTCCATATCGTCCGGGCCAGCCGAACTATGCTCCCGATGTCAGAATCGAGGGAGCATGAGGGAGAATGTGAAGAGCATGACTGCGTGGAGATTTTAAAAGAAACAGAAGAAGCAGCCTTAGCAGCAGAGGAGCCTCTGCACAACCCAGACCTCATCCTGTTTACAGATGGTTCCTCCTTTGTTGACAATGGTACCAGAAAAGCAGGATGGGCAGTTACAACCTTATATGAGGTAGTGGCAAAAGGATGTTTACCCTCAGGAACGTCAGCACAACAGGCCAAGTTACGGGCCCTGTCTGAAGCATGTCGAATAGCAGAAGGACAGACAGCTAATGTCTACACAGATTCACGTTTTGCTTTTGGAGTCACTCATGACTTTGGTCTGTTATGGCGGAAAAGAGGATTCCTCACTGCTGCTGGTATACCTATCCGAAATGGAAAAGAAGTCCGAGACTTACTAGAGGCCATACAGTTACCTCAGGAAGTGTCCATCCTGAAGTGTAAGGCTCATACCAAGGAAAATACCACGGAAGCACAGGGAAATGCCTTAGCCGACCAGGCAGCTAAAGATGCCGCCTCACAGGGCGTTCCCCGAGAAGAACCAACACAGATGTGCAGATTGAAAGCACTCAGGACTCTGACACGAGACCTTCAAACAATGCAAGGTGAGTGCTCCCGAGAGGAAAAATGGACATGGATTGAGGCAGGAATTAAGCTATGTGAAGATGGTGGCTGGAGACAAAGAGTTACCGACAAGCCAGTCGCGCCACAAACGCTTATGCCTTTTTTAGCCCAACAGATCCACTCGTGGGGACACTTGGCCTCACAACAGATGACGGCACGGTTCCAGAAAAGCTGGTGGGGTCGGGGATTTAAAAAACATGCCCAGCTGGTAGCAGACCGCTGTGTGGTCTGCCAGAAAAATAATTCTGGACCCATCACGGTAATGCCCCAACTGAGGTCCCCTGCCCCTGTCGGACCATTCCAGCATCTGCAGGTTGATTTATATATCTCTTCCTTCATGCCAAGGACATTATATGTATCATATAAAGTCACTGTCGGAACACTTACACCGTACTAAGAGAGCTATCACAGAAACAGAGAGGTTCTTTGCCATTCTGATCCCCAGGTATGGGACCGCCAGACTGGCAAGGGAATCCATTAACATGGCATTCGTTGTGGAACGGGTAGCCAATGATACCTCAGAGGCCCTAGTTAAAATCAATGCAGAAATGTTAGCAATCTGCACAGTAGCCCTACAGAATAGACTGGCCCTTGATTACATCCTGGCTGAAAAGGGAGGTACCTGCGCCCTACTCGGAACTGAGTGTTGCACATATATCCCAGATAGCTCCGAAGAAATTACCCACTTAGCGGAGCATATCCAAAAGGAGGTAGAAAAACTTAAGCAAGCCCATCATTCACTTTGTGGAGCGGAGCCACTGAATGGCTAGGTTCAATAGGAACTTCATTGGTGGAAGGTTTAATTCTAGTCGTTGTAATTATTTTACTTTTTATATTGTTTATGTTGATTAAATGTTGTTGCGACCAGGCGGCTGTAGCTGCTGTCCCGCATGTGAGACACCTTGCAGGTCCCAGCAGACCGTCTGTACATGGCACAGGGGTAGGTTATGCTTAAGGGAAGGTTGTTTACTGGTTGAATTAAGATATTGATTTGGATTAAATTGGAATAAGGTTAATTAACCTATTAAAACCAGACTGCCATTGTGGCCACGATGGAACTCGGGTTGGTGTAAATTTGTGTGGAAACATAGAAACATAGAAAATAGGTGCAGGAGTAGGCCATTCGGCCCTTCTAGCCTGCACCGCCATTCAATGAGTTCATGGCTGAACATGCAACTTCAGTACCCCATTCCTGCTTTCTCACCATACCCCTTGATCCCCCTAGTAGTAAGGACTTCATCTAACTCCTTTTTGAATATATTTAGTGAATTGGCCTCAACAACAATCTGTGGTAGAGAATTCCACAGGTTCACCACTCTCTGGGTGAAGAAGTTTCTCCTCATCTCGGTCCTAAATGGCTTACCCCTTATCCTTAGACTGTGACCCCTGGTTCTGGACTTCCCCAACATTGGGAACATTCTTCCTGCATCTAACCTGTCTGAACCCATCAGAATTTTAAACGTTTCTATGAGATCTCCTCTCATTCTTCTGAACTCCAGTGAATAGAAGCCCAGTTGATCCAGTCTTTCTTGATAGGTCAGTCCTGCCATCCGGGAATCAGTCTGGTGAACCTTCGCTGCACTCCCTCAATAGCAAGAATGTCCTTCCTCAAGTTAGGAGACCAAAACTGTACACAATACTCCAGGTGTGGCCTCACCAAGGCCCTGTACAACTGTAGCAATACCTCCCTGCCCCTGTACTCAAATCCCCTCGCTATGAAGGCCAACATGCCATTTGCTTTCTTAACCGCCTGCTGTACCTGCATGCCAACCTTCAATGACTGATGTACCATGACACCCAGGTCTCATTACACCTCCCCTTTTCCTAATCTGTCACCATTCAGATAATAGTCTGTTTCTCTGTTTTTACCACCAAAGTGGATAACCTCACATTTATCCACATTATACTTCATCTGCCATGCATTTGCCCACTCACCTAACCTATCCAAGTCACTCTGCAGCCTCATAGCATCCTCGCAGCTCACACTGCCACCCAACTTAGTGTCATCCGCAAATTTGGAGATACTACATTTAATCCCCTCGTCTAAATCATTAATGTACAGTGTGAACAGCTGGGGCCCCAGCACAGAACCTTGCGGTACCCCACTAGTCACTGCCTGCCATTTTGAAAAGTACCCAATTAGTCCTACTCTTTGCTTCCTGTCTGACAATCAGTTCTCAATCCATGTCAGCACACTACCCCCAATCCCATATGCTTTAACTTTGCACATTAATCTCTTGTGTGGGACCTTGTCGAAAGCCTTCTGAAAGTCCAAATATACCACATCAACTGGTTCTCCCTTGTCCACTTTACTGGAAACATCCTCAAAAAATTCCAGAAGATTTGTCAAGCATGATTTCCCTTTCACAAATCCATGCTGACTTGGACCTATCATGTCACCTCTTTCCAAATGCGCTGCTATGACATCTTTAATAATTGATTCCATCATTTTACCCACTACTGAGGTCAGGCTGACCGGTCTATAATTCCCTGTTTTCTCTCCCTCCTTTTTTAAAAAGTGGGGTTACATTGGCTACCCTCCACTCGATAGGAACTGATCCAGAGTCAATGGAATGTTGGAAAATGACTGTCAGTGCATCCGCTATTTCCAAGGCCACCTCCTTAATACTCTGGGATGCAGTCCATCAGGCCCTGGGGATTTATCGGCCTTCAATCCCATCAATTTTCCCAACACAATTTCCCGACTAATAAGGATTTCCCTCAGTTCCTCCTCCTTACTAGACCCTCTGACCCCTTTTATATCCGGAAGGTTGTTTGTGTCCTCCTTAGTGAATACCGAACCAAAGTACTTGTTCAATTGGTCTGCCATTTCTTTGTTCCCCGTTATGACTTCCCCTGATTCTGACTAGTCCGGACATGTGGCGAAACACATCAACAAATTTGGAAGGAAACTCTATTAACATGTATGAAATTATTTTGTAGAATGTCTAACCAGTGATAGATGATGTTTTATGATTCAGTTTGTGAAAGAATCAAAGGGGGGATTGATAGAGAATTCAAACAGGCTGCATTCAGACAGGCTGTGAAAATTCACAGACCCCAAGTCAAAGCTGCTATGTCCATCTCAGCATGTTGCATTAAGTCATCAATCAACTTGACATTTTAGGACCCTTGGATAGCGAGCCAATTAAAGGTTAACAGACTATTAATTGAGCCAATAAGGTTAAAGAAGGCGAGTTCTTTTCTGTAAATTGAACCAGGTATAAGTACAGCCATTTTGGCCTTGTGGTCTCAGAAGGACAAAGGCCTGGCTTCAAGCCAGAAGCTTGTTGCTGCTGCCAGAATAAAGTTACATTAAAACTATAATTGGAGTTCGTATTTCATTGGAAACTAAGAGATCTAACATGGACTTTCAGAAGATGTTCGACAAAGTGCCACGCAGGAGGCTTATTAAGATGATGGAAGCCCATGGAATTAAGGAGAAAGTGGCGATATGGATACAACATTGGCTCGATGACAGGAAGCAAAGGGTGGGTGGATGTTTTTCAGACTGGGAGGTGGTTTGCACTGGTGTTCCCCAAGCGTCAGTTTGGGTCCATTACTCTTTTACATTTTTACAAATGACCTAGACTCGGATGTAGGGAGCAGCATTCTAAAGTTTGCAGATGATATGAAAATTGGCAAAGTAGTAGATTGTGATGAGGATAGTTATAGGTTTCAGGATGACAGACAGTATGGTGAAATGGGCAGAAGCATGGCAGATGGAGTTCAATGCGGAGAAGTGTGAAGTGATGCACTTTGGGAGGACTAATTTGGAAAGACAGTATACTATAAACAGCACGATTTTGAAAAGTGTAGATAAGCAGAGAGACCTTGGTGTCCAGAGACACAATCCTTAAAGGTGGCATGGTAAGTTGATAAGGTGGTTAAAAAAACATATTGGAATAGAATATAAAAAGAAAGATCATGCTATAACTTTATACATCACTAGTTAGGCCTCGGCTGGAGTATTGTGGACAATTCTGGGCACCACGCTTCAGGAAAAATGTAAAGATATTAGGAAGGAGGTAGATTGTTACCAGGGATGAGGGACTTCCGTTATGAGGAGGTTGGAAAAGATAGGACTGTTCTTCTTGGAACAGAGAAGGTTAAGAGGAGGTTCTCAAGATGATGAGAGGTTTTGATAGAGTACATAGAGAAAAATTATTCCCTCTGTCGAGTGGGTCAATAACTAGAGGTCATAGATTCAAAATCATTGGCAAAAGATCTAGAGGGGAGATGACTTGAAATCTTTTCACTCAGTTGTTGGAATCTGGAACGTTCTACCTGAAAAGGTGGTGGAAGCCGATTCCATAGATAATTTTAAAAGGGATTTGGACAGGTGTTTGAGGATGAGGAACTTGGAAGGTTATGGACTAAAACGGGGATCTGGGACTAAGTACCATGACTCTTTCAAAGAGCCAGCACAGGCACGACAGGCCGCACAGCCTCCTTCTGTGCTGTAAGTTTCGATGATCCTATGAATGTAGCTCTCCCTCCATCTTGTCCTTCAGTGTGACTCTCCCTCTAATCAACCCCTCAGTGCGTCTATCCCTCCATTTCCACGCCTCAGTCAGTCCCTCTATTGCCTGCTTTCAGTCCTCCATCTCCAATCGTTCAGCCAATCTTTCTGTGCTTGTTCAGTCCTTTAACCAGCCTTGAAAGACATGATTCCTTAGAAGTTGTAAACGAAGCAAGTAAAAAGACTGAGGCTGCAGAATTCCATTTTGTAGTGCCGGCCGTTAAGACCTTTTTCTTGGAAAAAAAGACGCCACCTTGCTTCCAGCGGTTGCCATTTTGAAGAGGTCAGCAGCGCTGGCGTTGTCTACGCTCGTCTCTGCAATGTAAATGTGCAGATTATGATGTCAATCGGCATGCAATGCCTGAATTGACACAACTGCGATTTTGGACATCGTCATACTCCATACCGCCCTTTCCTAACCACACACGGAAGAACGTGTGTGCAGCAGTTGTACAAACGCTTCTTAAAGTGACATGCATAGCTTGCAGGTAAGTTTCGATTTCAGCTTTTGGAGTGGTTCTTTAATATTTTATTGGAATAGTGGCTTGATGCAATACATTAAAAAAGTTGTTAAAGTGTGCAGGGAGTGCTGTTGGATGCTTGCAAGGCATTGGATGTTAATGAAAGGCCTCCGAGACAACCATTTGCTCATAGTCCTGGGGGCTCTAGTTACAGTCCCCCTTGGGCCCCGTGGTGCCACTGCCCGTTTTCAGGCCTTAACGAATTTCTAGGCCTGAGTGCCCACTACCTTGGTTACAGAGACACTGCACATCGATATACACATGTGGCAAAGTCAACCAGAATTATAATGCACTGAGTATGGGTGTGTGTTTGTATCCCTTAAAGGAACACAGTGAAACTTCTCATTTGCGGTCTGCCTCCACCCCATCAATGGCTTCCTCCTCGTTCAGACAGCAGAATTTTGGGACACTGAAGATGCTCCAACACTTGCAGAGCCGTGTGAAGCAGCTCCGAGCAGAAAACGTAGTCTACCATGGAGCCAGCCTGGAGGATGTGAGCACTCTGCATGCCGAGGCTGGCAGCTTGTATAGAGAGATGGTGAGTTAATTACTGAGCAGTTGGACACTGCATTGATACAGGACTCGCAGAGAGATGACGACCAATAGGACATTTAACTAGGGCAAGGTAGCTCATGTAGCAATGGCAAGCAAGATACTGTACTGAGTTAGGGGCCAGAACTTTCCTCTCTGGCAGCAATGCTGATGAAAGTCTGGTGGGGCAGGACTTCCACCCGCCGTCTGCCATGCCGCTAACTGCGGCAACCGTTCTGGATTAGGCTCATTCTGTTAATTAAAAACTTTACTTGTTCCTCTCCCCTCTCCAGAACCGAGAGACACCAGAAAGATTGTTGTCGTGCTTTGCGGGAAAGGCGAGCGGAAAGTGATGGTTGTAAAGCCCTCGAAACCCCATGCTGGGCCATACCTTGCACAGATGGACATCGCGGAGCACGGCCATCGCTGAACCAGACCTGCCCGCTTGTTTCAGGGTGCTCATTGTCTCTGCATCTGGGCCAAAGGGCAGAGCTACTCATTGAGCTCAAACAGTCACGCTATGGGCACCCTGATGATGTCACGGCCTGATTGATTGTATACTGTTCCAAGGGGCCAAGGAACGCTAAAAGGCATGCTGTTGTACGTTTGTAGGTATCTGTGTTAGTACAAGTATAATTCTGCACAGAATGACAATGCAAATCTTTGTGTCCAATGTAGCGAGAACTTCTCTTGCTCTTTCAGTTTTAAACGTCTCCCCAACAACCATTATAGCGGTTCAGCCCACATACCTCCAACTAGAATTGAGGCCTAATGCTGAGCTCCAGTCTGGAGAAGAAGCTGATTGAGGTCTGGCAGGCAATATAGTTTGTTTTATTTCTTCTCTCCTGGGCTTGCTTGAGAACTAGTAGGAAGGGGGGAGCCAGGGAAGAAAGCATGATCTCACTTGGCTTGATCCAGTTGCACAGTAAGGTTGTATGTAATCTGAGGCCTTTGCCAATCTATTACTGTGCCACATGAAGGTATGTCCTGGGCCCAGGTAGGAATCTATCCTGCTAACACTGCAGGTAGTGTTGTTGATCATGAGCCAAAACTACTGTATCTGTATAATATTAGAGTGAGGAGTGTCAACTCTGTTAAGATTTTTCTACAATTGTAATTGTATTTGAATATACTTTAAAATCTGTTTTATTTAATATCAAGTCCCTTATTCCTTTACCAAAGAACAGTGCAGCTGTCTTATTGCTTACAGCTATACTGAATAAGCCCTGCATTTGGATTAATTGAAGCTTTAAAACTGAAGTGAAATGATTCAACCTGTTATGATGGGCTTACTGACAAGTCTGAAATTGGATGGGGGCGGGATTCTGATGCTGGTGAAAATTAGTTGAAAGCCTTAATAACTATTAAGGTGGTAGCAGGGGGGGGGGGGGAAGAGAGAAGGGGATGTGAATGGTGAGGGATACAAGGAAGTGATCACATATGGCTTTGTCTGTGATTGAGATGATGGAAATAGAGAGGCCACTAGAGATGGCAAGATTGATAGACTAGCCATGAAAATGAGTAGGAGAGTTTATATGGAGGGAGAGAATAAGGGAGGACAGTGAACTGAGGACAAGGCAAGTTGAAAGCACGAAGTATGAGAAGGCGTTTGGTGCAGAGGCTGATGGAGGAAAGCAGCGAGGATATCGCAGTGAAATTTGCCATGGGGCTTGGGTAGGCAATGGAGAACATGATTTTTAGGGAGAGGCGAGTGTTGGAACAAGGTGAGGTGTTCAAAGGAGGAGGTGCCGGTGTAGAGACAAAAACAAACGAGTAATTCGGTGCATCCAGTCCATATCAGCATTTCCTCCACATGAGCAAATAGTTATAATCAATCAGTTACTCACATTCTTCCATATCTCTTCAACCATTTTTCCTTCATTTCCCCTGTCCAATTTAACCTCAAATGTTGACATCGTGGGGAATTTTGGCGATGCTGAACCTGCTATGTGCACAGATTTCTGAGGCACTGCCAGTGAAGATAAAGCAGTGGAGCAGGAGCAGTTCCGAGAAAAATGTCCTTCTGCCTCAACCACTAACCCTGCAAGTGAATTCCACATCCTCACAACTGTAAAGAAGTTTCACCTATACCACAGAGACGTTTAAACACTTGGATACTAAAATAAACCTCTTGCATTTATATAGCACATTTAACAGTAAAATGTCCCAATCCTCTTGACAAGAGCGATATTACTGAGCCACAGGAGGAGATATCAAGACAGATGACCAAAAAGCTTGATCAGGAGCATCATAAAAGGAGAAGAGGTAGAAAGGCGGCGAGGTTTAGAGAGGGAATTCCAAAGCTTAGGGCCTAAGCAGCTGAAAGCATGTCCACCAAAAGTGGAGCAATTACAATCGGGGATGCACAAGAGGCCAGAATTATAAGAGCATGGAGATCTCAAAGGCTTGTAGGGTTGGAAGAGGCTACAAAGATAGGGTAAGGCAATGGATGGATTTGAAAACCAGGAGGAGGATTTTAAAATTGAGGTGATGTAGCACTGGGAGCCAGTGGAGGTGAGCAAGTACAGGGGTAATGATAATCCCACACTAATTTTAAAGCCAATTACAATGTTAGTGCTGCTAAGTAAAAGCACCATCTGCTGCTATAGAAACATTACTGCAATAAATTGGGCTTTTGTTGGGTCAGTCCTGTATCAATCCAGTACTGCCTAAATTATATCCTCAAGTCTCTGGAATGGGACTTCAACCCACAACCTTCTGACTCAAAACTGAGTGCTACCGCTGAGCCCAGACTGATGCAATACTGTGCTACTTCGATGGACAGAAAATGGGAGTGTTTGTTTGTTTAGTATGTTCGAAGAGGGGAAACCAAAGGTCAGGGAGGAATTCGTGAGGGGGAAACTGGATTCCACCAGTAATTCACTAAAATTACAAATAACTAATAGTAATACTTACGACACTCATCGATTCCCCACTTAATGAACAAAAATACAATCACTCACTGATACATCTATTACTATTAGTTACATATGGACTAATGCTCCAATATCCTAACTGTAACTAGTCTTATAATCTGCTGATATTCACGTAACGACAAATCAGGACCCCCTGCGCTGCACAAGATGCAGTCAAACAATGCTACTTTTAATAAACTCCCATCTATCTCCTTGGACTCTGGTTGTGTATGAAGAACATTAAGGAATAGGAGCTGGTGTAGGCCATTCATCAAGATTATGGCTGATCTTCTACCTCAGCTCCACCAATCTGCACTATCCCCATATCCCTCAATTCCCTTTGTTCCAAAAATCTATCGACCTCTGTCTTGAATATATTCAACGACTGAGCATCCAAAACTCTGTGGGGTAGAGAATTCCAAAGATTCACCATCCTTTGAGTGAAGAATTTCTCTTCATCGCAGTTCTAAATGGCCTGTGGCATTGCTTGTCTACCGCCATACCTTTTAATGTAATTTCCCAATCTACCGTAGCCAACTTGCCCCTCATACCTACGTAGTTTGCTTAGTTTAGATTTAAGACCCTAGTTCTGGATTTGACTAAATCACTTTCAAACTCAATATAAAATTCTATTATATTATGGTCACTCTTCCCTAAAGGGCCCTTTACTACAAGGTTATTAAAATCCACGGCACGGCCATTAAAATCCACGGCGTGGCCTTGGACAACGTGGACCATTTTCCATACCTTGGGAGCCTACTATCAGCAAGGACAGATAGCGATGACGAGGTCCAAGACTGCCTCCAGTGTGCCAGCACAGCCTTTGGTCACATGAGGAAGAGTGTGTTTGAAGACTAGGACCTCAAATCTGGCACCAAGCTTATGGTCTACAGGGCAGTAGTGATACTCAAAGGGCCCAAGTTTCCACAGGATAAAAAACAGGCGCCCGTTTTTCGCGCCTAAAACGGCGCCAGAAAAAAAATGCGCTATTCTCGAGCGCTTTGCAGCTCCTTGTCTGTTTGGCGCGGCGCCCAGGGGGGCGGAGCCTACACTCGCGCCAATTTTGTAAGTGGGAGGGGGCGGGTACTATTTAAATTAGTTTTTTTCCTGCCGGCAACGCTGCGCGTGCGCGTTGGAGCGTTCGCGCATGCTCAGTGTGAAAAAAACATTGACACTCGGCCATTTTTGTAGTTCTTTGTAGCTGTTTAATTTTTGAACATTTTTTAATAAAAGCACATTGCCATCAGCACATCAGCACTGAGGCTACCCTTCTCACTGTCTCCTTCCCCTCCCCACCCTCCGCGGCAACAAACGGCTGTCTCCTTCCCCTCCCTCCCCTCCGCGGCAACAAACCGCTGTCTCTTTCCCCTCCCTCCCCTCCACAACAACAACCCGCTGTCTCCTTCCCCACTCCCACGGTAACGAACGATGGCTGAAGCACTTTCACACAGGTAGGAAGATGGTTTATTTAATCTTTTCTTTGCTTATAAATGTTTATTCAGGTTGGATTTATTTGTATAATATTTGTAGAAGTATAAATAAGGATTTATTGTAGAATTTAATGACTTCCCTTCCCCCCTCCCACCTCGTTCTGGACGCCTAATTTGTAATCTGCGCCTGATTTTTTAATGTGTAGAACAGGTTTTTTCAGTTCTACAAAAATCTTCACTTGCTCCATTCGACTTTAGTTTGGAGTACGTTTTCACTGTGGAAACTTTGAAATCAGGCGTCAGTGGCCGGACACGCCCCCTTTTGAAGAAAAAATTCTGTTCCAAAGTAGAACTGTTCTACCTGACTAGAACTGCAGAAAAAAAAATGTGGAGAATTGCGATTTCTAAGATAGTCCGTTCTCCACTATTGGTCCTAAAAATCAGGTGCAAATCATGTGGAAACTTGGGCCCAAAGGGTGGTGAAGTACAAGGCATCGTGGCAACACCCTCGCTCCAAACACTGGCACCTGCTCGACTATGTCATAGTTCAAGCCAGGGATCGCAAGGATGTGCGCATCACCCGCGCCATGACAGGAGCTGACGACTGCTGGACAGACCACCGCTTAATCCGTTCCATCATCAACATCAATATAGCCCCAAAGCGGCGACGGCAGCAAACGCAGTGCCACAAAAAAATCAATGCCGAGGCACTCAAAGACCCAGCTAAGAGAGCCTATACAGCCAGCACCTCAGTGCTAACCTGGAGACCCCTCATGACCCCGAGATACAGAATGCCCACAGCGCTTGGTCTGCCCTCCAGGCCTCTATAACTACGAAGAGATGCTCAGTCACTCAACCAGGAAACACCAGGACTGGTTTGATGAGAATGACTAGGACATCCAAGAGCTAATAAATCGCAAGCGCAGGGCATTTCTGAACGTAAAACACCCCAACTCGGGAGCAGCAAAGCAGCATTACAGACGGCTTAAGGCCGAGGTCCAACAAAAAACCCGCGGCCTAAAGAATAGACGGGTGGAGAAAGCGCAGGAGATTTAGCAGCTGGCCGACAGCCATGATGTGCGAGGATTCTTCACCGCAGCCAAGGCCACCTACAGCCCAAGGCCCCACCCCATTGCTGGCCAAGAACGGGGAGAAACTCATCAAGGACACCGAGGCAGTCAGGACCCACTGGAAGGAGCACTTTGAAGATCTCCTTAATAGAGACTCTCCCTTTGACTCAAGTGTCCTCAACTTCATCCCGCAGCATGCTACCCGCCACCATCTCAGCAAAACCCCAGCCCTGCACGAGGTAGAAAAGGCCATCCGCCAACTCAAGAACAACAAGGCAACGGGAGCGGATAGAATCCCCGCTGAGGCACTAAAGTATGGCAGAGAGGCACTATTGGCACGAATGCATGACCTCATCTCTCTCATCTGGAAAGAGGAGAGCATGCTGGGAGATCTGAGATATGCAGTAATCGTGACCATCTTTAAAAAAGGGAACAAGTCCGACTGCAGCAACTATAGAGGTTATCAGCCACTGGGAAAGTCATCGCTAGAATCCTCCTCAACTGTCTTCTCCCTGTGGCTTAGGAGCTCCTCTCGGAGTCACAGTGCGGATTTCGTCCACTACGGATACAACAGACATGATCTTTACGGCGCGACAAGTGCAAGAGAAATGCAGCGAACAGCACCAACCCTTGTACATGGCCTTCTTTGACCCTACAAAGGCCTTTGACACAGTCAACCACGAGGGACTATGGAGTATCCTCATCCGTTTCGGCTGCCCCAAAAGTTTGTCGCCATCCTCCACCTGCTCCAAGACAACATGCAAGCCGTGATCCTGACCAACGGATCCATCACAGACCCAATCCACGTCCGGACCAGGGTCAAGCAGGACTGCGTCGTCACGCCAACCCTCTTCTCAACCTTCCTCGCTACAATGCTCCACCTCACTCTCAAGTGGAGTGGAACTAAACTACAGAACCGGTGGGAACCTGTTCAACCTTCGTCGTCCACAGGCCAGATCCAAGACCATCCTATCCTCTGTCGTCGAGCTACAGTACGCGAACGACGCTTGTGTCTGCGCACAGAGATTGAACAGCAAGTCATCATCATCATCTTCACTGAGGCATACGAAAGCATGGGCCTTACACTAAACATCTGTAAAACAAAGGTCCTCCACCAACCTGACCCCGCCACATAGCACTGCCCCCCCAGTCATCAAGATCCGCGGTCCTGGACAACATGGACCACTTTCCACACCTTGGGAGCCTATTATCAGCAAGGGCAGACATCGACGACAAGGTTCAACGCCGCCTCCAGCGCAGCCTTCAGCTGCCTGAGGAAGAGTGTGTTCGAAGATCAGGCCCTCAAATCTGGCACCAAGCTCATGGTTTACAGGGCTGTAGTGATACCCGCCCTCCTGTATAGCTCAGAGATGTGGACCATATACAGTAGACACCTCAAAGCGCCGGAGAAGTACCACTAACGCTGCCTCCGCAAGATCCTGCAAATCCACTGGGAGGATAGACGCACCAACATCAGTGTTCTCACTCAGGCCAACATCCCCAGCATCGAAGCACTGACCAGACTCGACCAGCTCCGTTGGGCGGGCCACATTGCTCGCATGCCTGACACAAGACTCCCAAAGCAAGCGCTTTACTCGGAACTCCTACGCGGCAAGCAAGCCACAGGTGGGCAGAGGAAACGTTTCAAGGACGCCCTCAAAGCCTCCTTGATAAAATGCAACATCCCCACCGACACCTGGGAGTCCCTGGCTAAAGACTGCCCTAAGTGGAGGAATAGCATCCGGGAGAACATAAGAATTAGGAACAGGAGTAGGCCATCTAGCCCCTCGAGCCTGCTCCGCCTTTCAACAAGATCATGGCTGATCGCTGAGCACCTCGAGTCTCGTCACCGAGAGCATGCAGAAAGCAAGCGCAAGCAGCGGAAGGAGCGTGTGGCAAACCAGTCTTCTCACCCACCCTTTCCTTCAATGACTGTCCCGCCTGTGACAGAGACTGTAATTCCTGTATTGGACTGTTCAGTCACCTAAGAACTCACTTTTAGAGTGGAAGCAAGTTTTCCTCGATTTCGAGGGACTGCCTATGATGATGGTATGATGATACCCGCCCTCCTATATGGCTCAGAGACATGGACTATATACAGTCGACACCTCAAAGCGCTGCAGAAGTACCACCAGCGCTGCCTCTGCAAGATCCTGCAAATCCTCTGGGAGGATAGGCAGACCAACATTAGTGTTCTCGATCAGGCCGACATCCCCAGCATCGAAGCACTTACCACACTCGACCAGCTCCGTTGGGCGGGCCACATCGTTTGCATGCCCGACACGAGACTCCCTAAGTAAGCGCTCTACTCAGAACTCCTACAAGGCAGAGGAAATGTTTCAAGGATACCCTCAAAGCCTCCTTGATAAAGTGCAACATCCCCACTGGCACCTGGGAATCCCTGGCCCAAGACCACCCAAACTGGAGGAAGAGCATCCAAGAGGGCGCTGAGCACCTGGAGTCTTGTCGCTGAGAGCATGCAGAAATCAAGCGCAGACAGCGGAAGGAGCGTGCGGCAAACCAGACTCCCTACTCACCCTTTTCTTCAACCATTATCTGCCCCACCTGTTACAGAGACTGTACAGTCCAATGTAGGAATTACAGTCACCTGAGAACTCACTGAGTGGAAGCAAGTTTTCCTCGATTTCGAGGGACTGCCTATGATTATGAATTAACCTTTTCTCATTACACAATACTCGATCTAAAATAGCCTGTTCCCTAGTTAGTCCCTAGAGAGATTACAATAAATTAGTCGCGTATTCCCTGAAATATAAAAGGTTAAGGGGTGACTTGAGGTTTTTTAGGATTTTGAAAGGAATAGATAGGTTGATGTAGAGAAACCTTTTCCACGGGTGAGGAATTCTAGGACAAGGGGACATAATCTTAAAATCAGAGCCAGGCCATTCGGGTGAGAAGTTAAAAAACACTTCTTCATGCAAATGGATATGGGGATAATGCAGGAAAATGGAGTTGAGGTAAAAGATCAACCATGATATTGAATGGTGGAGCAGGCTCGAGGGGTCTACTCCTGCTCCTATTTCTTATGGTCTTAGTAAATTTATTCCTTCTGGGATGTGGGTGTCATTGGCAAGTTCAGAATTTATTGCCCATCCTTAATTGCCCTTGAGAAGGTGGTGGTGAGTTGCCTTCTTGAACCACTGCAATCCTTGTAGTGAAGGTATTCCCACAGTGCTGTTAGGGAGAGTTCCAGGATTTTGATCCAGCGATTATGAAGGGCAATATATTTCCAAGTCAGAATGGTGTGCAACTTGGAGTGGAACTTGCAGGTGCTGGTGTTCCCTGAGGTAAGACACTTGCCGCAGAATACCCAGTCTCTGACTCGCTCTTGTTGCCACAGTATAGATGTGGCTGGTCCAGTTAAGTTTCTGGTCATTGGTGACCCCCAGGCTGTTGATGGTGGGAGATTCAACGATGGTAACACCGTTGAATATCAAGGGGAGGTGGCTAGACTCGCACTTGTTAGAGATAGTCATTGCCTGGCACTTGTCTGCCGCGAATGTTACTCGTCACTTATCATCCTAAGCCTGAATGTCATCCAGGTCTTGCTGCAGACAGGCATGGGTTGCTTCATTTTCTGGGGAGTTGCGAATGGAACTGAACACTGTGCAATCATCAGCAAACATCCCACTTCTGACCTCATGATGGAGGGAAGGTCATTGATGAAGCAGCTGAAGATGGTTGGGCCTAGGACACTGCCCTGAGGAACTCCTGCAGCGATGTCCTGGGGCTGAGATGATTGACCTCCAACAACCACAACCATCTTCCTTTGTGCTAGGTATGACTCCAGCCAGTGGAGAGTTTTCCCTTGATTTCCATTGACTTCAATTTTACTCGGCTCATGCACGAGTCATTCTTCATTTTACTCATCTAGATTTATTCGCAATGTGAACAGTGTTTGAATTTAGAATGATTATTGAGGAGATTTTCTGCTTTTGCACTCCCATCATGGGGGGCAGCTGGGGGACGCAAAGAGTAGCAAATCAGGCCTTCCCTCCCCCCATAGCTTGTGATTTTCCATCCATTCCAGCCCAATCTCAAATAAAAACAGAAAATGCTAGAAATACTCAGCAGGTCAGGCAGCATCTGTGGAGAGAGAGAGAAAAACAGAGTCAACATTACAGGTCGATGTCCTTTCATCAGAACTGGATAAAGTTAGAGATATAACAGGTTTTAGCAAGTGCAGAGGCAGGGAAAGGGGTGAGGGAAGGAAAGAATCAAAGGGAAGGTCTGTGATGGGGCGGAAGGCAGGGGAGATTAAATGACAAAAGGCAGGATTGTACAATGCAAAATGAGATGGTAATAAAACAAGTAATGAAACAAAAGATGGGTCTAGAAGAGATGTAAATGGGAATAGAAGAATCATCAACAGCATCTGTCAGAAAAAAATGGGGGCAGAGGTTATGATCTGAAATTGTTGAACTCTATGTTGAGTTCAGAAGGCTGTAAAGTGCCTAATCGAAAGATGAGGTGCTGTTCCTCAAACTTACGTTGAGTTTTGTTGGGACAGTGTAGGAGGCCGAGGACGGAGGTCAGAGCCTAATCTCAGGCTGTGGACGTGTAAGTTTTTGTCCTAGAACTCTTGTTAATCATCCACAGCAGTTGTCAACATCTCACCCTACCCGACAAGAGTAGGTACAGCAGCTGACACTCATGTATGCAAAATTATACATCATTCTGCGTAAAACTTCACCACGCAGTCCACAAAAGTTATTCAAAGCTGTAGCTCATGCCAGGTGTCAGAGGACAGTTAAATATGGAACGGTCATGCTGGGGTATGCAAAGATTGCCAAAAGCAAAGCTGGTAGCTTGGGATTCTTCAAGAAATCTTGGCCTGCAAGCCTGGCCTTAGTACTTATACCACAAATACTGGGGACTTTCTGCAGCATGTATTAGATCAGTGACACGAATGTGACCATAATGCATACCCGTTTCTTGCCCAAGGATCACTCCCGGCAATACTGCAACATGGAGGGCAGTGCCTGCAATTCGCCACATGAGCTCTCTGTTTCAATCACGTTAGTGTGAGCAGTTGCCAAGGGGAGATGATGCATTTTCCCTAGGAAGCAAGAAGAAAATCTATGGGGCCAACAATTCCATTATGAAAAGATGCTTGCATTGGCAGAGGACGGTAGTTCACAGACTACATTTGTGGAGAGAAAATAAAAAGGAGGGAATACCACCAAATCATAGCTCCATCAACATTACCTCGTGGCTCATGCAGTGTCCAGCAGTATGCTAAAGGCCATCCGCAACCAGTGGGCACTACTACAGGTTGCTTTGTTGATGATGAAAAACAAATAATTATCTAACTACATACACACACTTTCAGTTTGGAGACCATTTGTATTTGTGGTAGCCTCCTGTAGGGGAGGGCACTTGATTGATAGCACTGGACAAACCACTGTGTCACCCCCATTGGTTGACTCCGAATATTCCCCAGTGGGGATAGCTATAATTGTGGACCCAGAAGCACATGGATAAGTTGAGGCACGCCAGACTTATGAATGTACCATTGCATTAGGATATGAAAATTCAAACTTGCCCATTGGCACCCCCATATAACTTCAAGTGCTTCTATGCTCTCATCAACCACTGGCACCAAGCTCATTAGACATCTTGTAACATCACACCGCCTCTGCTGATGAAAATCTCATCCATGCCTTTGTTACCTCTAGACTCGACTATCCCAATGTTCTCCTGGCAGGCCTTCCACCCTCTAAACTTGAGCTCATCCAAAACCCTGCTGCCCGTATCCTAAGTCGCACCAAGACCCATTCACCAATCACCCGTGTTCTCTGACTTACATTGGATCCCAATCCAAAAACGTCTCGATTTTAAAATTCTCATTCTTGTTTTCAAATCCTTCCATGGCCTCATCACGTCCCTATATCTGCAACCTTCTCCAGCCCTACAAACCTCAATCTCTCCGCTCCTCCAGTTCCCGATTTTCATTGCTCCAACATCAGCGGCCGTGCCTTCAGCTACCTAGGTCCTAAACCCTAGAATTCCCTCCCTAAATCTCACTGCTCCTTTAAAATACTCTGTAAAATCTACCTCTTTAACCAGGCATTTGGTCACCTGTCCTAATTTCTCCCTATGTGGCTCGGTGTCAATATTTCTGTCTTATAATACTCCTGTGAAGCGCCTAGAGACGTTTTACTACATTAAAGGCACTATATAAATATAATTAATATGTAGTTGTTATTGTAAGGAATTTAAACTGGGTTAGACGCCACTTGTATATACCTTCAACTGTACTGTTCTGTAAAATATATTGACAGTAAATGACACTTCAGGTGCAGCTTTCAATATGTACACAAACAATTAAAAAAAAGTGAAACAGGTAGTTACAGTATGTTCCAACACTACCTGAATGTTGGGTGGCAATGCCAAAAGAAAAAGGAATTTGGCAGTAGCTGGCTGGGTGTAGTGCCCTGCAAGAGTCAATTCTGCAGTTTTAACTTGCATCGACAGATAGTTTGAGTCAAGCAACGGTCACAGGATTGTATTTCTGAATGGAGGTATCCTCATGCTCAAGTTATCTGCCAATTTCTTCAGACTCATTTAGTAAAAATGTAGACTTGCATTTATATAGCACCTTTCAAGATGTCCAAAAGCACTTTGCAACCAATGAAATACTTTGGAACTGCAGTCACTGTTGTAATGTAGGAAATGCGGCAGCCAATTTGCGCACAGCAAGCTCCCACACACAGCAACGTGATAATGACCAGATAATGTGTTTTTTTAAACTGATGTTGATTGGCGAGGGATAATTATTGGCCAGGATTCTCCTGAGATACTTCGAAATAGTGTCATGGGATCTTTTATGGCCACCTGAGAGTTTAATATCTCATCCGATGTCTGAGATCGGCCTAGTTAAAGAGCATCTCTGCCTGTGCCACAACAGGATAGATTCACTAGTGCATAATTAGAATGGAGACCAGTTACAAGCAGTTTATTCACTGTTAAAAACCAGATAGCAAACACTAAGCATGAAGGTAAAAACTCTGTACACTGGGTTTATTCATAGAGTTCAGACCCAACACAGAATAAAATGAATTAATCAAAACACAATGCACAACGGTGCACTTTATTGATCACCAGGCACTGCCTGAAGGCAGCAGTCTCCACATTCAGGCACAGTTTAGCATCAGCATGTCCTTTGTGAACAGGATTGTGCACTTCAACACAACAAACTCTGGATAACCAGTTGATCCTTTCACAAATATTGACCCAAACATTAACTATCAGCCTCACTTAATGCTCAACCTCAGTTACTCCATTTAAACAAATTTAAAATTAACCAACAAAAATGGCACCTTTGATGTATCACCTAGTTTGCCAATATAGCTCAAGTCTTCTTTTAAAAGGCAGGGTGAGATGGGTGTATGCCTGGCACCAGAAATCCAGTCACCTACTTTTGCTGCAAACCAAGAAAACCCTACACAACGGCCCTCAACAGTTACAAATATTACCAGGCATGTCCAAGCACAAACTGCCTATAGAATTCTGCAATGACCATAGAGAACATAGTAATTCCTCAAGATCATTTGTTGTAGCCATCAGTTAGCAGACATGCCGAGCCTGAAGTAAACTGAACAGGAACCAAGTGTAACTCTGCCTTTTACCGACTGGGTGGGCAAATTAATGGCAAATAAACAATTTATTCCGTTAAAGTGTGATCTGGTGGAATCGGGGTTATTTGTTAGATGCCAAAACAGTAACTTTCAAGTACCAACGAGTTTTTTTTAATAAATTGCAGAATTTCTCATTTCTGTGAATTAAAAATTGTAAAAATATACAATTGTAAAGCTACAAATAAATGCACCTCAACTAGTACAACTGGGAGCTGTATCAATCCAGTATCAAAATAAATACATCTTTGATAAGCATCATACTTCATATTTACAAAAGAAAGCTTATCCACCCGTGTTTACTTTCTCTTCCACTCATTGAGGGGGGGGGGGCGGGGTTGCGGGGAAGTGTAGAATCCTATACCTAGCAGTTATCATTCTGTGAGCAGTTATCATTCTACCAGGTTACTTTGTGTGGTAGAGCAGGGGAGAGTAGGAAAGGGAAAATACTAAAAGGGAAAATAAAGGGAAAAAAAGTGATTAGGAGAAGTAAAAAAAAAAATTATAAAGGCAAAGAGGAACTACAAAATTAAATTATTAAGGAACATAAAGCAAAATAGTAAAATATTCTACAGGCACATAAATAAAGGAAAGTCAGGATGCAAATAGGGCCATTTAAGGGATGGACAGGATAAAAACCACAGGCAGCGATAGCAAAATACTACTTACTTTACTTCAATATTTACCAGGGAGACAGATCAGGTGAACATGACATCAGAAGTTGAGATTAGAAATGATATAACCGCATTTAAAATAAAAAGAGAAATATTAAACAAATTAATCAAACTCAAAGAGGATAAAACTTCTGGTCAGGACAAATTGCTTCTGCACATTTTAAAGAATCTAGAGAAGAGATAGCAGAGGCACAATGACACATATTTAATAATTTGTTGGAAAAATGTGTAGTGCCAGAGGACTGGCAGAAACATTATATCTATATTTAAGAAGGGAGACAGAACATGTCCAGGGAACTATAGACTAGTCAGCTTAACATCGGTGATAGGAAAAATAATGGAATAAAAAAATATCTAGAAACCAAAAATATAATGAATAGTCAGCATGGATTTCCAAAGGGAAGAAAAGTATTGCTTGACCAACCTCACTGAAATCTTTGAAGAGGTAACAGAGAGGAGTAGACAAGGATAATGCAATAGATGTAATTTATCTAGATTTCCAAAAGACCTTCGATAAGATGTCACACAATAGACTAATGAATAAGGTCAGAGCATGTGGAGTCAGGGGACTAATAGCAGATTGGACAGCTAGTTGGCTGCAAATCAGAAAGCAGAGAATAGGGGTAAGGTGCAGCTATTCAGAGTGGCAGAAGGTGGAAAGTGTGCTACTACAAGGATCAGTGTTGTTCACAATTTATATTAACGATTTAGACTTTGGAATTAAAAACACAATTTATAAATTTGCTGATGTCCCCCAAATTGGGTGGGGTGGGAGGTGGTGGGAAATAGTCAATACTGAAGAGGAGTGCAACAATTACAAGACCTTAATAAACTTGCAGAGTGGGCATTTAATTGATGAATTTCAACACAGATAAGTGTGAGGTATTATATTTTTGTAGGAAAAATAAGGAAGGCACATATTACTTGGAAAATAAGAATCTAAATGGGGTAGCAGAGCAAAGGGATTTGGGAGTACAAATACACAAATCACTAAAAGTGGCAAAGCAGGTTAAGATGACCATTAAAAAAAAGACAAACCAACCACTAGGGTTTATAAACCTTGGTTAGACCACACTTGGAATACTGTGTACAGTTCTGGTCTCCATATTATAAAAAAAGACATAGAAGCAAAAAGATTTACAAAGATGATACCAGAAATGTGAGGTTATTCCTATCAGGAAAGGATGAACAAGCTAGGGCTCCTTTGTCTTGAAAAGAGAAGGCTGAGCAGTGACCCAATAGAAGCCTTTAAAATTATGAAAGGTTTTGATAGAGTAGACACAGAGAGTGTTTCCACTTGTGGGCAAGAGCAAAACATCAAGAAAAGATAGTCACCAAAAAATCAAATAAGGAATTAAGAATCTGGAGAGTGTTGAGAATGTGGAACTTGCTATCACAGGGAGTGGTTGAGGCAAATAATATAGATACATTTAAGGGGAGGCTAGATAAGCATAAGAGGGAGAAGGGAATAAAGGGCTAGGCTGATAAGAGTTAGATGAGGAAGGATGGGGACGAAGCTCGAGTGGAGTATAAACGCCAGCATGAACTGGCTGGGCCGAATGGCCTGTATCTGTTCCGTATATTCTATGTAATTCTATGTAGTTCCTGGAAAAAAGCCAAGTTAAAAAAAACTCTCTTCCTGTACATGACTCCCTAATTATCTCCCGTACTTCATAAAGTCCCTCTATTTGTCTTGCATTATCTAATGCTTTTTTCCTCACTTTAGTTTGTCTACTACTCTCTCTCTCTCTCTCTGTGGCCCTCATCCTTTCTCTCGTTATTTTTATGTCACTCTCCCTTTCTTTCTCTCCACAAATAAGCAGACTTTCCCTTTTAAATGTCTTCTTGAAAACCCCCTTCCCAGAAATTAACTCCAACTTCTTTTTGTGAAACCATGCGGGTGGGGAGGGGATGGGAAGGAGGAGGGGAAGAAGGGTTATACTTGCCTTGTCCTCCGTCCAGGTCTCTGACATGACCACTCTTGACTTGATTGAGAAAAGGTTCACAAAAAAATTACCAGATGTGGATTCCTTACCTGCTGGAGAAGCATCTCTCATCAGCCAGCCCCCGAACAGCAGGAACTCCCCCCTACTGGGAGACTATGTCCTTCTGCTCAGTGTTATTGTAGGATCCTTATTTTTGTTAACATTTTGGCACTTGTACCTCAAACAGCATTTTAATGCTAGTAAACAAGGCTCTCCTAGTTTATGCTGAAGCTAAATGGGGCAAAGGTATAGTACTCGGGATAGGCTGTCTCTTGATTGTTATCAGAGTAGTGCATTTCCTACTTTTCCAATGAGAAAACAGTATGTTATACCACAGGTAATCTTCACTGGCAGCCATTATGTTGAGCACGGAAACGTTACCTCCTCCCTCCATGGTCCTAGATGCTCTAACACATCAAATTATTTTAGCCAACACTCAAATATGCAACCAAATACTGAGTCAATCCCAGAGTGGTTTTGTTTAAAAGAAAAACTGCATAAGTAGCAACTTTGGGCCAAGAATTCAATCAATTGAAGGAGAGAAAAGCAAAATGAAGTTGAGAAAATATTAGTTCAAGCGGGTAAATTAAGTTGAGATACAGATCAGCCATTAAATGGCTGAACAGGTTTGAGAGGCTGAATGGTCTACTCCTGTTCCCATGTTCCTAGAGAAAGGGGAGAAGATAACCCCCCCCCAAAAAAACATTTTTTTAGACCCAATGGTTTGTAAGACCAGTAAAGATCCTCCTGCAAGTTAGCTTTACAATGAATGAATGGGTATTTGCATAGTGCTTCACAGACAGGTGTGTAAATATCTGGAAAGTTAAAACTCAATGAGCAAGTCCTAGCCAGTTACATTAAGTTGCCACTAAATGAGGCGATTCTTCTCAAGCACTGAGTAACAGTCAAGATTTCCCACAGCATTGCTGTCGTAAGGACCAGGTGTCAAAAGTTACTAAGTCTAGTATGCACAAAAAGACTAACTGGATTACAAGTACTTATTTCTCATGTGAGTGCAAGGTTTTTTTTGCATTTAATCCAATTTCTCTAAAAGATTCCCTTATTTACATTTTTTTTTCATTTGTCAGAGGCCATAGTGCAGGAAAATCAATCTTTATCTTGAGCTCACTACCAGCAAGTGGACAGTTCAATCTTAAAATGTTTCTACCCAATGTTATATACACTCAAAACAATACTTTCCATGAATATCCATACACTGTACAAATCTCTTGTACACCCTCTCAATTTCCCACCGCTCCATGTATTATATTAGAAACAAACAAATAGCATCTCGGGTGCATTATAAATTAGGGCACATTTTCTCAAAGCTGCCCACAAGCTCATAGCTTGTAAAAAAGCTGACACTGGACAGACTGTGATTGATTACTCCAGAGCTAGATCAACTGACTGCAATAGGAGCAGACTTAAAAATATATAGAAAGGCTACCCCATATGCAGTCATTACACAGACACTATACAAGACTGCAGCAATGACTAGTTTCAGAGTTTGGTTTATGCAAGAATAGAGGGGGCATCAAAACGTTCAAAATGTCACTTTAAAAATGAACAGAAAATATTCCACATCCTGCCATGGAGAAACTTTTGCAAGTCACAATGCTTTTACCCCACAAGTCTGTGCTGTAAGCCATTTCTAAAGTTCCATGTCCTCTTCAGATGTGCTGGTTAGATTCATATCACCACACATCAAGGATGGATCAGGTTTTGCGCTCTTGTTGTATACATCAGGATCACACTGTGGCTGTCTATGTTTGGACTGTCTTTGCGCTGTTAAAGCTGCAAGTTTATCTGAAAGAGGCTCACATGGGGGTCTCCACAGAACAAGTTCCATACATGGGCGATTCCTAAGGTACAAAAAGGGCAAATAATTAGAGGGTTCGGGCACACTTGTATGTTTAAATCAAAGCAAACCAACAAGAATCTATTCGTTTTTTCGAGTGCATCTTTAATCACAGCCACTTTGCACCAGTCTGTTCACTCCTAGTGGCACTAGTCTGGGTACCGTTCACACCTGGTGACGATGCTTGCACCTTACACCTGGAATTGTTCTCCCAATGTCGACTTCAGAGCAGAAAAATTCACTTCTGCACATGTTCAAATGGATGCGAGGAGCAGTAATGTCAGTCACTCTGCTGTTGTTCCCCACTGACTGGAAAGAACCAGAACTGACAAAAGGCAAACTTCAGCCTTACTCATACGGTGAAAACTACTCCAGTTAAATAAAACCCACTACTGCAAGATTCCTGTCATTGTATTCGCCTGACACCATAGTCATACTGTTGTGAAATATGCCACCAAAACAAGCTGCTGTTTGTGCTGGGAACATACTAAAGCAACAAGAAATTGCTTGCAGGCTTTAGAGTTCAATCACATCCATACCAGCATCACAAGTATTTAAAGAATCCTCCCTATCTGTTCCCATCATATACAAACATGCTTAATCACTGACTCCCAGATGGGGAAGGTCCCAAGTCTCCTGTGCTATCTGCAAGCCAAACTACAGCAGGCAGGGCCTTGATATTCTGCAATTACACGAGGACATATGCAGAGATGGCTTGTGAAAGCCCGTTCTACTGCTGTAGGAATTGTTCTGAAGCTGGAGTTCTGGTATAATGTTAATGAGATGCGCCATTGTGTATGGAGGGCAAACTGCATTTCACCCATGATTCCCCCACCGTAACAAGCAGATCTTATCCACAACATTAACCGCAGGTCAAGGCACTTCCCAGACGGTGGGAAGGACAAAAGGAAAAATAACCATTTTGAGTCACACACTCATCACCTTGCTGCCAGTTTCAGAGTGGCACTGGATGAAGGCAACAGGAGCAGTTCACACCAGGCATATATGAAATGAAAATACAATAAAAGGAGGTTCTGTGTTCAATCTTATCATTACTATACTAGGACGAGTGTGCACAAACTGATTGACCTTTCACAATATTCCATTCCTGGCAACCACATCATTTAATGAGTCAGTTATTACCCCCTCCCACTCCTCACATTCTTTCAGCAATCCTAAATTGAATAGACACCTTTGCAAAAAAGTACACAAAAGGCCCACATAAATGGTATGAGAAAAATGTTTTTCTGTTGATGCAGTTAACTGGAAGGCGGGTTAAACAAAACATTGTCCTTAGTCAAGTAAAGATTTCCAGGGAAGATTACAGAAACTCAGTCATGTCTTCACTGGAAACCTTAGCCAAATCAGACTGCAAAGACCGATCATTCTGTTGTTTAGTGATACAGTGGGCGAAAGTTCAGACAGACTTGTCCACTATCCTCAGGAAAATTTGGATACTAAAACAAGTAAACTTACAGAACAAATAGATGAGGAAAAATGCTTATTCCAGGAGTGGCATTTCTCAACTAATCATTATCACTTGATAACTGCACGGAGGGTATAATGTCAGGTTCCACATCTTAACTATGGGATACCCTAGCCACTGATATTAAATCCAACACCCACTGTAGATAAAAGTGTATTTTCTCAGTTATCTGTGGTTCTCTAGCAAATGAAATATGTTACCTTCCCTCCCCAAACCTTCAATCCCAAAAGGTTTCATTCTTAACCCTTAACATGGTTAAATTACTTTCTCCACAATGAAATGACAGAGTCTTTTGACAGCCATCAATCAAGCATCCCCATTCTGGTACAGCATGGGTTACATAAAAGTAAATTTCTGCTCTGCTCCCACAATATACCTCAAATCAGCATTTTAAAAAGACACACTCTACTTCACTACTGTAACATTTCTGGTCCTCACACTAGCCATCCTTGTGGACTCACAGCACAACTCCCCATTTGATTCATTTTGTTCTGTGGAATGGCCCAGACATACTTAACTTTGGAATTTTACTGAGAGGGAAACCCTGCATCTCATCAGTCTGCATAAGATTAGAGTTCAGAGTCTGCTGTGCCACCTAACACCTCTCCTCCCCTCCCACACCTCCCACACACACACAAATCATTAGTGTGGGGCAATGATAAATCAAAGTGACTGCGCAGCATTCATTTGAAAAGAAAGGGGAAGAGCATGAGGAAAAACAAACATTCCTAACTCTGCCTAATCCCTCACTCTCCAGATAGGTGAATGCTGTGTAATGGGGAAATGTAGATCACACTTACAGGGATTCCATTATTTTACGAGGCAAAATTTGTTCCAGACCATTTCTCAGTTCTTCTTGGAGAGAGTCGGACAAGACCAGCACAGGCATGTCCGAAATTTCAATTCCATCAGCTTCTGGATCTCCCGGAACAAGCCTGGGGAGTGGGAAACTATTGATATTATTCAAACAAAGAACAAGGAGTCTCACTGAACCCCTTCAAAAGCAGAGGAGGGCTATAAATACAATTATTAGCAACTTCATCTGCGTCTACCAGCAACGTAGCAGTAGCACCCACCATTTCTAGGAGATTTCGTAGCTTCTAATGACTCCCCAGTATTAAACATTTGGGGCTCAATTACATGCAAAAGTTCTGCTAATCACAAATTTGGCTAAAACACGTCTGATTCAGATCGGCAACTGAACTTCCCATCAAGTACTGAACTGAAATAATCTAACTCACACCACCTCAATATTGAGTACAATGATTAAAAGGCTCGGAACTGTATACATCACTTGCTCGACATGTGCCTCATCATTTTGTTCTCTCGCTTTCTATAGCTCTATTAAATACTTACTGTTTATTATGCTTAATAAATTGAAATGGACAATACTTCGGGAGATCTGCAACATCTCTGCAGGGAGGTTTCCAGTCAGTCTCCCCCAACTCCCAAGTGATGCAGTCAGTGATTTCTCTCGGGCCTCCAGGATCACTGCCTATTCTCTCCTTGCCCCTCAAGAGTCAGAAAATATATTTTCCACTTTACTTCCTGTTTTGCTTTCAGATCATTATATCAACATTCATCACCATTAACCCTTTTAAAAGTCACCAGCAATAAAACCCTTGGGGTTCAAAAGCACAGCCACCAACTGCATGATTATTTTCTTACTATCAGATGTTCAAATATCAGCTGGTTCAAACTGTGGTTCATGTACCTTTCTTTTCTCCTCCTCTTTCCCCATCAAAACTGACCAGTTTTCCTCTCCTAACTGTTCTTGTCGCAGATCTTTACCCTGGTTATGGATTTTGGGAAGCTTCATAGAACTCGAGCCAGTTTATCACTGATGCAATTTCTTCCATAGTGCAAGGAAGGTTATGATAGCCCCAAACAGCAATACTATTTTACAGAAGTACATTATGTCAGCAGAATGGGGAATATGCAGGCTCTGACCACCCAAACCCAAACTGATTCAATGCAAAAATTGAGTTTAGCAGATTGCTCCTACCGATTTTCAATTTCCCTCAGCTTCTCCAGTCCCTCTCGACTTGGATCCGGTTTCATTTCCACACAGGCCTCTTTTTTCTCAGCCACCCTAAATTCCTGTGAGGTAGATTCAACCTGCCAAGAAGTGGAGGCAACATCAGATACCCCATTTCCCTGGGGGTATGCATTGTCAGGCCAAGAGCTACATGAAATGTTTACCGAAGTCACCAGGCAGTCCAGCATCTTCTCGGTTACACGTTTCTTTTGAGCAGGAGAACTGAGAGAGATTAAAAGCAAAATGTTAATAGGATACAAATGTACAAATAGCAATAGGATATCCTATTTAACAACTCCATTCATTCCTATGGAAACCAAAGATATTCTTTAGAAATTATTTACAAAGATTTACAAGTATTTAAAGGTGCAGGACACTCAGATACCAACACTGAGCCCAAAGGCTTACTTCCGAGCTGTATAGTTTAGTACTGCAACCAGGTGATGCTTTAAGCACCCATACAGAAGTTCTGAGTTAGCCAATCTCAACTAAGGCAGCAGTTAGAACACTACACTTGGTCTCAGCTCTCTTGGACTAGGACAGGTGGGGCAAATAAGAATCCATCTAGGAATCCTGCTCGTGATCAAGTCAACCCTGCGTGCACCTGTGGAAACATGACTAAACTCCGCTACAATGAGAAGGGGAGACAAGTAGGGGGTGGGAGGTGGCGAGGGAAAGTGATTGTGATTAACAAAAACTCCCCACCAAGAACAAGGACACCGATCTCACCGGAGCTGAAGATAGTGGAGGATCTCACCCAATCCTACATGCCAGGTCCCTGCAGTGCTGTGAAGCACTTAATTACAAAATTCACCAACATTCCCGAGTGGCTTGATTACAAACTGTACCAGTGTGGTGTGCCATACAGTCAAGCAAGACCCTAATTCCATCACTGGTCTGTGTTCAGTTAGCTGATATCAGGCAGGATAGCAGAAGTCATTGGGGACAATGGGGAAGAGGGTAATGGGGAGAAAAGAGAATGAACAAACACAGTTGGAATTCCCACTCAATCGTTGTTAGAACATAAGAATTAGGAACAGGAGTAGGCCATCGAGCCCCTCGAACCTGCTCCACCATTCAATAAGATCATGGCTGATCTGATCGTGGACTCAGCTCCACTTACCCGCCCTCTCCCCGTAACCCTTAATTCCCTTATTGGTTAAAAATCTATCGATCTTTGACTTGAAAACATTCAATGAGCTAGCCTCAACTGCTTCCTTGGGCAGAGAATTCCAGATTCACAACCCTCTGGGAGAAGAAATTCTTTCTCAACTCGGTTTTAAATTGGCTCCTCCGTATTTTGAGGCTGTGCCCCCTAGTTCTAGTCTCCACGACCAGTGGAAACAACCTCTCTGCCTCTATCTTGTCTATCCCTTTCATGATTTTAAATGTTTCTATAAGATCACCCTTCATCCTTCTGAACTCCAACGAGTAAAGACCCAGTCTACTCAATCTATCATCATAAGGTAACCCCCTCATTTCTGGAATCAGCCGAGTGAATCGTCTCTGTACCCCTTCCAAAGCTAATATATCCTTCCTTAAGGTGACCAAAACTGCACGCAGTACTCCATGTGCGGCCTTACCAATACCCTATACAGTTGCAGCAGGACCTCCCTGCTTTTGTACTCCATCCCTCTCGCAATGAAGGCCAACATTCCATTCGCCTTCCTGATTACCTGCTGCACCTGCAAACTAACCTTTTGGGAATCATGCACAAGGACCCCCAGGTCCCTCTGCACCACAGCATGTTGTAATTTCTCCCCATTCAAATAATATTCCCTTTTACTGTTTTTTTCCCCCAAGGTGGATGACCTCACACTTTCCGACATTGTAAACCTTAGCCCATTCGCTTAACCTATCCAAATCTCCTTGCAGCCTCTCCGAGTCCTCTACACAACCCGCTTTCCCACTAGTGTCATCTGCAAATTTTGTTGCACTACACTCTGTCCCCTCTTCTAGGTCATCTATGTATATTGTAAACAGTTGTGGTCCCAGCACTGATCCCTGTGGCACACCACTAACCACTGATTTCCAAACGGAAAAGGGCCCATTTATCCCGACTCTCTGCTTTCTGTTCGGCAGCCAATTCTCTATCCATGCTAATACATTTCCTCTGACTCCGCGTACCTTTATCTTCTGCAGTAACCTTTTGTGTGGCACCTTATCGAATGCCTTTTGGAAATCTAAATACACCACATCCATCGGTACACCTCTATCCACCATGCTCGTTATATCCTCAAAGAATTCCAGTAAGTTAGTTAAACATGATTTCCCTTTCATGAATCCATGCTGCGTCTGCTTGATTGCACTATTCCTATTTAGATGTCCCGCTATTTCTTCCTTAATGATAGTTTCAAGCATTTTCCCCACTACAGATGTTAAACTAACCGGCCTATAGTTACCTGCCTTTTGCTTGCCCCCTTTTTTTAAACAGAGGCGTTACATTAGCTGCTTTCCAATCCGCTGGTACCTCCCCAGAGTCCAGAGAATTTTGGTAGATTATAACGAATGCATCTGCTATAACTTCCGCCATCTCTTTTAATACCCTGGGATGCATTTCATCAGGACCAGGGGACTTGTCTACCTTGAGTCCCATTAGCCTGTCCAGCACTACCCCCCTAGTGATAGTGATTGTCTCAAGGTCCTCCCTTCTCACATTCCTGTGGCCTGCAAATTTTGGCATGGTTTTTGTGTCTTCCACTGTGAAGACAGAAGCAAAATAATTGTTTAAGGTCTCAGCCATTTCCACATTTCCCATTATTAAATCCCCCTTTTCATCTTCTAAGGGACCAACATTTACTTTAGTCACTCTTTTCCATTTTATATATCTGTAAAAGCTTTTACTATCTGTTTTTATGTTTTGCGCAAGTTTACCTTCGGAATCTATCTTTCCTTTCTTTATTGCTTTTTTAGTCATTCTTTGCTGTTGCTTAAAATTTTCCCAATCCTCTAGTTTCCCACTAACCTTGGCCACCTTATATGCATTGGTCTTTGATTTGATACTTTCCTTTATTTCCTTGGTTATCCACGGCTGCTTATCCCTTCTCTTGCCGCCCTTCTTTTTCACTGGAATATATTTTTGTTGCGCATTATGAAAGAGCGCCTTAAAAGTCCTCCACTGTTCCTCAATTGTGCCACCGTTTAGTCCTTGTTTCCAGTCCTTGTTGAATGAGGCCTGCTGAAAATTAGCCTCGACCGTTATTGCCCCAACAACAACTTGCTTTTATATAGTGCCTCAAACGTAGTAAAACATCTCAAGGCACTTCACAGAAGCGTTATCAACCAAAATTTGACACCGAGCTACATAAGACGATATTAGGCCAAAAGCTTGGTCAAAGATGTAGGTTTTAAAGGAGAATCTTAAAGGAGGAAAAGAGGTAGAGAGGTGCAGAGGTTTAATCAGGGAATTCCCGAGCTTAAGGCCTAGGCAGCTGAAGGCAGTGGTGGAGCAATTAATATCAGGGATGCTCAAGAGGCCAGAATTTGAGGAGTGCAGATATCTCGGAGGGTTGTAGGGCTAGAGGAGATTGCAGAGATAGGGACGGGCGAGGCCATGGAGGAATTTGAAAACGAGGTTGAGAATTTTAAAACTGAAGTGTTGCTTAACCTCATGGTTTTGAATACCTCCAACAAATCTCCTCTCAATCTTCTCTGCTCAAAGAATAACAATCTCAGTTTCTCCAACCTATCCACATAACTGAAGTTCCTCATCCCTGGAACCATTCTTGTAAATCTTTTCTGCACCCTCCATTAGACCTTCACATCCTTCCTAAAGTGCGATGCACAGAACTGGACACAATACTCCACTTGAGGCCAGTCTCGAGTTTTATAAAGTTTCATCATAACTTCCTTATTTTTGTACTCTTTGCATCTATTTATGAAGCCCAGGACCCCGTAGACTTTTTTAAACTGCTTTCTCAACCTGCCCTACCACCTTCAATTATTTGTGCACATATACCCCCAGGTCTCTCTGTCCCTGCACCCCCTTTAGAATTGTACTAGCCTTTATTTATATTGCCTCTTCTCGTTCTTGCTACCATTATGCATCACTTCGCACTTTATCTATCACCATCATTATCACTGTTCACTATACTTCCAAGTTTTGTGTCATCTGCACATTTTGAAATTGTGCCCTGTACACCCAAGTCCCCAAGTCATTAATATACATCAAGAAAAGCAGTCGACCCCTGGGAACACCATTTTATACCTTCCTCCAGTCCAAAAATCAACCATTTACCGCTACTCTCAGTTTCCTGTCACTTAGCCAATTTCGTATCCATGCTGCCACTGTCCCCTTTATTCCATGGGCTTGAATTTTGGAGGCAAGACTATTATATGGCATTTTATCAAACACCCTTTAGAGGTCCATGTACACCACATTGCCCTCATCAACCTTCTCTATTACCTCATTAAAAAATCATCATCATCATCATAGGCAGTCCCTCGAAATCGAGGAAGACTTGCTTCCACTGTAAAAGTGAGTTCTTAGGTGACTGAACTAATACGGGAATTACAGTCTCTGTCACAGGTGGGACAGTCATTGAAGGAATGGGTGGGTGGGACTGGTTTGCCGCACGCTCCTTCCGCTGTCTGTGCTTGTTTTCTGCATGCTCTCGGCGATGAGATTCAAGGTGCTCAGCGCCCTCTCGGATGCACTTTCTCCACTTAGGGCAGTCTTTGGCTAGGAACTCCCAGGTGTCAGTGGGGATGTTGCATTTTATCAAGGAGACTTTGAGGGCATCCTTAAAACATTTCCTCTGCCCAAAAACTCAATCAAGTTAGTTAAACACAATTTGCCTTCAACAAATCCGTGCTGGCTTTCCTTAATTAATTCACACTTGTTTAAGTGACTGTTAATTTTGCCCTGGATTATTGTTTATAAAAGTTTCCCCACTACCGAGGTTAAACTGACTGGCCTGTAGTTCCTGGGTTTATTCTTGCATGCATTTTTCAACAAGATGTAACATTTGCAATTCTCCACACCTCTGGCACCACCCCTGTATCTAAGGAGGATTGGAAGATTATGGTCAGTACATCTGCAATTTCCACCTTTATTTCCCTCAGCATCCTAGGATGCATCCCATCCGGTCGTGGTGACTTATCTATTGTAAGTACAGACAGCCTTTCTAGTACTTCCTCTTTATCGATTTTTGTCCCATCCAATATCTTAACTACCTCCTCTTTCACAATGACTTTGGCAGCATCTTCTTCTTTGGTAAAGTAATAATTTAGTACTTCAGCCATGCCCTCTTGACTCCATGCATAGGTCTCCATTTTGGTCCCTAATTGGCCCCACTCCTCCTCTTACTACCCGTTTACTAGGGACCAAGTTTCAAGTGGAGTTGCTCCTTTTTTTTGGAGCAACTCAAACTTATGGTTGGAGTATCTTAGAAATCGCAATTCTCAGCATTTAGTTTGCTCCAGTTCTAGTGAGTTAGTTTAGTTTCATTTTAGTTTAGTTCCGTTTTTTTTCAAAAGGGGGCGTTACCAACCACTTATGTCAGTTTTTCAAGTTAAGGCACCGAAAAGTTACTCCAAACTAACTTAGAACGGAGCAAGTGTCGACTTTTGTATGCTCTGAAAAACCTTGCGTACACTTTAGAATTAGGCGTAGGTAGCCAGAGATGGCGGGGGGAGGAGGGGGGGAGGGGGAGAAGGGAAGTTAGGGGATTTTCCAAAGCACTAAACACTTCACTTTTAAAAATAAAGAACCATCAATAATAAATGATAAATAAAATAAATTTAAAAATTCATTCAATGAATCAATAAATAAAAAATAAAAAGTTCCTACCACACCTACCCGTTCGGGAGCGCCGGGAGCCCGGCCAGGGCTACGGGCTGCGTGCTGCAGGCTGGAAATCAGCACTCTGCCCACTCCAGGAGCTCATTCAGCCAGAGCTAGGGGCTGCGTGCTGCAGGCTGGAAATCGGCATTCTGCCCGCTCCGGGAGCCCATTCGGCCCCTTCCACACAGCCAGCAGCACACGCACACAGAATCTGGGGGCCAGGAGCTACTGCACACACGCGCAGACTCCAACTTACTTATTACCAGGCAACAACAACTAATCTGATCAAAATTCTAAACATGGATATTGGGATTGTAGAGTCACCAGAGGCGAGTGTACAACAATTAGCGATAGTTATTATTCAAGAGAGAAGTAACTCCAACTTAAAAGTAGGCAAATAACTGGGACTGAGCGCTCAAAACCTACAGTTTGATGCTTCTGACAAAAACAGTGGTGCCAATCAACAATGGAATTCCATACGCCACCAGTTCTAGCAGCATAACACAGGTGTTCACGTGAGCATATATGCACACACATACAGGCAACGCATCCATTTGGGCAAACTGGCTATTACAAATGTCTGCACAATTAACACCATTTGCTGCCAAACCCACCATTGCAGCAATTTCTAGCTCATAATCCCTGTAACACAGCAGAATACAGGGCTTTACAAAGATACTCACTCATCCTCCTCCTGCTCCCGCTTGTGCTTCCGTCTGGAACAAAACTCATTCCTCCTGCATAAGGCAGAAATGGATGTTAGTTGGAAAACAAGAAACCATAAAAACGACAAGAACTATTCATTATTAAATCACTCCTTTTTGAGCACTGGCCACTTAAATTTTAAAAAATACATTGAAGTAAATTCTACCTGCTTAAAAAAGAGATTTTTCTATAAAATTGTAACGTGATGTTGTAGAATTCTTTTAGACTCCAAAGTGCCATCGGTAATCGAAGTCCTTAAGATCTTGAAAACCTGCTTAGTTTTGGGATACTGACATGTCGCCTTTCTCTGAATGCATAAACACACTGGTGCAGATTTCAAGTAATAATTAGACACACACCATGGTAAACATGGCATCTCCAAGTAACACAGACAGGGGCAAACCCGGTCACATAATGCCATCCCACTGACATCATAAAGAGTGTCATGCACAGTCACTGACTCCAGTGACACAGCAAGGTTCAGTGACTGCAGGTTAAAGTTTGTTATATTGGCTTGATGCCACAGTAGGAAATATTCCCAATTGTACCATAAGTGCACACTTGCACCATAACAGTCTTCTCAGCTCAAGGCTTCCATGACAACCAAACCTCCTGAATGTGCTGCTCCAGGAAAGTCAAAGGAGCCAGTGCCTTCTAAACATTTGCAATGAGAGGCTGGAGCCAGCACAGGTGATCAAGGATCTTCCCAGAGTAGGAGACTTAACCTATATAAAAGTAGACCTCGTAGCATTTCTACCAACCCCACATAACTAACTACTGTCACTGATTTTAGGTATGTTTATGTCACCTGCATCAGATCGCAATTGATTCTGGGACAAAGACCAGCTTGTGTTGGTCAATTGCAGCTAGGGAGACAGTTGAGGTAAAGTGAGCAGGGTTCCTGTTACTGGTTGCTAAGATTACAAGCCCCTCATTTATATCTGCAATCTTTTCCAGCCCTATAG
Organism: Pristiophorus japonicus; assembly: GCF_044704955.1. Classification (NCBI taxonomy): domain Eukaryota; kingdom Metazoa; phylum Chordata; class Chondrichthyes; family Pristiophoridae; genus Pristiophorus; species Pristiophorus japonicus. The sequence goes on from NC_091984.1 coordinate 181,389,826, forward strand.
CCCTTCTCAAACACTCTATTCCTCTGACTCTGGTCTCTTGTATATCTCACCCTCCATCCATCCCACTATTTGTGGCAGAGCCGAGCATAGCCACCTCAGCCCACTATCTGAAACTCCCTCCCCTAAATATTTCTGCCCCTCTCTCCACTCTACACCTTTGAAATCCTTCTTGAAATGCAATGCTCTTTGACCACCCTCGTAAGTACTTCTTTCTGGCTTGGTGCCTGTTTCCTTGCACCCATTTGTGAAACACCTGGGGAAGTTTCTTTACATTAAGTTGCCTTATAAATAAATGCAAGCAGTTGCTGTCGTTGTTGCTATCTAGTGAACCCATGCTGGAATTGCAGATGTGCGGTGGTCAGGTGAGAACGAGATTGGGGGATGGCTCTCGCAGTCGAACAAACTGCAAATACTCACTGTCTAGGTTCACAGCGGTGGAGCATGAGCACTTGGATGAGATATTGGAGAACAACTGGTGCAGGTGAAACTGTACCCAGCAAATCAATGCTTTCAGGAGAAGGGGAGGGGTTGACAAGAACTGGCGGAAAATAAAAAATGGGGAAAAAGAGAAAGCAGGATGTAAAAGTACTGGAGAAACTAATGGGACTAAAAGATGACAAATCCTCTGCACCTGATGGTCTACATCCTAGGGTTCTAAAAAAAGGTGCCTGCAGAGATAGTGCATGCATTGGCTGTGATCTTCCAAAATTCCCTATATTTTAGAACTGTAACCCCGCTATTCAAGAAAGGAGGGAAAGGAAAAACAGTTAGCCTGACATCAGTCGTTAGGAAAATGCTGGAATTTATCATTAAGGAAGTGGCAAAAAGACACTTAGAAAATCATATTATTAGGCAGAGTCTTACATGGGATATACGGCACAGAAAGAAGCCATTCGGCCCAACCAGTCCATGCTGGCGTTTTTGCTCCACTCGAGCCTCCTTCAGTCTTTCCTCATCTAATTCTATCAGCATAACCCTCTATTCCCTTCTCCATCGTATGTTTGTCTAGCCTCCCCTTAAATGCATCTATACTATTCGCTTCAACTACTCCCTGTGGTAGCGAGTTCCACATTCTCATCACTCTTTGGATAAAGAGGTTTCTTCTGAATTCCCTATTGGATTTCTTGGTGATTATCTTATATTGATGGCCTCTAGTTATGCTCTTCCCCACAAGTGGAAACATTCTCTCTGTATTCACTCTATCAAAACCTTTCATAATTGTAAAGACCTCTATGTTCACCCCTCAGCCTTTCTTTTTCAAGAGAAATCTTTTCCAATACATATACCCTCACATTTCCGGTATCATCCACGTAAATCTTCTCTGCACCCTCTCCAGTGCCTCTATATCCTGGTCAACATGGTTTTATGAAAGGGAAATAGTGTTTATATTTAGAGTTTTTTGAGGATGTAACTAGCAGAGTAGATAAAAGGAACCTGTGGATGTAATATATTTGGATTTCCAAAAGGCATTTGATAAGGTGCCACATAAAAGGTTTCTATGCAAGACAAGGGCTTATGGGGTGGGGGGTAATATATTAGCATCGATAGAAGATTGGTTAATGGACAGAAAACAGAGAGTAGGGATAAACGGGTCATTTTCAAGTTGGCAGGCTGTAATTAGTGGGGTGCCGCAAGATCAGTGCTGGGGCCTCAGCTAGTTACAGTCTATATTAATGACTTAGATGAAGGGACCGAGGGCAATGTATCCAAGTTTGTTGACTATAGAAAGCGAGGTGGGAATGTAAGCTGTGAGGAGGACTCAAAAAGAGCCTGAAAAAGGGTATAGACAGGTTAAATGAGTGGGCAATAAGTGGCAGATGGAGTATAATGTGGGGAAATGTGAGGTTATTCACTTTGATAAGAGAAAAACATGTTTTTTTTAAAAATGGTGCGAAATTAGTAAATGTTGGCGTTCTGAGAGATTTGGGTGTCCTTGTACAGAAAACACAAAATTAGCATGCAAGTACAGCTAACAATTAGGAAGGCAAAGGGCATGTTGCCGTTTATTGCAAGGGGTTTGGAGTACAAGAGTAAAGAAGTCTTATTACAATTGTACAGGGCTTTGGTGAGACCACACCTGGAGTACTGTGCACAGTTTTGGTTTCCTTATCTGAGAAAGGACTTACTTGCCTTAGAGGCGATGCAACAAAGGTTCACTAGATTGGTCCCTGTGATGAGAGGGTTGTCCTTAGAGGAGAGATTGAGCCTATTCTCTCTGCAGTTTAGAAGAATGAGAGGTGATCTAATTGAAATAAATAAGATTCTTAGGGAGATTGACAGAGTAAATGCTGAGAGGTTGTTTCCCCTGGCTAGAGAATCGAGAACAAGGGAGCATAGTCTCAGGATAAGGGGTCAGCCATTTAAGACAGAGATGAGGAGGAATTTTCGCACTGAGGGTTGTGAAGCTTTGAAATTCTCTATCCCAAAAGGTTATGGATACTGAGTCATTGAGTATGTTGAAGACTGAGATAGATAGATTTTTGGACTCTAAGGGAAATCAAGGGATATGGGGATTGGGCAGGAAAGTGGAGTTGAGGTCGAGGATCAGCCATGACCTTAGTGAATGGCAGATCAGCTCAAAAGACCGTATGTTCTACTTCTACTCCTAATTCTTATGCTCTTATGACAAGTTGTTTTAATGTCTCTTTCCATATTGATTCTGAACCAGACACAAAGTACTTTGTCATAGTAGCACAGTGCTTAAATAGGTTGTTTTAACCTACTGACTCAATATAAGATGGGAAAATGCAATGAACTTAAAAAGCAGCAATAAAATTCTAACACGCGACTGGTTATATTTTGCAGAAGAACTTTGTAGTTTGAGTCTGAACTAAACCTGTCCCAGGATTTTGAAATGGGAAGGCCTACAGTCTTTGCCCTTACTGTGGTGAACTTGTGAGAAGAGATAGCACAGTGCCCCCTCATTGTGACTTTCCTATAGGTGATGCATATTCCTGGTGTTTCATTAATGACATTTCTGCTATGTTGCTTATACTTGAGGAAAAAATACACACCAAAAAAGTAGAGACAGTGAAGTTGTTGGGGTTTTAATAGTTAATAAAGAACTGCCTTTACCAGAGGATACTAACAATGGTGTTTACTGACAGAACAGAGTACAGGCTGTACCTTTCCAATCCGGCACCCTTGGGAGGTCACGGTGACCCAGACTTACCGGGTCCTGATGACAGCGCTTGGGAGCCTGAACGCCTCCGCCATGCTTCGGCTGCAAAACTCCGGCCTCACTCCCTCTCTGCGCCGAAAACCAGGAAACCAGGACATCACCCACACAAAGCAGCAGCTCTGCACAGAGCTAGGAAAAGCGGGAAAACACCACACTGAAATCTCGAGCCTCCCTCTCTCGCGGTGCTGGTTTAGTGCTCTTTTTCTGGAGGCAACTGCTGACAACGACCCGACCGCATTCTGTGCTTGCGCCGCGCAGAAAAGCCTACTGCGCAACATTTCGTCGCTCAGAATCGGTGCCTCAGTCAGCTGCCTGCCCTTTCCTTTCCTTTCCCAACCCACTTACCTCCATGAACAGCGCGGGAACCTCCATGAGCAGTGCGGGACGCCACCCCCGCCGGGAGTGATGCTGGATCAGGGATGTTTCTGGACTAACGAGTCCCAGACTGAAGAGGTACAACCATTGTATAACTTGAGTACTACCAATGCAGGAAGATTGTAATATGACGATTTAACATAAAACACCTGCCCTGATGTGTCACTTTAATAGTACGAGCAGATGTTGCCTTGTGCACATAGTGGGCACTTTCCCATGTGCTTGGGGCACGTGAAGGATACAAAACTTTTCATTATATAGATGGATGTAGAGTAATGTACCACTGTTCCTTGGCTGATGCTGTGGTTGCAGTTCTGTGTTCCTCGAGTTGCAAGTGATATGGAGTTTCATATTGTAAAGTTCTTGCTAGTAATGATTTTATCTTATTTTTACAGGAGGAGAGAAATAACTCTGATACACATCACTACTTAAACAGAAGAAAACCTTTTTCTCTGCTGATATTAATTACTTTAAGTTACTCACTCTTATTAGCCCCTTAGTTCCCCACTATTTTTGGTATGCTTTTTGTGTCTTCTACTGTGAAGACAGATACAAAATATTTTAAGTCTCTGCCATTTCCTTATTCCCCATTAAAATGTCACCTGTCTCAGCCTCTAAGGGACCAATCTCTCTTCCTTTGAACCTACTTGTAGAAGCTCTTACAATCTGTTTTATATTTCTTGCTAGTTTACTCTCATATTCTATTTTCTCCATTATCAATTTTTTGGTCATTCTATGCTGGTTTCTAAAGCTCTCCCAATCCTCAGGATTACTACTATTCTTCGCAACATTATAAGCCTCTTCTTTTAATCTAATACTATCCGCAGCTTCTTTAGTTAGCCATGGTATGAATTCCATGTAGAGAGTGGCCCTGTGGGAAGGAGGAAGGAAGGAGGACAGTAGGCGTATGTTTGAGTTTGTGTGTATGTATTGGCACATGTGGCAGAGCCTGGTCTCCAGTCGTCTTGGATCCCCTTGCCACTGGACCAAGACCTTGCTCTGTCAAGCCCGTGTGGTGGCTGGTGTGCAACAGCCACCCCACATTAAAAGAATTCATGCACAGGCATCTTCCACCGTTTAAAGTGAGTTCATCGGTCACCTGAGTACTCATTTTTGGTGTGGACCCTGAGGGACTGTCTATGATGATGAGTTAGCCATGGATGGATCACTTTTTCCGTGGAGATTTTATTTCCCAATGGAATGTGTATGCGTTGAGAATTTTGGAATAGTTCTTTAAATGTCTGCTACTGCTTATCGACCGTCATACCTTTTAATCTCATTTCCCAATTTACCTTAGCCAACTCGCCCTCATACCTATGTAATTGCCTTTATTTAAGTGTAAAACTCGTTTCAGATTTAAGTATTTCACTCTCAAACTCAATGTGAAATTTGATCATATTATGATCACTTTTCCTCAGAGGATCTTTTACGAGAGTACTAATTAACTCTGTCTCATTACACAATACATGATTTAAAATAGCCTGTTCCCTGGATGGGTCCATGATGTGTTTTTCTAGGAACTGTCTCGAATACATTCCATGAACCTGTCCTCCAGACTACTTGTGTTGCCCAGTCTATATGAAGATTAAAGTTCCCCATGATTATTGTATTACCTTGGTTACAAGCTCCTATTATTTTTTGATAATATAGCGATTTTAAGAATTGCTCTCCTAATTGCATAAAATAACTGTCTCCCCTGACCAAACACTAGCTACAGCACAGAAGGCACCAATCCTTCTCTCATACCTTCAACAATGTCAAGTTGAACCAGCTTTTAACCAACAGTAGTGATAAGAGTCTCTTGATACTCACACAGCCGAGTACTTAAGTTCACAGCTTGCAGAAGTAGTTCTCATTCCATTTGCCAAGGGATTGTATCCTGGAGACACTACACCAGTGTCCATGTTTTCATTTGTTCCATCTACCTGCCGAAGGCCTCTTCCATCCAGAGGTGCAGTGGGATCATAATATTCTGGTACGAAACAATCTGCTTGCCAGCATAATGGATTCTGGATATGTGCTGTCGCACGTGATGCATTCCTCCCATATACATCTAGTGCGGGCGACTGAAATAGCTGTCCGCCAGAAGGTGTCAATGAGCTGTAACAGAGGCTGTGTGCCATCACCATAGCAGACAATGCAACTTGCAATTCAGTTATTGTCCCTGTAAGAGGAGAACCAGTGTTACTATGTGTCAGAAGAATAACTAAAGTCGAAAGGCATTTTTTGTAGACAAGGTTCAGCCAAATCAACAGTATTGACCAGATGTTAACTATCACGTATAGTGTGAACAGCTTGCTGTTCAATGGATCAGGATCCATACATAGTAAAGTAATCCATTACATTAACTACTCATTTCATTTTCACTCCCATCCTTTTCTTTAAAAAAAAAATCTTTACAGCCTTACAAGGCTCAATGATCCAGACCACTTGCGATGCAATGTGAACAGATTTCTGCTGCAAACATTAACAGTTCAACTTATAAAATTGGTAGCTTAGTGGTGTGAACATCAGACAGCTTACATTCTAGCTTGAGTACACAAGCAATTTCTGCTGTGCTATTTAATAAAGCATGTCTATATTGTACATTTGGCAGCCATTGCTTTAAAAAAAACCTCACTTCCACTGTACCAGACACAATTCTGACCTCATGGGCCTGCTCCAAGTAGATCTGCCCCAGCTACAAGGATCTTTCATACCCCACAATCCATCAAGACATGCACAATGACATCACAAACATCAATACAGTGACTCGTAGATGCACCTTCACCCAGCAAGCACCTCTGCCCAGCTCAGACTATTTAAAATCAATAGCGTTTGAGTCACTATTGTAATAAAAATGGAGTAAAACGTTAACACTCAGACCTGGTTTGGATAAAGTTGTTGCGAGTGTACGCACAAAGGTTCAATGTGACATACGTAAAGTGTTGCACTGCATGGCTTGCACACACCAAGCATACAACTCTGAAGGACCCCAGGTCAATTCAAGCAGCTGTGATAACACAGAAATCAAGCCAGAAACTCTCCATTCATAGGCAGTCCCTCGGAATCAAGGAAGACTTGCTTCCACTCTTAACGAGTTCTTAGGTGGCTGTACAGTCCAATGCGAGAATCACAGTCTCGGTCACAGGTGGAACAGATAGTCGTTGAGGGAAAGGGTGGGCAGGGAGCGTGGTTTGCCGCACGCTCCTTCTGCTGCCTGCGCTTGATTTCTGCATACTCTTGGCGACGATACTCGAGGAGCTCAGCGCCCTCCCGAATGCACTTCCTCCACTTAGGGCGGTCTTGGGCCACGGACTTCCAGGTGTCAGTGGGGGTGTCGCACTTTATCAGGGAGGCTTTGAGGGTGTCCTTGTAACGTTTCCCCTGCCTGCCTTTGGCTCGTTTGCAGTGGACGAGTTCAGAGTAGAGCACTTGCTTTGGGAGTCTCATGTCTGGCATGCGAACTATGTGGCCTGCCCAGTGGAGCTGATCAAGTGTGGTCAGTGCTTCAATGCTGGGGATGTTGGCCTGGACAAGGACGCTAACGTTCGTGCGTCTGTCCTCCCAGGGGATTTGCAGGATCTTGCAGAGAAATCGCTGGTGGTATTTCTCCAGCGACTTGAGTTATCTACTGTACATAGTCCACGTCTCTGAGCCATACAGGAGGGCGGGTATTACTACGGCCCTGTATACCATGAGCTTGGTGAGTTTTGAGGGACTGGTCTACACTCTTTTCCTCAGGCAGCTGAAGGCTGTACTGGCACACTGGAGGCGGTGTTGAATCTCGTCGTCAATGCCTGCTCTTGTTGATAGAAGGCTCCCGAGATAGGGGAAGTGGTCCACGTTGTCCAGGGCCACGCCGTGGATCTTGATGTCTGGGGGGGCAGTGCTATGCAGCGAGGACAGGCTGGCAGAGGACCTTTGTCTTACTAATGTTTAGCGCAAGGCCCATGGTTTCATATGTCTCGGTAAATACGTCGACTATGTCCTGGAGTTCAGCTTCTGTGTGTGCACAGACATAGGCATCGTCCGTGTACTGTAGCTCGACGACAGAGGTTGGAGTGGTCAGGGACCTTGGCCTGGAGACAGCGAAGGTTGAACAGCTTCCCACTGGTTCTGTAATTTAGTTCCACTCCAGCGGGGAGCTTATCAACTGTGAGGTGGAGCATGGCAGCGAGGAAGATTGAGAAGAGGGTTGGGGCGATGACGCAGCCCTGCTTGACCCCAGTCCGGACATGAATTGGGTCTGTGACAGATCCATTGGTAAGGATCATGGCTTGAATGTCGTCGTGGAGCAGATGGAGGATGGGGACGTACTTTTGGGGGCATCCGAAACGGAGGAGGACGCTCCATAGACCCTCGCGGTTGACAGTGTCAAAGACCTTTGTAAGGTACCAGCCAAAAACTGGTACAGTAACAACCCCCTCCCCATCTCTAATGGAAGAGATGTTGTCAAGACTAAAACAGTTCAGGAACTCAACCTTGCCCAATTAGGATACAGGCCGATTCTTCAGCTAGCTGACTTTGCCCATCCCCGTGTGAAATATACTGCACTGCCTCCTACTCAAATATACATCATATTATTGATTACTGTCCTTTTGATTAAATATTTATTACATGCAGGCCAGAGCATCGCCATATCCATTTCTTTGCACATCGTCACTGGAACTCCAGGTTGGGCTCCCACATTCTTAGCTGGCCACAACCTCTAAGAAATAAGAGCAGGAGTAGGCGATTTGCGCCCTCAAGCCTGCTCCGACATTTGATATCATGGCTAATCTGATCTTGGGCTCAGCTCCACTTCCCTGCCCGCTACCCATAACCCTTTACTCCCTTATCATTCAAAATTTGAACACAACATTTTTAGTTGAAGGAAATCAAACTGCTGATACAAAATGCAAGTTACCACTTTACCAGGAGCCCCTTCAGATTGAAAGGGTAGTACAATGCCATGTAAATTGCCACAATGATACAACACCGATTACAAGGCTACAACATGCCATATGCAGGACTTGCAAGCAGCAAAATTCAGAATGTAAATTTAACATATAAAAATATTTGCACTATCAACTGTTTTAGAAACAAATATTTAAACTCCATTTTCCTATGTTTTAAGATTAGACAAGTTTGACCCTGTAATCCCATGGAGGTATCGTTCACTTTCACCTTCCTCCCAGCTTTTGCAAAGAGCTGATTATTGGAACTGTTGGTTTACATTTTGCTGAGACCTTGAAGTCAGAGAGGTAGCAGTCAAATTATGCCTAAAAAGTGGCTGCTCTTGACACGCACTCCACTGTAGGTGTTAGAACCTTTAAGAATTTTCAACCAATTTTGTTACATTTTACACATTACATAGCACCCAGTAAATCCTCACAAAATAAAATTAAAACAGCATGGAAAGCATGCACATTTAAGCACAGAAGACAATAGAAATCAGTGAAATTGCTTGCTAACATTCATCATTTAGGCTCACGCATGAAGAACAGCCACTTATGTAGGATACGGGAGGCAGCTGCACACGGTGATTGTAGAGCCACCAGACATCGCAGTAGAGCTAGAGGATATTATTAAAAGAGAAATGGTACTAAAGAAGTTACTCAAAACTAAGGAAGAAATAGCAGAGGCTCAGACACTAACTTTCCAAGTCCACAGTGATGCTTGAACCTATAACTTAGACAAAAATGCTAACAACTGAGCCAAGCTGACACTTAAGATACCATGTAAGAAATTTATAGCAAAGATGATGGCACATGAAATTAAGAGGAAATGAGGCTAATTGATAATTAGAGGGTATAAAGCATTGGACCAGGGTAAAAGGAAATTCCTTGGACTTGAAGGATGCAGTCAATGATGTTCCACAATGGCTGGTATTATAGTGATCCGTATTTTGAAACGGAAGGAACAGGAGATGCATTTTATAGCAATTAAAATAGCATTCATATAGCATCTTTCACGACACCAGATCATCCCAAAGCGCTTTACAGACAATAAAGTACTTTTGGAGTGTAGTCATTGTTGTAATGTAGAAAACACGGCAGCCAATTTGCAGGCAGCAAACCCCCACAAACAAGAATGTGGTAATAACCAGATAATCTGTTTTTGTGATGTTAATTGAGGGATAAATATAGGCCAGGACACCAGGGATAACTCCCCTACTCTTCTGCAAAATATTGCCATGGGATCTTTTACATTTAATTGAGAACAAACGGGGCCTCAGTTTAACGTCACATACGAAAGACGGCACCTCCGACAGCGTAGCACTCCCTCAGTACTGCACAGTGTCAGCCTAGATTTTAGTGCAAGGGAGTTGAACTCCCAACCTTCTGACTCAGTTTGGAAATGGAAAGATATGGAAAATTGTGGCAAGCCCTGAGAAAGACTGCAGGAGGACATAGTAGCTCTCGCAGGACACTTTGGAAGAAGAGGGCCAGAGTTCACCTTCAATAGTACTTTTTTAAATGAAGTAGAGCAGAGAAGCTTTGGTGTGCAGATGCACATATCATTACAGATAACAGAGCAAGTAAATAAGGCCATAAACGACAGCAAGTGGAATCTTCGGTTTTATATCTAGAATGCAAAAACAAGGGGATACTGGGGCAGAAATTCCGGCCTCCCCAGGTCCGTATGGAGTGTGTATGGACGGACCCGGGAAGGCATTGCAAAAGCCAGTTTTCAGCGCACAATGCGTATGCGCTGAAAACCGGCTTTTTCGATCAGTCAAGCTGGAGCTTGACAGATCTTCCGCATCTCTGGAGCGAGGACATTTGCAAGGCCAACATTGCGGGATTTACCCATATCTTGCCCAGAAAATGTCCTCAAAACTCTTGCACCTGATAAAAGCAGGCACATAGCCTACTTTTACAGGCGTAAGTTTTAATATACACAAAAACATTTTTAAATAAAATTATAAAAACACGTTATTGTTAACAACCCTCCCCACTTTGGTAAATTTATTTTAAACCATAATTAAAAAAACATTTTTTTTTAAATTGGAAATATATACTTTTAAAATACATAAAAACTTTAATTTAAATTAATAAAAAATGCCATATTTTTTCTACTTTTTATTATTGGTTTTGTGTATTTTGGGGGCTGTTTCACATTCATAATAATGGGAACTCCAAATTACGGAGTTCCCATTATGAATGAGAACATACTATACCTGATTGGCTGCCCAGAGCCATGTGACTCCAGCTCCAGGCCTGTGCATGTTCTGACGTGCACTCGCTGTGACACGCAGAGGAGGCCTCTGCACCGGGAACTCACGTGGGTGCAGCAGGATAAGGTAAGTGCGCATTTTTTTAAAGTTTTTTACCCAATGGGCCGACTGGGATTTCTGGGCCAATACTGAAGTTAGACCGCAAATTAAGTATTGTGTGTAACTTTGGTCAACACGTTATAGGAAGGATATCAATGCAATGGAAAATGTTTGGGGTTTACAGTTATGCAGGGAAGCATAAAAGAAAGTCTTGTTGCAATTATAAAAGGCTTTGGTGAGACGATATCAAAGGAAGGATACACTTGCCTTAGAGGGGATGCAACAAAGGTTCACTAGATTTATTCCCGGGATGAGAGGGGTGTCCTATGAGGAGAGATTGAGTAGAATGGGTCTATACTCTCTGAAGTTTAGAAGAATGAGAGGTAATCGCATTGAAATTCTTAGCGGGTTTGACAGGGTAGATGCAGAGAGGCTGTTTCTCCTGACTGGAGAGTCTGGAACTAAGGCTCATAGTCTCAGGATAAGGGGGTCAGCCATTTAGGTCAGATATGTGGAGAAATTTCTTCACTCAGAGGATGGTGAATCTTTGGAATTCTCTACCCCAGAGAGTTGTGGATGATCAGTCCACGAGTATATTCAAGACAGAGATCAACAGATTTTGTACACTAAGGGAATCAAGGGATATGGGGATAGGGCAGGAAAGTGGCATTGATGTAGAAGTTCAGCCATGATCATGAATGGCAAAGTAGGCTCGATGGGCTGCATGGCTTATTCCTGATCCTATTTCTTATGTTCGAGAAGTTTAATTTATTTTTCCCAATAGAGCAAAGCAGATAGAGTGTTGAGCCTGTTGGAGGTATTGAAGATCATGAAGACTTATGATAGGCAGGTTAAATAGTAATGTTTCCATTGTGCTGCAAGATGGTAAGGAGGCAAAAATTTATGACAAAAAAAAAATCAGAAAAAAATGTCTTTACAGGTGATTATAATATTGAATTCTCTACCACAAATCAACGAAGAGTCCACAACTACTTAGGGAATTAGACAGTTGCTTGAAAAAGAGGAATATTAAAAGGAGCATGGGGAGCAAGCTGCAGAGCAAGGTTGGGCTAAGTGACTTGTGGAGAAAAACACTGGCGTATACTTGATGGGTCAATTGACCTGGTTTGTGTGTTCTAACGTGGAACTTGTACTGACTGACATCTACCTCTCCACAACTGCCTACTGGTGTCCCTTTAAAAGCTAAAACCATATTGAATATGCAGAACATAAAGGGCTGCATAATGCGCATTAAAGTCGACGCTTCAGGCCGCAGATTCCGGCGCGGCGCATGCGCGGCTCCGGAGCGGAACGGTGTTTAACTCGGCCCCCTAGCGGCTGGACATCGTCCTATTCTGGAGACTTCGAGACGTTTCTCTCCTGTTCAATCCTCACGGTGTTACAGCAGATGCAAAAGCATTCTACTCATTAACTGTAAAACTATATACAATAAACTATTCGGATTACAGAAACAGGAAATTACAACTTGCGCTGCCTTTCCAGGTAGCAATTGGGATAACACATCCAGCCAGTGTTGGGCTTTCATCGGGCGGGGAACTAAATACGTTTGCAGACATTGTATTAGTTTGCAAGCATGACATAGGTGCGCCAAAAGTGAACGGGATTCTTAAAGTTCACATAACATTCACTGCAATGCATTATTAACGAGTGCAATATGCGAATATGCTTGCTGGATCGACACTGTAAACATTAGCGCAAGTGTCCTAAACAGAAAAACAAAGGTTTCAGACCATCGCTAATGCACAACACTGATTATGCAGGGCCGCTGAAAAACCGAGTGCAAATAATCATTCTGATTATGCACAGTCCCGCCCAACAGTGCATTGCTGCACATGCACCAACGGCGCATGCATACCTTTAACGGCGAAGGTCAGAGGCGGGCGACCATGAAAGCGCTTTTTTTTTGCACCACAGCTGTTGGGCACGCGCAGACCGTGCGGCGGGCTGTGCAGTCGCGCCCGCGCGCACAGCCCGACATTCCCGGGGAACCAGACGCCGCCAGCTCACCTAACCCCGCGGGCACAGGGAGAGGGAGGGCGGCATCACCAACGGGCACCTCAAACACCGTCCGAGCCACAGCGAGCGCGGAAGTCGCGCCGTGTGTTTACATATATATCCTTCTCCTACTCCCATTGCCATTCACCTGTACATTAATCGCGCTCCGCTTCTCGCCCCGCTGTTTATTCTCGCCGTCCGCCTTCGCCTTTACGTCGTGACGTCATCGGTTGAATTTTCCGACGACGCAGCCTGCCATTGGGCGGCTGGTCAGGCCCGAGCATGCGCAGTCAGCAATCCCGAAGACCGTTTGAACGTGATGCAATCGCCATCTTTGTGAGGGGCAGAAAGGCCGCAACGTCGCGGAATGACGGCACGGCAGGTAACGGTTGTCATCATAACACCATTGTCGGCAGTGACAGTGGCTGGGTGGGCACACAGCTGTTTTCTGTGCCGGTTTAAAGCCAGGTTTTATTTTTAAGGAGGAAAGATATAGAGTCCAAAACACCAGAGTGAATTCAGTTAAAACTAGTTTTTATTTTATACCAGGGTACATTCAGTGAAAAACAGTTTTTTAAATTTTAAACCAGGGCAAATACAGTGAATACCAGTTTTTATTTGAAACATTACTAAACCTCGAAGACAAGCATGGGACTAACCAGGCACAGATAAGCTAAATGACAACACACAATTATTTACAGTTTGCCAACACCACTTTTATGGACCTTAGTGGTAGTGTGTCCAAAGTTCTGGCAAGCAGATACTTGCAGCGGTTCCATCAAATTCATTTTGTCAAGATTGGGTTTCCTGGAATATTGGATGTAGCCAAGTTCTCAACACCAGAGGAGAGAAGAAGAGAAAAAAATTCATCCAGAGGGTGGTGGATGGCCTGGAACTCACTGCCTGAAAGGATGGTCGAAGAAGAAACCCTCATCACATTAAAAAAAAGTGCTTGGATGTGCACTTAAAGAGCTGTGACCTACAGGGCTACGGACCTAATGCTGGAAGGTGGGATTAGGCTGGGTAGCTCTTTTTAAACCGGCATGGACCAAATGGCCCTTTGTGTCATAATTTTTTTATGATTCTATGATCAGCTGAGTGGGACATTGGGGATGGAAGAAACAGCGCAGCTCAAATTTGGAAAGAACAGAAAGACTTGCATTTATATAGGGCTTTTCACAACTTCAGGACATCCCAAAGTGCTTTCTAATCAATTAAGTAGTTTTCAAATATAGTCCCTGTTGTAATGTAGAAAACGCAGCAGCCAAAATCTGCCAACACATGTACCGGTTTCTGCCTAACAAATGTCACAATGCCAACAAAATGACTACTGCTGGTCACCCAAGAATATTTGGTACTTCATCAACAATTAAATGCCTCCCAATGTTTCCAAACACTCTAAAGGGCTAAACTTTCAGCGCATTCTTGCCCATTTAGCATCCATATAAGCACTGAGATGCAGTTTATCGCCCGTATTTACTAAAAACTGGAAACTAGCGCCCAATTATCGCCTATTTATCGCCGGCCCACCTTTCGGCACACGTGAATGTATTGCATTGCCCGGCCTAAGTTTTAAAAACTAAAATATGACGTCAAGGTCGAGAATAATGCTGAAAATGGAAACTTGTGCCCGATTATTGCCCAGATGATCGCCGACCGCTGCTTTCGGCATTTCGCCCGCACTTCGCCGAAATGATCGCTGGCCGAAAAAGTAACTGAAAAAAAGCTGCACTCACCTGACCTTAAGTTGGCAGCACTCGGCACTACGGATGCCATTTTGAAAGTCGGAGAATCTGTACTGAAAGGCCACTTCAAGTGCTTGTGAGGAGAATCAATTTGTGAGTGATTTTAAGGACCTTTTTTACTCTTGCCACTCATCTATTCACATTTGTATCTGTTGAGGACAAATTGAGGGCATTTATAGTGATGCGTCCTATAATTTCTCAACCAGTATTGGTCACTAATTTACATGCTGCAGAACAGAGATGGGAGAAGGTATATTGAAGAGCATTATGTGCCCAATGAAAGAGATGGCAGACTGCAGCGGAGGAGGAGATGTTACACCCAATGCATTTACAGGAATAAGCGATCATACCTGAACTTGTCCGATAACATGTGCGTTAGGCGGCTGCGCTTCCGAAAGGAGGCCATCAGTGACATATGCCAGCTAATTAAGGGAGATCTGCAGCCTACCAGCACCATCAGGACCGCACTGTCCGTTGAGGTTAAGGTTATTGCGGCACTTTCCTTCTACACATCAGGCTCCTTTCAGGTCTCGGCTGGCGACATTTGCTATATCTCTCAGCACGC
Organism: Pristiophorus japonicus; assembly: GCF_044704955.1. NCBI lineage: Eukaryota > Metazoa > Chordata > Chondrichthyes > Pristiophoridae > Pristiophorus > Pristiophorus japonicus. The sequence continues at coordinate 181,404,948 of NC_091984.1, forward strand.
CACACATTGCTCCATTCGACAGGTGACTGAAGCCCTTTATGCATGCAGGATGGGCTTTAGAAGCTTCGCTATGACCAGGGAGGCACAGACTGAGAGGGCTTTGGATTTCTCGCAAATAGCAAACTTCCCCAAGGTGCAGGAAGCAACAAACTGTACGCACATCGCCCTATGAGCACCTTTACAGGATAAGGAGGTGTTTCGGAATGGAAATGGATTCCACTCCCTGAGTGTGCAGCTTTTTGTCGACCACAAACAAATATTCATGGCAGTAAATGCAAATTTTCCAGGCAGCATCCATGATGTGCACATCTTGCGTGAGAGCACTGTTTCTGACCTGTTTAACAGTCAGCCACAAGGTCACGGTTGGATGCTGAGGGATAAAGAATATGGCCCCCTGCGTGAGCCCCAGACGGAAGCCGAGAAGTGCTACAATGAAAGCCATATAGCTACACGCAATGTCATTGAAAAGACAATTGGAGTGCTTAAGCAGCGCTTTAAATGCCTGGACCACTCAAGAGGCAACCTACAATACCACCCTGAGCAGGTCGCTGAGTTCATTGTGGTGTGCTGCATGTTGCATAACCTAGCTATGAGGAGAGGGCAACAATTGCCAGATGGGACCGCCGGTCCACCTCAGGAGAGAGGGGAGGAGGATGAGGTGGAGGATGACGAGGACCTCGGGGAGGACAATCAGCCTGGCGATGAACCCATGCCCCCACGCACCCCCCCCCCCCACCCCGCGCAAGACTGGAAAAGCTCCGTGGTAGTTACGCAGCTGCAAAATTCTTGCGTCAGCAGCTCATAAATGAAAGCTTTGCGTGAACGTACATTGGTGACAGTTACAGTTGCATTACATTTCATCCTTGCCTGACCTGGACAATTGTAAAGTTAAATAAAAATGTTTAATAATTAAAGACAAATTTGAAAATTTTTACAACAAACATATACAACACCACCTCCCCACCCCCAACATTCAACAGTATTTTTAACACAACAATAACATAACAACACCCTAACACCATCCCCAACAGTGAACATTTAACAAAAAATTATTTTTAACAAGAACTAATGTACAACGCCCCCCCCCCCCTCGCTCCCACCTGTGGCCACGCTTCCCCTCCTGAACCTTGACGCCCCCCCCCCCCCCTTATAGTAATCCCCTGTAGAATCCCCAAGTAATGGGACCAATACGTCTTGCAGCAGGGGACCTCAAGGCCTGCTGCTGAAGGGTGGGGGGAGGGGGGGGGGGTTGGGGGCGAGTGACTTGGCAGAATCTCCTCAGTGTCTGGAGGAGAAGACGTTTCCAAAGAAATATCTTCGGAGTCAGAAGGAAGTTCTTCCTCTTGACTCGCATCTGTCCTGGTGCTTGGTGGGACCTCACCTTGGGGTGCAGTGCCATCTCCCGACACTATCGCATGCCGCAAGGCATGGACAGCGTCGGTTGTTTGCCCCATTGCCACAACTATCTGCTCCATGCCCGCCGTTATTCGTGCGGACATTGTGGCAATGATTCCGGTCAACCCACCTGTTGCCTGGAGGAGCTCTTGACCTATGTCGACGCTCGCCCTTGACATTGATACCATGATCTGCCCATCGCAGTGCGTGCCTACCTCGCCGACTCAACCTCCGTGGGGTTGGCATGGGCACTGTATGTCTTGGAGTCGCCTGCTGCAAGCCGCTTAGCCCCGCTACTTCATCTGTCGATGAAGACGTAGCCTCAGGTACCACAGATGACAGGTGGTCCTCTTCCTCCTCCTCAGTAGTCTCCTCCTCTGGACCCATGGTGATGACCACCTACAGCGGCAAAGGCGTTTGTGCAGGGGCCTCCCTTTGCACCTCGGGAGACTTGGTAGCTGCAAAACATAATTGAGGTTATTAGAAGAGAAGGGTAGACATGAGAATGCTTTCACTGTGCTGGCATATGTACGAGGAGCAACACTACTGCAGTAAATGTGAACGAGGGACGTTACATATGAATCATATAGTTGTACATCTATGGAATTCTCTGCCCCAGAGAGCTGTGGAGGCTGGGTCATTGAATATATTTAAGGAGGAGATGGACAGATTTTTGAGCGATAAGGGAGTAAAGGGTTATGGGGAGCGGGCAGGGAAGTAGAGCTGAGTCCATGATCAGATCAGCCATGATCTTATAGCATGGCGGACCAGGCTCGAGGGGCCAAATGGCCTGCTCCTGCTCCTGCTCCTAAATCTTATGTTCTTATGTTGTTAACCTGAGAGTAGTACAGAAGAGGCATGCAAAACATGACTTTATTCATATATTATAATGAAATGCCATTAAATTACTTTAAATTACCACTGGTTTACCACTGCTTTACACATTACTCACGTGGCGCAACAACAGGATCTGCACCACCACGGGTGGCAGAACGACTGTGGCTGCCCACTGGTGCTGCAGCACGTTCCTCTAAGTCAGTCAGTGCCTGTATTTCAGCAGGGCCTACTCCGTTGCGCCTCTGTTCCACCCGATTCTTAGATTTCTTCCTCTGCAAACGTGACAAGAGCATGACATAAGCTAATTGACTAGGTACTATTATGGAAAGACAAGAGATTCTAATGTTGTATGATAATACTGTTTGTATCCACAATGGATGCATGGTTATAACATCTAAGTTCAGAGAAAATATTTAATAAGATCGTGTTTAGGAACTAATGCTTGACACCAAACATCTCGCGTACAATCTCCAGGAAGGGCCCCATCCACGGGCTGTTGTAATCGGCGCCTGAGGGGAGGTAGACGGTTTATTTGACTCGATGGAGGTCCTCCGGGGGGAGGGGGGGTGGAGGAATCAGGACCGCTGGTGAGCTTGGCAAAGACAGGAGTGTAATGGGAGGGGGCTGTGCTCGGAGACCTCCATGTGCCGGAGCTAATGTCCCAAAGTGTCCCAGGGTACACAGTGAGCCAGGGCAGCTCTCCCCTAGTCCAGGCTGGGTCATGCTGTGAATGACAGCAGCCGGAGAGACTCACACAGTCTGGGAAAAGGTGACCGGACCCCTCAGTGCTCAGTCGTGCCCTATCCACCAATGTAACCAAAAAGGAGACCGTGCCCAAATTAGACTTAAAGGGTGCAGTTTCTGACCCCAGTCCAAATTTTAGCAGGGAAGCTACGCAAGATTACCCAGCTTCATTACAATCTGGCAGATTTATATATTCAGTGGATCATTACAATTTAAAATCTATTTAATACTTATTCTTGCAGAAGAAACCAGGCTGTTCCACCTCTTGTGGCACTGGTCGGACTCTGCCTATCGTGAGACACAGACAACACAATATCTGCGATTTCGCCCTATATTTTGTGATACATTCCGGGTGGAGGTTTCCCATGCCCACCCCGAGTTAATTGGCCCCACCGAGTCTCGACCTCATTTACTAACACCTCATTTGCCTCGCCCGAGAAGGATTTTGCCTTCCTTCTCCCTGCAACCTCCTGCAGACTTTCTCGAGTCCTCCTGGGATATCTCCATAATTTTTAACTTTATCACTCGGTTTAGCACTCCTTCACAACAATTTTTTATCTTTTAGCACTCCTTCACAATCTTTAGCACTCCTTCACAATCTCAAAAGCTCTTCTCTCTCTCCCTCCCTTTGTCTTCTGAGCATGCGCAGATGACCCGACCTCCCGAATCGTGGGAAAAGTTATTTGGTTATTAAAAAAAAAAGGGCATGCGCAGAATGGTCGTTGTTATGGACGCCAGCCTTGCACGACTAAATACATCGCTATGGCCCATTTCACATTGCTCAGACCCATTTCACATCGCTAAGGCTATCGCGCAAAATAAAAAGCTGAAACTAATGGTCAAAAAAATGTGTGATTAAAAAATTACTAAGGCCGGAAATATCGCCCATTTTGTGGCGATAGCGATCATAATGAAAAGTCTAGCCCTCTCATCATAGGCAGTCATCATCATAGGCAGTCCGTCGGAATCGAGGAAGACTTGCTTCCACTCTTAACATGAGTTCTTAGGTGCTGAACAGTCCAATACGAGAACCACAGTCTCTGTCACAGGTGAGACATATAGTCGTTGAGGGAAGGGGTGGTTGTGACTGGTTTGCCATATGCTCTTTCCGCTGCCTGCGCTTGATTTCTGCATGCTCTCGGCGACGAGATTCGAGGTGCTCAGCATTCTCCCGGATGCACTTCTTCCACTTAAGGCAGTCTTTGGCCAGGGACTCCCAGGTGTCAGTGGGGATGATGCATTTTATCAGGGAGGCTTTGAGGGTATCCTTGTAATGTTTCTGCTGCCCACCTTGGACTCGTTTGCCGTGAAGGAGTTCAGAGTAGAGTGCTTGCTTTGGGAGTCTCGTGTCTGGCATGTGAACTATGTGGCCTGCCCAGCGGAACTGATCAAGTGTGGTCAGTGCTTTCAATGCTGGGGATGTTGGCTTGGTCGAGGATGCTAATGTTGGTGCATCTGTCCTCCCAGGGGATTTGTAGGATCTTGTGGAGACACTGTTGGTGGTATTTCTCCAGCGACTTGAGGTGTCTACTGTACATGGTCCATGTTTCTGAGCCATAAAGGAGGGAGGGTATTACTACAGCCCTGTAGACCATGAGCTTGGTGACAGTTTTGAGGGCCTGGTCTTCAAACACTCTTTTCCTCAGGCGGCCGAAGGCTGCACTGGCGCACTGGAGGCGGTGTTGAATCTCGTCGTCAATGCCTGCTCTTGATGATAGGAGGCTCCCGAGATATGGGAAGTGGTCCACGTTGTCCAGGGCCGCGCCGTGGATCTTGATGACTGGGGGGCAGTGCTGTGCGGCGAGGACAGGCTGGTGGAGGACCTTTGTCTTACTGATATTTAGCGTAAGGCTCATGCTTTCGTATGCCTCAATAAATACATCGAATATGTCCTGAAGTTCAGCCTCGTATGTGCGCAGATGCAGACGCAGGCGTCGTCCGCGTACTGTAGTTCGACGACAGAGGTTGGGGTGGTCTTGGACCTGGCCTGGAGACGGCGAAGGTTGAACAGATTCCCACTGGTTCTGTAGTTTAGTTCCACTCCAGCGGGGAGCTTGTCGACTGTGAGATGGAGCATGGCAGCGAGCCCTCTATTTTTAATTTTGCCATTCAGAGTTTCTGCACAGAGATCTTAATCGAAAAAAGAGGTAGGGGATGGGGATGAGGGGGGGTGGGGGGAGAAAGAATGTGAACTAATAAAGGGGGGACAGAGAGAGCGTGAACATCAAAAGGAAGGACAGAGAAGGAGAGAGAACAACTAAAGTGGGGGCGGGAAAAGTAACTACCTCCAAGGGAGTCAGACAGAATGTAAACCTGAAAAGGAGGCAGAGACAGTGAACCAAGAGAAAAGGAGAGTTATACACTAATGGTCGAATGGGAATTTTTCACATTTGCCAGTTTCATTATCCTTGGATAGAGGGACATGAGCTGGAGAGTTTTAGATTTATTCATCCAGCTGTAAACATATTTGAGAACAACTGTGTTAAGTTCAGAATAACTCCTCTAGACTGTGTTGTAAGCTCAAACCATTGTGACCTTGGTCTCTTTAATATAACTCCAAAGTGAGGCAGCAGCGTGGTGGACTGCTTTTTATAACTGCTTGCACCAGGGTACACAGGTGACCCATAGGTCTCCCACACGTGTACCCTCTAGTGGCAAATCTTACACACAGGTGAGGTTCACATACATAACATCACTTCCCCCTCCAAAGTCTTGAGTCAAGTTATTTACAGGTTGAGGCGATCTGGCGGTCTGCGTTCCCGGGTCGATCGCCTGAGTTGACATCCTGGCATGGGTGAGTTGGTCGGATCATCGCTGCACGGCAGCTCGGCTGGTCTGATCGGACTGCCGCGCAAGGTGGGTTCATTCTCGTGGTCGACAGCGGGGTCAATTGCAGGTTGGGTGTGTGTTGTTGGATCATAGATGGTAGGGTCTTCTTCAAACTATTTTTGGTAGTCAGTGAATCGCAGTTTGGTCTGATCCAGGTGCTTTCTGCACGTTTGCCCATTCAACAATTTCACAACAAACACTCTATTCCCCTCCTTGGCTAAGACAGTGCCAGCAATCCACTTGGGACCGTGACCGTAATTTAGAACAAACACCGGATCATTGACTTCAATGTCATGCGAGGCCGCCGCGCGATCATGGTACACGTTATGCCTGTGCCGCCGGGTTTCTACGTGTTCATTGAGATCCGGGTGTAAGGAGAGCCTGGTTTTGAGTACTCTCTTCATTAACAATTCTGCAGAGGGAACCCTGGTGAGTGAGTGGGGGCGCGTCCGGTAGCTGAGCAGGATCCTAGATAACCAGGTCTGCAAGGAGCCGTCCGTTACGCATCTCGAGCTTTGCTTGACTGTTTGGACTACCCATTCGGCTTGGCCATTGGATGCAGGCTTAAATGGGGCAGACCTGACATGCTTGATGCCATTGCGGGTCATGAACTCGTTGAATTCCGAGCTGGTGAAACATGGTCCATTGTCGCTGACAAGGATGTCGGGCAAACCATGGGTGATAAACATGGCCCTGAGGCTTTCAATGGTGGCAGTGGATGTACATGATGACATTATTATTCATTCAATCCATTTTGAGTAAGCATCCACTGCTACTAGAAACATCTTCCCTCGAAAAGGGCCAGTGAAATCTACGTGGACCCTGGACCACGGTTTGGAGGGGCATGACCACAGGCTCAGGGGGGTCTCCCTGGGTACGTTGCTTAGCTGTGAGCAAGTGTCGCATTGGTGTATGCATGACTCTAATTCGGAGTCAATGCCGGGTCACCAGACATGTGACCTGGCAATAGCCTTCATCATGACTCTGTCTGGGTGGGTACTGTGTAGGTCGCATATAAACGTTTCCCTGCCCTTTTAGGGCAAAATCACGCGATTCCCCCATAGGAGGCAATCCGACTGGACTGACAGTTCATCCTTGTGTCGGTGAAAAGGCTGATTCATCTTTTATTTCCTCGGGAACCCCCGACCAGCTCCCATTGAGGATGCATCTTTTCACTAGTGATAACAGGGGGTCTTGGCTGGTCCAGGTCCTGATCTGGCGAGCTGTGACGGGTGACCCCTCGCTCTCAAAAGCATCCATTACCAGAAGCAAGTCTGCCGGTTGCACCATTTCCACCCCGGTGGTGGGCAATGGCAACCGACTGAGGGCATCAGTGCAGTTCTCTGTGCCTGGTCTGTGGCAGCTTACATAGTCGTATGCAGACAATGTTAGTGCCCATCTTTGGATGCGGGATGAAGCATTGGTGTTGATACCTTTGCTTTCTGAGAGCAGTGAAGTAAGCGGTTTGTGGTCAGTTTCGAGCTCAAACCGGAGACCAAATATTCTTAACCCCGTATACACAAGCCAACGCTTCTTTCTCAACCATACAGTCGGTTCTTTAGCCTTGGATAAACTTCTGAAAAAATATGAAACCAGTTGCGGTTTGCCTGACACATTTGCTTGCTGTAACACACAACCGACCCCGTATGACGATGCATCACATGCTAGTACTAAACTAGGTCATACAATACAAGTAACTTGTTCGAGCATAGCAGGTTTCTGGCCTTGTCAAAGGCTGTTTCTTGAGATTTACCCCAACCCCAGTACTCGCCCTTGCGTAGTAACAAATGCAAGGGTTCCAGCAAAGTGCTCAACCCCGGTAGAAAGTTACCAAAGTAGTTGAGGAGTCCCAGGAACGAATGCAGCCCCGTCACGTTCTGTGGTCTGGGTGCATTCTTGATGGCCTCCGCCTTGGAGTCGGTGGGTCTGATGCTGTCCGCCGCAATCTTTCTCCCCAGAAATTCGACCTCTGGCATCAGGAAAACACACTTGGAGCATTTCAGCCTGAGTCCCACTCTGTCCAGTCGCTTTAGAACCTCTTCCAGGTTGTGCAAGTGTTCAGTGGTGTTGCGACCAGTGATCAAGATGTCGTCCTAGAACATGCATGCAATCGATTTCAGCAGACTCTCCATGTTGCTCTGGAAGAGGCCGCCGCCAAGTGAATCCCAAAGGGGCATTGTGGTACGTCAACTTCTTTGACGGTTCAGGCAGCTCCTGTGTCATGTAAGCGGAGGTTAGGTCTAGCTTGGTGAACGACTTTCCCCCTGCTAGCATTGCGAATAAGTCCTCCGCTTTGGGTAGCGGGTACTGGTCCTGTAATGAGATTCGGTTGATCATCACCTTGTAGTCCCCGCAGATTCTGACCGTCCCATCGCTCTTTAGTACTGGCACGACTGGACTGGCCCACTCGTTGAACTCGACTGGTGTTATGATTCCCTCTCGTTGAAGTCTGTCCAGCTTGATTTCGACTTTCTCTCGCATCATATATGGGACTGCTCGGGTCTTGTGATGAACGGGCCGTGCCCCAGGAACAAGATGGATCTGCACTTTGGCGCCTGTGAAGTTGCCGATGCCTGGCTCAAATAACGCCGGGAATTTCTTTAGCACGGGGCGTCATCCGCCGAGGACAGTGCTTTGATGTCGTCCCAGTTCCACTGGATCTTGCCTAGCCAGCTCCTGCCGAACAGCGTTGGGCCATCGCCTGGTACAATCCATAGTGATAAATCAGGCATCTTTTCGTCATACGATACTTTCACTGTCGCACTGCCGATATGAGTCCTTTGGTGTAAATGCGCAGTGTAGTGTGGATTGGGCTCAGTTTTGGCCTCTGTGCCTTGTTACTCCACAGTTTCTCAAAAGCCTTCTGGCTCATAATCGATTGACTCGCCCCCGTGTCTAATTCCATGGAGACTGGAAAGCCGTTAAGTTTAACTTTTAACATTATCAGTGGGCTTTTGGTGGTGAAGGTGTGTACCCCATACACTTCCTCCTCAGGAGAGTTGCCTCGGTCGCTCTCTGCTGACTTTGCCACGTGGTGAGTCCGAGGTCGCTTGCACATTCGCTGGAGGTGCCCCATTGTTCCACAACCCTTGCACACGTAGTGCTTGAATCGACATTGATGGGCTCTGTGACTGCCCCCGCAGCGCCAGCATAGTGTTAATGGATTCACATTAGCACTCCCCAGCGGCCTCTGCGGTCGTGTGGGCCCCACCATGTACAGTCCTGCCTGCTGAAGGCATTATTTTAACTACAGTACTTGCCAGTGAGCTTCGATTCTGTGAAGATATCTGTTTCGTGTTGACGCTCGTGGATGTGAAGGCTTGGGCTATCGTGATGGCCCTGCTCAGATCCAGAGATTCGGCAGTCAGCACTTTGCGAAGGATGACCTCGTGGCCAATTCCAAACACGAAAAAGTCCCGCAACATTTCCCCCAAGGATCCTGCAAAGTCGTACTGCCCCGCAAGGCGTTTTAGGTCGGCGACAAAACTTGGCAATTTCTGGCCTTTGGAGCGACGGTGCGTGTAAAAGCGGTACCTGGCCATCAGGATGCTCTCCTTTGACTTGAGGTGTTCCTCAGCCAGCGTACACAGTTCTGTATAAGATTTGTCCGTTAGTTTGACCGGTGCCAGCAAATCTTTAAGGAGGCCAAATACCGATGACCCACATACGGTGAGGAGAATCGCCCTGCGATTGATCTCTGTTTCAGCCGTGTCTAATTCGTTGGCCACAAAGTACTGATCAAGGCGTTCAATGAAGGCTTCCCAATCCTCACCCTCAACAAATCTCTCAAGAATACCAACGGCAGCTATTTCCGCGTGAAAGTTCATGATCTGTAACTCGTCACCAGTTGTTAAGTTCAGGATAACTCCACGAGACTGTGTTGTAAGCTCAAACCATTGTGACCTTGGTCTCTTTAATATAACTCCAAAGTGAGGCAGCAGCATGGTGGGACTGCCTTTTATACCTGCTTGCACCAGGGTACACAGGTGACCCATAGGTCTCCCACAGGCAGGTGTACCCTCCAGTGGCAAGTCTTACACACAAGTGAGGTTCACATACATAACAAACTTTGGTTTTTGCTTCTATTTAAAAATATATACTTTTGTCCTGGAGCTTCAGGTATTTGCAGCATTACATGTGCCCAATCCTGGTTCCTGTACATCATGAGCTTTATATAAATGCATGTTTTTATACTAAGAAGAGCTTTTGAATAAATATAAAAGCAGGCAGATTATTGCAGCGTTCTATCTATACAGTGCAACAGCAGCAACTGAATGAGCACTCCGATTAAGAATGGCAGGTATGGAAATTGTTTTATTGATAGTGCCAAATGATGACAGAACATCATCAGTCATTCAAGTGCACAGTGGTTTACATGAACAAGGAAACCACATTCGGAGAAGGTAGCATTATTTTGCCAATGTGTTGCTGTTTGCTTTCTTCTTTATAACACCCTGTAACATGTTTCTCAGGTCCTTGTAAAGGCAGCATTGCTTACTTACGTCAGGCTTCACCTGTAAATAAAAACAAGAAACTCACTTGGCTCAAACCTCCCAGCAAAACATTTTCCATTCTAATGCGTGTTACTGTATCATTCGAATGCTTTTATGACAATATCGTCCCTCCTTATTGTCACACAGTTGGAAAGATGCAATGACAACATTATGTAATATTTACATATCTAAAAGAGCAGGTCACTATACTAGTAGCAGACAGGTAGTTTATACACATTCCTCCTCCTCCTCCTCCTCGTGGTCGTGGTGTGTAGTGTAAGTTTAGGATGCGACGTTAAACTGTGGCCCCATCTTCCCTCTCAGATGAATGCAAAAGATCTGATGGCACTATTGCGAAGACGACCAGAGGTTTTCTGCAGCTCCTGGCCAATATTTATCCCTCAACCAACATCATGCACACAGATTATCTGTTCATATAAAAGCACATCTTTCCTTTTTCTTTAAATGCATTAAGCATTTATCACAAACAGTAATTTCTGGCCTAAAACAGAATAATAGTGGGAGGATTCCACTAATTTACAGAGTCTCGTGTCGGGCATGCGGACGATGTGGCCCACCCACCGGAGCTGGTTGAGCGCGGTCAGTGCTTCGATGCTGGGGATGTTGGCCTGAGCGAGAACACTGACATTGGTGTGTCTATCCTCCCAGTGAATTTGCAGGATCTTAGAGGCAGCACTGGTGGTACTTCTCCAGCGCTTTGAGAATTCTGCTGTGTATATAGTCTACATCTCTAAGCTATATAGGAGGGCGGGTATCACTACTGCCCTGTAGTCCTTAAGCTTGGTGCCGGATTTGAGGTCCTGGTCTTCAAACACTCTCTTCCTCATGCGACCGATGGCTGCACTGGCGCACTGGAGGCGATGTTGGACCTTGGTCATCGATGTCTGCCCTTGCTGATAGTAGGCTCCCAAGGTATGGAAAATGGTCCACGTTGTCCAAGGCTGTGCCGTGGATTTTGATGACCGGGGGACAGTGCTGTGGTGGGGTCAGGTTAGTGGAGGACCTTGGTCTTACGGATGTTTAGTGTAAGGCCCATGCTTTCATACGCCTCGGTGAAGATGTTAACGATGCCTTGGAGTTCAGCCTCAGTGTGCGCAGACGCAAGCGTCATCTACGTACTGTAGTTCAATGACAGAGGATGGGACGACCTTGGATCTAGCCTGGAGGCGGCGAAGGTTGAACAGGTTCCCATTGGTTCTTTAGTTTAGTTCCACTCCAGCGGGGAGCTTGTTGAGAGTGAGATGGAGCATTGCAGCAAGGAAGATCAAGAAGAGCCCTGCTTGACCCCAGTCTGGACATGGATTGGGTCGGTGGTGGATCCGTTGGTCAGAATCATGGTTTGCAGGTCATCGTGGAGCAGACGGAGGATGGTGGCAAACTTTTGGGGACAGCCAAAATGGAGGAGGACACTCCATAGTCCCTCACGGTTGACTGTGTCAAAGGCCTTTGTGAGGTCAAAGAAGGCCATGTACAAGGGTTGGTGCTGTTCCCTGCATTTCCCTTGTAGTTGTCGCGTGGTGAAGATCATGTCCGTTGTACCACTTAGTGGACGGAATCCGCATTGTGACTCTGGGAGGAGTTCTTTAACCACAGGGAGAAGACCATTGAGGAGGATTCTTGCAATGACTTTCCCAGTGGCCGACAGCAGGGAGATTTCTCTGTAGTTACCACAGTCGGACTTGTCCCCTTTTTTGAAGATGGTCACGCTTACCGCATTTCTGAGATCTCCTGGCATGCTCTTCTCCTTCCAGATAAGAGAGATGAGGTCATGCATTCATGTCAATAGTGCTTCTCCATCTTGTTGTTGAGCTGACGGATGGCCTTTTCTACCTCGGGGTTTTGCTGAGATGGTGGCGGGTAGCATGCTGCAGGATGGAGTCAAGGACACTCTCGTCGAAGGCAGAGTCTCGGTTAAGGAGATCTTCGAAGTGCTCCTTCCAGCGGGCACTGACTGCCCCGGTGTCCTTAATGGGTGCCTCTCCATTCTTGGCCAGCAGTGGGATGCGGCCTTGGGTGCTTGGGCCATAGGTGGTCTTGACTGCGCTGAAGAATCCTCGCACGTCGTGGATATCGGCCAGCTGCTGGATATCCTGTGCTTCGGCACCTACCATCTATTCTTTAGGTCGAGGGTTTTTTATTGGACTTCAGCCTTCAGCTGCCTGTAGAGCTGCTTTGCTGCTCCAGAATTGGGTTGCTGTTTTAAGTTCAGAAATGCCTTGCGCTTGCGGCTTATTAGCTCCTGGTCGTTCTCGTGAAACTAGTCTTGGTGTTTCCTGGTAGAGTCTCTTTGCAGGCATTGGTTATGGAGACCTTGAGGGCAGACTGCATCTCAGGGTCATCGAGGGTCGCCAGGTTGGCAGTGTAGGGCTTTCTTAACTGGGTCTTTGAGTGCCCCAGCATTGATTTTCCTGCGGCATTGTTTCTTTTGCCGTCGCTGTGCCATAGGAGTGCAATGAAGGTTCACCAGACTGATTCCTGGGAGGGGGGATTATCCTATGAGGAGAGATTGAGTACACGAGGCCTATATTCCCTAGAGTTTAGAAGAATGAGAGGTGATCTCATTGTAACATATAAAATGTTTACAGGGCTTGGCAGGGTAGATGCAGGGAGGATGTTTTCCCTGGTTGGGAACACAGAGTCACAGTCTCAGAAAAAGGGGTCAGCCATTTAGGACTGAGATGAGGAAAAGTTTCTTCACTCAGAGGGTGATGAATCTTTGGAATTCTCTACCCAGAGAGCTGTGGATGCACAGTTGTTGAAACATAGAAACATAGAAAATAGGTGCAGGAGTAGGCCATTCGGCCCTTCGAGCCTGCACCACCATTCAATATGATCATGGCTGATCATGCACTTCAGTACCCCATTCCTGCTTTCTCTCCATACCCCTTGATCCCTTTAGCTGTAAGGGCCACATCTAACTCCCTTTTGAATATATCTAACGAACTGGTCCCAACTGGTAGAGAATTCCACATGCTCACAACTCTCTGAGTGAAGAAGTTTCTCCTCATCCTAAATGGCTTACCCCTTATCCTTAGTCTGTGACCCCTGGTTCTGGACTTCCCCAACATTGGGAACATTCTTCCTGCATCTAACCTGTCCAATCCCGTCAGAATTTTACATGTTTCTATGAGATCCCCTCTCATTCTTTTAAATTCCATTGAATATAAGTCTAGTTGATCCAGTCTTTCTTCATACGTCAGTCCTGTCATCCCGGGAATCAGTCTGGTGAACCTTCGCTGCACTCCCTCAATAGCAAGAATGTCCTTCCTCAGATTAGAAGACCAAAACTGTACACAATATTCAAGGTGTGGCCTCACCAAGTCCCTGTACAACTGTAGTAAGACCTCCCTGATCCTAAACTCAAATCCTCTCGCTATGAAGGCCAACATGCCATTTGCCGCCTTCATCGCCTGCTATATCTGTATGCCAACTTTCAATGACTGATGTACCATGACACCCAGGTCTTGTTGCACTTCCCCTTTTACTAATCTGTCACCATTCAGATTATAATCTGCCTTCCTGTTTTTACCACCAAAGTGGATAACCTCACATTTATCTACATTATACCGCATCTACCATGTATTTACCCACTCACCTGTCCAAGTCACCCTGCAGCCTCTTAGCACCCTCCTCACAGTTCACACTGCCACCCAGCTTAGTGTTATCTGCAAACTTGGAGATATTATATTCAATTGAGTATATTAAAGGCAGAGCTCGATAGATTTTGGGATATTAAGGTAATCAAGGGATATGGGCATAGTGTAGAAATGTAGATCAGCCATGATATTGAATGGTGGAGCAGGCGCGAAGGGCGGAATGGCCTTTTCCTGCTCCTCTTATGTTTTTATAGTTGGCTAGAAGCATATTCCAAGGCTTCAGAATAGCTTGCGCTTAACTCCATAATAACCTGGGAAGGAAGTTCACAACATTTAAATCTGTCCACTCACCCGCTTGAATATTGCCTGTCACTGGACAAGGGCGGAGCAGCATTAATGGGGGCTGTGGCTCAGAGTGCCAGATAATCTGGATGAGGATAATTCACAAATGGTACTGTTAAGGGGGGAAAGAAAGTGAAGAAATTTGAGGGCAAGACCATTATAGGAATAAAAACTCCAAAAGCTTTACTTGTTCACCATTAGTAGGAAGCAGGAAATCTCAGGTCTTGCACAGCCGTATGTTTCTGCAGCTCCAAATGTCAGCTGACTTACCCAGGTGAAGGCTTGGATCATGCGGCCCAGCCAGCACTGTTCCACTTCAGCAGGTAATCCCTCAGCCGCAGCAATGCAGTCCATTACTGTTTCAATTTGTTCCTGAAACAGCCAGAAGAGACCATTCAAATTATATTTTGCATTTAAAAACAGAATTGCAAAACAAGACAAGGAAAGAAATTGCATTTATATAGCACCTTTTGCAACCTCATGACTTCCCAGTGTGCTCTCCAGCCAAAGAATTACTTTTGAAGTGCAATCACAGTTATAATGTAGGAAACACAGCAAGGTTCCACATACAGCAGTGTGATAATGACCAGATCGTTTGTTTTAGTATTGTTGGTTGAGGGATAAATATTGGCAGGAGACCTGGAGAACCCCCAGCTCTTCAACATAGTGCAATGGGATAATCCGACTGAGAGGGCAGACGAGGGCCTCGGTTTAATGTCTCATCTGAAAGATAGCATCCTCCGACAGTGCAACCACTCCCTCAGTACTGCACTGGGAGTGGCACAGCTGATTTTACTGATGAGAATTCCTATAATAGCAGTAGGCAGATTTCACCAGCACATGGGCCTGAATTTCCAATAGAGGTCTTCCCATGGGCAAACTAAACAAAAAAGGTAAAAAAACTGTGCACTTACTTGTTGCTGCTGCGCTCGCTCGAACTTCTGAACCTGAGGCCTTCACTCCTACGCATCGGAGCGCGTGCACGTCAGGACATGCGAAGGGCTGGAGCTGTAGTCACATGGCTCTGGGCAGCCAATCAAGGTACAGTATGTTCTGATTCATAATAATGGGAACTCCATAAGTTGGAGTTCCCATTATTATGAATGAGAACCACCCCCCCCATCCCCCACAAACACACAAAAAATCAATAGAAAAATACACAACATATTTAAGAATCATTTAAATTAAAGTTCTTATAAAAAAAATAATATTTTCCCGACTTTTTTTAAAGATGCCTTAAAATAAACTTACCGTAGTGGGATGGGCTTTTAACAATAAAGTATGTTTTCATATGTGTTTATTTAATTTAATTTTAATGTTTGTGTGTATTTTTAAACACTTGCACCTGTAAAAGTAGGCTATACGCCTGCTTTTTCAGGCGCAAGATTTTAAAGGACATTTGCAAGGCAAGATATTCGTAAATATCGGAAATCTTGCCCTGCAAGTGTCCTCGCTCCTGATATGTATTGGATCTGTCAAGCCAGAAACTTAACAGATCGGAAAAGCCGGTTTTCAGCGCATGTACATTGCGCGCTGAAACCCGGCTTTTCCAATGCCTTCCCGGGTTCATAGGAGCTTCATACGGGCCCGAGACATCGGAATTTCAGAGCCATTGTGTTATTCACTCTCTATTATGCATTATGTGTTATCCACTATATAGTATACGCAGTGGTGCTGATAATGTAATCCCTATGCAGGGGTTGCCAGAGGCATTCAGTTCTAAATGCACTGCATTATAGAGATGAGGGAAAATGGCTCAAAATATACAAAAAAATAAATGCAAGTAAAAATGGTCCTGAAGTGTTTTGGTCACACCCTATCCTGCAACAACACGGATTGTGGGGCGATAGGATAGAATAGATAGAAGCAGATCGTAGTAGAGTGGTCAAGAATGAGGGTTATGCAAGATTAAATATAAGAGATTTAGAACAGACCGCAGGAAGAACTTCTTTACACAAAGAGTTGTGAGGCTGTGGAATTCTCTTCCAGGATTAGTGGTTGAGAAAGAAACCATGTCAGCAATCATGATTAGATTGGATAGGTTCAAGGGATATGGGAACAGGGTGGATAAATGGATTAGGACTATTTGCTTGCGTGGAGGGCAACACGCAAGTAAATAGTCCTAATGGACATGGACTAGTTGGGCCGAATGGTCTGTTTCTGTATTGTAACTTCTATACATTGACTTGGACATGAGAGGGGTTCTGTCGTCACCATTTTCACTTCACTAGACAAGCTTCCACAGCTGTGTGCCATTTTCTGCACAATAACTTGCAAACAGTGTTGCCGTTCCAGATACTGACTGAGGATTGCAGGGTGAGCCACAGAGTTGCACGGTCCATACACAGTCCAAAGAGGTTGCAGGAACTTTGTGAACTCCCTAAAGCAAAGGAACCACCTCTAGTCTGAATGGCGTTGGGCCGTTTGACATGTACAAAAAGGACGGCACGATCAGCACTCATTCTCATTGCAAAAAACAGGTAGCAACGGATTAGCACTCCTACAAACAAAAAGAGAAGGACTAAGGACAAATGCCGAACCAGCCTAGGGATTTATACACACACATAATAACATACTTGACCAGCAGCAGAGGGCAGGAAGCATTGCATGATGCTGCTATACCGGGCTGTGGGTTCCACTCCAGAGATTTGAGCACAAAATCTAGGTAGACTCTTCAGTGCAGTACTGAGGGAGTGCTGCACTGTCTTTCAGATGAGATATTAAACTGAGGCCCCAACTTCCCTCTTAGGTGGACGTAAAAGGTACCATGGCATTGTGTCCTAGCCAATATGTATCCCTCAACCAACATTACTAAAACAAATTATCTGGTCATTATCACATTGCTATTGGGGGATCTTGCTGTGCACAAATTGACTGTCGAGTTTCCTACGTTAGGGGTTCTCAACCAGAAAGAAAGAGACTTTCCTGCGGCAAGGCTGTAATAATCGGGATCCAGTGTGACTCTCTCCTTCAAAGTCTTCAGTCTGAGGTAATAAAATAGCTGAAGGCATTATCACAATTTTCATCATATCTCTGACTCGGAGCTTTATATTCATGGCCATGTGCTTTTCTGACAGACGGATGGGCCTAGTCTGGGTGCTCGTGTCCATTATGATACTGCCAGTTATTTGTGAAAGGGTTGGGGAGCAGGCTGACTTTGTCACTAAAGGATTTATGGCACTGCGCTTGTTCCTCCTGGTTCATTTCCTGTTAAACAAATGGTTGGGCAGCAAACGGGCACATTATGTAATTTAGAATAAATGAAAATGCTGGAAATACTCTGCAGGTCAGGCAGCATCTGTGGAGAGAGAAACGTTTCAATTCGATGACCTTTTGTCAGACCTGAAACATTAAGGACTAGACTTTCTGCTTTATTGTCGGCGATTGTCTCGGCATTACAGCTGGTTTCCCACCCGCCGAGAGTTTCCACTTGAGTTTTTTTCCTTGATATCGCCCACATCTGAAGACGCCCGCCGGGTCCAAACCGCCCACGTGCAACGCCGAGAACAACCGCCAGGGCGTAAGTTTGGCCTCAACCGCCGACGTCCAGATCGCCGAGAGAACCGTCCTGTAAAAGCTGCTTAAACAGGGCGGTAGGTGAGCACCCTGCAAAGAAAGGTAAGTTAAAGATTCTTTAATGTTTTTAATTTTAAGATGGCGATTAGGTTTGAATCTGTTTTGGAATGTTTTGTACGTTTTTTTTTAAAATGAAATTTTTTTTGTAAGTTTTCCCCCTCCCTAGGCCCAACCGTAGCCTCGAACTAAATTTTACTACTTACCGTCCATTCCAGCAACGACTGCCCATGTTGCTAACTTTCCACTTACCCGCCGAGAAAACTACCGACAATGAGTGTGCAACGCCCATTTTCTCGCCGGGCGATTAGTTTTACTTATTTTAATCATAAAAATGGAAATTCTCGCCAGCTTTTCTCGCCGACTGTTAGCGGGGGGGGAGGTGGAGGTGGATCAACCTCTAATTTATTCTAATTTACTCCCTGTAGGAAAATTAATTGCCTCCACTTGACACCACTGTAAGATAATGATTCGTGGCATTTTATATTAGCGAAACCTGGAGATTCTCAGAGAAAACGTTAGCAGCCCAGATTCAATTTGAAGACTTGGGCCTTGGTTTGAATACCCCTGCTTGGCGGAAACCAGGTGGAGGGACAGTTAAAATGGAGCGGGGGACATGCCTACTCCTTGCCCGCCCCGATCTGACTGACTGCAATTACAGGTGGCAAAGCCTGTAGGGTCCTCTTTAAATATGCAGATCAGGTTCCGATTACGTCATCCGTTATTTTAACTTGAGGCCTGAGCAAGGGAGCATCGCCGGTTTTCCCCAGCTGGCCAAACCTGCGATAAGATGTTCATCCCAATCTGGGCTGGATTGAATCCCAGATCCCAGAGGTAAATGATCAGTGTCTAAGCCACCACATGGTCTGATTCCTGTCTGTAAAGGAATTTTATTGTATTGCACCAAACACAAACACTAAATACTGGATCTTACCTGTCCTGCCAAGACCAGGGTTTCAGTGGATGGCTACTTTTCCCTCAAGGAGAGCAAATGCCATGATCTTGGCCATGTCTGGGATGGCGGTTAGAGATGCCACTCCTTGGTCTTTCCACATGAAATTGTAGAACTAAACTAGAACAAAGCAAAGGATTGTCACTGCTGGTGCAAAACTCTGATGAAACAGAATTCAACCATATGTAGAGAGTACGGGGCCAGCATCCGTGGCGATGTCTACTGTAGCAGTGATGTGATGCCATTGCAGTTCATAGTGTAAAACTCCAGCAAGAGTACAGTACACACCCCCTATCATTACCCCAACAGCCACACATGGGAGCCACGGGAATTCTGGTTAACACTTTCTATACACTGAACAACCTTGTATACCTCAATAAGATGACCCCTTAGTCACCTCCTTTCCAGGCAGAAAATCCCTAGTCTATCCAGTCTTTCCTCACACCTCAGATCCCTGATACTGAAGATCAGCCCATGGCTCTTCTCTACACTGCCTCCACCATTTGAATGTCTCTCTGGATTCTTGGCGACCAGAACTGGAAGCAGTATTTAAGGTGAGGTCTGACCAGTGCAACATACAGATTGATCATTACCTCTTCTGACTTGTACTCTATTGTGTTAGCTACGTAGTTCAATGTCCCAGTAGCTTTGTAGATTGGTTGGACCCATTTAGCATCGAGTCTATTAAATCTCCGGGGTTCAATTTTTAACCTTACCTGACAGGTGGAAACCGGGCAGGTGAGCAGTTAAAATCGTCCAGATTACTTACCCGCCCGGATCTCACCGGCCGCGGTTTTTACGGAAGCTTTTCGACAGACGACTAAACTACCCGTCCATAGCCGGTGAGGCCATTCTTTAAATTTGCAGATCCGGTCCGATGATATAATTGGGCCCCAACTGCAGTTTTAACTGCGGACTGCGCAGAGGGGTTGTTGCCGCTTTTCCGTCAGGCTAAACCAGGTCAGAAGACGATCGGGATGCGAAAAAGCCCTGAAAGGCTTTGTGGAACCAGGAGGAGCAAGGGTCTACCCTGAACCTAACCTTAGAATACCCCCACCCCTAATCCTGATCTTAACCCAAATCCAGACCATGATCCTGAATCGCAATCCTCAAATATCTCCCCAACCCTAAAAAAACACCCAACCCTAATCCTAACTGTAACCCTAACCACTCCAGAATCTGACCCAAATCTAAAATCCTAAATGTAAAATAACTCCAACCCAAGTAACTCCTAATATTGACTGTTACCACGCCAGACCCTGAACTAAAACCCTAATCCTAAAATACTCTCAACTCAAAAAATCCACAACCCTATTCCTAAACATATATACTTCCCAACCAACCCCCCCACCCCAGTCTACCCTGGCCTTAAATCCTAACCCTAAAAATCCCCCAACTCTATTCCTGATATTGACCTTAAACACCCTGAACACCAAACCCACCCCTAGAATACAGCAGCAGGATAGTTTTCTTCTATCTATTCCCCTCTTTTACACAACCTAACATCCCATTTGCTTTCTTGACAGCAGTCACACATTAGCTTGATATCTTAAGGGATTTATCTGCTATGACTTCCACATCCCCATTTTGATTTATTATATCAGTATTTTCCTATTAAACCTATAATTCTTCTTATTTTGTATCACCAAGTGCATGCCTTTTTACTTACCTACATTAAGGTGGATTTGCCTATTTGCGGCCTATTTCTCCGAACAGTTTAAGTGCTCCTTGTTCCTATTTTCCACTGTGTTAACCAACCCTGCTAGTTGGTGTCATCTGCAAACTTTGAGATGTTGACACTCTTTGCCAAATCATTTCGAAAAGTGTTTTACTGGTTGACTTCCACGCCAAACCATCATTGTCAAAACTCAGCCCAGTTCACAATCAACAATAAAGTACAGTAAGCTCCCATTGTAACATACCCGCTGTAATCCCTATGATAATGTACCATAGAAATGATCATGTGGTGCTGAAGATACTGAACTGTTTGTGCCACTAGAGAGAGCCATTCACCACTGAGATTGCAACTGGGTTTTATTACAGGCTTCCGGAGCATTAGATGTCCTGCTTGTTAGTTAGAATTTGATGTTGGTAATCTCTCCATACTTCGGGTCCCTGTTCCACAGAAGTCTATTATAATAGTTCCAATGGTATGTAGTAAGTTAAGAATAATCAAAAGCATCTTCAGCAGCTCTGGAAGGTAGTTGGGAGTTTGGACCTCTCTTGATAAACAGGTGCTGCAATGATATCATCTCTCTCCCATGTGACGTCATCGCGGTCTATAGTGACAAAAGTAAGCACTTAATGAGCCCCTCTTATTGCCTTAAAGGCCTCATCCTCCTAACAGATCCTTTCACCCCCTTCCAAGAAATAGACCTCTCCTGCACATGCAAGAGGTCCGTCCCACCTAACAAGCCTCAGAAACCTTACAGACCCTTCCCCCCGCCAAGTTCCTACAATGCCTTACTGACTTTTGTTTTTCACAAAGACATCAAGCAGGTATGTGAAACCACCCTGAAGTTCCAGTGGTGGACTACAGCTGGCGTGCTCCCCTGGGTGCTGCAGGTTAATGACCGCGTGGATTCCAAGTCTGTGGAGAAGAAAAATACCAAGAGATTGTTGGGGGAATGATGAAAGAGAAGCTGTTAAAACAGCGAGGAACCATATCCTTCTTTTAGGGCAATGGGAGCCTCTCTGTCCAGTGAAGAGACAGATCTTGTTTTTTGGCAGTGAGAAAAATGTCTTTCCTGTTAAGTCAGTGGGTGCCTGTCTCTCCTCCTTGGGCATTGAGGGTCCCGTCTGACCTGTTAGGTCAGTGGGGAAACTGACCCCCCTCCTTGATGGTAGAGAACAATCTGACTCTTTAAACTCAGTTACGACACCACCGGTCCTTAGATTTAGGGTTTGAATTATAGGACTGGATGTTATTTTTGTTGTATATGTAAACCTGTAAATACCTTGTTTCACCACCAGAGAGCTCATCCCCTGGAGGCCCAAGGGATCCCACAATCCCTTGGGAGCACCTGTACTTAAGGAGACCTCACAGGCTGGAGAGGCACTCTGGAGACCTGCAATAAAAGACTACGGTCACACTTTACTTTGAGCTCACAGTATCTGGTCAGACTCTTTATTCATACACTTAAACTGGCGACGAGATACAGATGACGAACCCCACCGCAACAATGCAGAGAACAGTGGGCATCCTGGAAAAAATTTTCGTAGGGAGATGATTGGGAAACCTTCATGGAGCGACTCGACCAATATTTCATGGCTAACTAGCTGGTAGGAGAAGCGAACACTGCCAAACGAAGGGCGATTCTCCTCACCGTTTGCAGGGCACCAACATATGGCCTCATGAAAAATCTGCTTGCTCCAGCGAAACCCACAGAGAAATCGTATGATGATTTGTGCACACTGGTCCGGGAACATCTTAACCCGAAGGAAAGCATTCTGATGGCGAGTTACCAGTTCTACGCATGCAAGAGGTCTGAAGGCCAGGAAGTGGCGAGCTATGTCGCCGAGCTAAGACACCTTGCAGGACATTGCGAATTTGAAGGACATTTGGAGCACATGCTCAGGAACTTCTTTGTACTTGGCATTTGCAAACTCTTGACTGTAGAGACCCCAACCTTGAGTAAAGCCATAGTGATAGCCCAGACGTTCAATACCAAGCAAATCTCTCAGCACATGAGTGCTGCTACAAGTACTGTGAACAAAGTAATGTTGTTTTCGAATCGTAATGTACAGGGCAGGCCTCACATGCTTGCAGCTGCACATCCACAGATGTCTCAGAGTCCATCATCAAGGGTGATGAATGCAAGGCCATTAACACCTTGTTGGCGCTACGGGGGTGATCATCGTTTCCAGTCATGCCACTTCAAAGGATACGTTTGCAAGGGCTGTGGAACAATGGGACACCTCCAACATATGTGCAGGTGAGCTGCAAACCCTGATAATCCTGCAAACCACCATGTTGCAGAGGAGGACAGAGCCACGGCAGATCACGACGAACCAGAGTCTCAGGCCGAGAAGGCAGAGGTATATGGGGTGCACACAATTACCACAAAGTGTCCCCCGATAATGCTGAAAGTTGAATTAAATGGACTCCCGGTGTCAATGGAGCTGGACACGGGCGCGAGCCAGTCCATTATGAGCAAAACGCCCTTCGATAAATTGTGGTGCAGCAAAGCCTCAAGACCAGTCCTGGCTCCCATTCGCACTAAACTAAGAACTTATACAAAAGGAACTGATTCCCGTAATTGGTAGTGCCACCGTCTCCTACGATGGAGCAGTGCACAAGTTACCACTCTGGGTGGTACCGGGCGATGGCCCCACGCTGCTTGGCAGGAGCTGGCTGGGGAAGGTACGCTGAAACTGGGACGACGTCCGAGCGCTCTTGCCCGTCGACGACACTTCGTGTGCCCAAGTCTTAAACAAGTTGCCCTTGCTGTTCAAACCAGGCATTGGGAAGTTCTAAGGAGCAAAAGTGCAGATCCACCTAATTCCGGGGGCGTAACCCATCCATCACAAGGCAAGAGCAGTACCATACATGATGAGAGAGAGGGTGGAGATCGAGCTGGACCGGCTGCAACGGGAGGGCATCATTTCGGCGATTGAATTCAACGAGTGGGCCAGTCCGATTGTTCCAGTCCTCAAGGGAGACAGCACCGTCAGAATCTGTGGTGATTACAAAGTAACTATCAATCGTTTCTCCCTGCAGGATCAATACCCACTACCAAAGGCAGATGACATATTTGTGACGCTGGCGTGAGGAAAGACGTTCACGAAGCTGGACTTGGCCTCGGCCTACATGACGCAGGAGCTGGAGGAATCATCAAAGGGCCTCACCTGCATCAACACGCACAAAGGTCTCTTTATTTACAACAGATGCCCATTTGGGATTCGATCAGCTGCGGCGATATTCCAGAGAAACATGGAAAGTTTACTGAAGTCGGTCCCGCGCACCGTGGTCTTCCAGGACGACATCTTGGTTACAGGTCGAGACACCGTCGAGCATCTGCAGAACCTGGAGGAGGTTCTTAGTTAGCTCAATCGCGTGGGGCTTGGGTTAAAATGCTCAAAGTGTGTTTTTCTGGCGCCTGAAGTAGAGTTCCTGAGGAGAAGAATCGCGGCGGACGAATCAGGCCCACCGATTCGAAGACGGAGGCAATCAAGAACGCACCGAGGCCACAGAATGTGACGGAACTGCGATCGTTTCTAGGACTCCTGAACTACTTTGGTAACTTCTTACTGGGTCTCAGCATACTGTTAGAACCACTGCACGCCTTACTGCATAAAGGAGACAAATGGGTATGGGGTAAAAGCCAAGAAAATGCCATTATAAAAGCTAGAAAACTGTTATGCTCAAACAAATTGCTTGTGTTGTATGATCCATGTAAGCATTTGGTACAAGCATGTGATGCGTCATCATACAGTGTCGGGTGTGTATTGCAACAAGCTAATGAATCTAGGAAATTGCAAAAGGTTGCTTATGCATCCAGAAGTCTGTCTAAGGCTGAGAGAGCCTACAGCATGATTGAAAAAGAAGTGAAGTGTTAGCGTGTGTTTATGGGGTAAAGAAAATGCATCAATATCTGTTTGGGCTCAAATTTGAACTGGAAACTGACTATAAGCCCTCTTTTCAGAAAGCAAGGGGATAAATACGAATGCATCGGCCCGCATCCAGAGATAGGCGCTCACGTTGTCCGCATACAACGATGCCATCCGACACAGGCCAGGCACAGAAAACTGTGCCGATGCTCTCAGTAGGCTGCCATTGCCCACCATGGGGGTGGAAATGGCACAGCCCGCAGATTTAGTTATGGTAATGGAAGCATTCGAGAGAGTGAGCAATCACCTGTTACCGCCTGACAGATTAGAACCTGGATGAGCCAGGACCCCTTATTGTCCTTTGTAAAAACAACTGTGTGCTTCACAGGAGCTGGTCCAGTGTCCCATTAGAAATGCAGGAAAAAATAAAGCTGTGCCAGCGGCGCAAAGATGAAATGTCTTTACAGGTGGACTGCCTTCTGTGAGGTAATCGGGTAGTGGTAGCAAAAAAAGAGCAGGGACACTTTCATTAATGATCTCCACAGTACCCACCCAGGCATTGTAATAATGAAAGCGATAGCCAGATCCCACGTGTGGTGGCCTGGTATCGATGCGGACTTAGAGTCCCGCGTGCACAAATGTAACACATGTTCACAGTTAAGCAATGCACCCAGGGAGGCGTCACTAAGTTTATGATCTTGGTCTTCCAAACCGTGGTCTAGGGTCCATGTTGACTATGCCGGCCCGTTGTTGGGAAAAATGTTCCTAGTGGTTGTAGATGCGTACTCCAAATGGATTGAATTTGAGATAATGTCGGCAAGCACGTCCGCTGCCACCATTGAAAGCCTGCGGGCCATGTTAGCCATGCACGGCCTGCCTGATGTCCTTGTGAGTGACAACGGGCCGTGTTTCACCAGTGTCGAGTGCAAAGAGTTCATGACCCGCAATGGGCTTAAACATGTCACATCTGCCCCGTTCAAACCAGCATCCAATGGTCAGGCAGAGAGAGCAGTGCAAACAATCAAGCAGAGCTTGAAGAGAGTAACTGAAGACTCACTGCAGACTCGCCTATCCTGAGTCCTGCTTAGTTACTGCTCGAGACCCCATTCGCTCACTGGGATTCCACCCGCTGAACTGCTCATGAAAAGGGCACTTAAGACAAGACTCTCGTTGGTCCACCCTGATCTACATGAACAGGTAGAGAGCAGGCGGCTTCAACAAAGTACATATCATGATAGCGCAAATCTGTCACGCGAAATTGGGATTAATGATCCTGTATTTGTGTTGAACCATGGACAAGGTCCCAAGTGGTTTCCCGGCACTGTTGTGGCCAAAGAGGGGAGTAGGTCAAACTTTCAAACGCACTCATCTACAGGAAACACTTGGACCAAACCAAACTCAGATTCATGGACTATCCAGAGCAACCCACATTAGACCCTACCTTTTTTGACCCCCCAACTCACACACCAGTGGCAACCGACACACCGGTTGACCACGAAGCAGAACCCATCACCCGCAGCAGCTCAGCAGGACTCGCCACACCAGACAGCCCAGCAAGGCCAGCTGCACAGCAGCCTAGCGAGAGCCCAACAAACAACTCACCAAAACCAGCATTTGCACCGAGACGATCAACCAGGGAAAGAAAGGCCCCAGATCGACTCACATTGTAAATAGTTACACTATTGACTTTGGGTGGGGGGGGGGGGTGTTGTTATATATGTAAACCTGTAAATACCTTGTTTAACCACAAGGCGGCTCATCCCCTGGAGTCCCAAGGGATGCCACAATCTCTTGGGAGCACCTGTACTTAAGGAGGCCTCACAGGCTGGAGAGGCACTCTGGAGACTCGCAATAAAAGACTAAGGTCACACTTTACTTTGAGCTCACAGTATCTGGTCAGACTCTTTATTCATACACTACAATTTTCATGAGATTTTTAGATATAATTAGTGGATCTTAACAACAACTCTCATTGCATCTATAACATTGTAAAACACCCCAAGGTGCTTCACAGGTGTTATCAAACAAAATTTGACACCGCGCCACATAAGGAGATATTAGGGCAGGCGACCAAAAGCTTGGTCCAATAGGTAGGTTTTACGGAGGAAAGAGAGGTAGAGAGGTGGAGAAGTTTGCGGAGGACATTCCAGAGCTTAGGGCCTCGGCAGCTGAAGGCACGGCTGCCAATGGTGGAGTGATTAAAATCGGGAATGCGCGAGAAGCCACAATTGGAGGAGTGCAGAGATCTGAGGATTGTATGGCTGGAGGAGATTCATCTTCATCATAGGCAGTCCCTCGGAGTCAAGGAAGAATTGCTTCTACATTACAAATGAGTTCTCAGATGACTGTTAAGTCCAATGCGGGAGCTACAGTTTCTGTCGTAGATTGGACAGATGGTGGTTGAAAGTACGTTGGTGTGCCAGTTTTTTTGAAGTGCTTGGGTTGTAATGCGCTCCTTCCACTGTATGAGCTTGGTCTCCGCTTGATCCCGATGAAGTGTTCGACACCCTCACGGATTATTCTCTTCCATTTTGAGCGATCTTGTGCCAGTGATTCCCAGGTGTCCGTGGAGATGTTGAACTTCTTCAAGGAGGCCTTGAGGATGTCCTTGAAGCGTTTCCTCTGCCCACCTGAGGCTCATTTGCCCTGTCGGAGCTCTGAGTAGAGCACTTGCTTTGGGAGTCTCGTATCGGGAAACGGACAATGTTGCCCGTCCATCGGAGCTGATCGAGCGTTGTCAATGCTTCGATGCTGGGGATGTTGGCCTGCGCGAGAACATTAACATTGGTGCACCTATCCTGCCAATGGATTTGCAGGAGGAGATTACAGGGTTCTGGAGGGGCGAGGCCATGGATGAGAAAAACGAGGATGAGAATTATTTAATTGAGGCGTTCCTGGACCGGGAGCCAATGTAGATCAGCAAGCACAGGGGTGATGGGTGAATGGGACCAAGGCCAAGCTATGGATGGAGATCTGGTGAGGATAGGAGGAAAGTGGTGGTTGAGTTGGTCATGAGCAGCTGCATGGCTGGTTAAGACCGAGCCGTTATGAAGATGTTGCCGATGCAATATTGACAGGTTGACACAGAAGCATTTGAGCCAGAGGGAGCAGATTACAGGAGGGCCAGGGAAGGAATAAATCATAATAACAGGCAATATAAATGGGAGTGAAGTAAAGTACATCATAACTATTGTGGGTTATTGTAGAATTGATTAGCCAGGTGTGACTGGTCTGTGCTGACCATGTGACCGATAGTTTAGTACAGACCAATCA
The DNA here is from genome assembly GCF_044704955.1 of Pristiophorus japonicus. NCBI lineage: Eukaryota > Metazoa > Chordata > Chondrichthyes > Pristiophoridae > Pristiophorus > Pristiophorus japonicus. Next base: position 181,432,553 of record NC_091984.1, read on the forward strand.
GCAGTGGGACCAGGATTGTACAATCATGTTATCTTGCAGATTCATATCTTTAATAAAATAGATTGTTGCGACATGGGGAGGGATTGGGAATAAAATCAGGATATGACCCTTGCGTTGAGAGCCACTTAGCATCACTGAAGACACCAATCGGGCATTAGACAACTATGTAATTAGTAATAGTTCTTTACCCATTTTTCCAATTGGTTTCACCCACTTTAGGCCTGTTAGCTCAGTATATTACAGAAATAACACTTACTCCTTGAACCGTTGGATAATGCTGTGCTGCTCCAGAAGTTGTGACGATGGTCAAGCCATGGCAAGGATAGGCTCAGTGATCCTGGGTTGGAGGGGACGAGGCAAGTAGATCAAAACACTGTGATTAGAACTGAAACAGAAAAAGTGTGTGTAAAGAGGCCAATAATGTAATCTTGGTACAGTGTTGCTGTGCAAACTTTGAAAGTGAAAGTTTGACTTCAACTGATAAATACAAGGTCAGCTGATCTAAATATTTTGATGCTGTACATGCCGTGCTGAGAGTTTGGAAGTGGGATTCTGTGCACCAGCAGTTTTTAAAGGGGTGTTTGCTGCCCTTAAAGCTATGCTTGCACTTTAGTCAGAAAATGACTGCAGGCAGAATGGCCACATTCACAATCAGACATTGAAGGCTCTGTTACAGGAAGTTCTGCAACAAAGGGAGCATATTGGAGGTGAAGGCCGCTCAGCTGTTTTTCAGGCATTGGAGAAGGATAGTGGTCAACTGTGTCAAAGGCTGCAAACAAATCAAGAAGGCGAGGAGGGATAGTTTGCCTTTGTCACAGTCACAAAAGATGTCATAAGAACATAAGAAATAAGAACAGGAGTAGGCCATACAGCCCCTTGAGCCCACTCCGCCATTCAATGATCTGATCATGGACTCAGCTCCACTTCCCCGCCCGCTCCCCATAATCCCTTAACCCCTTATCATTTAAGAAACTGTCTATTTCTGTCTTAAATTTATTCAATGTCCCAGCTTCCACAGCTCTCTGAGGCAGCGAATTCCACAGATTTATAACCCTCTGAGAGAAGAAATTTCTCCTCATCTCAATTTTAAATGGGCGACCCCTTATTCTAAGATCATGCCCTCTAGTTCTAGTCTCCCCCATCAGTGGAAACATCCTCTCTGCATCCACCTTGTCAAGACCCCTCATAATCTTATACATTTCGATAAGATCACCTCTCATTCTTCTGAATTCCAGTGAGTAGAGGCCCAACCTACTCAACCTTTCCGCATAAGTCAACCCCCTCATCTCAAGAATCAACCTAGTGAACCTTCTCTGAACTGCCTCCAAAGTAAGTATATCCTTTCGTAAATATGGAAACCAAAACTGCATAAGATAGTCACGAATAAATCAAATAGGGAATTCAGGAGAAACTTCTTTACCCAGATTGTGGAATGCACAAGGAGCAGTTGAGGCGAATAGCATAGATGCATTTAAGGGGATGCTAGATAAGCACTTGAGGGAGAAAGGACCAGAAGGATGTGCTGATTGGGTGGGAGGAGGCTCGTGTGGTGCATAAACACCGGCATAGACCAGTGGGGCCAAATGATGTCATTGTGCTGAAGATTCGATATGACAAAGCCGACATGGGAGTTGGTAAATATATTGAGATGGTATATTATGACCCAAGCATTTTAATATAAAATAGATTAAACAGGACAGGCCTCTGGTCTTTCATAGCAGTCAGTGTGTGTTTATAGGTAACATAGTAAATGTATTTTTAGAAATAATGTGATCAGTTTATGTTATGAAGCACTAATTCAGATGAGAGTGAAGCTAGAAACATAGAAAATAGGTGCAGGAGTAGGCCTGCACCACCATTCAATATGATCATGGCTGATCATGCAACTTCAGTACCCTATTCCTGCTTTCTCTCCATATCCGTTGATCACTTTAGCCATAAGGGACACATCTAACTCCCTTTTGAATATATCTAACAAACTGGCCTCAACAACTTTCTGTGGTAGAGAATTCCACAGGTTCACAATTCTCTGAGTGAAGAAGTTTCTCCTCATCTCGGTCCTAAGTGGCTTACCCCTTAACCTTAGAATGTGACTCCTGGTTCTTGACTTCCCCAACATCAGGAACATTCTTCCTACATCTAACCCCATCAGAATTGTAGATGTTTCTAAGAGATTCCCTCTCATTCTTCTAAACTCCAGTGAATATAAGCCTAGTCGATCCAGTCTTTCTTCATAGGTCAGTCCTGCCATCCCAGGAATCGGTCTGATGAACCTTCACTGCACTCCCTCAATAGCAAGAATGTCCTTCCTCAGATTAGGAGACCAAAACTGTACACAATATTCAAGTTGTGGCCTCACCAAAGCCCTGTACAACTGCAATAAGACCTTCCTGCTCCTATACTCAAATCCTCTCGCAATGAAGGCCAACATGCCATTTGCCTTCTTCACCGCCTGCTGTACCTGCATGCCAACTGTCAATGACTGATGTACCATGACACCCAGGTCTCGTTGCATCTCCCCTTTTCCTAATCTGTCACCATTCAGATAATATTCTGCCTTCCTGTTTTTGCCACCAAAGTGGATAACCTCTCACTTATCTACATAATACTGCATCTGCCATGCATGTGCCCACTCACCTAACCTGTCCAAGTCACCCTGCAGCCTCTTAGCATCCTCCTCACAGCTCACACGGCCACCCAGCTTAGTGTCATCTGCAAACTTGGAGATATTAAATTCAATTCCTTTGTCTAAATCGTTAATGTATAGTGTAAATAGCTGAGGTCCCAGCACTGAACCTTGCAGTACCCCACTAGTCACTGCCTGCCATTCTGAAAAGGACCTGTTTATTCCTACTCTTTGCTTCCTGTCTGCCAACCAGTTCTCTATCCACGTCAATACATTACCCCCAATACCACGTGCTTTAATTTTGAACACTAATCTCTTCGTGTGCGACCTCGTCAAAAGCCTTTTGAAAGTCAAAATACACCACATCCACTGGTTCTCCCTTGTCCACTCTACCAGTTACATCCTCAAAAAATTCCAGAAGATTTGTCAAGTATGATTTCCCTTTCATAAATCCATGCTGACTTGGACCGATCCGGTCACTGCTTTTCAAATGTGCTATTACATCTTTCATAATTGATTCCAGTATTTTCCCCACTACTGATGTCAGGCTATAATTCCCTGTTTTCTCTCCCTCCTTTTTTAAAAAGTGGGGTTACATTAGCTACCCACAATCCATAGGAACTGATCCAGAGTCTATAGAATGTTGAAAAATGACCACCAATGCATCCACTATTTCTAGGGCCACTTCCTTAAGTACTCTGGTATGCAGACTATCAGGCCCTGGGGCTTTATCGGCCTTCAATCCCATCAATTTCCCTAACACAATTTCCTGACTAATAAGGATTTCCTTCAGTTCCTTCTTCTCTCTAGACCCTCGGTCCCCTATTATTTTTGGGAGGTTATTTGTGCCTTCCTTTGTGAAGACAGAACCAAAGTATTTGTTCAATTGGTCTGCCATTTCCTAGAATGGTTTGTAATTGTAGATGTTTGTAAATCTTCTGCTGAAACCCTCATCCATGCCTTTGTTACCTCAAGACTCGACTATTCCAGTGCTCACTTGGCCAGCCTCCCACTTTGCATCCTCTGTTAACTTGAGCTCATCCAAAACTCTGCTGCCTGTCTCATGTTCACTCATCACCCCTGTGCTCGCTGACCTACATTGGCTTTCGGTTAAGCAGTGCCTCTATTTCAAAATTCTCATCCTTGTTTTCCAATCCCTCCATGGCCTCGCCCCTCCCTATCTCTGCAACCTCCTTCAACCTTACAACCCTCCATGATTTCTGCGCTCCTCTAATTCTGGTATTTTGCGCATCCCTGATTTTAATTGTTCCAATATTGGCGACTGAGCCTTCAGCTGGCTAGGCAATAAGCTTTGGAATTCACCCCCTAAACCTTTCCACCCCTCTCTCCTCCTTTTAATACGCTCCTTAGAACCTACCCTTTTGACCAAGCTTTTGGTCACCTGACCTAATATCTCCTTATGTAGCTTGGTGTCAAATTTTGTCCGATAATACTCCTGTGAAGAGTCTTCGGACGTTTTACTATGTTAAAGGTGCTATATAAATACAAGTTGTTGGTGTAAAACCATAGACCAAGTGACCTACGATTCAACTTTAGACCGACCAGATAAATATTTCAATTTAAATGTTTTTTCCTGCGGTGAAAGGAAAGGGAGGATATTCAGATAGTGCATGGAAATTGTTACGCTCATAATAAAAGGATGAAATGGAGTACCGTAAGCAATGAGTAAGTGGGACCTTAGCTCCTTTTAATTAGACTCCGGAGTGCAGGTACCTCGTGGGTAGCCTGCTTATATACGGTGCTCCCAAGGGATGCTGGGATCCCTTGGGACTCCAACAGGTAGGCCCTCTGGTGGTGGTGTGATACAGGTTGCCAAGGGTTAAATACATAGTACATTTATTTACAGGGTGAGACGATCTGGGGCTTTTCGCTCCCTTCTCGATCGTCTCGGTACAAATGCAGGTGTGGGTGAGTTGGTTGGTTCTTCACTGGGCTGCTGGGAAGCTGGCCTTGCCAGGCTGCTAAGGATGGTGAGTTCAGCTTCATGGTCAACCATGATGTCGGTTGCCACTTGTATGTGTATTGGAGGGTCGAAGTCTGGTTGCTCGTAGCGGTTAGTGAACCACAATTTGATTTGGTCCAAAATTCTGCACATTAGTCCATTGGCCAATTTGACCTGAAACACTCTACTCCCTTCTTTGGCTATGACAGTGCCAGCAAGCCATTTGGGACCATGTCCATAATTGAATACAAACACAGGATCATTGACCTCAATATTGCGTGACAAATTTGCGCGATCATGGTACATACTTTGTTGATGCCGCCTGCCCTTGACGTGATCATGGAGGTCAGGGTGGACAAGAGAGAGCCTTGTTTTGAGCGCCCTTTTCATGAGCAGCTCGGCTGGAGGAACCTTGGTGAACGAGTGGGGTCTGGTGCGGTAGCTGACGAGAACTCGGGACAGTCGGGTCTGCAGGGAGCCTTCCGACACACGTTTCAAGCTTTGCTTGATGGTCTGAACTGTCCGTTCTGCCTGGCTGTTGGATGCGGGCTTGAACGGAGCAGATGTGACGTGCTTGATCCCATTGCGGGTCATGAATTCCTTGAATTCAGCACTGGTGAAACACGGTCCATTGTCGCTGACTAGGACATCGGGCAGGCCGTGTGTGGCAAACGTGGCTCATTGGCTTTTGATGGTGGCAGTGGACGTGCTTACAGACATTATTACACATTCAATCCATTTTGAATAAGCATCCACGACAACCAAGAACATTTTGCCTGGAAATGGGCCCGCATCGTCAACGTGGATCCTAGACCACGGTTTAGAGGGCCACGACCATAAACTTAGCCTCTCTGGGTGCATTGATCAGTTGAGAGCAAGTGTTGTAATGGCGCACGCATGACTCTAAATCTGAGTCGATGTCGGGCCACCACACATGGGATCTGACTATGGCTTTCATTATTACAATGCCTGGGTAGGTGCTGTTTAGGTCACGGATGAACGTTTCTTTGCATTTCTTGGGCAAGACCACGTGATTACCCCACAAAAGACAGTTCGCCTGCAAGGGCATTTCGTCTTTGCACCTGTGGAACTGCTTAATCTCTTCCTGCATTTCCGCATGGAGGACACAGTTTTTTTTTAAACCAGGGACGGTAAAGGATCCTAGCTGGTCCAGGTCCTGATCTGACAGGCCGTAACAGGTGACTTTTTGTTTTCGAATGCATCCATCAGCATGAGCAAGTCTGCAGGCTGTGCCATTTCCACCCCGGTGGTGGGCAATGGTAGCCGACAGAACATCAGCGCAATTCTCTGAACCCGGTCTGTGGCGAATTACATAGTTGTATGCCGACAGCATGAGTGCCCATCTTTGGATGCGGGCAGAGGCATTGGTGTTAATCCCTTTGCTCGCTGAGAATAGCGATATGAGCGGCTTATGGTCAGTTTCAAGCTCAAACTGAAGACCAAACAAATACTGGTGCATTTTTTTCAGCCCATAAACGCACGCCAGAGCTTCTTTTTCTATCATGCTGTCGGCCCTTTCGGCCTTGGACAGACTCCTGGACGCATAAGCGACCGGTTGCAAAATCCCCGATTCGTTAGCCTATTGTAACACACACCCGACCCCGTATGACGATGCATCGCAGCTAGCACTAATCGTTTATATAGGTTATACAGAACAAGCAGTTTGCTGGAACATAATAGATTTCTGGCTTTCTCAAAGGCAGCCTCTTGTGAATTCCCCCATACCCCGTTGTCTCCCTTGTGCAGTAGCACATGTAGGGGTTCTAGCAAGGTGCTTAACCCGGGTAGGAAATTACCAAAATAGTTGAGGAATGCCAGGAATGACCGCAGCTCCATCACATTCTGTGGTCTCGGCGCGTTCTTGATGGCCTCCGTCTTGGCGTCGGTGGGTCTGATGCCATCTGCTGCGATTCTTCTTCCCAAGAACTCAACCTCTGGCGCCAGGAAAATATACTTCGAGTATTTCAACCTGAGTCCCACACGATCTAGCTGACTTAGAACCTCTTCCAGATTCTTCAAGTGTTCGATGGTGTCCCGACCCGTGACCCAATATGTCGTCCTGGAAAACCTCGGTGCGAGGAACCGACTTTAGCAGGTTCTCCATGTTCCGTTGGAAAAAATTGCCGCGGCCGACAGAATCCCAAACGGGCATCGGTTATGGATGAACAGACCTTTGTGCGTGTTGATGCAGGTCAGCCCTTTCGAAGATTCCTCCAGCTCCTGCGTCATGTAGGCAGAGGTCAGGTCCAACTTGGTGAACGTGTTTCCTCCAGCCAGAGTCGCAAATAGGTCATCTGCCTTGGCTAGCGGGTACTGGTCCTGCGGCGAAAAATGGTTAATTGTTACTTTATAGTCCCCACAAATTCTGACTGTGCCGTCACCTTTGAGTACCGGGATAATCGGGCTGGCCCATTCGTTGAGTTCCACCAGCGCGATGATGCCTTTTCGCTGCAGCCTGTCCAGCTCAATTTCCACTTTCTTTCGCATCATATACGGTACCGCCAATGCCTTGTGGTGGATGGGTCGTGTATCGGGAACCAAATGGATCTGCACTTTCGCCCCCGATAAACTTCCAATGCCTGGCTCGAACAAAGATGGAAACCTGCTCAGAACTGGGCACGAGGCGCCATCGACGGACGAAAGTGCTCGGATGTCATCCAGTTCCAGCGGAATTTTCCCAGCCAGCTTCTGCCGAACAGTGTGGGGCCATCCCCTGGCACAATCCATAGTGGGAGTTCGTGCACTGCTCCATCATAGGAGACTTTGACCTCTGCACTGCCAATTACAGGGATCAGTTCTTTGGTGTAAGTTCTTAGCTTGGTGTGAATGGGGCTGAATGCTGTGAATGCTGCACCACAGCCTGTCGAAGGCCTTTTTGCTCATTATGGACTGACTCGCACCCATGTCCAGTTCCATGGACATTGGAATTCCGTTCAGTTCAACTTTTAACATTATTGGTGGACATTTCGTGGTGAAGGTGTGTACCCTGTACACTCTGCCTCCTCGGTTCGAGTCTCAAGTTCAGCCTGATCCACCGTGGATCAATCTTCCTCTGCAACGTGGTGGTTTGCAAGGTTTGCAGGGTTTGCAGCTCACCTGCACATTTGCTGGAGGTGTCTCATTGTTCTGCAGCCGTTGCACGCATAGTGCTTGAAGCTGCATTGATGGGCCCGATGATCACCTCCACAAACGCCGAGGTGTTAACTGCTTCGCATTAACGATTGATGGCAGACTCTGGGTCATCTGAGGTCGTGCCGCAGCCGGCGTGTACATTCTGCCATGTATATTCTTGCTCGAAAACTACGTTACTTTGTGCACACTACTGGCTGAAACCTCTTTATGCTGCAAAATTTGTTTGGTGTTATCGCTGGTGGACATAAATGCCTGGGCTATCATTATAGCTTTGCTCAGTTTTGGTGTTTCAACAGTCAGTAGTTTGCGAAGGATTACCTCATGGCCAATGCCAAGTGCAAAAAAGTCAGCATTTGTTCTAGGAATCCATCTAATTCACAATGTCCTGCAAGGCGTCTTAGTTCGGCGACGTAGCTCGCCACTTCCTGGCCCTCCAACCGTTGACACATGTAGAACCGACACCTCGCCATTAAAGCGCTTTCCTTAGGATTTAGGTGCGCCCGGACCAGTGTACACAATTCTTCATAGGATTTGGTTGTTGGTTTTACCGGAGCTAGAAGATTCTTCATGAGGAAATAGGCTGTTGCCCCACAGACGGTAAGGAGGATCGTCCTTCGTTTGGCAGCATTCTCTGCCCCTGCCAGCTCGTTGGCCATGAAGTATTGGTCAAGTCTCTCCACGAAGGCCTCTCACTCGTCCCCTTCTGAGAACTTCTTCAGGATACCAAATGTTCTTTGCATTGTCGCGCGGTTGTTCGTTACCTCGTTGCCAATTGATACGTTCATAATAAAGGATGAGACTGAGTACTGTGAACAATGAGGAAATGTGACCTTGGGTACTTTAATTAGACTCCAGAGTGCAGTGGCCTGCTTATATTCAATGCTTCCAAGGGATGCTGGGATCCCTTGGGACTCCAACAGGTAGGCCCTCTGGTGGTGGTGTGATACAGGTTGCCAAGGGTTAAATACATAACAGAAATGAAAGCAGGGCATTAGCTAAAGATTTAATTCCACAGAACCTGGTGATATATTGGATCATGTGATAGAATCTATCATAGCTGTGGGGAGGGCACAGGTGTTGAATTCTAAATGTAACTGCGACAGTTGAATGCCGATTCCTTGTTTGTTGTCAATTGGAGGGGATTCCATACACTGCTCAACCCCAACATATGTCGGTGACTTGCACGGATTGCAGGGTCCAACACGACTGCTTTTTTGCCATCTACTCCTTTAACTACTGTTCATGGTGGGAAACAAAATTAATTCAGTGCAAATAGCCCTTCATGGGGACTTTGCTTCAGAGGAAGGAAACAAACAGAAAGGAAGGAAACCAGAAGCCCAGCATCAGATTTCTAGTAGAAGTTTTTTTTAACTAATGCAGCGAGAAAGTATTTCTGAAAGAAGGAAATGACTTAAAGGAAAAAGGTGTTCAAGAAAATGTGCTTGGTAAAACTTGACCCAAATCTCATTGATGTACACCCGTGCATAATTTCATCATGCTAAAAGTAATGGACTGGATCTTGCTGGAACGGAGCATCTTGTGGCAAGCCTCATTAGTTAGATATCGTTCCGTACTCTTCAACTTAAGAATTGTTTGTGCCGAGGACACCTGGGTCCTCAGTGAACAGCGGGACCATCAGTGTATCCACTTAACCATTGAGATTTAAGGATTGAGAAAGAAACAGGAACGAATGAGTAGGAGGTTGCATTGAGTCAAATCAGGTACAGAAAGAGAAATAAAAAGAAAGAAAGATTGGATTAAGAGAGAAAAAAAAGACAAGAGAAGAACAGCAAGAAACAACATTATTAAATTTGATATTTTTTAAATCTCCAAGGACGATTTACCGTCTGAAGGAATGAGACTACGCAGTTTAAATTGTTCATATTCTGGGCCTCATGCCGGGCTGGAGTTGTGCTGAGGTGATGGCGGGTAGCATGCTGCGGGATGGAGTCGAGGACATTCGTGTCGAAGACAGAGTCTCGGTTAAGGAGATCATTGAAGTGCTCCTTCCAGTGGGCACTGATTGCCTCTCTGTCCTTAATGAGTACCTCTCCATTCTTGGCCCTCAGTGGGGTAGGACCTTGGGTGCTTGGGCAGTAGGTGGTTCTGACTGCGCTAAAAAATCCACGCATGTCGTGGTGATCAGCTAGTTGCTGGATCTCCTGCGCTTTTTTCACCCACCATCTGTTCTTTAGGTCGCGAGTTTTATGTTGGGCCTTGGCCTTCAGACATCTGTCGAGCTGCTTTCTAGCTCTCGAGTTGTGTTGCTGTTTCCAGTTCAAGAATGCTTTGCGCTTGCTGCTTATTAGCTCCTGGATTTCCTGGGTGTTCTCGTCGAACCAGTCTTGATGAAGTGACCAAGCATCTCTTCACAAGTGCTAATTATGGAGGCCTTGAGTGCAGACCAAGCGCTGTGGACATTCTGCGTTTCCGGTTCACTGGAAGTCGTCAGGTTGGTAGTGAGACGCTGGCTGAATAGAGCTTTCTTAGCTGGGTCTTTGAGTGCTCCAGTGTTGATTTTCCTGTGGTAGCGTTTCTGTTGCCGCCGCTGTTTTGGGGCTACATTGATGGAAATGATGATTGAAAAGGCCATCCGACAACAAGGCCTCAGAAGCACTATTGGTATGAATACATGATCTCATTGCTCTTATTTGGAAGGAGGAGAGCATGCTAGGGAATCTTAGAGACGCTGTAATCGTGACCATTTTCAAGAAAGGCAACAAGTCCAATTACGGTAATTATAGAGGAATTTCCCTGCTGTCTGCCACAGGGAAAGTCATTGCAAGAACCCTCCTCAATCGCTTTCTCCCAGTGGCTGAAGAGCTCCTTTGAGTTGCAATGTGAATTCCGCCCACTAAGAGGCACAATGGACATGATCTTCACTGCATGTCAAATTCAAGAGAAATGCAGGGAGCAGCACTAACCTTTGTACATGGCTGCCTTTGACCTCACAAAGGCCTTCGACACCGTCAACCGTGAGGGATTATGGAGTGTCCTCCTCAAATTCGGCTGCCTCCAAAAGTTCGGCACCATCCTCCGCCTGCTTCACGATGATATGCAAGCCGTGATCCTGACCAACAGATCCACCAGAGACCCATTACACGTTCGGACCGGGGTCAAGCAAGGCTGTGCCATTGCATGCATCTTCCTTGCTGCAATGCTCCATCTCGCCCTCAATAAGCTCCCCGCTGGAGTGGAGCTAATCTACAGAACAAGCAGGAAACTGTTCAATCACCGTTGGCTCCAGTCCAGATCCCAAGTAGTCCCATCCTCCATCATCGAATTACAGTACGCAGATGACACATGTGTTTGCACACACTCGGAGGCCAAACTCCAAACCATCGTCAACACCTTCACTGAAGCGTACAAGAGTATGGGTCTTACACTAAACATCCGTAAGACAAAGATCCTCTACCAACCTGCCCCCGCCACACAGTGCTGCTCCCCGATTATCAAGATCCATGACATAAGCACATAAGAAATAGAAGCAGGAGTAGGCCATTGACACCTCGAGCCTGCTCCGCCATTCAATAAGATCATGGCTGATCTGATCTTAGGCTCAGCTCCATTTCCCTGCCCGTTCCACATAACCCTTCACTCCCCTATCGTTCAAAAATCTGTCCAACTCCACCTTAAATATATTCAATGAGCCAGCCTCCACAGCTCATTGGGGCAGAGAATTTCACAGATTTACGACCCTCTAAGAGAAGAAATTCCTCCTCTTCTCAGTTTTAAATGGGCAACCCCTTATTCTTAAACTATGCCCCCTAGTTCTAGATTCCCCCATGAGTGGAAACATCCTCTGCATTTACCTTGTCGAGCCCCCTCAGTATCTTATATGTTTCAGTAAGATCACCTCTCATTCTTTTAAACTCCAATGAATATAGGCCCACCCTGCTCAACCGTTCTTCATAAGTCAACCCCTTCATCTCAGGAATCAGCCTAGTGAACCTTCTCTGAACTGCCTCCAATGCAAATATATCCCTCCTTAAATAAGGAGACCAAAACTACACAGTACTCGAGGTGTGGTCTCACCAATACCCTGTACAGTTGTAGCAGGACTTCCCTGCTTTTATACTCCATCCCCCTTGCAATAAAGGCCAACATACCATTTGCCTTCCTGATTACTTGCAGTACCTGCATTCTAGTTGTGTTTCATGCACAAGAACCCCCAGGACCCTCTGCACTGCAGCATTATATAATCTCCATTTAAGTAATTCGCTTTTTAAAAATTTTTCCTGCGAAAGTGGACCACACACTTTCCTACATTATACTCCATCTGACAAATGTTTGCCCACTCACTTAGCCTGTCTATATCCCTTTGCAGATTCTTTGTGTCCTCCTCACAACTTGCTTTCCCACACATCAGGAAACATTACTCAGTCCCTTCATCCAAGTCAGATTGTAAATAGTTGAGGCCCCAGCACCGATCCCTGTGGCACCTCACTAGTTACCGTTTGCCAACTGGAAAAATACCCATTAATCCCAACTCTCTGCTTTCTGTTAGTTAGCCAATCTTCTATCTATGCTAATATATTACCACCAACCCCGTGAGCTCTTATCTTGTGCAGTAATCTTTTATGTGGCACCTTATGTCAGTCCTGGGATGGCGGGATTGACATATCAAGAAAGACTGGATCAACTGGGCTTGTATTCACTGGAGTTCAGAAGAATGAGAGGGGATCTCATAGAAACGTTTAAAATTCTGATGGGTTTAGACAGGTTAGATGCAGGAAGAATGTTCTCAATGTTGGGGAAGTCCAAAACCAGGGGTCACAGTCTCAAGATAAGGGGTAAGCCATTTAGGACCGAGATGAGGAGAAACTTCTTCACCCAGAGAGTGGTGAACCTGTGGAATTCTCTACCACAGAAAGTTGTTGAGGCCAATTCATTAAATATATTCAAAAAGGAGTTAGCTGTAGTCCTTACTACTAGGGGGATCAAGGGGTATGGCGAGAAAGCAGGAATGGGATACTGAAGTTGCATGTTCAGCCATGAACTCATCGAATGGCGGTGCAGGCTCGAAGGGCCGAATGGCCTACTCCTGCACCTATTTTCTATGTTTCTATGTTTCTCGAATGACTTCTTGAAATCCAAATACACCACATCCACTGGTGTCATGACGAGGCCTTGGACAATGTGGACCATTTCCCATACCTCGGGAGCCTACTGTCAACAAGGGCAGATATTGCTGACGAAATCCAACACTGTCTTCAGTGTGCCAATGCAGCCTTTGGTCGCCTGAGGAAGAGGGTGTTTGAAGAGCAGGACCTCCAACCTGGCACCAAGCTTATGGTCTACAGAACAGTAGTGATACCTGCCCTCCTATAAGCTTCAGAGACATGGACTATGTATAGCAGGCACCTCAAAGCACTGGAGAAGTACCACCAGCGCTGCCTCCGCAAGATCCTGCAAATCCATTGGTAGGACAGGCGCACCAATTCAGTGTTCTCGCTCAGGCCAACATCGAAGCACTGACCATGCTCGATCAGCTCCGATGGATTGGCCACATCGGTCGCATGCCTGATACTAGACTTGCAAAACAAGCACTCTACTCAGAGCTCCGACACTGCAAGCGAGCCCCAGGTGGGCAGAGGAAATGCTTCAAGGAAACCCTCAAAACCTCCTTGAAAAAGTGCAACATTCCCACTGACACCTGGGAATCTCTGGCCCAAGAAAGTAGAGGAGAAGCATCCGGGACGGCGCCGAGAAGCACGCAGAAGCCAAGCGAAAGGAGCACATGACAACTCAAGCACCCCACCTACCCATCCCTTCAACCACTGTCTGCCCCACCTGTGACAGAGACTGTAGGTCCCGCATTGGACTCACCAGAAACCCGAGAACTCATTAGTGTGGAAGCATGTCATCCTCGACTCCAAGGGACTGCCTAAGAAGAAGTCGATGATTCTGGGCCGGAGAGGTTGATTGGCATTGCATTAACAATTATCACATTGTTAAATAGGTACTTATGCTGTTAATTATCAGAGTTAACTTTCTGTGGCAAGTTTAACGGGCAATTCATGTGCAACTCCAGCAAGTTCTTAAAAATAACAGGGAGCCGAGATAGCTTTTGAATGAAGCAAACGGCGGAGTGGCGTAAAGCGGCCTGCAACTTGTGGAGATTTGCAACTTGCACCGTATCTCTCAATCGCCTGAACGTGCTGACTGATTTGCACATTAATAAGAGCGTGCGTCATTAACACACTGTTATTTTTCCAGCTAGATCCGTCCCCGTACACTAATCTTTAAATAAAACAAAAGTCACCAATCCTACCATCAAAGTAAATGGAAGGGGGAAGTCAGCAGTCAGGAAGTTTCATCAAGAGTGACAGGAAATAAAGGTGGAATTGTGTGAAGAGCAACTGGGTACTGCTGAGGGTTAGTACAATAACCTTTCATCTCTCTGCCCTGCAATTGTTTCATGGAATCAGGGAAGTTCCATAAAATCAGGGACCCAATGAAATTTAGCAATGTCTCCTAAAATCGATATAAAAAATAAAATAAATTGAAGAATTTTACTCGTTTCCCTCAACAAATACAACATCACACAGGCTACAAGGTGTATGAAGTGTGTCTGCGAGACTCGTAATCCAGTTATTAATGGATGCAAATTAACACTGCAAACCTGGCCAGAGCTCAAGCACAAATGAGCAATCTCACTCAGAGGTATTGGGGTGAACATTTCCTCTGACCTGGTTAAATCGTAAACCCATTCTTTATCAACTTATTTATGATTTTACCCAACCCAGCACATGGATGAAATTTCCCCCAGGATGGTGTCACATAGAGAGGACTTTACTCTGGATAATTGCGATACCTGACCCGTGAGTGATTGCTGCTGCTTTGTTCTCCAACCCTGGTATTGCTCACGTTGACAAAGACAAGAAATTATGAAGTTAACGAAAATTCAGATTGAAGAAAAAAACTGACAATTTCTTCAAATCAAACTCTCACAAATCCAAAGTATTTATCCAAACACTAAAGTACCTCTTCAGCAGTAAGTATAAGGAAATGGGCATTTGTTAGTTGGCATTACATTGGGATTTTCATTGGCTTTTCAATATCCAGAAACCAATTAAGTTAGCCCATTGATTTTCCCCTTCCCCCCACCCCCAGTTCATGCCCCTGACTCTTCTTCATGTCGGCAATTGCCTGTTTAAAGATCAGCAGGTGTCCACTTTTTAAAGGGACACAACAAATAAAGACTGTAAATTAACATAAATTTGAAAGGAACCTTAACAAATCAAATTAAAATGTTGTTGCCAGGGGTGATGAAGCAACTCCAGTCCCTCCGGTGGCCACCGATCGCAAAAGGCCTCCATCTGCAGGGACACCTGGGCGCAAACGTAGCCCCAGAAGAGAGGCAGGCAGTCGGGCCGTATGACCCTTGCTGACCCTGCTGTCCTGAAGACATAGAATCCTACAGCACAGAGCTATCCCAATTAGTCCCACTCCCCTGCTATTTCCCTATGGCCCTGCATATTTTTCGTTTTCAAATATTTATCCAATTCCCTTTTGAAAGTTACTATTGAATCTGCTTCCACCACCCTTTCAGGCATTCTAAATCACGACAACTTGATTTATGTTACATAGAATTACATGGAAATTACGACATAGAAGATGGCCTTTCGGGCCAATCAGTCTGTGTTAGTGTTCATCCTCCACATAAGCCATCGTCCTAATCTCTTAAGATTTGAAATCTGACAGAACCCTTATCCCTTAGAAACAGGATATCGAGGGAAATCTTGCGAAACATAATAGATGCAACGATAAGTATGGATGACGAAGGCCCTTTGGCCCATCCAGCTCATGTGTGAGCCTAGATGGTGAATGTCAACAGGCTATTTACCATGAGATATATACAATGTTCAGCACGAATCACAGGACATTGATCAGGATTCGGCTCCTTAGCTCAGAGACGCTGAAGCCACTTGTAATCTTTAATCTGCCACCCTAATTCAGATATGTAAACTCAGCACAGACCAGGAATTGAATCTGGAACCTTCTAGTATGTATGGTTTAGTGGCTGAAATTCCCCATCGCCCTGGTTGTAGGCAGTATCCTCTCGGGCCGGACATTCTCTGCTCGGCGCAGAAGCGAAATTTCAGTTATCGCAATGTCGCGAGCTCCACTTCCTTTTGGGGCGCTACCCGGGCGTAACGTGGAGTGCTACGTGGCCTCTCCGTGTAGTGCTGATGCGTATCATCGCCCCTCCCCTCCCCTTCCGTTAAAGAGGAGGGACACTTCGAGTTCTGCAGGCCCTTTGATGGCCTTCACTTGGCCACCAGGACTAAGGGGTGCCGTGGCCGCAGCCCTGCACTGAAACGGAGTGCCGGGTTGCACAATCGAGGCCCAGACCCCGCGCCAACGTTGGGCAGTGGCCCGCACAGTAAGGGCCAACAAATTAAAATGGCGGCACGCGGCACAGCGTGCCTCCCTTTAACTTTCGCCCTGCGTTGGATGTCTGGCCCGGTTTAACCACCTGCGAAGATGGAGCGGGCATCGCCTGTGGCGGCCTCACGGGATGCTCGCCAATTTCAGCTGCAGGGTGAAAAGGGGTCACCGCGCAATCTTGCGGGAGCCGGTAGGGCCCCCACCCACTCCGGGCCAAAACAGTTTTGCCCCCTGTTAGCGCCCCCCCAGAGTCGTTAACGGGAGGCGCACAACGGGAATTACGGCCACTTAGTTCCTCACTGCCTTGTGCCAACAGAGCTATCATGGGAGTTCTTATGTGTTGATTGATGGGCTTCGGTATTATTATCAATGTTTCTGAGATCTGAACCATCGGATAAATATTAGACGCTAACCGTAACAAGTCCATTTAAAACTCACAACGATGAATACAGCCCCTCCTCTGTTTGATCCTGCTTGCTCCACTTCAGAGGGCTCACATACTTGCACTGCCGTCTTCTGCAAGCCACAGAGCACTGGACATGAGGAGGAATCACTAGACAATGGTGCTCTCCCACTTTGGCAGTTGCCCTCTGCAGGCTCCCTCAAAGTGGAGAATGGAACAGAGAACTTAAAAGGGTGAGTAGTATGCTGCATTCACTCACTGCGCCCTTAAGATGTAGGATATGGATCACTAGATTAGATAATTACCAATGAGAAAGCCCATCCAGAGTGACTCTCATTGCAGAATCCAACTGAATTGATTCCAGGGTTATAGGCTGCGAAATGCGAGTTGAGTGGTTGCACAATACGGGCGGTATCGGATCGACAGCCCGTTTTGAGGAGCGCCTGATATTCAGGTCCACTGCAGTCAATCGGTCTGATTATCAGGCGCTGCGTATAGAGGCCGGCCGATCCGATACCGTCCGCTTTGCGCCAGTGCCCAAGACGAATTTCTAGCCCTTTGTCTTTAAAGAAAGAAGAAAAAAAAACTTGTATTTATATAGGGCTTTTCACAATCTCGGGATGTCACAAAGAGCTTTACACCCAATGAAGTACTTTTTGAAGTGTAGTCACTGTTGTAATGTAGGAAGCACGGCAGCCAATCTACACACAGCAAGCTCCCACAAGAGGCAGATGGTGTGTGTTTATCTCAGTGGGAAGTTCAGTGTGTTGGGCACTGTTTGGAAAAGAACTATCACATTGTTCTTTGCTCTTTTTATAATGGGGTGTCGTTGTGCATTATCTCTTGTGACAGGCAGACTCTGTAATAACGACAATATTGCCCTTTATTCCAGAATCTGAATAACCTGTACTCTTCCCTTATCTGCTTTCTTCACTCTGTGAATAACACTGAAGATATAGATATAGATATAGATGTTGTAGTGCTGGCCCTGACCTATGCCCCGTCCGTGTACTCTTTTTGATTTAAAGCTTCTATAGATATGTAAAGAGAAAAAGGTTAGTAAAGACAAACATAGGTCCCCTGCAGTCAGAATCAGGGGAAGTCATAACTGGGAACAAAGAAATGGCAGACCAATTGAACAAGTACTTTGGTTCGGTATTCACTAAGGAGGACACAAACAACCTTCCGGATATAAAAAGGGGTCAGAGGTTCCAGTAAGAAGGAGGAACTGAGGGAAATCCTTATTAGTCAGGAAATTCTGTTGGGGAAATTGATGGGATTGAAGGCCGATAAATCCCCAGGGCCTGATGATCTGCATCCCAGAGTACTTAAGGAGGTGGCCTTGGAAATAGCAGATGCATTGACAGTCATTTTCCAACATTCCATAGACTCTGAATCAGTTCCTATGGAGTGGAGGGTAGCCAATGTAACCCCACTTTTTAAAAAAAGGAGGGAGAGAGCAAACAGGAAATTATAGACCGGTCAGCCTGACATCGGTAGTGGGTAAAATGATGGAATCAATTATTAAGGATGTCATAGCAGTGCATTTGGAAAGAGGTGACATGATAGGTCCAAGTCAGCATGGATTTGTGAAAGGGAAATCATGCTTGACAAATCTTCTGGAATTTTTGAGGATGTTTCCAGTAGAGTGGACAAGGGAGAACCAGTTGATGTGGTGTATTTGGACTTTCAGAAGGCTTTTGACAAGGTCCCACACAAGAGATTAATGTGCAAAGTTAAAGCACATGGGATTGGGGGTAGTGTGCTGACGTGGATTGAGAACTGGTTGGCAAACAGGAAGCAAAGAGTAGGAGTAAATGGGTACTTTTCAGAATGGCAGGCAGTGACTAGTGGGGTACCGCAAGGTTCTGTGCTGGGGCCCCAGCTGTTTAATGTACAATGTAATGATTTAGATGAGGGGATTAAATGTAGTATCTCCAAATTTGCGGATGACACTAAGTTGGGTGGCAGTGTGAGCTGCGAGGAGGATGCTATGAAGCTGCAGAGTGACTTGGATAGGTTCAGTGAGTGGGCAAATGCATGGCAGATGAAGTATAATGTGGATAAATGTGAGGTTATCCACTTTGGTGCTAAAAACAGAGAGATAGACTATTATCTGAATGGTGACAGATTAGGAAAAAAGGGGAGGTGCAACGAGACCTGGGTGTCATGGTACATCAGTCATTGAAGGTTGGCATGCAGGTACAGCAGGCGGTTAAGAAAGCAAATGGCATGTTGGCCTTTATAGCGAGGGGATTGGAGTACAGGGGCAGGGAGGTGTTGCTACAGTTGTACAGGGCCTTGGTGAGGCCACACCTGGAGTATTGTGTACAGTTTTGGTCTCCTAACTTGAGGAAGGACATTCTTGCTATTGAGGGAGTGCAGCGAAGGTTCACCAGACTGATTCCCGGTATGTCGGGACTGACATATCAAGAAAGACTGAATCAACTGGGCTTGTATTCACTGGAGTTCAGAATAATGAGAGTGGATCTCATAGAAATATTTAAAATTCTGACGGGATTAGACAGGTTAGATGCAGGAAGAATGTTCCCAATGTTGGGGAAGTCCAGAACCAGGGGTCACAGTCTAAGGATAAGGGGTAAGCCATTTAGGACCGAGATGAGGAGAAACTTCTTCACCCAGAGAGTGGTGAACCTGTGGAATTCTCTACCACAGAAAGTTGTTGAGGCCAATTCACTAAATATATTCAAAAAGGAGTTAGATGTTGTCCTTACCAGTAGGGGGAATCAATGGATATGGCGAGAAAGCAGGAATGGGGTACTGAAGTTGCATGTTCAGCCATGAATTCATTGAATGGCGGTGCAGGCTCGAAGGGCCGAATGGCCTACTCCTGCACCTATTTTCTATGTATCACGTATCATCAATACCACACACACTTCACTTTACTTCACTTTGTGTGGCTCTCTGCATCTGCCCTGCTTGTGTTTGCAACTCACTCTCCCTATCGTTCTGAGTGAGTTTCTTTTAGTCTGTGTACAGCCCTTCTGCAGCTTTGCCCCCCTTTGTGTTTATCTCTCACACTAATCTTTGCCTCTGACATGTAAAAACAATTACATCAAGCTGAAAAATTAACAGAAGCTGATCAACAGCTCCAAATGATGACACAGCCATCAAAAAGCTGACAACATAAAAATGGCCATGATTATAAGCCTTTAAGCAGTGTTTGAGGCATGCGGTTGGTATATTCAACATTTCGGTATATTGGAGGGAAGAACCAAAAGGTACGTGAAGGTCCGAAAGAGGAAATTCAACTGTTAAAATCACAGAATTGGTGGAGAGTCTCGAGGGAGTCTGAGGACATGCTCCCGAGGTTCCTCATAGAGGTGGTCACGGAGCTTTTCAACCTGCAGACATACCTGGCAGATGTCATCGGCACCAGGACCTCGCTGTCAGTGGCAGTGAAAGTGACAGCAGCACTCAACTTCTATGGTACCGGCTCCTTCCAGTCTCCTGTAGGCGATATATGCAACATCCCACAGTGTGCAGTACATTGCTGCATTCGCCAGGTTACGGACGCTCTCTACAGCAAATGAATGGACAAGATCAAGTTCAGCATGTCCAGGGAAGATTTGGAGGAGTGCTGCCGTGACTTTGCCGGGATAGCGTGCTTCCCCATGGTTCAGGGGGCCATTGATTGTATCCTTTGGCATTGCCGGCCCCGCCTCACCTGGCCACCTCTTCACCTGGCCAGCTGCTGAAGACATCGCGACCAAGCCTCTGTGCATACAAATGGCAACACAAGATTGTGACAAATGAAACAAATTTTTATTGACAGGAAACACCATAGTGTGCTGTAAAGAAGCACTAAAGGACGCCATCATCCACAGCAAACAATATTTGAAACCAGTCCCCTTGAAACATTATCATCCACATGTACATGCAACTATTCACATTACTTCTTCATGGAACAAGGACAGCATCACTGGGCAGCATCACACAATTCTTTATTGGCTCATCCAACTGCAACTATTTACATTAGTTCACATTAGAGCAAGGTGAACATTTCTGGCCAATTGCACACACATATTTAGCGAGTCTTTTGCAGTGCTTTACCACCCTTTCCTTTTTCCCCCCTCCCAGGCCTACTGCTCCTCCTCAAATGGGGCCTCAGTGCCTGCAGCAAGGCTGGTAGAAGATTGCTGTGTTGGCGCCGCTGCCACAGCTGATGGCCTAGCAGGACATTCCGCACCATCTTGGTCCCTGGAAAGGCCGGCTACGGACTGCATCACCTCAGCATGGGTGGCAGCACTCTGTAGTGGATGGGCTGCAGAGAGCGGCAGGGGCAAAGGCGGTATAATGTCATCCTGAGAGATGACATCACATTCCAACAGGCCCGACACACTGCTACTCCCATGGGGCAGAGCCTCAGCATCTGGAACTATCTGGCTGAGCACAGATTGCTGCCATGCTTCACCAACGTTAGTTCCTTGTGCATCTGATGGGGCCTCAGACACAATGGCAGCAATTAGTGCCTGCGTAGATTCAAGTTGGGTCTGCGTTAGGGCAGACTGTGACTGCAGCACACCACGGAGCTGATTGATGCCACCACGCACTGACGACATAACAATCTGCAGGCCTACCTTTACGTTGGCCTAGTGCTCAATGGCTACTGCCATGTCAGCCATAGCCTGTGCCACCAAGTCTGAGACCCCATGGTCACGAAGTATCCAACATCCATTGGTATCTATCAAGGATTGGCTCGATGGGCTGCTGAAACACAAATGCAATCATTGAGACGGCCTCCACCACACTCAAAACAAGCGCATTGACACTCTCGGCCACCCTTGACAAAACACCCAGTAGATCGCCGTGCATCTGCAATGACTGTCTGGCGAGATCCTCGAAGTCGGACTGATTATCAGAGTGCTGCTGAGCATCATTTAGGTGCACACTCACCTTCCGGGGAGCTGGCCCCCTGATCTCCTCCCCCCTATGGCGTTGCTGCAGGCCACTGGGTCCCGGAGCTTCACCCACCTCCATCTTCCTGACCACGCCTTCTAACAAAAAGCTGCTGGCCTCGCTCTCTGAAGACACTGGATCCTCTGTCATGTCCAGAGAGGTGTCCTCTGCCTCCACATCCTCTCCACCGTCGCCCGCAGTGGAAGGCTGACGTGCAGGCCCCTGGCTGTCTGAGTCACCATCTGAAAGCACAAAGCCAGAGAAGAGGGTTAGCTGCAGGGGATGGTGCCAGGAGCAGCAAACGCATTCGAGAATGCCAGTCTCATGTAAGAGCTGAAGGATTGTGGTGTCAGGCCTAAGTGTCCTGGCAGATGCTGCAAAGAAACTCAGCATACTGTCACTGTCCCCAGGGGGGGTCGGCCTCACCCACCGCTATGCCACCAACTTGAATGCCCATCAGGGCCGAGACGTGTTCTTCGAACGGAGTCAGGACCTGCAGGTCAAAGTCCCCTCCTCTGGTCCTCATAGAAACATAGAAAATAGTTGCAGGAGTAGGCCATTCGGCTCTTCGAGCCTGCACCATCATTTAATATGATCATGGCTGATCATGCAAACATTCCTGCTTTCTCTCCATACCCCTTGATCCCTTTAGCCGTAAGGGCCACATCTAACTCCCTTTTGAATATATCTAACGAACTGGCCTCAACAACTTTGTGGTAGAGAATTCCACAGTTTCACAATTCTCTGAGTGAAGAAGTTTCTCCTCATCTCGGTCCTAAGTGGCTTACCCCTTATCCTTAGACTGTAACCCCTGGTTCTGGACTTCCCCAACATCGGGAACATTCTTCCTGCAGCTAACCTGTCCAATCCCGTCAGAATTTTATATGTTTCTATGAGATCCCCTCTCATTCTTCTAAATTCCAGTGAATATAAACCTAGTTGATCCAGTCTTTCTTCATATGTCAATCCTGCCATCCCGGGAATCAGTCTGGTGAATCTTCGTTTCACTCCCTCAATAGCAAGAATGTCCTTCCTCAGATTAGGAGACCAAAACTGTACACAATATTTAAGGTGTGGCCTCACCAAGGCCCTGTACAACTGCAGTAGGACCTCCCTGCTTCTATATTCAAATCCTCTCGCTCTGAAGGCCAATATGCCATTTGCCTTCTTCACTGCCTGCTGTACCTGCATGCCAACTTTCAATGACTGGTTTACCATGGCACCCAAGTCTCGTTACACCTCCCCTTTTACTAATCTGTCACCATTCAGATAATATTCTGCTTTCCTGTTTTTGCCACCAAAGTGGATAACCTCACATTTATCTGCATTATACTGCATCTGCCATGCATGTGCCCACTCACCTAACCTATCCAAGTCATTCTGCAGCCTCTTAGAATCCTCCTCACAGCTCACACTGCCACCCAGCTTAGCGTCATCTGCAAATTTGGAGATATTACATTCAATTCATTTGTCTAAATCATTAATGTATATTGTAAATAGCTGGGGTCCCAGCACTGAACCTTGCAGTGCCCCACTAGTCACTGCCATTCGGAAAAGGACCCATTTATTCCTACTCTTTGCTTCCTGTCTGCCAACCAGTTATCTATCCACATCAATACATTACCCTCAATACCATGTGCTTTCATTTTGCACACTAATCTCTTATGTGGGACCTTGTCAAAAGCCTTTTGAAAGTCCAAATACACCACATCCACTGGTTCTCCCTTGTCCACTATGCTAGTTACATCCTCAAAAAATTCTAGAAGATTTGTGAAACATGATTTCCCTTTCATAAATCCATGCTGACTTGGACCGATCCTGTCACTGCTTTCCAAATATGCTGCTATTACATCTTTAATAATTGATTCCAACATTTTCTCCACTACTGATGTCAGGCTAACCAGTCTATAATTACCTGCTTTCTCTCTTCCTCCTTTTTTAAAAAGTGGAGTTACATTAGCTACCCTCCAATCCATAGGAACTGATCCAGAGTCTGTAGAATGTTGGAAATAGACTACCAATACATCCACTATTTCTATGGCCACTTCCTCAAGTACTCTGGCATGCAGATTTATCAGGCCCTGGGGATTTATCGGCCTTCAATCCCATCAATTTCCCCAACACAATTTCCTGACTAATAAAGATTTCCTTTAGTTCCTCCTTCTCGCTAAACCCTCGGTCCCCTAGTATTTCCGGAAGGTTATTTGTGTCTTCCTTAGTGAAGACAGAACCAAAGTATTTGTTCAATTGGTCTGCTATTTCTTTGTTCCCATTATAAATTCACCTGATTCTGACTGCAAGGGACCTACATTTGTCTTCACTAATCTTTTTCTCTTCACATATCGATAGAAACTTTTGCAGTCAGTTTTTATGTTCCCTGCAAGCTTACTCTCATACTCTATTTTCCCCCTCCTAATTAAACCTTTGTCCTCCTCTGCTGAATTCTAAATTTCTCCCAGTCCTCAGGTTTGCTGCTTTCTCTGTTACCTGCGGTTGTGGTCGAGTTTGACCTGGGAGATTAAAGAGGAACGTCTGAGTTAGAGCCTTTCTATCAATGTGTCCCAAGTGCCTTACATAGTTTAGTACATGTAATTGTATGAGAGTCTTCAGTTTGATGTAACTTCCATTTGCTGTGTGGTCTTGCTGTGGCAATGCTTGAATTAGGGGGCCAGGACCTAACAGTAACGGGGAGGCTACCGTCTTCAAGACGCATCTGAAGACTGAGGAATTAACAACATGAGGGGTGGGTTTGCAGAATCGAGCAGCAAGATTAAGAGCACATGCAGGCCCTTGCAGTGGGTGAGACTTCAAATGGGAACCTTCCATCCAGTCTCACCTATGTAGAACATGGATTCCCAAACACTACATTGAGCAGAGAGTGCACAGTGAGATCAGAGCTTAGCATCTTGACGGTTCAAGTGTAAGATATCTCACCCTCACCAGCCGCATGAATGCATACGTTTGTATGCATTCAGTGGCTGTTCTGGCCACCATGTCACTCGCAGACACTCGCTCTGCTATTTCCCTCCATAGCATTCGGTATGTTTGGGGTTGGGGTTTCCTCCCAGCCTCTGTCCTCAGCACCTGCCGACGCCTCTCCAGGGCATCAAGCAGTGCATCCAGGGCGACGTCCGAGAACTGATGGGGCCACTGATAAGCTGCTGCTGGGTCTGCCATGCTCAGCTTCTGAGTGACTGCATAGGAAACAAATATACTCACAGGATGTTGAGGCGCCCAATCAATGCCTTAATGAAATCCAGGTGGCGCCACTATGTCTGTGGCGCAGCTCCAAATACTGCCAACTCGTGGATGTTGAGCCCACGCTGATCAGCCCACTTAGCGCAGCGTTGCGCATCCAGCTAAGGGCGCAACGGCATGATTTAAGCTGCTATCAATTCTTTAAGCGTCAACAGTAAATTTCACATTTGGGGACCGCACTTGAAGCGGTGACAACGCCTCAAAAATGGCGGTACCGAATTTCGACCCCCAAGATTTTCAACGGATCGTCACTTACTCAAAAGTTATCTCAACTATTACTGCTATGTCCTGCATCCCACTCCAGTTCACTGATTCACTGTCCCTTAACTGCTCAATTCAACTCATTCGTCTTTTTGTCGGACCTTGCTGTGTGCATTTGCTAGAATTACAACAGTGACTACATTTTAAAATGTTATTCATTCTCTGAAGAACTTCGGGACGTCCCGATGACATGAAAGATTTTATATAAATGCAAGTTCGTTCTTCTAATTAATCCTCCTAGATTATTCTGCTACTCTTCTCCCCCTCTCACCGAAGTCACCCTGACACTTATTTCTTCCTGTCAGATCAAAATGGGAGTTGGAAGTAGAACGAACGGTTTGCACTGGTACTCTTTGTTCAGTCCCACATTTGAAGTAGCACTATTCTTTCCACTCCAGTGCAAAATGGCACTTGTCTTTCCACTTCATGTTCAGCACTCTTCTCTCCCCATCCACCAAGTCCTTGTTGGCACTATCCCTTCCAGTTAAAGACAGCCATGCCTCCCCCACTCCAAAGCACCAGTCCCAGTTTCATCCCCATTCCATTCTCCATCTTTTCTTCAATCCCTCTCCCCATCGATGCCATAAATTTCCTCATTCCCTTTTCCCTTCATTGCCATTCACTTTGCCCTTTTTGCTGCCACAGTGAGTTGATGAAGCGAATAGTATAGATGCATTTAATGGGAGGCTCGACAAGCATATGAGGGAGAAGGGAATAGAGGGTTATGCTGGTAGATTTAGATGAGGAAAAATGAGAGGAGGCTTGAGTGGAGCATAAATGCCGGCATGAACTGGTTGGGCCTAATGGCCTGTTTCTGTTCCGTATATATTATAATCCTCTCTCCCCGTGGTTATCATTTAATTCCCCTCTTCCTTGTTCCTATTATTACCATATATTATTCCCTTGATTCTTCCATTCTTTACCTTCCATTGCCTCTCCAACCCCACCCGCCCCGCTCTGTCCCAGCCCACAATGGACCCAATTGAGGCTACTGCATACTGTATGTGGACATCCTGTTTTTGTGAGAATTCTCATGTTCAGTATGCAGTGGCTGGGATTCCTTCCATTAGCAGCAAGAATCTTGTAGGAGCAATGGTGAGATGATCAAAACTTGATCCATGTTGATTTTTGTCTGCACAGATTGATGTGCTGACCAGGCACCCTACCCACCTCCCCCCCCCAAATACTGATGTCAACTTAAAAAGTGCTTACAGTTTGCATGAATGCACAAACACACTCTGTGTCTTTCTCTGTTGGACGGTCACAAGGCCAAGCACTGACACAAGTATATAAGAAATACAGGGCATTATGGCAAAAATGTGCTTTAACTCCCAGTACAATGCTCCAACAATGCGTTGATGCACTGAACAGCTGAATTAGTGACTGTTTCACCGTCACTACTATTTATCAGCTGGGTTAATGAGCATTCGGCGTTGCTACCCTTTACGAGCTGGATTAACGCCTTTTTCATCATTACTCCCAATTAGGTTGCTAGCAAACTGCTTCACAAAGATTATGTCAGGCGCAACAGCCATTTGGACGACATGTGCTATCGGCCATATTTGTTTTGAGATGAAGTTACCATTACTAGTGAAGATGGGATCATCTTCAGCAGTGATGCTACAGTGAAATACCCTTCTGACATTTCACGGTCTAAGCTCATGTCATGTATCTCACACTACTGTACATGACTGTAACTAGAGATGACCTGTAACTACAAGCTTACCTTACCACCAGGGGTGTACTTGCAGGAGACACTGGATACCTGTCCCAGACAGGTATATAAGGACAGATCTCAGGCAAGTGAGGTTTGAGAGAGCTGTGTAATAAAGGTGCAGGTCCTGAGTGACCTTGACTTCAGTATGTGCCTCGTGTGAATCTGTACTGCAGTGGCAGGATTATACAGTGGCGACAAGTTACGGGATTACAGAATCCACAGAATGGCGACCAACGGCTCAGATGAAAAATGCAATGCTGGAGATAATTGGGAGGACTTTATAGAAAGGCTCCAGCAAAGCTTCGTAACCAAAGACTGGTTAGGTGACGATAAGGCAGACAAGAGAAGAGCCCATCTCTTGACCAGCTGTGGCTCGAAAACATACGCCTTAATGAAGGACCTGCTGGCACCCGAGAAACCAGCAAGCAAGTAGTTTGAAGAGTTGAGAGCACACTGGTAAGAGACCACCTGAAGCCAGTGAGCAGCCTACACATGGCCAGGCACAGGTTCGACAACTACAGACGCTGTATGGGCCAGAGCATACCCGACTTTGTGGCGGAACTTCGGAGGTTGGCTAGCTTATGTGAGTTCTCCGATGAACTAAGGAGAGAAGTACTGAGAGACCTTTTTTAATTGAAGGAATGGGCCACGCAGGCATATTCTGAAAGCTCAGAGACCAAGAACTTGACCCTAGAGGAAGCAGCACTGGTTGCACAGACATTCATGGCAGGAGAAGAAACAACGAGGTTGATCTACACTGCGGGTACGACAACTAACGAAACATCGGAACAAGGGGTTCACAGCGTGAAACAAGCCGCTACCCCCACAGGCAGACAAAGGCAGGAGGAGCAGGACCTCAATAGCAGGCAGTGGCGCCAGAAGCCATCAAAGGCCACATGAACGGCCGTTCACACCTCATCAACCCACAATGCGAGCAATCAACTACAAACTAAGAGAAGCTCGAGAGAGATGAGCCAGACGCAGCTCATCCTTTGGAAACAATGGAAGCGGTCTGTGCTGGAGATGTGGGGGAAGGCACTCATCAAGGGGGTGTCGATTTCAGCATGCCGTTTGCAGAAACTGCGACTATACAGGGCATCTGGCCCGCCATGTGCAGAAAAACGGCAGCTCAGCTGGTATATGAATCGGAAGGGTCGGAAAGCGGACCAGAAGACGGTGGGGACAGTACCCGGGACACCGAGGAGGCTGGTGGCACCGTGTGATTTCGGCGAACACCTCACCGAAGTGCTGCGGGATATCTTTGTCATCGGAATTGGCCACGAGGGCCTTCTTCACAGGCTACTTTCTGCGGATACCACAGTCACACTGCAGAAGGCCATCGCCATGAACCAGGCATTCATAACCTCAACCTGCGGCTCTAGGCGGATGACTCACCCTCAGGACTTAAACCTGGCAAGTACTGAACACAGTCTGGCGCCTTTTAGAGGCTGAATTGTAGAACATGAATCTCCTCAGGGGAGAGAGAGAACAGGCCCCCGCGTCCTTTAACTCTGAATCCGCTGAGGGGGGCTAATCGGTTAGCACCATGCTGGCGTTGCGGAGGAAATCACCGGGCTCACCACTGCCGTTTTTGAACTATGTGTGCAAAGGGTGCAGCACAAAGGGCCACCTCCAGCAAATGTGGAAAAGAAATAGGACTCACTGTGTTGAAGAGTCTGCAGAGGGCCATGAATCCAGCGCGGATTATGAAGAGGTGGTCAGAGAGGCAGCTCAGCCCCACGATGAGGTGTACGGAATGTTTACCTGCACCACAGAATGTCCCCCGTTGAGAATGGAAGTTGAGATAAACAGCGCTCTTCATGGAGGTGGACACGTTGCGCGAGCCAGTCAGTAATGAATCAAGAAGCCTTTGAGAGGCTATAGGACAATCAAACTGAACGACCCAAGTTGGTCCCGGTTCAAGCAAAGTTGCTCACCTACACCAATGAACTCATCCCAGTCGTTGGTAGTGCGAATGTTAAGGTACTCCATGATGGCATGGTGCACAAGTTACCACTGTGGATTGTTGCAGGTGATGGACCAACGCTACTCAGAAGAAGGTGGATGGAGAAGATCCATTGGAGCTGGGAAGATTTCATCCCTCCAGCGATCGACGTCCTCCGTGCTCAGAGCCAAAGCAAACCCCCACCTGAGGTTGGATCCGGCACCAGAGAGCAGACCAGCACAGTACCCGAGGCACAGACCGCTCAGCACGACTTCGCGGAGATGATCCAGCTGAGACGACCCGAACGCACCTTCCAGCCTCCAATGGCAGGACTCCGGAGGAAGAAAATCGGATCCAAAGGCGACTTCCCAGCTTCGGTGGCAGAACCCGGGGAGAAGAGGATCACAGCAGCCGACAGCGTGGATGGAAGAAAGTTGGCGCCCAAACCACGAGGTGAAGCGCTGAAGGAAAAGATGGCGGCGGGCAGCCAGTCCACGAGGTGCAGCGCTTATGGAGCAACACGTGGCACCAAGCGAAGAAGAGGATTGGGGTAAAGATAGCAAGGCTTTCTTAAAGGTGGCCAGCAACCCACACATTTAAAGGGACAGTCCCGCATTCTCACACAATGTAATAACAACTGTGAGTTAAATGTAAAGCTTGTAATTGATGAACAGAGTTTTATACATGTAAAAAGCAAAGAAAAGTTGGGCAATTGCGATCAGAGCTACAGTTTATCTACAATAAGCAATGAAACGTTGTGCCATGCAGGATTTCAACTATATTCTGATTATGTAACGGGCAAACACCCATCGGAAGCACACAGCTCCAACAGGCTACCCGATGCTGTAGCCTGCGCCTTTGGGACCAGGGTGATGCACCATGGAGTGTGGCCACAAGTAGCTAAAATAGATATGCAGCAGAGCAGGCGATCTCAGGAGGGCAACGGCACTGGTATCGATACCCTGCCCCTGATCGGCTCCACCTCTCAGGCACCCGATGGTACGAGCCTGAAAGAGCAAACTGCGCTAAGGCGCAGCCCCCAGACCCCATCACCGCCAAGGCTACACCTGGGAGTGAGGGGTCACCTGCGGCGGTTCTCCCAATTGGGACTGGGACCAGCCAGGATTCCAAACCAAATAACTCCCAGCAAGCGAGTTAGCAGTTCCCTGTGCACTGCTAGATGACTGCTCCTCTGAGAGCAGCAGCAACCCGGGCGCAAGGAGAGGACAGGAAGGTCACAGGCATCTGTGAACCTGCCCGACACTAGGAGCAACGGTAAAGGCCCAGAGAGCAGGCAACTCGAGGCAACTGGGTTCCCACTGCCAGCACCGGGCAACGCGTCGCCTGGACACCATCCAGCAGCTCTAGAACTAGCTTGTCCTCACACACCGGTGCTGACCCCAGCACTGATCCCAAAGATGTACCATCAATGTATCTCACCAGTCAAACATACTTGCCTCACAACTGTACCACAAATGCAATGATGTAAATGCAAATTTCCTTTTCTGGACTTGAATGTATATGAATGTGATGAGCCACCGGCATGTTCTACATGGGGGGGGGGGGGGGAATGGATGCATGTAGCCATGGACACACACATGGATCACACCCAGAATCCACTGAAGTCCCACTGCATCATCAAACCATCCCAACTGGTAACCACTACCAAACGTTGTGGCAATAAGGACTTGGGGGTTAATAGGGAGAGAGTCAAGCCAAATTACAGCCAAGGTGCAAGGGCTATTGGCACTTAAGTCTGGGGAGAGCCAAGCTAGAGCACATAGTGCAAAGGTATTGGCACAAAAGACTTGGGGGAGAGTGATGTTATATATGCATACTATAGATATACTCTGTGTAGTCACTGTATAGTTGCATAAGATGGAGACTTGTTCACCGGAAGTACCATCAACAAGGTTCATGCTGTATAAACTATGCTGACACCACCAGAGGGCGCAACTGGTGGAGGCCCAGGGGTCACCTGTACACCACATGTACAAAAGGGAGTCTACTATGTGGTATCCTCATTCTGAAGTTATATTAAATGGACTAAGGTCACTACAGTTCAAGTGCAATACTTTGCCTCGTGGAGTCATTATCAGAGCATCCAAAGACATAACACACTCCTGTTAAAGGGTAAGTGAGGACATGATGGGTACGTATCCAAAGTTTTTTCCGGTAATTGATAGTCATTGATTTGAGTGTTTTGTGGGAAAATGGACATAATTGCAGGGTCCATTCCCCAGAGCGCCAAAATATTTAAGAATTCCCATGTAAAACAAAATAGAATTTGTCTTTTTCAGACATTAAATCCGTGGCTGATGGGAACTTCTGCATAGAGTTCATCCTGCCCCATCATTAATTGGCACTTATTCCAACTATCATCATTGAAAGTCATTCTAATTATAGACATTACTAATGAGCACAAACCTGAAGAGATACTTAGGCAGAGTTCCTATTCTCCTGTATCATCTTGAAACGTACATAGCTGAAGAGTTACTCCTATATTCTCACTCTCCCAAAGAGTTACTCTGATATATCTCAACAACAACAACAACAACTTGTATTTATATAGCACTTTCAACGTAGTAAACATGGCCAAAAATTGGCACCAAGCCAAAAAAGGATAAATTAGGACAAATTACCAAAAGCTTCTTAAAAGGATGAGCTCTGGAGAGGTTTAAGCGGGGAATTCCAGAGCTTAGGGCCTAAACAGCTGAAGACACGACCATCAATGGTGATGCAAAAGAAGTGGGGGATGCTCAAGAGGCCCGAGTTATCGGAGGGTTATAGGCCTGGAGGAGTTTATAGAGATAGGGAGGGGCGAGACTATGGGAGGATTTGAACATGAGGATGAGAATTATTAAATCGAGGCGATGTCGGACCATGATACAACATAGGTCAACGAGCTCGGGAGTGATGGGCAAGAGGAACTTGATGCGAGTTAGGATATGGGCAGCAGTGTTTTGGATGAACTCATGTTTATGGAGATTGGAAGATTGGAGGCCAGCCTGGGGAGCATTGGAATAGTTGAGTCTGGAGGTAATAAAAGCATGGCTGAGAGTTTCAACAGAAATTGGGCTGAGGCAGGGGTAGAGGCGGGCGATAATAGAGGTGGTACTAGGCTTCTTTGTGATGGGAGAGGATATGAAGTTGGTGGCTCAGCTCAGGGTCAAAAAGGACATAGAGGTTATAAACCTCATCTGGTTCAGCCTGAGAATGTGGCCAAAGAGGGCTAATGGACAAAGTTTGTGGTGGGAACCAAAGACAATAGCTTCAGTCTTCCCAATATTTAATTGGAAGAAATTCCAGTTTATCCAGAACTGAATGCAAGTCAAGCAGTCTGACAACACAAAGACAGTGGAGGGATTGAGTGAAGTGGTGGTGAGGTAGAGCTTGGTGTCATCAGCGTACATGTGTTGTATGTTGCCCCTCAGTGATGAGAAATAGGAGGGGACCAAGGATAGATCCTTGGGGGAATCTAGAGGTAATGGTGCGGGGGCGAGAAAAGAAGCCATTGCAGGAGAATCTCTGGCTACAACTGAATAGGTAATAGAGGAATCAGGCAAGGGCAGTCCCACCCAGCTGGACAACAAGGAGATGCTTGGAGTAGGATGCTGTCCTCAACCAGGTCAAAGGTCGAGTCGGCTGAGGAAGAATAGTGCTTCACGGTCCAGGAAGATGTAATTGATTAACAACTTACTTATCTGTTTATTGAGCAAGGATCTGGGTCTTCTTCAGAAGAACTTGCTTAATGCGGAAAAGTCTCTAGTTCTGAGGTGTCTGCCAGCTGTCAGATGTATTGGCGTGGCAGCCCGAGCACCTTCATTTCACCTGGAGATCGACACTGGAATCGCAGTGATGTGAAAGAACCCTTAGCGCTCAAGCATGATGTTTTGTTTCATCACATCTCTGGCATCTTGCGCACTCCTGATTTATTTTGCCCCACCATTGGTGACTGTGCCTTCAGTCGCCTTCATTCAAAGCACTAGAATTGTTGCTCTAAAACTTCTCTGCCTCTCTACCTCTCTCCCCTCCTTTAAGGAGCTCCTTAAAACCTACCTCTTTGACCAAGCTTTGTAATAATACCTCCTTATGTGGCATGCTGTCAAATTTTGTCTGATAACGCTCATGTGAAGTGCCTTGGGAAGTTTTACTATATTAAAGGTGCTATATAAATGCAAGTTGTTGTTGTTAATGCTCACTGAAATGGGGTAAAAATCATGAAACCATTTGATAAATTGTTCTGGAAAAAACAATTTAACTTACCAGTGCAAATTAAGTATTTTGATTTTGAAATTCTGTGGGGATGCTCCCGATCATTGCTGTTGGCCACTTTTCCTATTTTCTCATTGAAACATACAAAATTCTTTCAGGGCTTGACAGGGTAGATGCAGGGAGGATGTTTCTCCGGGCTGGGGAGTCCAGAACCAGGGGTCAGAGTCTCAGAATAAGGTGTTGGCCATTTAGGACTGAGATAAGGAAACATTTCTTCACTCTCTAGGGGGTGGTGAATCTTTGAAATTGTCTACCCCAGAGGGCTGTGGATGCTCAGTCATTGAGCATATTCAAGACAGAGATAGATAAATTTTTGAATATTAAGGGAATCAAAGGATATGGGAATAGTGCAGGAAAGTGGAGTTGAGGTAGAAGATCAATCATGATCTAATTGAATGGCGGAGCAAACTCAAGGGGCCAAAAGACCGACTTCTGCTCCTATTGCTTATGTTCGTATCTCCTCTGGAGTTGGTTGTTGTTGTCATGTATGTAACCTTCATGTAAATGTAACCTTCATGTAACAACACTGCATACTATATACACCTAAGAAATGCACACCTTGACCACAGGGGGTGAACTTGTGGGAGACACTCCTAGCCTGGTCTTTCAGGTATAAAAAGGGGAAGCTCCACCCACCTTCATCACTTCTTGGTCCTGTGAATAAAGGTCAGGTCAACGAGTGACTTTGTCTGCAGAATGTGCCTCGTGTGAATTTATAGTAGTGTGTAAGGACACAACATTTGGCGACGGGAAATGGGAATCAACGACTCACGAGAATGGCCACCGGTAGCACAGAGGAACGGTACTGTGTTGGTGAGGACTGGGATGATTTCGTTGAGAGGCTCCAGCAGAGCTTTGTCATGAAGGACTGGCTGGGAGAGGCAGCGGCTGACAAGTGAAGGGCGCATCTAATGACCAGCTGTGGACCCAAGACGTACGCGCTGATG
This sequence comes from Pristiophorus japonicus, assembly GCF_044704955.1. Classification (NCBI taxonomy): domain Eukaryota; kingdom Metazoa; phylum Chordata; class Chondrichthyes; family Pristiophoridae; genus Pristiophorus; species Pristiophorus japonicus. The sequence continues at coordinate 181,466,415 of NC_091984.1, forward strand.
AAAGACCTGCTCGCACCCGAGAAGCCGGCAGACAAAACCGTCGAGGAGCTCAGCAAACTGATCTGTGAGCACCTCAAACCGGCGAGCAGTATATACATGGCCCGATACCGATTCAATACACACAGACGCCGGGAAGGACAGAGCATACCAGACTTTGTTGCGGACCTTCGACGCTTGGCCAGCCTCTAAGTTCACAGACGCCTACAGGGATGGGGGGGTGGGAAAGAGATGTTATGGGATTTCTTCATTGAGGGCATTGGGCATGCCGGGATTTTCAGAAAGCTAATTGAGACCAAGGACTTGACCTTGGAAGCAGCGGTGTTGATGGCTCAGACCTTCATGGCGGGGGAGGAGGAAACCAGGATAATATACGCACGCAACTTTGCTCCAACTTTGGAGCAAGAATTAACATTGTAAATGCAACTCAGAACCCCGCAGGCAGGCAAGGGCAATTCGACACCACCCAGGCAGCAACAGACTCTAGAGTGGGTCATCAACAGAGACAATAGCAGGTTGAATGGACATTTACACCATCACAAGGGACAATACGTCCCGGGATAGGGCCATTGACACCCACTAACAGAGTGCTCAAGAGTAATCAAAGAGACAATCAGAGAGGAATGCCTGGTAACAGCCCTTTTGTTTACAACAATCTTAGCTCATGCTGGAGGTGCGGCAAAAACCTGCAGGTTCCAACAATTCATCTGTAGAAATTGTAACTTCAATGGACATTTGGCCAGAATTTGTAGGAAACTCGCACGAGGCTAATTTATGAGGCAGATGAACCATAAGAGGGGTCTGCAAGGCACGGCGATGCTTGGGATACAGCAATGGATGCTGAAGTTCAGCGGGTTCAGCTGGCAAACTCATATACAAAAAAGGCACCTATGCTGATGATGAAAGTCCTATTAAACGGCATCCCGGTATGCACGGAGCTGGACACAAAGGCCAGCCAGTCACTTATGAGTGTCCAACAATTCGAGAAACTATGGCCACTCAGAGCTAGCAGACCCAAACTAGAACGCATTGACACACAATTACGGACATACTCCAAAGAGATCATCCCAGTGCTAGGCAGTGCAATGTTGGTGGTCACACATAATGGATCAGAGAACCGGCTGCCACTCTGGATTGTCCCGGGAAATGGTCCCGCGCTTTTGGGGAAGAGCTAGCTAGCCGAGATGAACTGGAAATGGGGGGATGTGCACGCCATTTCATCTGTGGAGCGAAGTTCATGCTCGCAGGTCCTACAGAAATTTGAGTCACTATTTCAACCTGGTGTCAGGACTTTCAAAGGTACCAAAGTTGTGATACGCATCACCCCGGACGCCAGACCAGTGCACCATAAAGCCAGAGCCGAGCTGTATGTGATGCGGGAGAAAATTGAGTGCGAGTTGAACAGGTTGCTAAGAGAGGGCATAATTTCGCCCGTTGAATTCAGCGACTGGGCAAGCCCCATCGTTCCTGTCCTAAAAACGGATGGCTCAGTCAGGATCTGTGGCGACTACAAGGCCACTATCAACCGAGTGTCACTACAAGACCAATACCCGCTTCCGAGAGCGGAGGATCTTTTTGCCACACTGGCAGGCGGCAAGCTGTTCACCAAGTTGGACCTCACTTCAGCCTACATGACCTAGGAACTGGCTAAAGAATCCAAGTTACTGACCACCATCACCACGCACAAGGGGCTGTTTGTCTACAACAGGTGTCCATTTGGCATTCGTTCAGTAGCCGCTATCTTTCAAAGGAACATGGAATGCCTGCTCAAATCCATTCCTGGAACAATCTTATTTCAGGACGACATCCTTATCACGGGTAGAGACACCGAGGAACACCTTCACAACCTGGAGGAGGTGCTACGCCGACTGGACCGGGTAGGCCTGTGACTAAAGAAGTCCAAGTATGTGTTTTTGGCCCCAGAGGTCAAGATTTTGGGCAGGAGGGTTGCCGCAGATGGGATCCGGCCTACCGAATCCAAAACTGAGGCGATTGGTCGTGCGCACAGGCCTGGCAACATATCGGATTTGCGTTCATTTCTGGGACTCTTGAACTATTTCGGGTACTTTCTGCCGAACTTAAACACATTGTTGGAGCCGCTACACGTGCTCCTGCGTAAGGGTTGCGATTGGTTTTGGGGGGACTGTCAGGAACGGGCGTTCAATCGGGCGTGGAACCTACTTTGTTCCAATAAGCTATTGACCCTGTACAACTCCTGCAAGAAATTGGTTTTGACACGTGATGCATCATCCTATGGGATTGGGTGCGTGTTGCAGCAGAGTAATGATGAGGGCCAACTCCAACCTGTGGCTTATGCCTCCAGGTCACTCTCCCAAGCAGAAAGGGGATATGGGATAGTTGAAAAGGAAGCACTCGCATGTGTCTACGGGGTGAAAAAAATGCACCAGTACCTTTTTGGCAGAAGGTTCGAGTTAGAAACGGACCATAAGCCGTTAACATCCCTGTTGTCAGACAGCAAAGCTGTCCATGCCAATGCGTCAGCTCGCATACAGCGATGGGCTCTCACGCTGGCTGCGTATGATTACACCATACGGCACCGGCCAGGCACCGAAAATTGCGCTGACGCGCTCAGTAGGCTTCCACTGGCCACCACTGAGGGGGCAGCGGAGCAAAGCGCTGAGATGGTCATGGCTGTCGATGCTTTTGATAACGCAGGTTTCCCCATCACAGCCAGCCAGATCAAAATCTGGACCAACAGAGATCCCCTCCTATCCCTGATTAAGAAATGTTTCCTGACTGGGGATTGGGCGCCTGCACACGGAGCATGCCCCGAGGAGGTCAGACCGTTTCACAGACGGATGGATGAGCTCTCCATCCAAGCAGACTGCCTACTATGGGGCAGCCAGGTAGTCATGCCCAGAAGGGCAGGGAAGCATTAGTCAGGGAACTCCACAGCGAGCACCCAGGCATCGTGCTAATGAAGGCTATTGCCCGGTCACATGTATGATGGCCGGGAATTGACTCAGACCTGGAACACTGTGTTCGCAGGTGCACGACGTGTACCCAGCTAGGCAATGCCCCCAGGGAGGCCCCACTCAGCCCGTGGCCCTGGCCCACCAGGCCATGGTCACGTATTCACGTAGACTACGCGGGCCTGTTCATGGGAAAAATGTTCCTCATTGTTGTTGATGCACTCGATCCATTTCGAGTACGCATCATATTGAATTCGTGTACGACATCCACCACCGTGGAGAGTCTGCGTGCGGTCTTTGCGACTCACGGCTTGCCGGACATCCTGGTTAGCGACAACGGCCCGTATTTCACTAGCTATGAATTCCAGGAGTTCATGTCGGGTAATGGCATCAAACATATCAGGACAGCATCGTTCAAGCCGGCTTCCAATGGCCATAAAACAGGGCATGCTCCGGATTCAAGGATCCTCCCTTCAGTACCTGCCTATCGCGCCTCCTGTTGGCCTATAGGTCCCGACCGCATTCGCTCACGGGAGTCCCGCCCGCGGAACTACTCATGAAACGTACACTAAAAACTCGGCTGTCCCTCATTCATCCAGTCCTGTCAGACATTGTTGAGGGCAAGCGCCAGTTCCAAAATGAGTGTCATGACCGTAACTCAAAGGGGAGATGTATAGAAATTGATGACCCTGTATTTGTTCTTAATCACGCTGTGGGGCCCAAGTGGCTTGAGGGTGCTGTAATTGGCAAAGAGGGGAATAAGGTCAGTGGTCAGACTTAACAATGGACAGATATGCCGCAAGCATCTGGACCAAGTAAAAAAAAAGTTTCAGCATTGACACTGAGGAACCTGAGGAAGATCATGAGATGCTGCCCACACCACCGCCAGTGAATGAGCAATAAGAACTTTCGGCAGCATGCACAGTCCCTGTGGCCAGCCCGGACGAGCCGGAATCACCACAGAGGACAGAGACACATGCCAAGGCTCAACAACCAGAGCCCCAACTGCAACGCTCCACGAGAGAGCATCGACCATCCGAAAGACTTAATCTTTGACCCCACAAGACATGGGGGCGGGGGGGGGAGGAGGTGATGTCATGTATGTAACCTTCATGTAACTGTAACCTTCATGTAACAACACTGCATACTATATACACCTAAGAAATGCACACCTTGACCACAGGGGGTGAACTTGTGGGAGACACTCCTAGCCTGGTCTTTCAGGTATAAAAGGGGAAGCTTCACCCACCTTCATCACTTCTTGGTCCTGTGAATAAAGGACAGGTCACAGAGTGACTTTGTCTGCAGAATGTGCCTTCTGTGAATTTATAGTAGTGTGTAAGGACACAACAGTTGTTGGCCATTTTTCCTATTTTTTGGGAGGTTATAGCAGGAAACTGGGACAGTCGGCATCAGGAGAGAGTGATCTGTCTGGACACAAAAACTATAAAACTAACTAAACTTGCATTGAACTGAATGACTGGCATCAAAGGTTTAAAAATCCTTAAAATGAAAATGTATTTTATTCCCAATTACACAGTTTTGACTGTTGTTCAGCAATGCCAAGTTTGAGCCTCAACCATGCCCCTTTTGTTGCCTGCTCAGCTCAGGATATCATGAAATGAAATGGCTCGTATGAAGAGAGGGGAGCAGCTATCTATCTATAGCTTCTAGTACGTGTACATCGTGTCACGCCTTTCAAAGACATCACACATGAATGTGTCACAGCTTAACATTTCCTGAAATTAGTGACTGGCTGAAATGGGGGCTTGGCTGCCAAAAACAGTTTGATTCCATCTGCAGTGACTATTGAGAAACAAATAAGCAGCAGTAAATGGAGAAAACATATTGCTTAATGCTTTTTTGAAAGTTATCAAATCCCAACTAGCAAGTAGCAGCAAATACCAATCCCAAACTAGCAAGGAGCTGGCCCTAACAAATCAAAATTTTGTGATGTTGGCTTAAGCTGCCATCTTGAATCTTTCCCAGCTGAGTTTTTACCGCTAAAAGTAACACCTGTAAGAATCACAACAAAAATTATACAATTCAGAATAAAATTTGTCTGCTACATTTGATGGCTTAAAAAGACTTGCATTTCTATAGCGCCTTTGACAAGCTCAGAGTGTCCCAAGCCAATGGGGTACCTTTGAAGTGTTGTCATTGTTGTAATGTAGCTTATTCCCAGCTATTCCAACGATTGCATCCCTTCTTCCTCTGATTTCTGTCAGCAAGACTTCAACATCAGCCTCAGAAAAATTCCCTGTGCACCTTTTCCTCCTGTTGAGCTGCCATTGGATTCCCACTTGCTGAAGCCTACTTAGCTTAAAATTGGTTCAGCCCTTTAAGTGAGAAAGTTGTGCTCTTGTTCCACCCCTTTCCCAAATTTCCCACCCTCCGGCATATCTGGCTTACTGCTGCCAGAGCTCACACCCTTGTCCCGCCTTGTATTATGTAAAATAGTTGACCCCAGGAAATCTGATGAGGTCATTGCCCTTGGATATTAGTGGGCAGTAGTCCTGCCCGACCACACTTCTCCCTGCACATCGGGGACTGAGGAATTCCGCAGCCAGGATTTGTTTTATATTATATTATGAGTTTACATCGTCCAAATCCATAATAAAAATGGACATAGGAATTTATAATTGAAAAAGTTGACACAAAGTGTGGCAACAGGAAGTCAAGTGATGCAAACAGGAAGTGCATGCAGATGTAAAATTTCTAAATAGATTATAGATAGGTACGTATATATATAAAAAAAATAGGTCTCGTAAAACAAAAATTCTATTTCATAATGTTTGCAGAGTACAGTTTTAAATCCCACAAAAGACTCCCAGGTCATGTACGAAGCATGGTAAAGCTCCCCCTCCACTTTCCCATCAAGCACCCCTAAATCACATTTGGCGCAGCTTAGACGCCAGGTAAAACTCCATCTACTAGTGTCCCAGCAGTGTGGCTTCATTTCAACCTCAAAAGTACCCACATCTACAGCAGTATGATATAAGAAAGACTTGCATTTATATAGCGCCTTTCACAACTACTTGACATTGAGGGATAAATATTGGCCAGGACGCCAGGGATAACTCCCCTGCTCTTCTTCAAAATATTGCCATGGGATCTTTCACGTCCACCTGAGAGAGCAGACGTTTAATATGCTGCAACATATCAGTTTAAAGTCTCATCCGAAAGACAGCACTTCCAACAGTTCAGCGCTCCCTCAGCACTGCAGTGGACTGGACTGTCAGCTTAGATTTATGTGCTCAAGTCTCTGCAGTGGGATTTGAACCCACATCCTTCTGACTCAGAGGCCAGTGTGCTCCCCACTGAGCCACAGCTGACACTACCATTTCCATGGCCAAGGATTCTTGTGCTTTCTGTGAATTCCTCAGGTCCTAACCTGAGGAAGGACATTCTTGCTATTGAGGGAGTGCAGCGAAGGTTCACCAGACTGATTCCCGGGATGGCGGGACTGACCTATCAAGAAAGACTGGATCAACTGGGCTTGTATTCACTGGAGTTCAGAAGAATGAGAGGGGACCTCATAGAAACATATAAAATTCTGACGGGGTTAGACAGGTTAGATGCAGGAAGAATGTTCCCAATGTTGGGGAAGTCCAGAACCAGGGGTCACAGTCTAAGGATAAGGGGTAAGCCATTTAGGACCGAGATGCAGAGGAACTTCTTCACCCAGAGAGTGGTGAACCTGTGGAATTCTCTACCACAGAAAGTTGTTGAGGCCAATTCACTAAATATATTCAAAAAGGAGTTAGATGAGGTCCTTACTGCTAGGGGGATCAAGGGGTATGGCGAGAAAGCAGGAATGGGGTACTGAAGTTGAATGTTCAGCCATGAACTCATTGAATGGCGGTGCAGGCTAGAAGGGCCGAATGGCCTACTCCTGCACCTATTTTCTATGTTTCTATGTTTCTATGAGTGCCATTTTGAGCTGAATTATGGACCATTTGTTCAGTGGCAATGTGCCACTTTAAAACTGGGTTGAATCTGTCCCAAGCCCCAATTTCACTTCGAATCCTTACAACCAACAGAGAGAGGAGGGTTTCATCCCATCAGGTTGGCTAATATCTGCACTCAGTGTTATAGCCAACTACCTCACCCGGTCCAACAGCTGCATTCTATTAAACGGAGTTGAATGTATTTCCAGGTATAGCATCTACTCAACACCCCACAAACCTGTATTCAGTTGCAATGGTTATATTAGGTTCAAGTATAAAATATAATCAATACAAGAAATATCATAAAATGAACACACAAAGTGTGGAACAAGACATTTGTTAATTGATCATGTTCCTTCCAACAGATTATTTACAATTCAGATTAATACGTTCCATGTCGTGGTCTCTCCTCAGTTGTTTTTATTACCTGCAGCTGGTGAATAGCCACCAGGAAACTTCCAAACAGAGAAAACGCACCGAATTACTTTGTTCAAAGAGCTGCCTCATCAGGGGATCGAGAGTCTTTGAATTATTTCTGGCCTAACAACCTCTCCTAATGAGACTAATGTGTACATTCTCAACATAACAATTTAGCACTATTCCCACCCAATCCCAAGCCAGCAGTTTACTACATCTGGAATCAAAGGCTCATTAACATGAATCAGCTGAGTTCTCAATGAGTTCTACTGCTTTATTAAACAACTTCAAAACTAATTTTTTCTAACTAGCCTGTTACTCCCAAGTGGTCCCAATTTCATTTAGATTCATCGTTTGTGACCAGCATCAGCCCCCTGCTCCTAGTTGTTCTGTATTATCCAATGGCTATTGATACATTCTCCAACACCATGGCACAAATTTCCATTGTTCTACATACAACTTTGGAGCGAAGGGGATTCTCAATCTAGCACTGCTATCTTCTTACAGCTAGGAATTGGTCCGTGTGTTACATTTATCCCATTGGCAAATTAGTAGACCTGCTAGGACTTTTGCTCTTGGGCTGAATCTAACACTTAGAGCAATTTCTAGCTGTAATTTCTTGCCATCCATAACGTGTCCCTGGGGATTAGGAGAGCAGACGTCAAAAGCTAAAATGCAATGACTTGTACTGCAGATAGGCTCAAAGGAGAGGATGTCTTATTGCTGGCTGGCAACATTAACAGGGTAAGTAAAGCCAGCACTTGGTCCAACTGGGGCTTCTAATCAACCCAGAGATTAATTAAAGCCTGCCTCAGCATGTTTATAATGCTCCTGCATTTGCCAACCGTCAGCTCTCCTGTGAATGTTAAGAACTAGATGGCATGTGCCAGCTTATCCAAAACATCCAAGTTTGTTTATTAATTGCAAGCACAAAAATGGTCCTTGACAAATTGTTGATGTTTATTGAGACATGATAGATAGCTCTATCTGCTGTTTGTAAATATATACTGTTCTTCGACAAGTCAGAATCTAAATCAGAACCTACCTCTGCATTTGCTCACAAGAACACAGATGAGAAAAGCCATTTAGCCAATTGTATCTTATCCATCCAGGAAAATCTACAGTTTCCCATCACACATTCCAACCATTTCTTTAAAAGTGCAAGGTTTTTGTCGCCATGACCCGACCTGCAGATCCATTGCATTTGTTGATCACACTCTGCATGAAGAATTTTCACCGATAGATCATGCCCCCTCCACGTTTTCCCTCCAAATTTTCTGGTTCACTGGTGGTGGCAGCTTGCCTCTTACTGAAGCTTCCTCACCGGGCTATACTTCCCATCATCTGCCTTGTCCAAACCTCATCTGGTACCTTCTCCTTCTGTGAGCACTTCACCTTGTTCCACCTCTCCCCTTTAAAATCCTCATTGTTTATCACCCCATCCTCTTGTGTCCTTAGATGCTCTAGTAATGACTCCACGAGGCAGTGTATTGTACTTGAACAGTCGTGACCTTAGTCCTTTATTGGTTAACTCCAGAGTGAGAATCACACCTGGTGACCTGCCTTTTATACTAGGCCAGGCACACCTGTACAGGTAACCTACAAGTCTCCCACTGCTGTGCCCTCTGGTGGCACACCTTGTGATAGTACCAACAGTAGCTAATGTAGGATACATGACATCACTCTCCCCTGAGCCTTTAGTGCAAACCGCCTGTGCAATGATTGTGTTCTGGGCTTAGCTCTGTGTGGGCTCTGTCTGGTTGACCCTTGGCAGGTCATTTCAATCTTGGGTGAGTGGTTGGTGCAGTGGCATGCGTTGGTTGCTGTTTGTGTGTGTATGTCCCTGACCACTCCATTCTCTCCCCCCCCCCCGCCACATTAATTATGGCAGGGACTCCTAGCATTCATGTACATTCAAGTTCAGGAAAGTGGGTTTTGCATTATTTTTGTGGATCCGTGGTGCAACAAGCACGTTAGATGCCTTATCGATGCAGTGACTGGTGGGTGAGGACAAGCTAGTTCCGGAGCTGCTGGGTTGTGTCCCTGCAATCTGGTGGCAGTTCAGTGCCCGGTGCTGGCAGTGGGAACCCGATTGGCTCGCGTAGCCTGCTCTCGGGGCTGTTGCCGTGGTCCCTAGCGTCGGGCCGGTTCACAGATGCCTGTGATCTCCCTGTCCTTTTTTTGCGCCCCGAGTCGCTGCTGCTCCCTGAGGAGTTGTCGTCTAGCAGTGCACAGGGAACTGCTGACTCGCTAGCCTGAGCTTCATTTGGTTTGGGATCTTGGCTGGTGCCTGTTTTCTTTGGTGGAACAGTGGTAGGTGACCCTACATCTAGGGCTGATGGCCTTGGTGGCGATGGGGTCTGGGGACTGCACCTTATTACAGTCTGCTCCTTCAGGCTCGTGGCCATTGGTGCCATCGGGTGCCTGAGAGGTGGAGCCGATCAGGGGCATGGTTTCGATACTGGTGCCGTTGCCCTGCTGATGTCGCTTGCTCTGCAGCTTGTGTATGTCGGCTGCTTGTGGCCACACTCCATGGTGCATGACTCTGGTCCCCGGGACACGAGCTACAGCACTGGGTAGCTCATTGGACCTGTGTGCTCCCGATGGGTGCCTGCCCTCTGCATTGGCTGCGTGCAGTTGAAACTGTAGGTCCGATTGCGATCGTGTGACTTTTTCTCGCTGGTTGTGTGTGCACAGTTCAGATTATCAATTACACATTTTACATGATCAATTACACTTTTTTTCTCTGACTTATAATCACTATTACATTGCTTAAGTGTGTGGAACTGTCCCTTTAATTGTGGTGGGTTGCCGGCATCCTTTCAGAGAGTCTTGCTTTCTTTACCCCAATCCGCTTCTCTGTTTGGTGCCACGTGTTGCTCCATCAGTACTGCACCTCATGGTCTGGCCATGGCCAGCTTTGTCTTCAGCGTCTCATCGCGTGGTTTGGGCACCATCTTTCCTCCATCCACGATGTCGACTACGGTGATCCTCTTCTCCCCCAGTTCTGCCTCCAAAGCTGGGAAGTCGCCTTTGGATCTGATTTTCTTCCTCAGGAGTCCTGCCACTGGAGCCTGGAAGATGTGTTCGGGTTGTCTCAGCTGGATCATCTCCACGTAGTCGTGCTGAGCGGTCTGTGTCTCAGGTGCCGTGCTGGTCTGCTCTCCGGTGCCGGGTCGACCCTCAGGTGGGGGCTTGTTTTGCCTCTGAGCGCAGAGGGATTTGATCGCTGGAGGGGTGAAGTCTTCCCTTTTCCAATGGATCTTCTCCAGCCACCTTTTGCCAAGCAGCATTGGTCCATCACCTGCAACAATCCACAGAGGTAACTTGTGCACTGCACCATCATGGAATACCTTTACATTCACGCTACCAATGACTGGGATGATTTCATCGGTGTAGGTGCGCAGCTTTGCCTGAAGCGGGACCAACTAGGGTCGTTCAGCTTGATTATCCCATAGCCTCTCAAAGGCTCCTTGATTCATCACTGACTGGCTCGACCCCGAGTCCACTTCCATGAAGACTGGAACGCCCTCTATCTTGACTTTCATCTTCAGCGGGGAACACTCGGTGGTACGGGTTAACATGCTATGTACCTCCCTGTGGGACTGGGTTGCCTCTCTGCCTATTGATTCATAATCCACGCTGGATTCATGGCCATCTGCAGACTCTCCATCGACACTGATATGTCCTTACTATACAGTATAAATGCAGACGAGGCCCATACTTGAGAGAAGGTCACTCTGTGACCAGTTACCTTTATTACCAAGACCTCAAGTGATGAAGGTGGGTGGAGCTTCCCCTTTTATACCTGAAAGTCCAGATTAGGAGTGTCTCCCACAAGTTCGCCCCTTGTGGTCAATGTTCTCAAAGTGTTCAACTTAGGTCAGCTTATACATGGATTACAATGATAGTTGAATACATGACATCACCTCCCACCCAAAGTCTTATTGGGATCACAGGTTAAGTCTCTCTGGTGGTTTACGCTCCCTTGTAGAGTGCCTGAGTTGGGGCTCCGGTTGTTGGGCGCTGGCCCGAGTGTCTGCTGTTTGCGATGCCTCAGGCCTGTCCGGACTACCCACAGTAACTGGGCTCTCCTCCACTTGGTTCTAGTGTTCAGTCACCTGTGGTAGAGTAAAGTCTACGTCGTGTTCTTCCTCTGCTTCTTTTATGGGGTTGCTGAACCTCCTTTTTGTTTGATCTATGTGTTTGCGGCAGATTTGTCCATTGGTAAGTTTAACTACCAGAATCCTATTCCCTTCTTTGGCAATCACGATGCCTGTGAGCCAGTTGAGCCCTGCAGCATAGTTGAGGACAAAGACAGGGTCATTGACATCAATATATCGCGCCCTTGCATTCCTGTCATGGTAGTCACATTGTGACCGGCGCCTGCTCTCAACAATTTCTTTCATGGTGGGGTGTATAAGGGAGAACCTGGTTTCGAGCGTCCTTTTTGTTAGCAGTCTGCGGGTGGAACCCCTGTGAGTGAGTGTGGTTGGGATCTATCGGCCAACAGGAGGCGTGATAAGCGGCTTTGTAGGGAACCCCCTTGTATTCTGAGCATCTCCTGTTTGATTATCTGCACTGACCGTTCAGCCTGACCATTTGAGGCCGGCTTGAATGGTGCCGTCTGACATGGTTGATACCATTTCCTGCCATGAAGTCCTGGAATTCAGTGCTTGTAAAGCATGGGCCATTGTCGCTGACCAAGACGTCCGGTAGACCATGGGCGGTGAACATTGCCCGTAGACTTTCTACCGTGGCAGAGGATGTGCTTGAATTGAGAATGTCACACTCGATCCATTTGGAGTAGGCGTCTACTACAACCAAAAACATTTTTCCCATGAAAGGACCTGCGTAGTCGATATGGATGCGTGACCATGGCTTGGCGGGCCAGGACCAGGGGCTAAGGGGGGCTTCCCTGGGTGTGTTGCCCAGCTGAGCACACGTGTTGCACCTGCGAACACAAAGTTCCAGGTCTGCATCTATCCCTGGCCACCAAACATGTGACCTGGCAATTGCCTTCATCATGACAATACCTGGGTACTCATTGTGAAGTTCTCTGATAAACACCTCTCTGCCCATCTGGGGCATGACTATTCGGTTTCCCCACAGTAGGCAATCAGCCTGAATCGAGAGTTCATCCTTGCGCCTATGAAACGGTTTAAATTCCTCAGGGCATGCTCCGTACGTGGCTGCATAGTCCCCATTCAGGACACATTTCTTAACTAAAGGCAGTAGAGGGTCTTTATTTGTCCAGACTTTAATCTGATGGACTGTCACAGGTGAGTCTTTGCTTTCAAAAGCTTCAACAGCCGTGACCATCTCAGCATCATGCTCAGTTGCCCCCTCAGTGGTGGCTAGTGGGAGCCTGCTGAGTGCATCGGCGCAGTTTTCATTGCCCGGTCTGTGCCGAATTGTGTAGTCATAGGCGGCTAACATAAGTGCCCACCTCTGTATGCGGGCCGATGCATTCTCATTTATGGCCTTGTTGTCGGCCAAAAGGGATGTTAGGGGTTTGTGATCTGTCTCCAGCTCAAATTTCCTGCCAAACAGGTACTGGTGCATTTTTTTTACTGCATATACACATGCTAGCACTTCCTTTTCTACCATCCTGTAGCCCCTTTCTGCCTGGGACAGACCTCTGGAGGCATAAGCTACCGGCTGTAACTGACCATTGGCATTCACCTGACCCCATAGGACGACGCATCGCACGTTAAAACAAGTTTCTTACACGGGTCATATAACGTTAACAGTTTGTTAGAGCATAACAAATTGCGTGCTCTATCAAAAGCCCTTTCCTGGCTGTTCCCCAGACCCAATCGTGACCTTTGCGTAGGAGCACGTGTTGCGGCTCTAACAGCATTTTCAATTTGGGAAGAAAGTTACCAAAATAGTTCAGGAGCCCCAGGAACGAACACAGCTCCATCGTGTTACGGGGTCTGGGTGCTCTCTGGATCGCTTCCATTTTGGACGCAGTAGGTCTGATCCCGTCTGCTGCTATCCTCCTCCCCAGGAATTCTACCTCTGGAGCTAAGAAGACGCACTTCGCCTTTTTCAGTCGCAGCCCTACCCGGTCCAGTCTGCATAGCACCTCCTCCAGATTGTGGAGGTCTTCTTCAGTATCGCAATCCGTGATGACGATGTCGTCTTGAAAAACCACCATCCTTGGAATCGACTTGAGGAGGCTTTCCATATTTCGCTGAAAGATCGCGGCGGCCGAACGAATCCAGAACGGACATCTGTTATACTCAAACAACCCCTTGTCTGTCGTGATGGTGGTCAGCTTCTTCGACTCACTTGCCAGCTCCTGGGTCATGTAAGCTGAGGTCAGGTCCAATTTTCAAAAAAGTTCATCACCAGATAGCATCGCAAAGAGGTCCTCCGCACTCGGTAGCGGGTACTGGTCTTGGAGTGACACCCGATTGATGTCACCGCTCTGGCCTTGTGGTATACTGGCCTGGCGTCCGGGTTTATGTGAATCACTACCTTGGCCCTCATGAAAGTGCCGATGCCGGGTTGAAATAATGAGTCAAATTTGTCCAGGACCTGTGAGCACGATACTCGCTCCACAGAAGAAATTGCATTGACATCGCCCCAATTCCAGTGCATGACAGCAAGCCAACTCCTCCCCAGTAGTGCGAGACCGTCCCCCGGGACAATCCAGAGTGGCAACCTGTTCTCCGAATCTTTGTGGGTCACGACTACCGTGGCGCTGCCTAGCACCGGAATGATCTCCTTTGTATATGTCTGTAGCTGTGTGTCAATCGGCAATAATTTTGGCCTCCTGGCCTTGGACACCCACAACCTTTCGAACTGTTTGATACTCATCAGGGACTGGCTGGCCCCCGTGTCTAGCTCCATTAATACTGGGATGCCATTGAGGAGCACTTCCATCATTATCGGTGGCGTCCTGGTATATGAACTGTATATGTGCTCCACATGAACTCGCTGAACTTCAGCTTCTAGTGATTTCCCCCAGTATTCATTTGGCCTCGTAGGGCTTATATCGGGCCCGTTCTCCTCGTACATCAACCTGGCTGCAGGCTTCCTGCACATATGCGCCAAGTGACCGCTGACGTTGTAGTTTCTGCAGATATATTGCTGATACCTGCAAGCTCTGGCTGGGTGTTTGCCTCCACACCTCCAGCATGAGCTGGAGGCCCCGTTGTTGGAAACAAAAGGTCCATTACCAGTTGATCATCTCTAACTGCCTCTGTAACTGTCCTTAAGTGCACCATTAACAGGTGTTGATGGCCCTATTACTGGCCGCATTGTCCATTGCGATGGCATAAATCGCCGTTCAGCTAGCCATTGTCTCTGTTGAATTCCCCCTTTGGGTTCGACTACATGCTGGGGCATGTCCGATTGCCCTTGTCTGCCTAGAGAACTGTGTGCCGCGTTAACAATGTTGACTCCCTGGTCGTTTGCCGCATTTGAGCCAAGACTTTTGTCATACATCATTCTGGTCTCTTCCTCCCCTGAGATAAATGTCTGGGCTATCAGAGCCGCCGCTTCCAAGGTCAAGTCTTTGGCCTCAATCAGTTTCCTGAAAACCCCAGCATGCCCGATGCCCTCAATAAAAAAGTCTCGCAGCATCTTCGCTCTGCATGCATCTGGGAACTTACCAGTCGCCGGAGATCTGCCACGAAGTCTGGAACGCTTTGTCCTTCTCGCCGCCAGTGCATGTAAAACCGGTGTCTCGCCATGTGCATGCTGCTTGCCGGTTTAAGGTGTTCCCCGATCAACTTACTGAGCTCTTCGAACGTCTTGTCTGCCGGCTTCTCTGGCGCTAGAAGGTCCTTCATCAGGGAGTAAGTTCTGGATCCACAAACCGTCAGGAGATGAGCCCTGCCGAATCCTGTCCCAACCATTCCTTAGTGACAAAACTTTGCTGTAGTCTCTCAATAAAGTCGTCCCAATCATTACCAACCAAGTACCTCTCTTCTGTGCTGCTAGTGGCCATGCTCGCGTGGTTTAAATCCCAGTTTCTTGTTGCCAATGATATGTCCTTACTATACAGTATAAATGCACTCGAGGCCCATACTTGAGAGAAGGTCACTCTGTGACCAGTTATCTTTATTACCAAGACCTCAAGTGATGAAGGTGGGTGGAGCTTCCCCTTTTATACCTGAAAGTCCAGGTTAGGTGTATCTCCCACAAGTTCGCCCCTTGTGGTCAATATTCTCAAGGTGTACAACTTGGGTCAGCTTATACAAGGGTTACAATGATAGTTGAATGACAGAAACAGTGAGTCATATTTCTCTTACTCATTTGCTGGACAGAGGTGGTCCTTTGTGCTGCACCTTTGCATACATAGTCTTTAAAGCGGCACTAGTGAGCCCTGTGATTCCCTCCGCAACACCAACATGGTGCTACTCAATTAGCCCCCATCACCGGACTCTGAGTTAAAGGACTCGGGGGGCCTGTTCTCTCTTCCCTGAGAGGGTTTGTGCTCTACAGTCCAGCCTCTAAACAGCGCCACTCTGTGCACAGTACCTGTCAGGTTTGAGTCCTGAGGGTGACATCTGCCTAGAGCCGCAGGTCGAGGTCATGAATGACTGGCTCACAGAGATGGCCTTCTGCAGTGTGAGTGTGGTATCCGCCGACAGTAGCTTGTGAAGAAGGCCCTCATGGTCAATTCCAATGACAAAAATGTCCCGCAGCGATTCGTTGAGGTGGGTGCCGAACTCGCACGGTGCCACCAGCCTCCTGAGGTCTGCAGCGTACTTCGCGACTTCCTGACCTTCAGGCCGTCATTGGGTGTAGAACCGGTGCCTGGCTGTGAGGATGCTCTCCTCGTGCTTGAGTTGCTCATGGAGCTCCTTGTACGACTTGGTCGTTGTCTTCGCTGATGCCAGCAAGTCCCTGACGAGGCCATAGATGGTGGGCCCACAACTGGTTAGTAGGATAGCTCGGCGCTTATCAACCAGTGTGGCCGAGTCATCTCCTGCCAGGTCGTTTGCAGTGAAGAAATGTTCTCGCCTCTCCACAAAGGCGTCCCAATCATCACCATCGGCGAACTGCTGCAATGTACCAAGGGTAGCCATTTCCGCGTGTAAGTTCGTAATCCCGTCGCCAATTGTTATGTCCTTAGATGCTCTAGTAATGACTCCACGAGGCAATGTGTTGTACTTGAACTGTAGTGACCTTAGTCCTTTAATGGTTAACTCCAGAGTGAGGATCACACCTGGTGGCCTGCCTTTTATACTAGGCCAGGCACACCTGTACAGGAAATCTACAAGTCTCCCACTGCTGTGCCCTCTGGTCGCACACCTTGTGATGTATCCTACATGGCTACTGTTGGTACTATGATACACCCCAAGTTTCACATCGAGATATCCTACCTCCTATTCTCTCTCAGCCTCATCACTCAGCGTCTCCTTATTTTGAGTGATTCAGTCTCCAACTGAGCTCCCCTTTCCCTCTCTCCTCTGAATTTACTGCTCTCACGTCCTCCTTAAACCCCTCCCACTATATAAACTCTAGTACCCATATTCATGGCTATCCCTCAACCATGACATCTTCTGTGGCCTCTCCATTCCATTGATCTCAATCACTGACAAGGCCATCTCCAAACACCTCCTTGTATATCTCACCATCTATGGTACTCTACCTCTTCCAATCTCATTCCCTTCTGTGTCGACCCCTGGAAAAAAACTGTCCGCCCCTGCCCGCTTCCCCGCCACCCCCCCCCCCGTGCACTTTCAAACTCCAAACTGCCTAGCCTTTGGCCCTCTATTTGCAATGATATGTCTGTAGCCATTGATTTGTTCAACCTCTCCTTCATCTCTACCAATACTGTACTGTATTGCCCGTGTATGAGATACTAGACTATTAATATGCTACATCACTGCACTGAATCTCTCTGAGATACCAAACCATTAATACTGTACATGAAAATCCACCCAGCTATGTTTTGGGATTAACTTGTCAGGGTGTGTACTCTGAGGTTTGCATGTGTTGATGGAATAGAACTGCTGCATAAAACCTTTTCTCTGACGGTGGTGCTATCTCGTATCAAGTCCCATTCTCCCATAACCCCTGTGCTCGTTGACCTACATTGGCTCCCTGTCCAACAATACCTCAAATTAAAAGTTCTCATCCTTGTGTTCAAAACCCTCTATGGCCTTGCCCATCCACATATCTATAACCTCCTCCAGCCTTACAAGCCTCCAAGAACTCTGTACTCCTCTAATTATGGCCTCGTGTGCGTCCCTGATTTCCTTTGCCCCACCATTGGCAGCCGTGCCTTCAGCTCTCTGGGCCCAAAGCACTGGAATTCCCTCCCTAAACCTCTCTAGCTCTCTCTCCTCCTTTAAGACGCTCCTTAAAATCTACCTCTTGGCCAAGCTTTTGGTCACCAGTCCTAATATCTCTTTATGTGACTCAGTGTCAAATGTTGTCTCATAACACCGCTCTGAAACGCCTTGGGACATTTTACTGCATTAAAGGTGCTATATAAATGCAAGTTATCGTTGTTTCTAATATCTCGGTGGTGCTTTTGTCAATGTCCATTTTCATTACTTACATTCTGCCGACTATTGCTTGAAGCAGTACGCAAATACTGACTGTTGACAACATACCCTGTGGTATCGGCTCTCCTACACCTCACTGTTGATATTCACACAGCCCTCTCGCTCCTTCACCGTCTCTCCAGCACTGCTCTATGCTAACTACTAACAAGGCTACAATATCAGCATTTCACAATAAGTTTCCCTGGTGTCATAAAAAAGAAAGATTGCATTTATATAGCGCCTTTCATGACCACCAGACGTTTCAAAATGCTTTCTAGCCAATGAAGTACTTTTGAAGTGTAGTCACTGTTGTGATGTGGGAAACGCAGCAGCCAACTTGCGCATAGCAAACTCCCACAAACAGCAATGTGATAATGACCAGATAATCTGTTTTCATTATGTTGATTGAGGGATAAATAATGGCCGGGACACTGGGGATAACTTCTCTGCTCTTCTTCTAAATAGTTCCATGGGATCTTTTACATCCACCTGAGAGAGCAGACGGGGCCTCGGTTTAACGTCTCAACTGAAAGACGGCACCTCCGACAGTGCAACACTCCATCAGCATTGCACTGGAGTGTCAGCCTAGATTTATGTGCTTAAGTTCCTGGGCCTCAATTTTGTCCGAGCCCGTTTTTCGGCGCACTTACTTATGCTTATGTACGTTCCGAGATGCGGCGAAAAGAAATGTTGGAACTTTGGCTGCTGTCTGGCCTCTTCACTGCCGTCGTGCAGCGTGGCCAGTCGTTCTGCGCTGGAAAATGTGCCGGGCTGTCTGCACATGCGCATTGATGATTAGTGATGTCCGCGCATGTGCAGTAGCGCTTTGAATCTGCGAGTTGGCAATCGGCCATTAAAGAGCTGCTTGTGTCTTCGCGACCGAATTTCTGAGGTAAAATATCTTGCTTTCTTGTTATTCATCAATTCACTCAGGGCTTGTGTTAATGCTCTCACTCTTAAAGCTAGCTAGGATACAGAAAAAGGCAATAAGAGATGATTCTCAGATGCAAGCAATGCGGAGAGATGTGTAATGTCCTTACACACTGCTATAAATTCACACGAGGCACATTCTGCAGACAAGGTTACTCTGTGACCCGAACCTTTATTCACAAGACCAAGAAGTGATGACCCTGCGTGGGACCTCCCTTTATATACCTAGATGACAAGGTGAGGAGTGTCTCCCACAAGTTCACCCCCTGTGGTCAAGGTGTGCATTTCTTAGGTGTATACAGTATGCAGTATTGTTACATGAAGGTTACATACATGACATCACCTCCCCCCCCCCCCAACGTCTTTTGGGGTCAAAGATTAAGTCTTTCAGGCGGTCACGCTCTCTCATGGAGCGCCGCAGTTGGGGCTCTGGTTGTTGAGCCTTGGCATGCGTCTCTGTGGTGATTCCGGCTTGTCCGGGCTGGCCGCAGGGACTGTGCATGCTGCTGAATGTTCTTGTTGCTCGTTCACTGGTGGTGGTGTGGGCAACATCTCATGATCTTCCTCAGGTTCCTCAGCGTCCATGCTGAACCTTTTTTTAAAATTTGGTCCAGATGTTTGTGGCATATCTGTCCATTGTTAAGTCTGACCACTATGAACCTATTCCCCTCTTTGCCAATTACAGTACCCTCAAGCCACTTGGGCCCCACAGCGTGATTAAGAACAAATACAGAGTCATCGATTTCTATACATCTCCCCTTTGAGTTACGGTCATGGCACTCATTTTGGGACTGGGGCTTGCCCTCAACAATGTCTGACAGGACTGGATGAATGAGGAACAGCCGAGTTTTAAGTGTACGTTTCATGAGTAGTTCCGCGGGCGGGACTCCTGTGAGCGAATGTGGTCGGGACCTATAGGCCAGCAGGAGGCGCAATAGGCGTCATTGAAGGGAGGGTCCTTGAATCCGGAGCATGCCCTGTTTTATGATTTGGACCGCACGTTCCGTCTGGCCATTGGAAGCCGGCTTGAATGGTGTCGTCCTGACATGTTTGATGCCATTACCCAACATGAACTTCCGGAATTCATAGCTGGTGAAACATGGGCCGTTGTCGCTAACCAGGATGTCCGGCAAGCCGTGGGTCACAAAGACTGCACGCAGACTCTCCACAGTGGTGGATGTCGTGCACGAACTCAATATGATGCACTCGATCCATTTCGAGTATGCATCAACAACAATGAGGAACATTTTTCCCATGAACGGGCCCGCGTAGTCTACGTGAATACATGACCATGGCCTGGTGGGCCAGGGCCACGGGCTGAGTGGGGCCTCCCTTGGGGCATTGCCCAGCTGGGCACATGTCGTGCATCTGCGAACACAGTGTTCCAGGTCTGAGTCAATTCCCGGCCACCATACATGTGACCGGGTAATGGCCTTCATTAGCACGATGCCTGGGTGTTCACTGTGGAGTTCCCTGATGAATGCTTCCCTTCCCTTCTGGGGCATGACTACCTGGCTGCCCCATAGTAGGCAGTCGGCTTGGATGGAGAGCTCATCCATCCGTCTGTGAAACAATCTGACCTCCTAGGGGCATGCTCCGTGTGCGGGCGCCCAATCCCTAGTCAGGACACATTTCTTAATCAAGGAAAGGAGGGGATCACTGTTGGTCCAGATTTTGATCTGGCGGGCTGTGATGGGGGAGCCTGCGCTGTCAAAGGCATCAACGGTCATGACCATCTCAGCGCTTTGCTCCGCTGCCCCCTCAGTGGTGACCAGTGGAAGCCTGCTGAGCGCGTTAGCGCAATTTTCGGTGCCTGGCTGGTGCCATATGTAGTCATACGCAGCCAGCGTCAGAGCCCATCGCTGTATGCGAGCTGATGCATTGGCATTGACAGCTTTGCTGACTGACAACAGGGATGTTAATGGCTTGTGGTCCATTTCTAACTCGAACCTTCTGCCAAAAAAGGTACTGGTGCATCTTTTTCACCCCATAGGCACATGTGAGTGCTTCCTTTTTAACCATCCCATATCCCCGTTCTGCTTGGGAGAGCGACCGGAGGCATAAGCCACAGGTTGGAGCTGGCCCTCATCATTACTCTGCTGCAACACGCACCCAACCCCATATGATGATGCATCACATGTCAAAACCAATTTCTTACAGGGGTTGTACAGGGTCAACAGCTTGTTAAACAAAGCAGGTTCCACGCCCGATTAAAAGCCCGTTCCTGACAGTCCCCGCAAAACCAATCGCAACCCTTACGCAGGAGCACGTGTAGTGGCTCAAACAATGTGCTCAAGTTCGGCAGAAAGTACCCGAAATAGTTCAAGAGTCCCAGAAATGACCGCAACTCCAAAGTGTTGCCGGGCCTGGGCGCACGACGAATCACCTCAGTTTTGGATTCGGTAGGCCGCATCTCATCTGCGGCAGGCCTCCTGCCCAAAAACTCGACCTCTGGGGCCAAAAACACACACTTGGACTTCTTTAGTCGCAGGCCTATCCGGTCCAGTCGGCGTAGCACCTCCTCCAGGTTGTGAAGGTGTTCCTCGGTGTCTCGATCTGTGATAAGCATGTCGTCCTGAAATACGATTGTTCCAGGGATGGATTTAAGCAAGCTTTCCATGTTCCTTTGAAAGATAGTGGCCGCTGATCGAATGCCAAACGGACACCTGTTGTAGACAAACAGCCCCTTGTGCGTGCTGATGGTGGTCAGTAGCTTGGATTCTTCGGCCAGTTCCTGGGTCATGTCGGCTGAAGTGAGGTCCAACTTGGTGAACAGCTTGCCGCCTGCCAGCATGGCAAAAACATCCTCTGCTCTCGGAAGCGGGTTGGTCTTGTCATGACACTCAGTTGATAGTGGCCTTGTAGTCGCCACAGATCCTGACCGAACTATCTGATTTTAAGACAGGAACGATGGGGCTTGCCCAGTCGCTGAATTCAATGGGCGAAATTATGCCCTCTCTTAGCAACCTGTCCAACTCACTCTCAATTTTCTCCCGCATCACATACGGCACAGCTCTGGCTTTGTGGTGCACTGGTCTGGCGTCCAGGGTGATGCGTAGCACTACTTTTGTACCTTTGAAAGTCCCGACACCAGGTTGAAATAGTGACTCAAATTTCAGTAGGACCTGTGAGCATGAACTTCGCCCCACAGATGAAATGGCGTGCACATCCCCCCATTTCCAGTTCATCTCGGCTAGCCAGCTCCTCCCCAAAAGCGCTGGACCATTTCCCAGGACAATCCAGAGTGGCAACTGGTTCTCTGATCCATTATGTGTGACCACCAACATTGCACTGCCTAGCACTGGGATGATCTCTTTGGTGTACGTCCATAATTGCGTGTCAATGCGTTCTAGTTTGGGTCTGCTCGCTCTGAGTGGCCATAGTTTCTCGAATTGTTGGACACTCATAAGTGACTGGATGCCGTTTAATAGGACTTTCATCATCATAGGTGGCGTTTTGGTATATGAACTGTGGATGTTTGCCACATGAACCCGCTGAACTTCAGCGTCCATTGCTTTGTTCCAAGCATCAACCTGCCTTACAGACTCCTCTTCTGGATCATCTACCTCGTAAATTAGCCTCGCTGCAGGCTTCCTGCACATTCTGGCTAAATGTATACTGAAGTTACAATTTCTACAGATAAATTGTTGAAACCTACAGGTTTTTGCAGCATGTCTGCCCCCGCACCTCCAGCATGAGCTGAGATTGTTGTGAACAAAAGGGCTGTTACCAGGCATTCCTCTTTGATTGTCTCTTTGATTACTCTTGAGCACTCTGTTAGTGGGTGTCAATGGCCCCATCCTGGGACGCATTGTCCACCGTGATGGCGTAAATGTCCATTCAACCTGCCATTGTCTCTGTTGAGGACCCACTCTAGAGTCTGTTGCTGCCTGGGTGATGTCGAATTGCCCTTGCCTGCCTGTGGGGTTCTGAGTCGCGCTTACAATGTTAACTCCATGATCCATCGCCACGTTGGAAGCAGAGTTGTGCGCGTATATTCCTCCTCCACCGCCATGTAGGTCTGAGCCATCAACGCCGCCGCTTCCAAGGTCAAGTCCTTGGTCTCAATTAGCTTTCTTAAAATCCCAGCATGACCAATGCCCTCAATAAAGAAATCCCTTAACATCTCCCCCCTGCAGGCGTCTGTGAACTTACAGAGGCTGGCCAAGCGCCGATGGTCCGCAACGAAGTCCAGTATGCTCTGTCCTTCCCGACGTCGGTGTATATAGAATCGGTGTCGGGCCATGTGTATACTGCTCACCGGTTTGAGGTGCTCACTGATCAGTTTGCTGAGCTCTTCAAAGGTTTTGTCCGCCAGCTTCTCGGGTGCGAGCAGGTCTTTCATCAGCGCATACGTCTTAGGTCCACAGCTGGTCAGTAGATGCGCCCTTCGCTTGTCAGCTGCTGCCGCTCCCAGCCTTCGTGACAAAGCTCTGCTGGAGCCTCTCAATGAAATCGTCCCAATCCTCACTAACACAGTACCGTTCCTCAATGCTACTGGTGGCCATTCTCGTGAGTCGTCGATTCCCGTTTATCGTCGCCAAATGTAATGTCCTTACACACTGCTATAAATTCACATGTGGCACATTCTGCAGACAAGGTCACTCTGTGACCCGAACCTTTATTCACAAGACCAAAGAAGTGATGACCCTCCATGGGACCTCCCTTTATATACCTAGATGACCAGGTGAGGAGTGTCTCCCACAAGTTCACCCCCTGTGGTCAAGGTGTGCATTTCTTAAGTGTATACAGTATGCAGTGTTGTTACGTGAAAGTTAAAGTTACATGAAGATTAAATACATGACAAGATGCAGAGCTGAACTTTGTTTCATTGGAGAAAAGATTAAAAGGGGGAGGGGAGAACATGAATCCTGTCCTTAAAATTCTGAGAAGCGGTAATTATGTGCTATTTATTTGGATTGAACTCTGGACACTGTGAGACTAGAGCTTGGAAGTTTTTTTTGCCAGCTCCCCCTCTCTCTCTCTCTCTCCCCTCCCCCCCACCCAGCCTCTCCATTGATTTGCTTGCAGCCTCTCCGTTGAATCCTGATGCCGGCCAGTTCACTCGCTCCTGCCCCTAGCCCAGGCCGAGTGGCCTCCCGGTGTGTTGTCCCGCCCCCTAGCCCAGACCGAGTGGCCTACCACACCGGCCCGCTGCCTTCCCGGGCCCAGTGCAGAAAGGTGAATTGCAGTTTGAAGATGAAGGTAGGACTTTAATTTTTTATTTCTTATACAATTGTTAGTAGTTTTTGTTTGCAAACATTGCTAAGGGCAAGGCTTGGTTGGTTTAGGTCCAGGTCCAGCCCCTAGCCCAGGCCAAATGGCCTCCGATGTACCTACCTGCGCCGATTTCTTTATCTCTCCGCAAGGGTTTTCTGAAGTTGGTCTAAGTAGAAATGGAGTAACTAATAGCTGGCCTGGGCAGAACTGGCATAAATGGCTGGTAATGCCTACTTTTGCGAAAAAAAAACTACCCTAAAAAAAACGGAACTAAGTGAGTTACGCTGGTGCAAATTGATTGAGGAAACTGGGGATTTTTAAGTTATGCCAGAAAAAGTAGCCTATTCCAAAAAAATATGGAGCAACTCCTGGACAAAATTGAGCCCCTTGAGTGAGACTTGAACCCACAACCTTCTAACTAAGAGGCAACGGTGCTACCACTGAGCCACCGCTGACACATAAGCTAGGTGCTGTTAATTTTATCAATTATCAGTATTTCGAGCTGACTTTCCCTGTAGCTACAGAATAGCAGACTGAGTATTTCAGGTCAAAGTTGGAGTTCTTTACAGGGTGTACTTTATAAAGACACAGGATTTTTATTCCCTTATATTGTAAAAACAAAAGTTGTTCTATTGTAGTAAACCGAAGCAATCCAAGGACCCAGTGGTCAATTAGACACGCAGACTAGATGTTCAATGCAGAGATGAAAAAACCAACAGCAAGGATTATCTTTCAGCGCAGAGATACTCACTCGCCCCTTCCTCTCCCGCCGCCTACCATCTGAACTATTTCCTTGTTTTTCACCCTTCCAGGCTGGAAGTTGTTCTTGTTTGACCTTAACTACTTTTAAAGATTTCTTTCAGCTATACAGCCCTGCCTTGGTCAGTCTGACATTTCAAACAATTTCTTAAAAACTGTACCCCTATAGCGGATACAGAGCTCTCAAAAGCCTATGGCTCACATATCGTCCCTGTCTCATTCTGTTAAAATATATTTGTTTTGTCTTGTAACATTGCTCTGAAGCACCTTGGGACGCTAAAGGCGCTATATAAATAAATGTTGTTGTTGTTGTTATTACAGATTCCTCCCCACCAGCAAAGAGCCAGAGCAATTTATGTTGAGAGGTCGACATTCGGGTGAGGGCATCTGCACTCCCATGTGCTGACCGGTTCTATGCTCAACTGGAAAAGCAGTGTTATTATTATATAATATAGCAGAGTGACTATTTGCACATGTTTTTTCTGTGCCTGCGTCCTCTGGATTCTGCCCCCGATGCCTCTCGCACATGCACAGACTCCTCGGACCCAGAAGTGGGGCCCCGATGAGTCCGCATGCAGTGCGCTGCTGAAACATCGCTCCCAGCCTCTGCATTATTGCGGCCTTCTGTGGGAGAGAAAACAGCGGAGGTAGTGGGAGAGAGAGAGGCGGCGGGCTGGCGGGGGGAGAGAGAGAGACACTGGGTGGGGGGAGGGAGAGAGAGAGAGAGAGAGAGGAGTGGGGGGGAAGAGAGGGAGAGACAAGGGGGGGGGTGAGAGAGAAAGATGGGGAAGAGAGAGAGAGAGAGAGAGACGGGAGGGAGGGGGGGGGGGGAAAGAAGAGAGAGAGACCTGGGGAGGGGGGGGGGCGGAGAGATACACGGGGGGGGGGGGGGGGGAAAAGAGAGAAAGACACGGCGGAAAGAGAGACGGGGGTAGGGGGAGAAGAGAGAGAGAGCGGGGTGGGGAGAGAGAGAGAGAGAGACGAGGGGAGGGAGATGGGGTAAGAGAGAGAGAGAGAGAGACACGGGGGGGGGTAAGAGAGAGAGAGAGAGACGGGGTAAGAGAGGGACACGGAGGGGAGGGGGGAAGTGAGAGAGAGACACGGGGGGGGGGGTGTAAGAGAGAGAGAGAGAGAGAGAGAGACGGGATAAGAGAGGGACACGGGGGGGGGGCGGGGAGAGAGACATGGAGGGGGGAGGGAGAGAAAGAGATGGGGTGGGAGAGATGAGATGGGGAAGTGGGAAGGGGCATCAGAGGGGAGAGACCGTGTTCTTCCAACCCCCTTTACACCCACACCCGGTTTCTCGGAAAGTTCGTGGCATGTGTTGCAAGGGACATCATTGGAGTGGATTTAATCCAAAAGTCACGACACTGTCACTATTCACTTCATACCCAATAAACCTGTTAACAATGCCCCGTCTATGGCTCTGTGGGAGGGGGGTGGGTGGTGGGGAGTAAGATCAGGAACCTGGGTTGGGGGGCATGAAGTTGGGCTGGGGAGAGGATGGTTTGGAACTTGGGCTGGGGGAGACATGAACTTCGGCTGGGGGGTAAGGAACTTGGGCTGGGGGAGGCATGAACTTGAGCTTGGGGGGGTAAGGAACTTGGGCTGGGGGGGCGGGGGATGAAGTTCGGCTGGGAGTGTCAGGAACTTCGGCTGGGGGAGACATGCACATGGGTTGGGGTCAGGGATTTGGGAGGTTTTTGTTGGGTTTGTGGAGCTCTATCCTCTCTGACTGCTTGCAGGGGAGTTTTGAAGTCAGAATGGCTCGAATGACACTTTGCAAAGTCACTCAGAACTTGGGCTGGGCAGTTACAATTATACACTCCAGAGAAACTTCTGGGTTTGGCTTATCCTCTAAGTGCAAATGACTGGGTTCATAATATAGGGCAATGTTACTGTGTACATCCTTTGTGACTGTGACAAAGGTAAACTATTCCTCCTCGTCCTTCTTGACTTATCTGCAGCCTTTGACACGGTTGACCACTCTAGCTTTCTCCAGCGCCTCTCCATCGTCATCCAACTGGGTGAGACTTCACTCGCACGGTTCCATTCTTATCTATCGAATCGTAGCCAGTGAATCACCTGCAATGGCTTCTCTTCCCACCCCCGCATCGTTGCCTCTGGTGTCGCCCCAAGGATCTATCCTTGGCTACTTCCTATTTCTCATCTGCATGTTGGCCCTTGGCGACATCATCCGGAAACACAGCGTCAGTTTCCACATGCACGCTGATAACACCCAGCTCTACCTCACTACCACTTCCCTCGACCCCTCCACGGTCTCTAAATTGTCAGATTGCTTGTCCGACATCCAGTTCTGGCTGAGCAGAAATTTTCTCCAATTGAATATCGGGAAGACTGAAGCCATTGTTTTCGGTCCCTGCCGCAAACTCCGTTCCCTAGTGACTGACTCCATCCCTCTCCCCAACTTCTGTCTGAGGCTGAACCAGATTGTTCACAATCTTGGTGTCATATTTAACCCTGAAATGAGCTTTTGACCACATACATATTCGCAGCATAACTAAGACTGCCTATTTACACCTCCGTAACATTGCCCGTCTCTGCTGAAGCCCTCATCCATGCCTTTGTTACCTCTAGACTTCAATATTCCAACGCACTCCTGGCTGGCCTCCCACAATCTACCCTAGGTAAGTCCCACTCACCCATCACCCTTTGCTGACCTACATTGGCGATCGGTTAAGCAACGCCTCGATTTCAAAATTCGCATCTTTATATTCAAATCCCGCCATGGCCTCGCCCCTCCCTATCTCTGTAATCTCCTCCACCCCACAACCCCCCCCCCCCCCCCCCCGAGATATCTGTGCTCCTCTAATTCTGCCCTCTTGAGCATCCCTGATTATAATCGCTCAACCATTGGTGGAAGGGCCTTCTGTTGCCGAGGCCCCAAGCTCTGGAACTCCCTGCCTAAACCTCTCCACCTTTTTACCTCTATTTCCTCCTTCAAGACGCTTCTTAAAACATACCTCTTTGACCAAGATTTTCCTGCGCTAATTTCTACTTATGCGGCGCGGAGTCAAATTGTTATCTCATAATACTCCTGTGAAGCGTCTTGGGACGTTTCACTATGTTAAAGGCGCTATTTAAATACAAGTTGTTGTATATAATATACAGAGCAGTGTTACGTAGGATTACATAGGATATACAATACAGAAACAGGCCATTTGGCCCAACCAGTCCATGCCAGCATTATGCTCCATTCGAGTATACTCCAGTCTTTTCTCATCTAAATCTATCAGCATAACCCTCTATTCCCTTCTCCCTCATAATACATCTATACTATTGTGTTCCTTACACAGATGAGGCTGCACACAGGGAGGTTAAAGTAACAGTGACCTCAGTCTTTAATAAGACACTCCAGAGTGAGGAACAGGCCTTAAGTGCCGGCTTTTTTATGCTGGGATCCCTTGGGACTTCAGGGGATGAGCTCCCTGGTGGCGGAACATGGGAGTGCATGCTTTACAGATACACAACATCACTCCCCCGCCAAAGTCAAAGTGAAAACTACAAGGTGAGGTGGTCGGGAGCCTTTCTTTCCCTGGTGGACCGCCTCGGTACAAATGTCTGTTCTGGTGTGTTGGCTGTGCCCTCGCTGGGCTGGCGTGTTGTTGGCCCTGCAGGGCTGTTGGGTGTGATGAGTTTGATTTCCTGGTCCGGCGTGGAGTCGTTGATCCTTTTGGTGTGTGTTGTGGGCTCGAAAAAGGTGGTGTCTAAAGGTGGGTTGTTCAGGGCAGTCTGTGAACTGCAGCCTCGTTTGGTCCAGGTGCTTTCTGCAAATTTGTCCATTGTCTAGTTTGACTACAGCTATCACCGTGCCCGCGATCCACTTGGGACCATGTGCATAATTTAGCACATACACAGGGTCATTCAGATCAATTTCCCGTGACACACTAGCGCGACCATCGTTTACATTTTGTTGCTGCCGCCTGCTCTCTATCTGATCATGCAGGTTGGGGTGAACCAGCGAGAGTCTGGTTTTAAGTGTCCTTTTCATGAGTAGCTCAGCGGGAGGCTCCCCTGTGAGTGAGTGGGGTCTCATGCGGTAGCTGAACAGTACTCGGGACAGGCGGGTTTGGAGTGAGCCCTCTGTGACTCGTTTAAGGCTCTGTTTGATGGTTTGTACTGCCCGCTCTGCCTGCCCATTGGAGGCTGGTTTAAACGGAGCCGAGGGACATGTTTACGAGAACTAGGGGGAGCCAATTTAAAACCGAGTTGAGAAGGAATTTCTTCTCCCAGAGGGTTGTGAATCTGTGGAATTCTCTGCCCAAGGAAGCAGTTGAGGCTAGCTCATTGAATGTATTCAAGTCACAGATAGATAGATTTTTAACCAATAAGGGAATTAAGGGTTACGGAGAGCGGGCGGGTAAGTGGAGCTGAGTCCATGGCCAGATCAGCCATGATCTTGTTGAATGGCGGAGCAGGCTCGAGGGGCTAGATGGCCTACTCCTGTTCCTAATTCTTATGTTCTTATGTTCTTAATCCCATTGCGGGTCATGAATTCTATAAATTTGGCACTGGTGAAACATGGCCCGTTGTCACTGACCAGTATGTCAGGCAGGCCGTGGGTGGCAAACATGGCCCTCAGGCTTTCAATGGTGGGGGTGGCGGTGCTTCCCGACATTATTTCACATTCAATCCATTTTGAAAAAGCATCCACCACCACCAGGAACATTTTACGGAGAAACGGGCCCGCATAGTTGACATGGATCCTCGACCATGGTCTGGAGGGCCAAGACCACAAACTTAGTGGTGCTTCTCTGGGCGCGATGCTCAACTGAGCACATATGCTGCATTGCCGTACACAGGACTCTAAGTCAGAGTCGATACCGGGCCACCACATGTGGGATCTGGCTATCGCTTTCATCATTACTATACCCGGGTGTGTGCTGTGGAGATCTGAGATGAATGTTTCCCTGCCCTTTTTTGGGAGCACTACGCAGTTACCCCACAATAGGCAGTCTGCCTGAATGGACAGCTTGTCCTTTCGACGCTGGAATGGCTTGATTGGCTCTTGCATTTCAACAAGGATGCTGGCCCAGCTCCCATGCAGCACACAGTTTTTTACTAGGGACAGCAGAGGATCTTGGCTGGTCCAAGTCCTAATCTGGCGGGCCGTGACAGGTGATTTATCATTTTCAAACGCTTCCATGACCATCAACAAGTCTGCAGGCTGAGCCACCATCAACAAGTTTGCGGGCTGCGCCACCATCAACAAGTTTGCAGGCTGCGCCATTTTCACCACCATGGTGGGCAATGGTAGCTGACTGAGAGCATCTGCACAGTTCTCGGTGCCTGGCCTGTGACAGATGGTATAGTTATACGCTGATAGCGCGAGTGCCCACCTTTGTATGCGGGCTGAGGAATTAATATTTAATCCCTTTGTTTTCCGCGAACAGGGATGTGAGGGGCTTGTGATCGGTTTCCAGCTCAAATTTGAGGCCAAACAGGTACTGATGCATTTTCTTTACCCCGAACACACACGCTAATGCCTCTTTCTCAATCATGTTGTGAGCCCTCTCGGCCTTAGACAAGCTCCTGGAAGCATAGGCGACAGGTTGCAACTTCTCCGCAACGTTAGCTTGTTGTAATACACACCCGACTCCATAAGACGACGCGTCACATGCTAGCACAAGTCTTTTACATGAATTATACAATATAAGCAGCTTGTTGGAGCATAAAATGTTTCTGGCTTTCTCAAAAGCAATTACTTGTTTTTTTCCCCATACCCAGTTCTCACCTTTGCACAATAACACATGTAGGGGCTCTAAAAGGGTGCTTAACCCCAGTAGGAAGTTACCAAAATCGTTGAGGAGTCCCAGGAATGACTGCAGCTCCGTGACGTTCTGTGGCCTGGGCACGTTCCTGATAGCATCTGTCTTGGTGTCTGTGGGCCGAAGGCCGTCCGCCGCGATCTTTCTCCCTAAAAACTCCACTTCTGTTGCCATGAAGACGCATTTCGACCTCTTCAGCCGCAGCCCTACGCGATCCAGTCGCTGGCGACCTCCTCCAGGTTTTGTAGGTGCTCGGCGGTGTCCCGACTCGTGACCAATATGTCGTCCTGAAAGACTACCGTGTGTGCTACCGACTTGAGTAGGCTCTCCATGTTTCTCTGGAAGATCACTGCAGCCGACCAGATTCCAAACAGTCTGTAGATGAACAGTCCCTTGTGCGTGTTGATGCAGGTGAGGCCCTTCGAAGACTCCTCCAGCTCCTGCGTCATGTAGGCCGAAGTCAGGTCGAGCTTAGTGAATATCTTGCCTCCTGCCAGCATCACAAAAGGTCGTCTGCCTTAGGTAGTGGGTATTGGTCCTGTAGCGAGAAACGATTAATAGTTACTTTATAATCGCCGCAAATCCTGACCGTGCCATCACTTTTGAGTATTGGAACAATCGGGCTGGCCCACTCGCTGAATTCCACTGAGGAGATGATGCCCTCGCGTTGCAGCATGTCCAGCTCGATTTCCGCTCTCTCCCTCATCATGTGAGGTACCGCTTGTGCCTTGTAGTGAATGGGCCGTGCCTCTGGGACCAAGTGGATCCGCACCTTCGCCCCAGAAAAGTTTCCAATGCCTGGCTCAAAAAGGGAAGGAAATTTGTTCAGAACCTGGGGACATGAGGCCTCATCGACATGTGATAGCGCTCAGATGTCATCCCAGTTCCAGCGGATTTTGCCCAGTCAGCTTCTTCCAAGCAGTGTGGGGCCATCGCCCGGGACAATCCAGAGTGGCAGTTCATGCACCGTGCCCTCGTAGGTGACCTTGACCATGGCGCTGCCCAGGACAGTGATAAGCTCTTTGGTGTACATTCTCAGTTTTGTGTGGATGGGGCTCAGGGCTGGTCTGAATGCCTTGTTGCACCACAGTCTCTCAAACATCTTTTTACTCATGATGGATTGGCTAGCGCCAGTGTCCAGTTCCATGGCTACGGGTAAGCCATTCAATTTTACATTTAGCATTATAGGTGGACATTTCATTGAAAATGTGTGCACCCCGTGTACTTCAGCATCTGCCTCCTCTCTCTGAGGCTCGAAATTGCTTTGATCCACCATGGACCGATCTTCCTCTGCCACGTGGTGGTTAGCAGGTTTTACAGAGTTTGCAGCTCATTTGCAAGCTCGTTGGAGATGCCCCATTGTTCCACAGCTCTTGCAAACATACCCTTTGAAGCAGCATGAATAGGCTGAATGGAAGCCTCCACAATGCCAACAAGATGTGAATTGCCTTGCATTCATCCTTTGTTGGGAACTCTAAGTCATCTGGGTCACCTGAGGCCTGCTGGCAGTTGCAGACTCGTGGGTTCTGCCCTGTACATTTCTGCTCACAAACACAGTTCCAGTTAATTTATGAACATTGCTAGCACGTGTGCTGAGCAATTTGTTTGGTGTTATCACTGGTGGACATAAACCCCTGTGCTATCGCAATGGCCTTACTGAGGGTCGATGTCTCTACAGTCAAATGTTTTCGTAGGATGGTCTCGTGGCCAATAACCAGTATAAAAAAAGTCTCTGAGCATTTGCTCCAGGTAGCCATCAAACTCACATT
Source organism: Pristiophorus japonicus (assembly GCF_044704955.1). NCBI lineage: Eukaryota > Metazoa > Chordata > Chondrichthyes > Pristiophoridae > Pristiophorus > Pristiophorus japonicus. Next base: position 181,498,693 of record NC_091984.1, read on the forward strand.
GTCCTGCAAGTTGCCTTAGCTCGGCGACGTAGCTTGCCACTTCCTGACCTTCAGATCGCTGGTACGTGTAGAACCAATACCTCGCCATCAGCACGCTCTCCATCGGGTTAAGATGCTCCCGAACCAGTGTACACAGCTCCTCATACGACTTATCTGTGGGTTTCACTGGAGCCAGAAGATTCTTCATGAGGCTGTAGGTCGGTGCCCCACAGACCGTGAGGAAGACCACTCTCCTTTTTGCAGCGCTTCCTTCTCCGTCCAGCTCGTTGGCTACAAAGTACTGGTCTAGCCGTTCGACATAGGCTTCCCAGTCCTCACCCTCCGAGAACTTCTTCAGGATGCCCACAGTTTGCCGCATCTTTGCGTTGGATTCGTATTCTCGTCGCCAGTCATTGTGTTCCTTACACAGATGAGGCTGCACACAGGGAGGTTAAAGTAACAGTGACCTCAGTCTTTAATAAGACACTCCAGAGTGAGGAACAGGCCTTAAGGGCCGGCTTATATATGCTGGGATCCCTTGGGACTTCAGGGGATGAGCTCCCTGGTGGCGGAACATGGGAGTGCATGCTTTACAGATACACAACATATACTATTCACTTCAACCACTCCCTGTGATAGCGAGTTCCACATTCTCACCACTCTTTGGGTAAAGCAGTTTCTTCTGAATTTCCTATTGGATTTCTTAATGACTATCTTATATTGATGGCCTCTAGTTATGCTCTTCCCCACAAGTGGAAAGACTCTCTCTATTTTCAGTCTATCAAAACCTTTCATAATTTTAAAGACCTCTATTAGGTCATCCCTCAGCCTTCATTTTTAAGGAGAAATGAGATCCAGCCATTTCATCCTTTCCTGATAGGTATACCCTTACATTTCTGGTATCATCCTTGTAAATCTTCTCTGCACCCTCTCTAGTGACTCGATATCCTTGTTATAATATGGTGACCAGAACTGTATGCAGTACTCCAACTGTACACAGTCACCCCTTCCCCTCCATTCCAGAACCATGATAGGGTTCCACTTGTCCTCACCTTTCACCCCACCAGCCTCCACATTCAACGGATCATCCTCCACCATTTCCGCCACCTCCAGCATGATCCCACCACCAATCACATCTTCCCCTCCCCTCTCAGCATTCCAAAGGGACTGCTCCCTCCGTGATACCCTGGTGCACTCCTCAATTACCCCCAGCACCTCCTTCCCTTCCTACGGCACCTTCCCGTGCAAGCGCAGGAGATGCAACACCTGCCCTTTTACCTCCTCCCTTCCCACTGTCCAGGGCCCCAAACACTCCTTCCAGGTGAAACAGCGATTTACTTGCACTTCTTTCAATTTAGTATACTGTATTCGCTGCTCACGATGTGGTCTCCTCTACATTGGGGGGACCAAACACAGATTGGGTGACCGCTTTGCAGAACACCTTCATTCAGTCCGTAAGCGTGACCCAGAGCTTCGGTCGCCTGTCACATTAATTCTCCGCTCCATTTCCACTCTGACCTCTCCGTCCTCTGCCTCTTGCACTGCACCAATGAAGCTCAATGCAAGCTCGAGAAACAGTACCTCACCTTTCATTTACCACATTACAGCCTTCTGGACTCAACATCGAGTTCAACAATTTCAGACTAACTTCTGCCCCTATTTTTTTCTCCTTTCCTCCTTTTTCTTTTTACAAATCCCCCTTTTTTTCTCTTTCCCATGGCAGCTGGTGATGATTCAGCCATTCACAACCCATCTAGATCCATTTGTTTCTTAATTTGTGCCATTACCAGCTCATTTTTGCCCATCATCCTTTTTGTCTCTCTAATCTCTCCTACCTTCCATCCTATCACAGACCTTCCCTCCCCCTATCACTGCCCCTGTACTTCCTTAAGAATCTGTTTCATCTCACACTTTTCCAGTTCTGACGAAGGGTCGCAGACCTGAAACGTTAACTCTGTTTCTCTCCACAGATGCTGCCTGACCTGCTGAGATTTGCAGCATTTTCTGTTCTTCTTTCATAAACAGGCCATTCGGCCCAACCAGTCCATGCTGGCATTTATGCGCCACTTCAGTTTCCTCATCTAACTAAATCAGCATAACCCGATATTCCCTTCTCCCTCATGCTTGTCTAGCTTCCCCTTAAATACATCTATACTATTCGCTTCAACTACTCCCTTTGGTAGTGAGTTCCACATTCTCACCACACTCTTTAAAAAAAAAAGAATTGAATTTATATAGCGCCTTTCATAACCTCAAAGCGCTTTACAGCCAATGAAGTACTTTTGGGGTGTAGTCAATGTTTAAGTTTCTTCTGAATTCCCTATTGGATTTCTTGGTGACTATCTTATATTGATGACCTCTAGTTTTGCTCTTCCCCACAAGTGGAAACATTCTCTCTATGTCTACTGTGTCAAAACCTTTTATAATTTTAAAGACCTCTATTAGGTCCCCCCTCAACCTTCCCTTTTCAAGAGAGAAGAGACTGTTCATCCTTTCCTGATAGGTATCAGTTCTGGTATCATCCTTGTAAATCTTTTTTGCACCTCTCCAGTGCCTCTATATCCTTTTTATAATGTGGAGACCAGAACTGTACACAGCACTCCAAGTGTGGTCCAACCAAGGTTTGATACAAGTTTAGCATAACCTCTCTACTTTACAATTCTATTCCTCTAAAAATAAACCCTAGTGCTTAATTTTGTTTTGTTTTGTTATGGCCTTATTGACTTGCATCGCAACTTTTAGTGATTTGAACTCCCAGATCCTTTTGCTCCTCTATCTCATTTAGATTCTTATTTTCCAAATAATATGTGACCTCCTTATTTTTTTTCCCAAAATGTAATACCTCACACGTATTCATTTGGAATCATATGCCCATTCTGCAAGTGTATTAATGTCTTATAATTTTTTTACAGTCCTCCTCAGTGTTGATTATCCTCCCCAATTTGATGTCATCCACAAATTTAGAAATTGCGTATATTATATATAAATAACAGTGAACATAATGCATGTTAAAAATAGTGGCCTAAAAATTGGGGAGTTTATCGCCACCCGTTACCGCCAGATTCGGCTGCCAAATTCGGATGGCTGACAGCGCTGCCGATATCAGCGATCGTTAAAATCATGCCGATTGTGATATCAGTGAGTGTACAATGCTCACTTAATGCCTGATCTGATAGTTTGGAGTTCGCTGTTCAACTTACGGGCATGCCTCAATGGGCGACGGGCTGAGCAAGCGGCAAGAAGCAGGAAGGAGGCCCAAGCAGTGGTATTTAAAGGGATCATCAGCACCAACTTGCACCCGATGTGTTCAGTTTGATTGGCTCTGTGCAACCTTTTGCAAATTCAGCAGCTTTATAAACTTCTTTCAAGGTTCTAAGGTAACAGGGAATGTGGTTGCAAGAGGAGAATGTTGTGTATGTATAATATATGTACAGTTACATTAGACCACTGAATGTATCTTCACACTGTACACACCATACCTATACCACCAGAGGGTGCTACTGGTGGAGACCTAAGGGTCACCTGCTCACTGCAGGTAACCAAGTATAAAAGGGAGCTCACCTCAGTGTATCCTCATTCAGGAGCTGCAATAAATGGACTACGGTCACAACAGTTAAAGTACAATACCTTACCTCGTGGAGTCATTACTAGAGTGCTTACAGACATAACAATTGGCGATGAGATTACGAATTTCCACGCGCAAAATGGCTAATCTTAGCAACTTTCAACAATTCGCTGATGGGAAAGATTGGGATGCCTTTGTGGAAAGGCTCAAACACTTTTTCATTGCAAATGACCTGGCAGGAGACGATCTGACCTCGTTGGCTGATAAGCGCAGAGCTATCCTGCTCAGCAGTTGTGGGCCCACCGTCTATGGCCATGTCAGGGACCTGCTAGCCCCAGCGAAGACGACAACCAAAACGTACGCAGAGCTCGTAACAATGATACAAGAACAGCTCAAACCTAAAGAGAGCATCCTCACAGCCAGACACTGGTTCTATACACACCGGCGGCCCGAAGGCCAAGAAATCGCAAAATATGCTGCAGACCTGAGACGATTAGCTGCACCATGTGATTTTGGCGACCACCTCACCGAAGCACTGAGGGACATCTTTGTTATTGGAATTGGCCACGAGGGCCTCCTCCACAAACTGCTCTCTGCGGACACTACGGTTACCCTGCAGACGGCAATTAACGTCAGCCAGACATTCATGGTCTCGGCCTGTGATTCCAAGAGGATGATGACTTACCCCCAGGACTCTAACCCAGCAAGTACCGTGAACCGACTGGTCAACCAGCCAGCCCCATACTGGCGCTGTGGAGGAAATCACAGGGCCCACCAGTGCCAATACCGAGACTATACTTGCAAAGGCTGTAACACTAAAGGCCATCTCCAGCGAATGTGTAGAAGAAAGTTTACTCACCGAGTCGCTGAAGAGTTGGCTGATCACCCGGGCTCCAGCGCTGATGAAGACGAAGGGAGAGTCTATGGGGCAGCTCAGCCCCAGGAAGAGGTTTACGGAGTGTTTACCTGCTCCACCGAGAGTTCCCCGTTGAAAATGGAAGTCGAAATCAATGGTGTTCCATTCTCATTGGAGATCGACACAGGGGTGAGCCAATCGCTGATGAATCAGGAGGCCTTCGAGAAACTCTGGGACAATCCCGCCGAACGATCTAAAATGCTCCCGATCCGGGTGAAGCTGCTCACCTACACAAACGACACCATCCCAGTCATTGGCAGCGTGGATGTCCAGGTGTCCTACGGCGGCGCGATGCACAAGCTACCTTTGTAGATCGTTGCTGGTGGTAGTCCAACGCTGCTGGGAAGAAGATGGATGAAACAAATCCAAATCTGTTGGAGCTGGGAAAGCCTCCAGGCCCCGGCGATCGACGTCCTACGCGGCCCCAAATTAGGATCCATCACAGCACCTGAAGATCTTACCGTCCGACTTGACTGTGTGGCGACGACACAGACCGCACAATCCAACGGCAAGATGATCCAACCCAAACGACCAGACCTCACCTTCTGGGCTCCAGTGGCAGGACTCCAAAGGAAGAAGATAGGTGCAAAAGGTAAATTCCCGGCTTCCGTGGCAGAACCTGGGGAGAAAAGGATCACCGCAGCCTACCTCGTGGAGAGAGAGAAGATGGCGCCCGCACCACAAGGTGAAACATCTGAAATCAAGATGGCCACGACCAGACCATGAGGGGCAGCATTGAGGGAACAACATGTGATGCCGAGCAGCGAACCGGATTAGGGTAAAGATTGCAAGGCCCTCTTAAAGGAGACCGGCAACCCACCACAATTAAAGGGATAGTTCCACTCTTTGTACAGCGATGCCGGTGATGCTAAAAAAGATGTAATTAACAAATACAAGTATCTAAATGTACCTTTGTACAGCGATGCTGGAAAGATACATAGAAAAGATGTAATTGACACATGCAAGTATCTAAATGTAACCTTTGAACAGCGATGCCGATTGTACACAGGGAAGAGATGTAATTGACAAATGCAAAGATGTAATTGACAAATGCGAATTTGTAAAGACAACTAACAATGTCGAGTTGGCTGATTGCGGTCAGAACCAATGTATCATGAATGTAAATGATGAAATGATGTGTGATGCCGGGTTCTACATGTACACCAGCAAAACCAAGGACAACCTCCCGTGGGAAGCACCCAGGTCCAGCGGGCTACCCGATCATGTAGCCTGCGCCTCTGGGACCAATGTGATGCCCCAGGGAGTGTGGCCACACACACACAGAGGGAGCATACCCATTGCAGGCCCAGTGATCAGCGGACGGCACAGGCAACACCACTGGCACCCTGCCGCCAATCGGCCCTACCTCTCTGACCACCAGGGCCAGCACCGGGAGCAAGAGGCCAGCACCCTCCAGCCCTCCCGACGGGACCTGGGAAGACCAGGCTCCCACCACCGCTGAAGGGCAGCAGGGAGACCCTGCAGCCCTCAAAAGGAGGACAGGAACGCCACACATTCCTGTGGCTCTGCCCACCACTAGGCAACGGCAAAGGCCCTGAGACTCAGCCAGGTGAGCGATCCAAGCCCACCCAGCTGGCAGGGGGTGCAGCACCACCATCAGACAACCTGGACACAGTCCGGTTACTCTGGAACTAGCATCCTCACCCATCTGCACCTACACCCCAGAGGCAAGATTGTAATACCACGTATGTACCTAATCTGTAATATGTACTTCTTCTACTACTGCTGAACCCAAACAGTGATTATAACTAATCCTATTTTTTATTCTCTGTACATGTATGCCAATGCAGATGTCAAGCCACACACATGGTCTATGTATGGGGGGGGGGGGGGGGGAATGCATGTATGCAGCCATGGACACACATGGATCACACCCAGAACCCACACAACCCTCACTTCAACCTCCAACCATCCACTGCTGACCATTTCAAATGGCGTGGCAATAAGGACTTGGAGGTCTACAGGGAGAGAGCCATTCCCAAGCACAGACAAAGTGCAAGGGCTTTGGGCACTCAAGTCGAGGGCCAGAGTACACAGTGCAAAGGCCAGTGGCACAAGACTTAGGGGGGAGTGATGTTGTGTATGTATAATGTATGTACAGTTAATTAGACCACAATGTATCTGTCATGAATCTTACATTATTATATATAACTGTATCCTAACATGCTATACATGACTGAAATAAGATATGATCTGTAACCACCAGCATACCTTACCACCAGGAGTGCACTTGCAAGAGACAGGTATATAAGGACAGGTCTCAGGCAAGTGCAGCATTCCAGAGCTGTGAAATAAAAGTGCAGGTCCAGAGTGATCTTGACTTCACTACATGCCTCATGTGAATCTGTACTGAGGGGACAGGACTTTACAGTGGTGACGAGTTACAGGATTACAGAATCCACAGAATGGCGAACAACGGATCAGATGAAAAGTACAATGCGGGAGACAATTGGGAGGACTTTATAGAAAGGCTCCAGCAAAGCTTTGTAACCAAAGACTGGTTAGGCGACGTTAAGGCAGACAAGAGAAGAGCCCATCTCTTGACCAGCTGTGGCTCGAAAACATACGCTTTAATGAAGGATCTGTTGGCACCCGAGAAACCAGCAAGCAAGTCGTTTGAAGAATTGAGCACACTGGTAAGAGACCACCTGAAGCCAGCGAGCAGCCTACACATGGCCAGACACAGGTTCTACAACTACAGACGTTGTGTGGGCCAGAGCATACCCGACTTCGTGGCAGAACTTTGGAGGTTGGCTAGTTTATGTGAGTTCTCTGATGAACTGAGGAGAGAAATGCTGAGAGACTTTTTCATTGAAAGAATAGGCCACGCAGGCATATTCCGAAAGCACATAGAGACCAAGAACCTGACCTTAGAGGAAACAGCACAGTTGCTGGTTGCACAGACATTCTTGGTATGCGAAGAAGAAACGAGGTTGATTTACAATGCCAGGTACGACAACTAACGAAATATCGGAACAAGAAGTTCACAGCACTAAACAAGCTGCTACCCCCACACACAGACAAAACCGGGAGAACAGGCTCTCGACAGCAGGCAGAAGCCATCAAGGGCCACAGGAACGGCCGTTCACACCTCATCAACCCACAATGCGAGCAATCAACTACAAACTGAGAGAAGCTCAAGAGAGATCAGCCAGACGCAGCTCATTCTTTGGGAACACTTTGAACAATGGAACAGGTCTGTGCTGGAGGTGTGGGGGTGGGCACTCGTCAAGGGGATGTCGATTTCAGCAGGCTGTTTGCAGAAATTGTGAATATACAGGGCATTTGGCCTGCATGTGCAAAAAAACGGTAGCTCGGCTGGTATACGAATCGGATGGGTCGGAAAGCGGACCAGAAGATGGCGGGGACAGTACCCGGGACACCGATGTACAGCGGGTCAACACGATCAATGGCCGCTGCTCCTACAACAGGATGCCTCCTATAATGATGAGGGTCCGACTCAACGGGATATCTGTCAACATGGAGCTGGATACGGGAGTGAGTCAATCTCTCATGGGCGCTCAACAATTTGAACAACTGTGGCCGCATAAAAGAGACAGACCAAAACTCACAAGGGTCGACACCAAACTAAAGACCTATACCAAAGAAATCGTACCAGTCCTCGGCAGCGCCATGCTCTCTGTCACACACAAAAGGACAGTGAACCAACTTCCCCTGTGGATTGTCCCCGGAGACCCTCCAGCACTGCTGGGGAGAAACTGGCCGGCAAAACTAAACTGGAAATGGGATGATGTCCATGCCATGTCATTAGAGGAACAGACCTCCTGCTCAACAGTTATAAAGCGATTTGAACATCTCATTCAGTCAGGTGTGGGCACTTTCAAAGGGGCCAAAGTCAAAATCTAAATTGCACAGGATGCTAGACCGATCCATCACAAGGCCAGAGCTGTACCCTATGTGATGAGGGAAAAGATTGAACACGAACTAGACAGGCTTCTGCGGGAAGGCATTATATCACCTGTGGAATTTAGCGACTGGGCAAGTCCTATCGTCCCAGTCATGAAGCCAGATGGATCCATACCAATCTGTGGGGACTACAAATCTACCATAAACAGAGTCTCCCTACAGGCCAGTACCTGCTGCCCAAAGCGGAGGACTTATTTGCCACATTGGCTGGAGGTAAACTTTTCTCAAAAGTAGACCTCACATCTGCGTATATGATGCAAGAATTGACCGAGGAATCCAAGCTACTCACCACCATCAACACCCATTGAGGCCTTTTCATTTACAATCGATGCCCATTCGGCATCAGGTCGGCAGCTGCCATATTCCAGCGCAACATGGAGAGTCTGCTCAAGTCCATCCCGGGGACGGTTGTATTTCAAGACGACATACTTATCACGGGCAGGGACACCGACTCCCATCTCCGTAATTTGGAGGAAGTACTAAAGCGGTTGGATCGGGTAGGCCTACGAGTCAAGAAATTCAAGTGCCTGTTTCTCGCACCCGAGGTTGAATTTTTGAGCAGAAGGATTGTCGCTGATGGAATCCGCCCAACAGAGTCCAAAACAGAAGCAATTCGCCTGGCACCCAGGCCCCGGAATGTCTCAGAACTGCGCGCCTTTCTCGGGCTACTCAATTACTTTGGGAACTTTATGCAGAACTTAAGCACACTGCTGGAGCCGCTCCACGTACTACTCAGAAAGGGGTGCGATTGGTTTTGGGGGGGATGCCCAGGAACGTGCCTTCAATAAGGCACGCAATCTTCTGTGTTCCAACAGTGTTTTGGCTTTCTTTGATCCAGGTAAAAAGCTAGTTCTTACATGTGATGCGTCAGCGTATGGGGTCGGGTGCGTTTTACAACATGTCAATGGTGCGGGTAAATTACAACCCATAGCTTATGCCTCCAGGTCACTTTCACGGGCGGAGCGCGGGTACGGAATGGTGGAGAAGGAGGCGCTGGATACCTGTCCCAGACTCGCTTGTCACGCATATTGCTTAGTTACAGGCCAAGACCCCACACGCTTATCGGGGTCTCCCCCTGCTGAACTATTGATGAAGAGAGATCTCAAGACCTGGCTCTCTCTTGTCCACCCTGACTTGAATACAGATGTCAAAGTCAGCAGTGGTATCATGATCGCGATGCTGTGTCACGTGACATTTCTGTTAACGATCCTGTGTATGTACTAAATTATGGTCAAGGTCCCAAGTGGATGGCCGGTACTGTTACGGCCAATGAGGGTAACAGAACGTTTATCGTCAAGCTCAAGAATGGGCAGACATGCAGGAAGCATGTTGATCAGATAAAACTGTGGCACACAGATGAACCGGAACCGTCTGAGGAAGACACAATCAGTGACCAACCAACCTACCCTCAGTCATCAGAGGACTCCGCTGTCATCAATGAATCTGGACTTTCAATCCCTGACATGGTCATTGCCACTCCCATCAGATCGGCTACCCAGCCCCCAGTCATAACAGACTCAGAACGCTCGCCCAAGGCTGGAGTTGAACTGAGATGATCAACTCGGGAGCAGAAAGCCCCGGACCATCTCAATTTGTAAAAGGACTGTTACTAATATCTTAAAGGGGGATATTGTCATGTATGTATGCTTGGGGTTACTAGCCACCAGGTGTCGCGACTGTCGGAGGTCATTGGGCTATACGCACATGTGTGCAGCCCAGGTATAAAAGGCAAGTCATCATGTAATGTAATCGCTTTGGGTCCTAATAAAGCAGAGCCAGGTTTGTACCTGTGTTAGTTTACAGTATTCAGTTTATCGAGTTATTACATACGTAACAACTAGGTTGATTTTGCAGAAGAGGGCATTGACTTATGAGGAAAGGTTGAGTAGGTTGGGCCTCTACTCATTGGAATTCAGAAGAATGAGAGGTCATCTTATCAAAACGTATAAGATTATGAGGGGGCTTGACAAGGTGGATGCAGAGAGGATGTTTCCACTGATGGGAGAGACTAGAACTAGAGGGCATGATCTTAGAATAAGGGCCGCCCATTTAAAACTGAAATGAGGAGAAATTTTTTCTGAGGGTTGTAAATCTGTGGAATTCGCTGCCTCAGAGAGCTGTGGAAGTTGGGACATTGAATAAATTTAAGACAGAAATAGACAGTTTCTTAAATGATAAGGGGTTAAGGTGCTATGGGGAGCGGGCAGGGTAGTGGAGCTGAGTCCATGATCAGATCAGCCATGATCTAAATTGAGTAGCAGAGCAGGCTCAAGGGACCGTATGGCCTACTCCTGTTTCTATTTCTTATGTTCTTATATTCTTATGAATGACCATACCATTGTTGTCCTCACCGGTTGCCACAGCTTCTGTTACCTGCTGCGCAATTATGTCCAGCACACTCTCCTCCAACTGGCTGAAGTCGTGGATGTTGAGCACGAATTTTGCTTGCTGTCTAGACCACTTTGAGGTGGGACAGCTTAACATCATTGGGCCTTAACACTGCCTGTTTCATGTCCATATCCAATTTCTAGGTCATTGTATATTACATGTTTTAATAAGTGTACATTATACACATTAGAAATAATGGGCCATAATTTGCTGTAGCAGGACATCTAACATGTCTGCCATTTGTTAGACTTGCCCTTGCCATTTATATTTTAAATACTTCGCGTGGCAATTGCTGAAAGTGCAAGCTGATAATGTCACAGCGAGGGAAACAGAACATCTGGGACCTGAGAGAACAGGGCAACAACTGTCTCCCTAACCAATCAGAATGAACAATTGTAAAATTAACTGAGAAGGAAGTGTAAATTGGAGTGGGTGAGTTCAATGCTAAATCAGGGACAGAAAGATTGGATTCAGAGAGAGAAAAGAGGCAGAAAGGAAAAGTAAAAAATAAAATTTTAAATTACATTTTTAAAATCTCCAACAGCAATTAAAACCTGAAGGAATGAAACTACACACTCGTTAATTTTCAGTGAGGTTTACTGTGAATAATTAACAATTATCACGTCTATTTAGACTGTAACGGACAAGTCTTAACTTTCTGTGGCAGGTTTAGTTTGCATCTACCGCGCAAATACAGCAACTTCACGCGAGTCAATGGTGAGGCAGACAGCGAGATGCCATTTTCATTAAGCTAACGATGGAGTGGCGCAACTCAGACAGCAACTTTTGGATATTTCGGTATAACCGCTGAGGGTTTTGTACCATTTGGGCATAAATAACAGCGAGTGCCATTGAGTTCATCGTTATTTTCACAGCAAAATCTGAGCAACTAGTGTATGGCATGTTAGAAACAGTGTATACCACATGTTATAAATAAGTGTACATTATACAGGTTAGAAATAGTGTATACCACATGTTATAAATAAGTGTACATTATACAGGTTAGATATAGTGTATACCACGTTATAAATAAGTGTACATTATACAGGTTAGAAATAGTGTATATTACATGTTATAAGTATACATTATGCAGGTTAGAAATAGTGTATACCACCTATTATAACTAAGTGTATATTATATGTACAATAAGCGCTTCAGAAATTCAGTGTAGAGCACATAAATAACTATCACATTATAAGTGGTGTTCACATTACAAAACAGTGCACATGACACATGTTAGAAATAAAATATTGCAGGTTAAAAATATGTAAATTGGATACATAACACCGTGTACTTTAAACTTTATCTGGACACATACTCTACAGGCCAGTGCGGAAAGCTGACTGAATTGCTGTTGGGGAATAAACAGCAGAGCCCCCTCCCTCTTGCTTGCTGGGAGAGAGGTTGGTTTCAGTCAGCTGAGAACTCACATGATACCGAGTGATCGCAAGTTCAGAGGAAGCCAAAACCCCACCTTTTCACGTTCTCGACCGCTGGCCGGTATGGTATTGCTTTCCCTGTTTTTATTTCGGGTTGAATGAACGGTGCTGTGTTGGTTGGCCATTGCTTGGCGATCTGTGATCTGTCTTGCAGAACACTAGCTGTGGGCAGTCGGGGATCCGGGTTGTGTTCCGGCTTCCAATCCGGAGCACTCCGGCCCGGGCTCCGATTGCTGCGAGCTGGTTGCACATTAACTTGTGAGTTGGTGAACAGACTTACACTTCTTTTTAGACTGAAAGATCTTCGCGTATAAATCTTATACAGCAACAAAATTAGTTTAGTATTGCTGCAGAGTCCGTCTTTCCAATCTGTTCCTATCAACTCTTCCAACCCGTTTCTCCAGCCTTAAGTGTTTTAAACTGGAAAATCTGGTCTTACCTCCTTCGGCTTGCTTTAAGTTCAGAGAGGGAAGGAAATCAGCAGCCAGCTGAGGAGAGATAGTTAAGGTTTAAGGACGTACAATGTATCTTCTGTCTTTATATATAAATGCATTGAGTGAGGGCCGTCACACTTCAGGTATCACACATGCACATTCCTATTTTTTGTGTGAGAAAGCCAATCTAAAGAGGAACTTTCCCGGCAACAGGAAGAAAAAAACCCTCTCGTTGATCTCAGGATGGCCCCAAGAGCAATTAGCCTCCAGTTGACCTAAATGATGGCCTTAAAGGGACAGGCCAGGGTTACACACGGCTCTAATATAAAAACAGAAAATGCTGGAAATCACAGCAGGTCAGGCAGCATCTGTGGAGAGAGAAACAGAGTTCACGTTTCGGATCTGTGACCCTTAGTCAGGACTGGAGAAGTTCGAGATGAAACAGATTCTTGAGGAAATACATGGGCACTGGGAGGGGAGGGGAGGAAAGAACAAAGGGGAAGGTCTGTGATCGGGTGGAAGGCAGGAGAGATTTAAGAGACAAAAGGGATAATGGGCAAAAATGAGCTGGTAATTACACACAGCTCTTCCTTGGCAGCAGAATAATACAATGGCCTGGATTTTGAGGTGGTATTGCCGGCAAAACTGTCAATGTTTGCTGTCATTACCCCTCTGAAAATGACATCAACTTCTGGAGCCAGCACGTGTGCAGATAAACACGGAAATCCAGAAGTTGCTGTCAGTGATTCTACGCTTCTCCACAGGTTGTGTTTCGGAGCCCACAATCAATTCAAATCACACTGAAATGTAATTCCTGGTGAAAACTTCCCGAATTACACTGGAATATCACTGTTTAAAAACCCTGGAAATATTAAGCCTTGTTGAAAGAGATGTAACTTGATTTTTAACAGCATATTGACTGCTGAACAACAGTTTTGGCCCTATATTTGTGGAATGTCAATTTTGTTCTATTTATATGATCAGAATTACATTTTTTTATATTAAAAGTTTAGTTGAGATTTCAGCTTCTCCCTTAATCCTGTGGATATGTCCCAAGCTTTATTTCGCTCTCTGTAAAATGTATTAAATATACATTTATAATCTCTGCATTTTACTTCCTGGTTTGCTGTCTGTGAGAATTCTTCAATGTGATTGGCTGCTTCACCTGCTTGATGACATCACTGTTGCTGGACGCTGGAGCTTCGCTTGATTTGGCGACAGATTCAAATTAATGTCGGGAAATTGCCACTGACACAAATCCCAGACCCTTGTGTGTAACATGTCCTTGTACAGTACCATAATCCTCCAACTTATGAATAATGTGACCGGAGACCTGCTAGTAACTTACAACTTTACTCCAAATATGGGGGTGGTGGGGTGGTAGGTGAGGTGGTGTGGGTGGTATAATTGTAAATATCTGCAGGCACTGCCCAGGAGTCCAGTCTGCACTCCCCAGTCACTATATACAATTTCTGCTGTGAATTTAGGGAACTGGCATAGGAGGGGAAGTGCACAGAATTGGCATGCACAGAATGGGTAGGAGCGTGGACATTATCATAGCACTTCAAAGGCAATGTTGGGAGAGAGGCATGATATAGAGGGAACAACAAGGAGGTAAATTTTGCACAAAGTCAAAATTATCCCTTTTATAAGAGGAGAAAATACCAATGAATTGGTACTGCTGTCTATTAATTTTCCAAATGAATTGGGTCCCAGGGTCTTGGTATTGTGCTGCCTATTCATACACCAGATCTTCACAAACTGGTTCAAACGTGGTTTCCGCAATTACCGCAAAAAGCAGGAAACAAGGACCACATTACTACTGGATTCAAATCCTGGTGGTCATGTTTTGCCAGATTGTTGTAGTTTTGCTGCAACAACAAGCCAGAATTCAATCAAGTGTGTATAGTGGATGGGATGAAATTGGCAGAGGTGGGAAAGTGAATTAATTTGGGGGTGAATTTTGGCCATTCACTGGAAGGATTTAATTAATGAGATTGCTGAGTTCATTTCTCTAGGGTTCATCTGTGACAGTGTTTTGAATGCATATAATTAAAAAATAAATATTTAGAATTAAATGTGAATTATTTGGGGTCTTTTTCACCCTTGTAGATTTTTTTGGCTTCTGAATTTTAGATCACTCTAATAAGTCAGTCCCAATTCCCTATCCGTTTGAAAATATTGTCCCTGTCCTGGTTATCCAGGTACGCTCTCACTAATGTACCAGGATAATGAACAGAACAGCCTTTCTGTTGATGATTATTTTTAACTATTAGCATTATCCAATGTAGGATCTTTCCCCGGTCTTCAATAAGCAATAGTTTATTGCAATTCAAATTATTGTGAATGCCTTCTTATCTTGGATCCCTAATTATTGGAATTATCCAGTTGCTATTCTCTGAATGTTTGCCAATGTTGAATCTATTTAGTTTTGAAGGAAGGGTATGCAAAACTGCATATGCAATTCCAAATGTTGCTTCATCACCGATCTACATCAGGATAGAATAACTTGCTTAGACTTGCAGGCAAACCCTCTTGAGATGCAACCTGGTAAATGATCAGCCTGTCAATGACAGTTTCCTAATGACTAAATATTTTAAGTGACTGGTCAGTAATTGTCCTTATAGCTTTTCCTTTTCCATTTTATCAATGGAAAACCCATCCATCTTTAAAGGATTGTCTTTCTGTGTTTTATGAAACAGGTTGTTTTCCTGAAGTGCATCATGCAGCTCAAAGTGTTGCTGTTGATATCCTGCATACAGGTTCTCTTCCTCGCAGTCAGTAAGTATAACGGTTACAATCTCTTCATGGCCAATCTCGGGGCTTTGATCTTGTGTAACAATCTCTGTTGGCTGTTTTACTCAATAGAATTGACACAGTGTAAATTACATTTTGGGGAAGATGTGAAATAATGTTGCAGTAATTTTCACAGTTCTGCCTTTTCTGTATCCTGGCTGTGGTAATGGCTAATATGGAAGAGGTATTGTCATCATTGTTGAGTTTAAGGGGTAGGAGGGGAGAGGTCTCGCCATCAATGCCCCTTTTACAGAGGGGTGCATAGCTCCCTACTAGAGGTCCGCAGAGGCCTGTCGCTCTGGTCCAACACCGATTCCATTGTCATCTTGATTTAATTCCAGTCTGGGAGTTGCATCTTCCCAAACTGTGCAGCAGCTTTTCCATTTCCTTGCAGTCGCTTCAGAACACATTGTTGTCGTACTCACTTTTCTTAAAGGCCATGGTGGCCCCTTTCACAGAGGGATCTCTCCACGTGTATCCCTCTTTTGATCTTTCAAACTTTTACAAATGATTGTACTTAACAGGACTATCCTCAAATGAAGTTGCCACCCTCACAATCTAAGAAGGGTTACCAAGCCTCTCATAACATTTCTACACTTGCATTTCCATTAATCAAACGTTCAGACTGTAGGAGATGGATGTACTGGATGAAGTGACAGCTATTTCAGGGTGAAATCCCGACCGGAGATCCCCAAGAGATGTCCTTCTGCACCCACACATATTTTTAAATTGACTTAATTCTGGTCTGGGAGTTGCATCTGTGAAACTAACCACCAATGTTTTCAGTCTCTTCACATCTGCTTCTGAATATAGGATTACATTACATCGGATATAGGGCACAGAAATGGGCCTTTTGGCCCAACCAGTCCATTCTGATGTTTATGTTCCACTCTAGCCTCCCCCAGTCTTTCCTCATCTAAATCTATCAGCATAACCCTCTATTCCCTTCTCGCTCATATTCTAGCCGTATGTCTAGCCTCCCCTTAAATGAATATGTGTGCTGCTGCTCACCAAAAGGGTTTTGTTTTGTTCCAGCATTCTCCCCTCCTTGACTGAAGATGCGCTGGCTCATGCTGCGGTGTGGATCCATGGGTTTCTGAACAGTGTCAGTGGGTTATTCAACTGTGGGGGACCGCACACAGCTGATGATATGTTCACTTGGTGTTCACACATGGGCACTTTCCTGGACAATGATCAGGAAGAGCACCCCTGACTAAGCTCTCTATTTTCTTCCCCCCACTCCCCACTGAGAAAGAGGAGTTAGGGATATGATGAGATGGTAAGGTTGGCATTTAAAAAAAAAGGCATTTTGCATTAAATTATTATTTTGTATTTCCTAAAATTTCCAATATTCTTAGTTATCTCATGAATATGAAATACTGCTCTTGAAAATATCTGCTCCCGGTCTCGCTCTAACCAGCGATTGTATACACAGTAATTAAGGGAAGCAAGAGAGATGAATGAGTGATAACTCGCTTTATAAGAGACTTTCCCTTTTAAAAGAATAATAATTGAATCACAGGATGCCATGCTCATTGTCAGGAAGGGGGAGGGGAAAGCTTTCTATTGTGTTGCAGCCTTGAGTTTTGACCTAAGGCTATTATAAATTTGCTGACTTCAGCAACATTCACTCTCTGCTGAGCTCGGCTGATTATAACTCCACAGACCAGGGAAGCAAACTGCATAAAAGTGTCTGAGGCTCAAATAATTTTCTGGGAATTCTTCACCATTCTATATCAGGTAATTATAAATGGGAGACCACTTATGCATGTGACTGGGAGACTGCACACTGCATATTTTGAGACTATAGTCTACATTGATTTGGGTTTGTGTTCATATTGCTCCATGGCCTCGCCCCTCCCTATGTCTGTAACCTTCTCCAGCCCTACAACACTGAGCCAAGGTTGACATCACACTGCAACTGCTCAACATAAGAACATAAGAAATAGGAGCAGGAGTAGGCTATTTGGCCCATTGAGCCTGCTCCGTCATTCAATAAGATCATGGCTGATCTGATCATGGACTCAGCTGCACTTCCCTGCCTGCTCCCCATAACCCTTTACTCCCTTATCGCTCAAAAATCTGTCAATCTCCGCCTTAAATATATTCAATGACTCAGCCTCCACAGCTGTCTGGGGCAGAGAATTCCATAGATTAACAACCCTCTGAGAGAAGAAATTTCTCCTTATCTCATTTTTAAATTGGCGGCCCCTTATTCTAAGACTATGTCCCCTAGTTTTAGTTTCCCCTATGAGTGGAAATACCCTCTCTGCATCCACCTTGTCGAGCCCCCTCATTATCTTATAAGTTTCAATAAGATCACCTCTAATTCTTCTGAACTCCAATGTGTATAGGCTCAATCTAGCCTCATAAGTCAACTCCCTCATCTCCGAAATCAATGTAGTGAACCTTCTCTGAACAGCCTCCAATGCAAGTTGGCTAAACATATATTTAGAATATAGTGGCATATAGGTGACGTTGATTCGGCTGGAGATCTTCTACAGATTTCAATATACCACAGAATATCCATGTTGGGCTGCTCACCAGAAGACTCAGAAGAGAGTGAGCTTCTTCACATCCTATGCCACTGTGCTAACTTAGTCCCCTTTCTAGAAAGCATTAGAGAGGACCATAGCAGTGGGCTTAGCCATTG
The DNA here is from genome assembly GCF_044704955.1 of Pristiophorus japonicus. Lineage (NCBI taxonomy): Eukaryota > Metazoa > Chordata > Chondrichthyes > Pristiophoridae > Pristiophorus > Pristiophorus japonicus. Next base: position 181,516,811 of record NC_091984.1, read on the forward strand.
AGAATGATCCTAAGATATAATTATTGGGATTACTGTCCAAGATTAAAGCTCCACAATGCTCACATGCAGTGATTCTGTCAGCACTGTTAGAGGTGGAAAGGTTTATTGTCCTGTCATGGCAATTGAAGGAGCAACTAGCTCATGTCAGGTAATTGGCAAAAGAGACACAAAGAGAATTTTTATTACGTGTGGAGTTATGGTCTGGAATCCACTGCCTGGAAAGGGTGGTGGAAGCAGATCCAATAACAACTTTCAAAAGGGAATTGGATATATACTTGAAGGGGAGAACATTTGCAAGGCTATGGGAAAGGAACAGGGGAGTGGGACTAATTAGATAGCTCTTTCAAAGAGCAGGTACAGGCCCAATGGGCTGACTGGCCTCCTTCCATGCAGTAGGATTATATGATATCCGCTGAGGGGATGTGGTTCTCGAGAACATGAATCAGGAGAGACTGACATTTTATGGTAGGACTCCACATCAGTTGGGAAGGGTTAAGAAAGGACCTCAAGAGTTCAGGGCAAAATTATTCAGTGCAAGTGGTGAAGAATTCTTTCTGTGTATTTGTTAAGTACCCAACTTTTCATTTGGATTACATAGACCAACATAGAATATACAGCACAGCAACGCGGCATTCGACCTAACTAGTCCATGCTTGTGTTTATACTCCTCCCATTCCATCGACCTCATTCCATCGACCTCACCTCAGCCTTTCAGTATATCTTTCTATTCCCGTTTCTCTTGTGTGTTCATCTAGTTTCCTTTAAAAGCATCTAAGCTACTCGGGAGCAAAGCGGAGCTGTGCTGGGCAATGCTCCTTGTTCTATTTAATGGGTAATGGGCTACTTGGAAGGAGGGATATAGTTGGATTGTTTATACCACACTTTGAGATGCAGATGTTACCAGGGGTGAACTGGTTACCTTGAAAAGACACAGGATTCTTGGGGCAAGATGGGGGTGGGGGGGTGGACACAGATAATACAATGCTATGGGACCACTTCCCAAATGGTTAGTTCACCCCTGGATGTTACACATATTGTGCTGGATACCAGCCTGTATTTATATTGTTGTAAGCTTTCTGTACTTCTGTGCTTCAACCTAAAAAAAACATTTATTTGTTCAAAACAAAATAGGCACTTTGGTGAGGTAGCGGAGGAGCAGCCAAAGCTGATGAAATTATACTCAGCACATTCAGGAGAGCATGGGGGAATATTGGGGAAGAAAGCATACACGAATATTTCCTTTGACAAATCTGAGTGACTTGCTTATCGACCTGCACCTCCTGAATAAATAGCAACTTAGTGACACAATGTAGACAAACTGCTCTCCTGAAACGACCCCAAACTTGATTCTTGATCCCGGCTTCCATCAACGAGTATCCCAGGGGCACGTGTGAAGTTTCAAAATTGGCGGGCAAGGGACATGTATAACATGATTATGGGTACAAGGGACATGTGTGTAGCATGATGTGGGTGGGGTGTGTGTGGGATGTGGGTGGGGTGTGTGTGGGGGGTGGGTGGGGTGTGTGTGGGGGGGTGGGGGGGTTGTGGGGGGTGGGTGTGGGGTGTGGTGGGTGATGTGGGGTATGGTGGCGTGGGTGATGTGGGGTGTGGTGGCGTGGGTGTGGGGGGGGTGGGGTGTGGGAGGGGGTTGGGGGGGTGGGGGGTGGGGGGTGGGTGTGGGAGGGGGTTGGGGGGGGGTTGTGGGTATGGGGAGGTTGTGGGTGTGGGCGTTGTGGGGTGGAGGGGTGGGTGTGGGTATGGGGGGGTGGGTGTGGGTTGGGGGGGTGGGGGGGGGAGGTGGGTGTGTGGGGGGGTGGGGTGGATGTATGGGGGGGTGGGGCCGGTGTGGGGGGGGTGTGGGTGGGTGGGGTGTGGGGGGGGATGTGGGTGGGTGGTGTAGGGGATGTGGGTGGGTGGGTTGTGGGGGGGAATGTGGGTGGGTGGGGTGTGGGTGGGTGGTGTGGGGGGGATGTGGGTGGGGTGTGGGGGGGATGTGGGTGGGGTGTGGGGGGGATGTGGGGGGGATGTGGGTGGGGTGTGGGGGGGATGTGGGGGGGATGTGGGTGGGTGGTGTGGGGGATGTGGGTGGGGATGTGGGTGGGTGGGGTGTAGGGGATGTGGGTGGGTGGGGTGTAGGGGATGTGGGTGGGTGGGTTGTGGGGGGGGATGTGGGTGGGTGGTGTGTGGGTGGGTGGTGTGGGGGTGTGGGTGGGTATGGGGTGGGTGGGGGGGGGTTTGGTCGGGGGTGGGGTTGGTGCTGTTTCGGTTCCAGGAACAGCCTGATCTGAAACCTCTGCTGGGGTTGGCCAGCAGTTAGTTGTGGTACACCTGCCGTGGTGGCAGGACACAGTTTACATAAAACTGAAACGCGAATGAATAAATATATAAATGAATAAATAACGGAAGACATTATGAACTCATCACACTGCTGACCTCTCCATCTTACTTGCTGTGCCAATAAATTGCCTCATGATATCCCATTGAAGTCTCCATGTCAAGTATTGGGCATTTCTGGATATTCACATGATGACTACGGGCTTTGGAACAGCAGCAATAAACCCAAATTTAAAGAAACACACAATTCCTTCCAATTTTGGTGGAATTGGAAAAGGCCAGAAGTAGATAAATCACCCTTGGGCCTTGGTTTGGACAAGAGAGTTACACAGTCTCATGATTTGTATACTTTCGGATACTTGGATATCTGCAATGAGCTTTCAGTATGGAGAAGGGTTGGGAATGGGCTGTTCTGTGTCAAACCGAGACAGCATGGGTTAAAGGTTTAATGATTGTATCGTTGGAAGCTGGCAGTTATAAAGCTGCAGGAGGTCGTGGACCTGCTGACCTCCCGATCAAAGAGCTGTTCATTGCTCTGAAGCTGTAAACCTTGATTCCCTTCTCCTGGCATCTGTGTGTGTGCAATCGTGAACTTTGTGCTTGTTTATGGAGTGATAAGGGTGTCATCAATTCACATGCAGACTTCCCCCGGCCCCATTGAAACAGTGCTGTCTTCCACATCTGTCCAGTTCATTGCCTCCTCCCCTCTTTCATCTCTTCATGTGGTGACTGAAGGGCCTCTCGCTTTGACCTGGGGGGTCCCCACATATATGGTGGGTTAATTTTACAAGTCCACACGCCTGGCGGGGAGCATCACCCACTGGGATCACGTATCAGCAATGCGGTCTCACATAATTTAGATTTCTGTTAGGTAAGGGTATTAAGGGATACAGAACCAAGGCGGATAAATGGAATTCTGAAACAGGTCAGCCATTATTTCCTAAATGGCAGAACAGGGTTGAGGGGCTGAACGACCTACTCCTCCTATGTTATGGCCTAGGCTGGCAAATTGCTCAGAGATGTGCTCTGCTGCATCCCCTGTCTCCAGAGGCTAACTGCAATCCCACACAACAAGGCCTCCACCGCCTGCCACCCCAATCTGGCACAATTCCCAAGGAGTCCCCTTCCAAAGCATTAATGACCTTCCATCGCATCCCCCCCCCCCCCTAGCCCTCAGAGGCTGGAATTTGGCTGGGATCAGGGATATAACTCTGCAAAGTCCTGCCCCACTCCATCCCCTCTGCTTCGGTGAGGTGTCTCAATTAAAGGAAGGAACATAATAGCAGGAGAAGGCCATTTAGCCCCTCAAGCCTGCTCCATCTTTGAATTCGATCATGGCTGATCTGTACCTCAACTCCATTCACCTGCCGTTGCTCCATATGCCTTGAGACCCTTACCCAACAAAAATGGATCGATCTCAGTCTTGAAAGCTCCAATTGTCTCCCAGCTTCCACAGTCTTTTGGGGAGCGAGTTCCAGATTTCCACTCTCATTTGTGTGGAAAAACTCCTTGCTGATTTTGCCCCTGAATAGCCTAGCTCTAATTTTAAGATTATGTCTTGTTGTTCTTCATTTCACCCCACCCCAGGAAGTAGTTTTTCCATGTCTACCCTGTTGAATCCTTTGAACATCTTAAACACCTTGATCAGATCCCCCCCCTCAATCTTCTATACTCAAAGGAATATAAGCCAAGTTTATGAAACTTGTCCTCCTTATCTAACCCTCTAAGCCCCGGTATCATTCTAGTGAAGGAGGGTCTGTGACCCCCGGGGCTCCATGGTGTGCGCCAATGTGATCCTCGGAGACAAAATTTGGGTGGCCCTGGGGTAGATTGTACATGGTCTGTGGAAGCTGTGGCATTTTCTTGTTCTTATGACTCTGCTTCAGACATCATCATCATCATAGGTGGTCCCTCGAACGAGGATGACTTGCTTCCACACCAAAAGGGATGAGTTCACACATGTTTCAAAGGAGGACCCGATATTCCAGTCCTGAACTCCAAGGGTGGAAGATGCCTCGCGTGGATTTTTTTTTAACGTGTGGTGACCGTTGCACATCAGCCACCACACGGACTTGACAGAGCTAGGTCTTGGTCCAGTGGCAAGGGTAAACCAGGACGACTGCAGACCTGCTCTGCTGCAGGGACCTAGTGCGCGCACATATCTCAAGTGTGGGCTGACCCGTGCTGCCCCTGGGCCTTCGGCTCTTCTGGGTCCCACACCCTCATTTGCCGTTCCTCCGCCACGATCTCTTACTGTTCCTCCGCCATGATCTCTCACCGCTGATCTCTTACCTCTCCTCCGCCACGATCTCTCGGCGCTCGTCCACCACAAAACATTTGCTGCACCTCCGCCACGATTTCTCTCCATTCATCCGCCCCGACCTTCTCGCTCTTCCACTGTGCCTGGGCCCCGCCGATGTTCCTGCCCACGCTCTAACTGGCGACCTGGGCCTTGATGACATCACCCAGTCGCCCATCTCAAAGTCGTCACACACTTGGGACGACTCGCGCTGGAAGCTGTGGTGGCATGCTCCAGCTCTTTATACTCCCATTCTGCGGTGGTGTCCTCTCGCAGGTCGGGGTGGCATATAACTGATATCGCCCCTGCCCCCCCACTCCATCCCCTCCCCCCCCCCCCCCCCCCGCAAGTCCACACACCTGAGAACCTCTACCTTCCCTCTGATCCATATACTGAGCCTCTATGTAACTGGATTCCAAAGATGTGAGGCTATAACCAGAACAAGCAAAGGTCACAGCTGGAAGTGACATAAACACAGTGGCTTCCCCCCACCCATCCACCGCGTTCTACCAATGGCAAGGCTGATCACTAGTCTGTGCTGAATTATCCGTTCACAACCGGGCAGCGTAGAGGGGTGCTTCCCCTTGGGCAAGGGAGAGGAAATATCGGGCAAGGGAGAGGAAATATTGGCCAAGGCTACTAGTTATTTCAGCAACCCCTACTGGAAAATGTGTGTGCGTGAGGAGAGGACCAGATTCTGCTGTGATGCTTCCTGTGGTTGAATAGATATCCTAGCTCGGACTTTCTGACCGATGTTATTTTAATGCTGTCGGTAACCTACTTAAAATAACATGAGTTTAGGCTTCACTGGCTAGGCTTGCACACAGAGTGGCTCAAGACTGTGAAGCCATGCGATCAATACAGCTAAAGTATTCCTCTCAGATAATATAGACTGTGATCATCTAGACCATGACAATCTATTTCACATTGTCCAGAACAGTAGAACCAGAGGACATGGCCTGCATTTGAAGGGGGGGAATTCAAAACTAATCTGTGGAAACAATATTTCAGTGAGCGAGTGGAACAGACTCCCGAGGGAGAGTGTGGAAACTGTTAGTTTTGGATCATTGATTCAAATGTAAATTAGACAGATTTCTTTCGGAAAATAACGTGGGATACATTATACAAGTAATTTGAGACATGTCGTGTGGTGAGTGTAGCATGCTTGGAAGGAAGAGATGACTTTGGACCTATAGTTCCCAAAGCTCGCCACCCCTGGGGTTCCCTCCCATCATGTCTGGGTCTGTTGTAGACAAAAAGATAGATCAATCGTTGAGATTAGTCAACAACTCCATTACCGTTGTATCATATGAGTGCCAGGAGGGTAGAAGGTGAACTAGATGGACTTTTCTTGTCTAGCAGTTCCTATGCTCCTAAACCGCCTCACACTTACGTTGGTGGAAATTTCAGCAGTACCTTCCAATTGTCTCCCAAAGGAGAAATTTATTCTCCTGAAGCTATCTCCCCCTCTCCCACCATAGCTCTAACTGTTATTAAATGGCGATATCTGCACTCTTCTGGTGGCATTCACATCGAGCATGTAAATACAATGCAGAGGATTGTACAAAATCGCTGGGAACACAAGTGGGCAATTTTGCCGAGCAGGCATGGCCTGCCATTTCCGGCCCGTTATAGAGTGCGTTGCCTGGCTTCCCATTCCGCCGTCTCTGGGCAGGCAACGCTCCTCACTGGGACCGCCATTTCATAACATTACCTCGCATGGCACGAGAGTAAATCTGTCATTTTCACCCTGTCTCCATCAGAGCTGGAAACCGATCCCGAGGCGATCATCAAATCCTTGAACCTACAGCTCCTGCGATCCACGGGCCCGAGTTCACCAGCCAATCCCAGCATCCATATCGCCCTGCGACTGTCGGCAGACCACAGCCTGCACGATGAACGTAGATACCTACATAGACTGAAAACCGACCTCCGGAACAAATTGTCCAGGTGATCATTTCCACCCCCCCCCCCCCCCCTGCCGATCCCCCCTGCCCCCGCACCAATCTCCCATTCTCCAGGCCTCAAACAGCTGGGCTTAGTCAAACATACCCAGGTCTGGTCCCTTTCATTTGGTACTTTGGGCTCGTACTTTTGCATACAAAGGGAGGGGTGAGAGGGACCTCTTTAACCAAGATTGTTCAATGCAGCTAACATTGAATAATATAGAACTTACAGCACGGAAAAAGGTCATTTGGTTCAACTGGTCCATGGTGGTGGTTCATCTGCTGCTGAAACCCTTATCCATGCCTTTGTTACCTTTAGACTCCACTATTTCACCGCTCTCCTGGTCGGCCTCCCACCTTGCAACTGCTGTAAACTTCAGCTCATCCAAAACTCTGCTGCCAGTGTCCTAACACGAATCAAGTCTCATTCATCCATCATCCTTGTGCTCGCTGACCTACATTGGCCCCCGGTCTGGCAATGCTTCGATTTACCCTCCATGGCCACGCCCCTGCCTACCTCAGCAATCTCCTCCAGCCCTACAACCCTCCGAGATCTCTGCGCTCCTCCAATTCTGGTCTTTTGCACATCTCTGATTTGTTCTGTTCTACCATTGGTGGCAGTGCCTTCAGCTGCCTGGGCCCTAATCTTTGGAATTCTCTCCCGACACACCTCTGCCTCTCTTTCCTCCTTAACATAACAAATAGGAGCAGGCATAGGTGTAGGTCATACAGCTCTTCGAGCCTGCTCCGCCATTCAATGTCATAGCTGAACTTCTACATCACCTCCACTTCCCCGCCCTCTCCCCATATCCCTTGATTCCACCTAGTGCCTAAAAATTTATCGATCTCAGTCTTGAATATACTCGCCAACAGCACCCACAGTACTCTGGAGTAGAGAATTCCAAAGATTCAAAAAATTCTGAGTGAAGTAATTTCTCCTCATCTTTGTCCTAAGTGGCCAACCCTTTATCCTGAGACTATAACAAGACTATGGGTGCGGATGGAATCCCTGCTGAGGCATTGAAGTATGGCGGAGAGGCACTGCTGGCGCGAATACACAACCTCATTTCTCTCATCTGGAGGGAAGAGAGCAATCTGGGGGATCTCAGAGATGCAGTAATCGTGACCATCTTTAATAAAGGGGACAAGTCTACTACAGAGGAATCTCCCTGCTATCAGCCACTGGGAAAATCGTCGCTAGAGTTTTCCTCAACCGGCTTTTCCTGTGGCTGAGGAGCTCCTCCCGGAGTCACAGTGCGGATTTTGTCCCTTGCAGGGCACAACAGACATGATTTTTGCAGCATGATGACTACAGGAAAAATGCAGGGAACAGTGCCAGCCCTTATAAAGGCCTTTAACACTGTCAACCGCGAGGGTCTATGGAGCGTCCTTCTCCATTTCGGATGCCCCAGAAGTTTGTCACCATCCTCCGCCTGCTCCACGATGACATGCAGGCCGTGATCCTTACCAGCGGATCCATCACAGACCCAATCCACGTCCGGACTGGCGTCAAACAGGGCTGCGTCATCGCCCCAACCTTCTCAATCTTTCTCGCCGCCATGCTCCACCTCACAGTCAACAAGCTCCCTGCTGGAGTGGAACTAAACTACGGAACCAGTGGGAACCTGTTCAACCTGCGCCGTCTCCAGGCCAGATCCAAGACCACCTCTGTCATCGAGCTACAGTACGGGGTACTCGGACAACGCCTATGTCTGCGCACATACAGAGGCTGCACATAGTTGACGTATTTACTGAGGCGTATGAAAGCATGGGCCTTACGCTAAACATCCGTAAGATAAAGGTCCTCCACCAGCCTGTCCTCACCAACAGCACTGCCCCCCAGTCATCAAGATCCACGACGCGGCCCTGGACAACGTGGACCACTTCCCATATCTCAGGAGCCTCTTACCAACAAGAGCAGGCATCAATGACTAGATCCAACACTGCCTCAGTGTGCCAGTGCAGCCTTCGGCCACCTGAGGAAAAGAGTATTTGAAGACCAGGCCCTCAAAACTGCCACCAAGCTTATGGTCTACAGGGCTGTAGTAATATCTGCCCTTCTGTATGGCTCAGACACATGGACCATGTACAGTAGACACCTCAAGTTGCTGGAGAAATATCACCAATGATGTTTCCGTAATATCCTACAAATCGCCTGGGAGGACAGACGCACCAACATCAGCGTCCTCACTCAGGCTAACATCCCCAGCATTGAAGCACTGACCACACTCGATCAGCTCTGTTGGGCAAGCCACATAGTCCGCATGACGGACACGAGACTCCTAAAGCATATGCTCTACTCGGAGCTCCTCCACGGCAAACGAGCCAAAGGTGGGCAGTGGAAATGCTACAAGGGCATCCTCAAAGCCTCCCTGATAAAATGCAACATCCCTGCAGATACTTGGGAGTCCCTGGCCCAAGACCGCCCGAAGTGCATCCGAGAGGGCGCTAAGCACCTCGAGTCTCAATGCCGAGAGCATGCAGAAAACAAGCGCAGACAGCGGAAAGAGCGTGCGGCAAACCAGTCCCACCCATCCCTTCCCTCAACGACTATCTGTCCCACCTGTGACAGAGTTTGTGGCTCTCGTATTGGACTGTTCAGCCACCAAATAATTCACTTCAGGAGTGGAAGCAAGTCTTCCTCGATTCCGAGGGACTGTCTATGATGATGAGGTCTAGACTCCCCAGCCAAGGGAAACAGCCTCTCAACATCTATCCTATCAAACCCTCAAAGGATTTTATACGTTTCAGTGAGATTATCTCTCATTTTCCTAAATTCAAGAGTACTCCAGAGATTCTACTCAATCTCTCCTTATAGGACGACCCTCTCATCCCTGGAATCAATCTAGAGAATCTTCGTTGCACCCCCTCTAAGACAAGTATATCCTTACTTGGGTAAGGAGACGAAAACTGTACGCAGTATTCCAAGTGTAATCTCACCAAAGCCTATAATTGCAATAAGACTTCCTTACTCTTGTATTCCAACCCCCTTGCAATAAAGGCTAACAACATAGCATGTACCTGCCTGTTAACATCCTGTGATTCATGTACAAGAACACCCAAATCCCTCTGAATACCAACATTTACTAGTCTCTCACCTTATACTCCATCTGCCACCAACCTGTCTTTTTGTGCCCTCCTCACAGCTTACTTTCCCATCCAGCTTTGTATCATCTGCAAACTTACACTCGGTCCTTCATTTAAGTCATTGATATAGATTGTAAGTAGCTGAGGTCCAAGCACTGATCCTTGTGGCACTCCACTATTTACACCCTGCCATCCTTAAAATGGCCCATTTATTCCTACTCTTTGTTTTCTGTCCATTAACCAATCTTCAACCTATGCTAATATATTACCCCAATCCCATGAGCCCTAATCTTGTGCAACAACTTCATGTGTGACATCTTATCGAGTGCCTTCTGAAAATCCAATATACTACATCCACTAGTTCCTCCCTTATCTACCTGCTGGTTACACACAGAAAACTCTTAATAGATTTGTCGAGCACAATTTCCCTTTCATAAAGCCGTGTTGACTCTATCTAATCAAATTGTGATTTTCCAAATGCCCTGTAATGACGCTCCTTAAAACATACCTCTTTTACCAAAGTTTTGGTTGCTTGTCCTAATAGCTTCTTATGTGGCTCGGTCTCAAATTTTGTTTGATAATTGCTCCTTGGGATGTTTTACTACATTAAGCATGCTATACAAATGCAAGTTGTTGTTGTGCTCTACAACAGCTTCCTCTTCACCCTAATTCATCTAACCCTATTAGCATGTCCTTCTATTCCTATCTCCCTTATGTACTTGTCTAACTTCCCTTAAATACATCTATTCTTTATGCCTCAACTCCCCGTGGTAGCACGTTCCACATTCTAACCACTCTCTGGGCAAAGAAGCTTCTCCTGAATTTGTAAACAAATTTATCTGTTTTGTTTTGTAACACTGCTGTGAAGCACCTTGGGACGTTTTACTATGTTAAAGGCCCTATATAAATAAAAGTTGTTAATATTTCATATTTGATTTATTAGTGACTATCTTATACCCCTAGTTTTGGGCTCTCCACAAGTGGACACATTCTTTCTATGTCTATCCTATAAAACCCCTTCATAATCTTAAAGATCTCTATTGGATCATCCCTCAGCCTTCTCTCCTCGAGAGAAAAGAGCCACAGCCTGTTCAAACTTTCCTGTAGCAGAGATAGAAACCGAGGGACAGATTTTCATATTCCTGCACCTGGGGCTCTTGGTGCAGCGAATACATGAAAATGGGGCGAGAGGAGTTCACGTCGCTATCGGAGCCCGCCCCCAGTTTCCGTCCATGTATCTATCTTATGCCGGAAACTCAAGGTAGGTCGCCAGATTCCATGCAGTACCTGCTCCGCAGATAGGCGGTGCTGTGATGGGGCTTCCGAAGGTGGAAGGTGTGATGTTGCAACTTTAAAAAAAACACATACTGTAGTTTGATGTTGAGGGAATCCCCAATAAGTTGTAACAGTATTCCCAATGTGGCACTGCAAACACAACAGAGTTCCCTAAAACCAAGCAGTGTGGCAAGTTAGGATAACTGCAGGGCAACATGGGGCATTGTAAGTTTATTTTGGCAGGAAAACTCACTTAACACACCTCCTTTCTGCCCAAAACAATATTTACTCCCTCCCCCCACCCCCATGTATTTCAAGGCCTTTAGCCCTCATTGGGCCTCTCAAACCCCCTCCCATCTGCAACCGTCTCCTTCATGTCCTCTCTTCTTCCTTACCCCATCTGCCACTTTACTCCCATAGCTTACTCTCACCTCCCTTCTCCCTCTCTTTCCCGCCTCTTCCTCTCTGTTCCACCTCCTCTTTCCTCCACCCCCCCGGGCTCCCTTCTTACTCATCGCTCTCACACGCTCTCTCTTTCTCTGTCTCCTATCCCCTCCCCTTCTCTCATCCTATCCTGACCTACCCTCCTCGCTTCCTCTCCCTCATCTTAGCCGCCTTCTTCTAACCCTGCTTCACCGCAATATTGAACTTCATCTTGACTGGCCGTGTAGAAGATTGACTTGTTTCAATTAAGGAAGAAACAAGACAGAAATAACCGATGAGACTCGAGAGATACTGGCCCAGAACTTGCGGTCAGAGGCGAAGCAACAGCATTTGCCTCTGGCCCCGAAGAAAGCTGCCCACAATGATCTCGCGATCTCTGTGGCGAGAAGTTAGCCTTTTTCAATGCACAAGTGATTTCTGTGCAATATAATGGGGAATCCCTTATGCGATCTGCTGTGACATCACCAAGCTGTCGAAGCAGCCAATCACATTGCAGAATTCTCACAGCCAGGGAACCAGGAAATCAGAACCTGATTTTATCCCGATTTTAAAAAAAATGTTAGAGAGCAAAACAGGGATTGGGGCTCTCGCATGGGTGAATATAAAGCCACTTCATCTGTCCATCAATCCTGTTTATAGGCTGGGTTTGTTTTCTTTGGAATAGAGGAGGCTGAGGAAAGATCTAACTGAGGTGTATAAAATTATGAGGGGCCCAGATAGAGTGGATAGGACGGACCTATTTCCCTTAGCAGAGGGGTCAACAATCAGGGGGCATAGATTTAAAGTAATTATTAGAAGGTTCTGATGGGATTTGAGGAGATTTTTTTCACGCAAAGGGTGGTGTGGGTCTGGAACTTACTGTAGAGGCAAAAACCTTCACCACATTTAAAAAGTACTTGAATGTGCACTTGTAGTGCTGTAACCTGCAGGGCTACGGACCAAGAGCTGGAAAGTGGGGTTAGGCTGGGTAGCTCTTTGTCGGCCGGCGCGGACACGCTGGGCCGCAATGGCCTCCTTCCGTGCTGTAACTTTCTATGAAAGGTAAACCTGAAATAAATATGAACAAACATTAAAAAATATATATTTTTTTTTTAAAGTTTCTTAATTTATAATCTTTATTATAATGGAGAAATGTAACTGCACAAAATTAAAATGAGTTTTTTCAAGGCCATAATCTTTGTTTAGCAGTCAGTGCCCTGTTAAAACCCCAGTAACACCAAATCCAACAAGGCTTAACATTTAGTGGAGTGTTTAACAGCATTATTACCGCAGAAAAGCTCAAGTTTTCGTTAGTTTAGTTGATTACCGGCTATGGGACAGGGTGAGTGGGCCATAGAGCAGCCAGTGTCAGAAGAGTGAATGACTGACTGCAACTTCAGGACTTCCACGTTGGCATGTGCATCCGCTGCAATCTAAAGTTGCGGTCCGTTTGAAAGTGGCAATAACAACAAGCGCTGTTAGTTTACCATTATTACATGCCGCAAATTCCGGTCAATAATTGAGTGTGAAACCACAATAAGTGCAATCAAACCAACTGTTGTTTTAAATATTGATTGGAATAGATTTTGGCCACCAAGTTAGTCGCCTCGCCTCTAGGACCTCATTGACGGATGAATTCTGCCCTCTGCTGGCTCTAAGGGTTTGTGCAGTCTGCAACCGGCTGCTTGCACAAGATTTACCCTAAATTGCTAGGAGGCTAGTGTCTCCGCTACAGAACACCGATCCAAGATTAGTATGTTACAATGTAATTAGTTCATTCATTATCGGGACGTGGACATTGCTGGAAAGAGCCGCATAAATCGTCCATTCGTAGTATCCCTGAGGTAATGGTGGGCCTTCTCCTTTAACCGCTGATAGTGATTTGCTATAATTGAGTGGTCGCTAGGTCAGTTCAGAGACAAGAAGGTTGGTGTGGAACTGGAGTCACATATAGGCCAGACCGCGTAAGGATGGCAGGTTACCGTCCCGAAGGGCAGCAGTGAACCAGTTGGTACCAGGTTTTAAATTCTCAAACTGCCTTGATGAGATTTGAACTCTCATTCTCTGAATTATTAGTCCAGGTCTCTGGATTGCTGGTCCAGTAACACAACCATTACACCACCGACTCACTGACAACAACTTGTATTTATATAGCACCTTTAACATCGTAAAATGTCCCAAGCTGCTTCACAGCAGTGTTATAAGACAAAACAATAAATTTGACACCGAGCCACATAAGGAGATATTAGGTCAGGTGACCAAAAGCTTGGTCAAAGAGGTAGGTTTTAAGGAGTGTCTTAAAGAAGGAAAGAGAGGTAGGGAGGCAGAGAGGTTTAGGGAGGGTATTCCAGAGCTTAGGGCCCAGGCAGCTGAAGGCACGGCCACCGATGGTTGAGCAGTTATAATCAGAGATGCTCAAAAGGGCAGATTTGAGGAGCCCAGACATCTCTGGGTTGGGGGTTGTGGGGCTGAAGGAAATTAGGGAGGGGCGAGGCCATGGAGCGATTTGTAAACAAGGATGAGAATTTTGAAATTGAGGCATTGCCTAACCGGGAGCCAAATGTAGGTCAGCGAGCACAGGGGCGATGGGTGAGCGGGACTCGGTGCGAGTTAGGACACGGCAGCAGGGTTTTGGATTAGCTCTAGTTTACATAGGTTGGAATGTGGGAAGCCAGTCAGGAGTGCATTGGAGCAGTCAAGTCTAGAGATTAAAAAAGGCATGGATGAGTGATTCAGCAGCAGATGAGGTGAGGCAAGAGCAGAGACGGGCGATGTTACGGAGGTGGAAATAGGCGGTCTTAGTTATGCCGCAAATATGTGGCCAGGAGGTCATTGCAGGGTCAAATATGACACCAAGGTTGCGAACAGTCTGGTTCAGCCTCAGACAGATGCTAGGGAGAGGGATGGAGTCGGTGGCTAGGGAACGCAGTTTGTGGCGGGGACCAAAGACAATGGCTTTGGTCTTACCAATATTTAATTGGAGAAAATTGGACGTTGGACTTTGCGGCAGTGGGGCAGTTTAGATTACCTCGAGGCGCTGGGCTGGCTGAATTCAATCACACAGATGAAGTGACTTTTAAGATTTGCGCTTAGCAAAGACAGGACAGACTAACCAACTTTCCCGATTGTCTCGCTCAGCTCCTCCGGATCGCAGCGTGAGTCGGAACCATCCACAGGCCTGGTCGCCCTTTACCTGCTGGCTCTGCGTGCCTCCTGTCAGGACCTGCCCAGCCGACAGAGAGCACTGGCATATCTGAAAAACCAACTCAGTGCCGAGAAAAACCACACAAAACGTAAGTACTTTCAGCCCTTCCACACATTTATTTTCTCCTGGAAAAGAAACCCAATAATGTTGAGACCACTTGTTAATAAATGTTCCTCTAAGGCTGGTATTCAGGAGCACAGTTATTATGTTTAATATGTGGGGAATGTCACCAGCTCCTGCCCCCAGGGAAGAATATGCACACATAATAGTCTACCTCTCATATCTGATAAATCTCCTGGACCTGATAGCTTGCATCCTAGGGTCTTAAGAGAAGTAGCGGCAGAGATTGTGGATGCACTGATTGTAATTTACCAAAATTCCCTGGATTCTGGGGAGGTCCCAGCAGCTTGGAAAACTGCAGATGTAACGCCCCTATTCAAAAAAGGAGGCAGACAAAAAGCAGAAAACTACAGACCAGTTAGCCTAACATCTGTGGTTGGGAAAATGTTGGAGTCCATTATTAAAGAAGCAGTAGCAGGACATTTGGAAAAGCAAAATTCAGTCAGGCAGAGTCAGCATGGATTTATGAAGGGGAAGTCATGTTTGACAAATTTGCTGCAGTTCTTTGAGGGTGTAACAAACAGGGTGGATAAAGGGGAACCAGTGGATATGGTGTATTTGGATATCCAGAAGGCATTTGACAAGATGCCACATAAAAGGTTACTGCACAAGATAAAAGTTCACGGGGTTGGGGGTAATATATTAACATGAATAGAGGATTGGCTAACTAACAGAGAACAGAGAGTCAGGATAAATGGTTGATTCTCTGGTTGGCAATCAATAACTAGTGGGGTGCCGCAAGGATCAGTTTTGGGACTCCAACTATTTACAATCTATATTAACGACTTGGAAGAAGGGACTGAGTGTAACGTAGCCAAGTTTGCTGACAATACAAAGATGGGAGGAAAAGCAATGTGTGAGGAGGACACAAAAAATCTGCTAAAGGACATAGACAGGCTAAGTGAGTGGGCAAAAATTTGGCAGATGAAGTATAATGTCGCAAAGTGTGAGGTGATGCACTTTGGCAGAAAAAAATCAAAGAGCAAGTTATTATTTAAATGGAGAAAGATTGCAAAGTGCTGCAGTACAGCGGGACCTGGGGATACTTGTGCATGAAACACAAAAGGATAGTATGCAGGTACAGCAAGTGATCAGGAAGGCCAATGGTATCTTGGCCTTTATTGCAAAGAGGATGGAGTATAGAAGCAGGGAAGTCTTGCTACAACTATATAAGGTATTGGTGAGGCCACACCTGGAATACTGCGCACAGTTTTGGTTTCCATATTTACGAAAGGATATACTTGCTTTGGAGGCAGTTCAGAGAAGGTTCATTAGGTTGATTCCAGGGATGAGGGGGTTGACTTATGAGGAAAGGTTGAGTAGGTTGGGCCTCTACTCATTGGAATTTAGAAGAATGAGAGGTGATCTTATCGAAACGTATAAGATTATGAGGGGGCTTGACAAGGTGGATGCAGAGAGGATGTTTCCACTGATGGGGGAGACTAGAACTAGAGGACATGATCTTAGAATAAGGGACCACCCATTTAAAACAGAGATGAGGAGAAATTTCTTCTCTCAGAGGGTTGTTAATCTGTGGAATTTATTGCCTCAGAGAGTTGTGGAAGCTGGGACATTGAATAAATTTGAGACAGAAATAGACAGTTTCTTAAACGATAAGGGGGTAAGAGGTTATGGGGAGCGGGCGATGAAGTGGAGCTGAGTCCATGATCTTAGTGAATGGCGGAGCAGGCTCGAGGGGCCGTATGGCCTGCTCCTGTTCCTATTTCTTATGTTTTATGTAATATTTCTACCTCTCCTGCCTTGATTCAGCTCCGCTCCTCCCTCGACACGGAGTGGGTGTGTGGCTGTTCCCCAAGCTCCAACAATGCTGCCATTGATTGGCCAATATGGAGCTCCTGTCAGCAACCTGCGAATGGCCCTCAAATTTTGCATCCTCCCCCCACCCCGGGCAAGAAACCCTTTCGAGGCCTCTGCCCAGACCACATGCCACAAGACTCCCCACCCCCGGGAAGTTCAGCTCAGTCAGGAAAGGAATTGACTCTCACTCCATGGTACTGTATGTTGGTGCATACACTGGGAGCCTGTTCATGGTGGACTGTCCCTTTAATGATGATTATTCTGCAACTTGTGTAGGAAGAATGTTCCTCTTTTTAAAAAAAAAAATCACACCGGAGATTGAGGGTCGACAGGAAACGCTCATTTCCTCAATATAACTTTAGATTATTTAACTTTATTACATCCACCAACACCGTTCTGATCTGTGACCATTTTTCACTTGTTTTCTTTCGAAACTAAGTGTTAATCTACTTGATGTGAAGAAATATTCTGATAATTTTTGAGCTAAGAACAAAATAATGGAATGGTGTGTGGAATGTTGCAGAGAACTGAGATGTGATCTCGCTGTGTGTGTGCGAGCTGTGTGTGTGTGTGTGTGCGCGCTGTGTGTGTGTGCGCGCTGTGTGTGTGTGCGCGCTGTGTGTGTGCGCGCTGTGTGTGTGTGCGCGCTGTGTGTGTGTGCGCGCTGTGTGTGTGTGCGCGCTGTGTGTGTGTGCGCGCTGTGTGTGTGTGCGCGCTGTGTGTGCACGCTGTGTGTGTGTGCGCGCTGTGTGTGTGTGTGCGCGCTGTGTGTGTGTGTGCGAGCTGTGTGTGTGTGTGTGCGCGCTGTGTGTGTGTGCGAGTTGTGTGTGTGTGCGTGTGCAAGCTCTGTGTGCGTGTGCGAGCACTGTGTGTGTGTGTGCTATACCCTGTCTCTGCCATTAGATGACACTGGTCAGCCTTTCTCAACTGCTGCCATCTGGTGATGCGGACAGGGTACTGCAAAATCATCCGTGAAGTGCTGACATTGGGCATGTTGTACAGATAAATAACCTGTGTTTATGTTGGAGTAGCTTCTCCAGTTGCTCTCTCGGCATAAATATGGCGTCACAGAACATCTGCTCTTGATAGAAAGCTCCAGATTTTCATTTCCGGGAATGTTACACTTGAAAATCTCTCAGATGCAAAGTGCTGCACAAAGAAAGCAGAGAGACTTGTATTCATATCATGCATTTCCTGACCTCAGGACGACCCAAAGTGCTTCCCAGCAAATAAACTACTTTTGAACTTCAGTCATTGTTATAATGTAGGAAACGCGACAGCCAATTTGCGCACAGCAAGCTCCCACAAACAGCAATGAAATAAAAAATAAATGATTAGAGCACCTGTTGTAGGTGTTGGTTGAGGGATAAATATTGGCACTGACACCAGGTAAACTCCTCTGCATTTCTTCGAATAGTGCCGTCGGATTTTTTTACCCCCGCCTGAGAGGGCGGACGGGGCCTCGATTTAACATCTGATCTGAAAAACGGCACCTCCGACAGTGCAGCACTTCCTCAGTATTGCATTAAAGTGTCCGCCTAGATTATGTGCTCAAGACTTTGGAGTGCCACCAGATCCCACAAGCTGTTGGCTGAGAGGAGAGGGTGCTACCACTGACCACAGCTGACACTGAGGTTCTGGAATATCGCAGGGTACAGCTTACATTATCCAACCTGGACTCATTTTATTTCACCAGTGACAGCCAAGACAGACTGGAGGTCTCCATGTTCTATAGGTTATTCCAACGGCTGTATCCTGGTATTGTCCACCACCTAGAAGGACAAGGGCAGCAGGCACACGGGAACACCACCACCTCCAAGTCACACCCCATCCCGACTTGGACATATATCGCCATTCCTTCATTGTTGCAGGGTCAAAGTCCTGGAACTCCCTCCCTAACAGCATTGTGGGAGTACCTTCACCACATGGACTGCAGCAGTTCTTCAAGAAGGCCCACAACCGCCACCTTAAGGGCAACTAGGGATGGACAGTAAATGCTGCCGACTCCCGAGAATAAAAGTTAAAAACCCGTCCACTGCTGTTGGGGTTTATAGAGAAGCAGCTCCAAGCCCCTCGTCTCCTGCCTGTGCAATGTGCCTCAGTACCTCCCCACCGCGAACTCTCGCTATCTGGTGAATCGGAGTGCACACCCACGTGATAGATTTGCAACAGCACTACTGCATCCTGACGAAAGGGGCTTTCGTGGCTACCTGATGCTAACACCTGCAATGGCTGCCTTGCTGGAATAAAATGACAGTGAGACAAGAGAGCAGTTACTTGTGCATCTTTCCCGCTCCCTCTGGGCAATCACGCTTTAGGAATTTTCCCAGCAAAAGTCTTTTTACACTTTTTGCAAGGGGGACATGTTTCAAACAGTCAGGGAGGGGTTTGGGAGCTCAGTGTCAGTTAGTGTCAGCTGTAGCTCAGTGGGTAGCACTGTCACCTCTGAGCCAGAAGGTTGTGGGTTCAAGTCCCACTCCAGGGATTTGAGTACAAAACAAATCTAGGCTGACACTCCAGTGCAGTGCTGAGGGAGTGCTGCACTGTCGGAGGCGCCGTCTTTCAGATAAGATGTTAAACCGAGGTCCCGCCTGCGCTCTCGTGGATGTAAAAGATCCCATGGCACTATGCCAAAGAGCAGGGGAGTTATCCTCGGTGTCCTGGGGCCAATATTAATCCCTCAGTCAACATAACAAAAAAGCAGATTATCTGGTCATTATCACATTGATGTTTGTGGGAGCTTGCTGTGCGCAAATTGGCTACCACGTTTCCCACATTACAACAGTGACTACACTCCAAAAGTGCTTCATTGGCTGTAAAGCGCTTTGAGACGTCCGGTGGTCGTGAAAGGCGCTCTATAAATGCAAGTCTTTCTTTCTCATAGAAATGGTCGCACTTTGACCTTTCACCTCTGAGAGGGTCTTCCTATTCATTTTATTTTATTAACATTTATTTATGCTATCTGCAGGCCGTTCCGTGGGTAGGAAGTTTTGGGAAAGAAAAAAGAGCAGCCTGGAGCTGGGAAATTGGGAGAGGGTCCCCTTGATTGCAAGTGAAAAAACTAAATGAGATTAACAGCGTTCGAGCAGCCTGTGACCCATCCTCTGTAAAAAATGTATCAAGTACGGTACTATGTGTTAGAGCATGTCAGGGTATTATAATGTGTGGCATTGCATGTTAGAACGTGTTGTGAGGGTATGTAGCATGTATAGTATTGCGTTTTAGAGCATGTGAGAAGATTGCAGAGTGTTGCATGTATTGAGTGTGTTATATTGGGCCCAAGTTTCCACATGATTTGCGCCTGATTTTTAGGAGCAACTGGTGGAGAACGGACTATCTTAGAAATCGCAATTCTCCACATTTTTTTTCTGCAGTTCTAGTCAGGTAGAACAGTTCTACTTTGGAACAGAATTTCTTCTTCAAAAGGGGGCGTGTCCGGCCACTGACGCCTGATTTGAAAGTTTCCACAGTGAAAACGTACTCCAAACTAAAGTAGAATGGAGCAAGTGAAGATTTTTGTAGAACTGAAAAAACCTGTTCTACACATTAAAAAATCAGGCGCAGGTTACAAATTAGGCGTCCAGAACGAGGTGGGGGGGAAGGGAAGTCATTAAATTCTATAATAAATCCTTATTTATACTTATACAAATATTATACAAATAAATCCAACCTGAATAAACATTTATAAGCAAAGAAAAGATTAAATAAACCATCTTCCTACCTGTGTGAAAGTGCTTCAGGCAGGCCTTTCGGGACCGAAGGCTGAACGGGCCGGCCCGAGACTTCGGGCAGGGCCCGTCCCCAGCACCAGATTTACAGGTAGGTGGCGTTGGGTTGGGTTGGGTCGGGTCGGGTCGGGTAGGTTCGGTTCGGTTCGGTTCAGCTCGGGTCGGGGGTGGGAGGGGGGGAAGAGAGAGAGGGGAAGAGAGAGAGAGGGGAAGAGAGAGAGAGGGGAAGAGAGAGAGAGGGGAAGAGAGAGAGAGGGGAAGAGAGAGAGAGGGGAAGAGAGAGAGAGGGGAAGAGAGAGAGAGAGGGGAAGAGAGAGAGAGAGGGGAAGAGAGAGAGAGAGGGGAAGAGAGAGAGAGAGGGGAAGAGAGAGAGAGAGGGGAAGAGAGAGAGAGAGGGGAAGAGAGAGAGAGAGGGGAAGAGAGAGAGAGAGGGGAAGAGAGAGGGAGAGGGAGGGGGGAGAGGGAGGGGGGGAGAGAGAGGGGGAGAGGGAGGGAGAGGGAGGGGGGGAGAGAGAGGGAGAGGGAGGGGGGGAGAGAGAGGGAGAGGGAGGGGGGGAGAGAGAGGGAGAGGGAGGGGGGGAGAGAGAGGGAGAGGGAGGGGGGGAGAGAGAGGGAGAGGGAGGGGGGGAGAGAGAGGGAGAGGGAGGGGGGGAGAGAGAGGGAGAGGGAGGGGGGGAGAGAGAGGGAGAGGGAGGGGGGGAGAGAGAGGGAGAGGGAGGGGGGGAGAGAGGAGAGAGAGGGAGAGAGAGGGGGGGAGAGAGAGGGAGAGAGAGAGAGGGGGGGAGAGAGAGGGGGGAGAGAGGGGGAGGGAGGGAGAGAGAGGGAGGGGGAGAGAGAGAGAGAGAGAGAGAGAGAGAGAAGGGGGGAGGTCAGGTCGGATCCAGTCCGGAAGCGGGAGTCGGGTCGGGTCCAGTGGGGGGGGGGGTCGGGCCGGGGGGCGGGAGCGCGGGTCGGGTTGGGTCCAGTCGGGGGGGCGGGGAGCGGGAACAGGAGCGCGGGTCGGGTCGAGTCAGTCGGGGGGTGGGGGGCGCGGGTGTCGGGTCTGGTCCGGAGGCAAGAGGTGGGGGGGGAGGGGAGCGGGTGTCGGGTCTGGTCCGGAGGCAGGGGGTGGGGGGGGGGGGAGGGGAGCGGGTGTCGGGTCTGGTCTGGTCCGGAGGCAGGGGGTGGGGGGGGAGGGGAGCGGGTGTCGGGTCTGGTCCGGAGGCAGGGGGTGGGGGGAGAGGGGAGCGGGTGTCGGGTCTGGTCCGGAGGCAGGGGGTGGGGGGAGAGGGGAGCGGGTGTCGGGTCTGGTCCGGAGGCAGGGTTGGGGGGCGAGGGGAGCGGGTGTCAGGTCTGGTCTGGTCTGGAGGCAGGGGGTGGGGGGGGAGGGGAGCGGGTGTCGGGTCTGGTCCGGAAGCGGGGGGGGGGGGCGAGCGTCGGGTCTGGTCCGGAGGCAGGGGGGGAGCGGGTGTTGGGTCTGGTCCGGAGGCAGGGGGGGAGCGGGTGTTGGGTCTGGTCCGGAGGCAGGGGGGGAGCGGGTGTTGGGTCTGGTCCGGAGGCAGGGGGGGAGCGGGTGTTGGGTCTGGTCCGGAGGCAGGGGGGGAGCGGGTGTTGGGTCTGGTCCGGAGGCAGGGGGGGAGCGGGTGTTGGGTCTGGTCCGGAGGCAGGGGGGGAGCGGGTGTTGGGTCTGGTCCGGAGGCAGGGGGGGAGCGGGTGTTGGGTCTGGTCCGGAGGCAGGGGGGGAGCGGGTGTTGGGTCTGGTCCGGAGGCAGGGGGGGAGCGGGTGTCGGGTCTGGTCCGGAGGCAGGGGGGGAGCGGGTGTTGGGTCTGGTCCGGAGGCAGGGGGGGAGCGGGTGTTGGGTCTGGTCCGGAGGCAGGGGGGGAGCGGGTGTTGGGTCTGGTCCGGAAGCGGGGGGGGGAGCGGGTGTTGGGTCTGGTCCGGAGGCAGGGGGGGAGCGGGTGTTGGGTCTGGTCCGGAGGCAGGGGGTGGGGGGAGAGGGGAGCGGGTGTCGGGTCTGGTCCGGAGGCAGGGTTGGGGGGCGAGGGGAGCGGGTGTCAGGTCTGGTCTGGTCTGGAGGCAGGGGGTGGGGGGAGAGGGGAGCGGGTGTCGGGTCTGGTCCGGAGGCAGGGTTGGGGGGCGAGGGGAGCGGGTGTCAGGTCTGGTCTGGTCTGGAGGCAGGGGGTGGGGGGGGAGGGGAGCGGGTGTCGGGTCTGGTCCGGAGGCAGGGGGGGAGCGGGTGTTGGGTCTGGTCCGGAGGCAGGGGGGGAGCGGGTGTTGGGTCTGGTCCGGAGGCAGGGGGGGAGCGGGTGTTGGGTCTGGTCCGGAGGCAGGGGGGGAGCGGGTGTCTGGTCTGGTCCGGAGGCAGGGGGGGAGCGGGTGTCTGGTCTGGTCCGGAGGCAGGGGGTGGGGGGGGAGGGGAGCGGGTGTCGGGTCTGGTCCGGAGGCAGGGGGGGGTGGGGAGCGGGTGTCGGGTCTGGTCGGGGGGGGGGGGGGGCGGGGAGCAGGAGCTGGCCGTGGGAGGAGCCTTATTCACGCAGCCCCAGTGAGGCCATTCAGCCAGGGCTAGGGGCTGCGTGCTTCGGGCCCCTCCCACACAGTTCGGCGCCTGGAGCTACTGCACTTGCGTGCCGACTGTAGCGCGCATGTGCAGAGGTCCCGGCACTGTTTTCAGCGCCGGGACCTGGCTCCGCCCCCCCACAGCTCGTGCTGGCTGCGCCGAGGGCCAGAGGACCTGCAAGTAGGTGGAGAATACCGAGGATATTTTTAGGCGCACTTTGTGGCACGAAAAACGGGCGTCCAGGTCGGGACTGCGCCGTTCTAGGCGCGTGTGGAAACTTGGGCCCATTGTGAGGGTGTATAATCTGTGTGTATGTTAGAATATATCATGAGGGTGTTATGGCATGTGTGGTATTGCATTTTAGAGGACGTAGTGAGGGTAGCCTTAATCAGTTCTGACTGTGCTCAATTATATTTCCATGTAGGGTCGATCCAATAGGAACACTTATAGACCCAGAGTCCTGGCTCGGGGTGATGCTCCGGAGCTGTTCTCCCACATCAGTCACTGTTGGTGCTGGGATACTAACCCCTGTTTCACCTTGTGATCACAGACCACGATGTCCCTTTGACCAACCAGTACCAGTACAGTCTGGGCGTACTGGCGCTGTGTGTGAATGACGTGCGAGTAGATCACAGCGTCCTGTCGGCACTGACACCACACGATCACCACCATCACTCCATCGGTGAGCCGCGGTTCATTCGCCCACCTGCTTTTTTTTTTAGGTCATTTTGAAATTTAATTCCGTTGTCGGCTCCTTCAAACATTCAGTGGGTTGATGAAAACACCACGACAGAGGGTCGCAGGCTGGAGTCCTGGTTCTTACGGAGTTCGCTGATCTCGGTTGAGGTGTTACAAATGAATTTTGTGCCCTAGGCTCGGTGTTCCTGCTCCTGATCACTATCCGGAGATCCCTGCTTCAAATGTGTGTGTGGGACCTTTGGGTGAGAAAAGGTTCAGTGCCATCCCAAGTCAAATAGAAAGAAAAAGACTTGCATTTATATAGCACCTTTCAAGACCTCAGGACATCCAAAGTCATTTACAGCAAATGACGCACATTTTAAGTATAGTCACTGCTGTAATGCAGCAGGCAATGTGCACACAGTAAGCTCCCACAAACAGCAATGTGATAATGATCAGATAATCATTTTGTTTATGTTGATTGAGGGATAAATATTGGCCAGGACACCAGGGTTAACTCCACTGCTCTTCTTCGAACTAGTGCCATGGGATCTTTTAAGTCCACCTGAGATTGCAGACGGGGCCTCAGTTTAGCGTCTCATCCGAAAGACAGCACCTTCAACATTGCAGCACTCCCTCAGCACTGTATTGGAGTGTCAGCCTAGACTTTTTGTGCTCAAGTCTCTGGAGTGGGACTTAAACCCACAACCTTCTGACTCAGATGCGAGAGTGCTACCCACTGAGCCACGGCTGATACATGGTTAAAGTGCAGTTGCTTGTAATGCAGGGATTCATTGCAGTTAAATGATGCACAGTAAGGTCCCACAAACATCAACAAGACTATCAAAATTTTCTGATAACAGCAGTTTGGGTGGTTATAAAAGGCAGTGTAGGGATTTTTAAAAATCTCTCAACAGTGCTGCCCTTGCTAAGGTATTATTCCCTCTGTTTAATGTCTCATCTGAAAGTTGGCAGCTATAACAGTGTAGCACTCCCTCAGCACTGCATTGAAATGTCAGCCTAGATTTCTGTGCTCAAGTCCCTGGAGTGGGACTTGAACCCACAACCTTCTGACTGAGAGGCGAGTGTGCTACCCACTGAGCCATGGCTGCCTGACTCACACATGACGGAGAGTCAACTCAGTGAGGTATAGTAGGGCATCCAGGCCCTGGAGAATAATACCGTCGCAAGGGCAGCACTGAGAGATTAAATAAAAATTCCCTGCACTGACTTTTGTTAGCACCGACATTAGTTGTATTTGCTGATGAGCAGTTTCAGTCACTGAATGTAGAGCAAAAGGCCCTGAGAGTGGCTGAGCGCTGCTCCCTGGGATTCAGCAGTCTCATTCGCTAAATGTACATTCATAGCTGCTGTTAGTCACTCATACAAAGAAAGAAAAACCCATGCTTTTATATAATGCCTTATTATTCCCCTCAGAAACATCCCAAAATACTTTGGTGGTAATTTTGACTTTGGGCAATTATATAGATGGGACAATCTCAGATCAGCTGCTTGTTATATAGCTCTCCCGATTTTTATTTTCTATAAACTTCAATCGGGACCATTTTGCACATAATATAATCCGACCAACATAATTGAGAGCAACAACCAGCTGATTTATTTCTGTGGGGTTGGTTGAGGAAGGAATGTTTGCCAGGATTCTGGGAGAACTCCGTGTTCCTCATCAAATTGTGCCGTGGATTCTTGAACATCAATATGAACCACTGAAGCAGCAGGTATGAACCTGGGTTTAACGGCCCACCTAGAGGGTGGCACCTCTGACAGTGCAGCAGTCCCTCAGTGCTGCACCGCAGTGTCAGCATAGTTTGTGTGCTCGGGTGTTGGGAGTGGGGCACGAACTCTCAAACTGCTGACTCAAGGGTGCTATTAAATGAGCTAAGCTGACGCCCTTAGGATGGGCACAGTTTGATCTTGACTCTTACCTGTTGCATGAAATCCCTGACACAGGTTAGGCAGCTTGTTTGTTATTGGTTAAATGGTTAACGTGGCTGTCTATTTTAATGGTAGACACGGCAGCAATGATGGTTTTGGCACTGAAGTGTGTGCATGAATCTAAAGTGCCTAGCAGCGGTCACTGGATGTACAGCCACGATCGAAGAGCGAAGGCACAGACTGCAGTGAACAAACTGATGGAGAAGATACAGAGGCGGCAAACACAGAGTGGCAAAATCGGGAACATTTACAGCACAGCGGTGGCCTTGCAGGTATTATCTTCAAAGGCTCTGACCTCCTGTTTGTGACATGCAAAAGGTCAGAGGCCACACACATCTAGTAGCAGAAAGATAGTGGTGCAGAATCTGCGGCCTGTCGACATTAACCAATTGAGGTCACGACTGACATTCTCTGTAACTGTGGTGCATTTTCCCTCCTTGGCCTTATTTATTGACCGTCAACTCATTCAACCACACCATCTTCCTCCAACACCTCTCCTCCATTGTTCAGCTGGGTGGGACTGGCCCCACGCTTGCTTTCACTTGCTGGACGTAGCCAAAGCATCTCTACCAATGACTTCTCTTCGCACTGTCTCTTCGGGATTCCCCCCAAGGACTCTTCCCGGGCCCTCCTTTTCCTCATTTGCATGCTTTCCCTTGGTGACATCATCCATGGGGTCAGCTTCTATATGTACATTGATGACATCCAACTCTCCCTCTTCACCATCTCTCTCAACCCCTTCACTGCCCCTGTGCAGTCAGACTCCTCCCCTGACATCCAGTCTTGCATGAGCTGCATGTGCCTCCAGCTAACTGTTGGGAAGACCAAGACCCAAGACCTAGTATAAACTCGGCACCCTCACCATAGACTCCATCCCCCTCCCCGGCCACTGTCTCAAGACCGTTTGCAACCTCCACTTACGATTCAACCCTGAGCTGAGCTTCTGTCTCCGTAGCTCTCTATCACCAAGACTGCCTCCTTCAACCTCTAACATCACCTCCCTCAGCCCATTTGTCACTGAAACCCTCATCCATGCCTTTGTTGCCTCCAGACTCGACTATTCTCTGGCTCCCAATCCTTCATCCTCTAAACGGCAGCTCATCCAAAATTCTGCTGTCCATATCCTGTCCCACACCACGTCCCACTCACCCATCGCCCCAGTCCTCACTACCTATATTTTCTCTCAATCCCCTAATGTCTCATTTACTATTATCAACCATGGGTTTAAACCCCCCCCCCCCCCCCCACCATGGACTAATCCCTTCCTATCCCTGTAACCTCCTTCAGGCTTCAAACCCTCTTCCCCTCGTCAAATTCTCCATTCCTCTGACACAGGCCCTCTGGTACTGCCTCCCAACCGTTCCCCACACCCTTCACCCCACCACTGGCGGCTGTGCCTTCAGCCGCCTAGGTCCCACACTCTAGAATTCCCTCCCTATATCCCTCTTCTTCCTCTCCTCCTTGGAACCCACCCCTGACCAAGTTTTCAGTCACCCGTCCTAATATTTTCTTCTCTTTTCTTCTTTGACTTGGCATCCACCTTTTCCTTGTGCTCTGTGAAATGCCTCAGGACATTTCTCTCTGTCAAAGGTGCTATAATGTGGCAGTTAGTGTACGACAATGTGGTCCATCTGGGATGTGGATTAGTCTCCAGCCTACATGGTATCTTCCATATCCTGTTTTTCTCTATTGTGTATGTTCTAACTACCCCATTGTTCTCCAGTGTGTGGGGAATTGCAGGATATAGGTTGAGCTGGATGGGCCGAAGGGCCTACATTATCTAAACTTCTCATTGTATTATGTTTCCCACCATTTCTCTGTGCGTATCCTCTACATCCTGCTTCTCGGGGATAGAGGTTGCATGAAATTTCAAATCTTGTCTTTATTTTTAGTATGTATTTATTTCTTGGATTTTACATAGAATGTACAGCACAGAAACAGACCATTGGGCCCAACAGGTCTTTGCCAGGGTTTATGCTCCACACGAGCCTCTTCCAACTTTACTTCATCTAACTCCATCAACATAACTTCTATTCCTTTCTCCCTCATGTATTTTCTATCTTCCCCTTAAATGCATCAATACTATGTGTCTCAACTACTCCCTGTGGTAGCACATTCCACATTCCAACCATTCTCTGGATAAAAAAGTTTTGCCTGAATTCCTTATTGGATTTATTAGTGACTATCTTATATTTACGGCCCCAAGCTTTTTTGCTCCCCCACAAGTGGAATAATCTTCTCTACATCTAGCCTATCAAACCCCTATTTTGTTAATCACTAAGTAACTCCATGTCGCAGCCCTGCTAGGTAGAATAGACACGGTGATCACCATGGCCTCGCCAGGTGATATCCGTGGCCGTGCACACTCTGTTACAAGTTTTGAGTCTGCACTGTATCCCCTCTTGGGTTCAGTGTCACTGGTCTCTCTAGTAAATGTACTGTATGATCAGTTTACCTTTACTGCCTAATATCTAGTGCTATGTTAGACTGACCCAGGGCTAGATCAATGAAACCCCTTGTTACATGAACTAGAGATCATTATCTCCCACATGACTTCATCTGCTTTTCTCCAGTTTTCTGAAAGGCAGATTGATTAACAACGAACAAATGCAATCAGCATATTGGTTTATTTTAAAGCAGTCACAAACAAGCAGAATAACATTTACACTAAATCTTATTATTCAACTTAATTTAGTGTTGCTTCTTTAGCAGGCAAAATATTGTATTTCTGGTCAGTAATTCAGCTGATCCTGGCTAGCTGTATTTGAGTACACTCGTGGGATGGGTTCCATTAAATGAATGTCTATTTCGAGTCTTTACGTGGCTCGTCCACGGGGGTCAAGTCCAGCGAATCGTCACAGGCCCAGGAGGGTTGCGGGTACTCGGTGGGTGGGGGTGGGGGGGAACCAGGTAAAGTTTGTGAATAAGGGCAGCCAGTACAGGTCTCGCCAAACATGGAAACCACCACCAAGGCAGAGGCGAAACTGAGTCAGTGGCATGCGGTTCAGGTTAATCACCCTTTAGTCATCATTTGATGTGAACAAAGGTTTATTATAACAGACACACGTTATAACAAACAATACATCAATGATAACGAACAAATAACCAACCAGGTACAACAACAACTACTTACACACACACCCCAGTGTGAAATCCGACCTGGTCCCATACCCATATCTGGTAGTGAAAGCTCGGACAGTTTTTGGATAACGCAGTATCTTCGACTGTTTCGAGAGGTGCTTCTCCTCGGTGTCCTTTTTGACATCATCAACTTGGAGAATCTTCCCGTGGCCCCTGATCCTTTGGGATGGCGGTGACTGCCTATCCAAGGCAACCCGAGTTGATTAACCACCGTTGGTTGCGTTCAAATCGTCTTTACTCTTGCCTGGTCACAGCGTTGATTGGCAGAGTCTGGTTTGGTCAGGCCTGTTGGAGTGAGCCTGACGTAGGACATTTGCCTGGGCCCCATCAGATTCCGAACAGCCGAAGGGTAGCAAAACAGACCATTTTTCTTAGGTTTGCTATCCCCTCCTCCGAGAAGCATGATTGCTGCCGATCACACTTTGAGTTACTCAGCCTGTCAATTTTCCCCAACATTAAGACAGAAGACGTATGGGCTTGAGATCTCCTCAAAAGTCCTGCGGTAACTTAAGAGGGTGAGGCAATTGTGGTTACCCTGCCTATTCTGAGTTATTCGGCCAGTCGTTTAGCCAACATCGAAATATTGCCCAGCGGGACCATGTGGAGGTACGGTTCACTGGCTTGGATGGCCATAGCTGTTGTGTAACCCTAAATGTTCCAAAGAGAGTCATACTTACTCCTCTTAATGAAGTCATGCTTGCTCCCCCAATATATTTTCTCAAAAACTACCCCACACTTGCCCTTTTATTTTCTATCTCGACAGAAGGCTGGCGCTTGACCTCTGACCCTCTCTCAGCCCTCCCTGTCTGGGGGTTGGCCAGTGGGGCAGCAATTAAACTGGGGGGGGTCCCCAGAAACACTCCTCTCCTGTTCATAAATGAATAGGGCATCCTGATACATTAGGGGGCATTTTAATTGAACTCGTGTGGTGTTAGTCCCAGGGGATTAGGCGTGTGTTCCACAGGAATGAGTAGAACGCCGGTTTTGCGACGCGCCAATAAACTTCAACACAGAGTAACATTGGGCGGATGTAAAACCATCGTTGCACTTGAGCCCCTCAGTTTCCCAGCTGGAGGGTTGGATTAAAATTGCCCCCATTGTGCTTGAATGATCTTTAGGAATTTCGTAACACTCCTCATTGTCTCGAGCTGGAGTGATTTGCGAGGAAGCGCCATTCTGCAAACCAGTTTGTCTCCAATACACACCTCCCAGCATTACTGATCAGTGAGCCGAGTTTTAATTTAATAGTAGCATTTTACTATAGAGCATACCAAGATCATTTATTGTGTGCCGAAATAGTCAGAAGTCGCAAAATGTGACATGCGCCCTCAGACCAGCGAGTTGGTCCAGTGTGAGACCCCTCCATGGGTCCAGTGGGCCCGGCGTGAGACCTCCCCCGGGCCCGGCGTGAGACCCGTCCCCCCATCCCCCTGTGGGCCTAGTGTGTGAGACCCCTCCCCCACCCCCCCCCCCCCGTGGGCCCGGTGTGTGAGACCACACCCCCCCCCTCCACACCCCCATGTGGGTCCGGTGTGAGACCCCACCCCCCGTGGATCCGGTATGTGTGAGACCCCGCCACCCCCCCCCCCCCCCCCCGTGGGTCCAGTGTGTGTGAGACCACCCCCCCCCCGTGGGTCCGGTGTGAGACCCCCCCCCCGCGGGTCCAGTGTGAGACACCCCCCCCCCCCCACACCCCGTGGGTTCAGTGTGTGTGAGACCACCCCCCCTCCCCGTGGGTCCGGTGTGAGACCCCCCCCGTGGGTTCGGTGTGAGACCGCCCCCCCCCCCCCCTGCCGTGGGTCCGGTGTGAGACCCCCCCCTCGTGGGTCCGGTAAACCCCCCCCCCCCCCCGTGGGTTCGGTGTGAAACCCCCCCCCGTGGGTTCGGTGTGAGACCCCCCCCCGCCGTGGGTCTGGTGTGAGACCCCCCCCGTGGGTCCGGTGTGAGACCAGCCCCCTCCCCGTGGGTCCGGTGTGAGACCCCCCCCTCGTGGGTCCGGTAACCCCCCGTGGGTTCGGTGTGAGACCCCCCCCCTGCCGTGGGTCCGGTGTGAGACCCCCCCCCCCCGTGGGTCTGGTGTGAGACCCCCCGTTGGCCCAGTGAAAGACCCACCGAGGGTCCCGCGTGAGACCCCCCTGTTGGTCCAGTGTGAGACCCCAGGCTATCGAGCTGCCAGTTTGAGACCCTGTTCACTGAGACAGAGCATTCTCTTTATGTAAATGATTGCAAACTGTCATTTACATACCTCAAGTAGGCATCGCTTAATCCAAACATTTGCTTTGTTCTGCAAATGATCAATTGAGTCAGAAGGGATTTTTGCAACTTGGTGAAAAAAGGTCATGTGTCTTGAGTCTATCATGTCTTCAAAATAATGAGGGGTTTTGATAGAGTAGATAAGGAGAAACTGTTTTCACTGGCAGGAGGGTCGGTAACAAGAGGACACAGATTTAAAATAATTGGCAAAAAATCCAGGAGAGAGATGAGGAGAATGTTTTTAATGCAGTGAGTTGTTGTGATCTGGAATGCACTGCCTGAAAGGTTGGTGTAAGCAGATTCAATAGTGACTTTCAAAAGGGATTTGATATATACTTGAAAGGCGGAATCTTGCAGGGCTGTGGGGAAAGAGCAGGGAATGGGATTAAGAGGATAGCTGTTGCTGGCACAGACAAGATGGGCCAAATGGCCTCTTTCTGTGAACAGGCTGGAAACGAGGTGGGGCAGCTGCCCATCTTCAGCCTATGGACTGGCTGCACTAGATGCCTAAGAAAACTGGTGTGGATTTCAACGTTTCTCATGACAGAGGATGGGCCATTGGTGTTTCTGTGGGAGAGGTTGACTGACCGTTCCATGCCCAGGCAAATACATTCCACAGCCGAGGTCCAGTTCCCCCGTTCCATCAGTGTGAGAGTGAACATGGTATGGCTGTGTGTGGTAGAATCCATCTTGTGCATAGATTTTGAGTTTTGGATGCTGGTCCAGGTTCAGTGTTGTTACAAATGTTGGTAAAGTGTTGTGTATTGTCTTGTTTTATGAACTGAGAAGGTGTGGGTTAAATAGCTTACACTAATTAAATCTGCTCTGTTAATCTTTTGCTATTGTTCCAGTTCTACTTTTAACAAACGTGATCCATTGATTGTAGCCTAAGTTACATGGGCGGATTATTGTGGTATTTATTCTGTTATCCAAAGGAGGTCGTAAGTAGGGTTGGACATATTCCTGGAGGGGGTCATCACATGACCACCAACCACCCGCCCCCACAGTCCTGCCATTGGTCGGCCAACCCGTCCATCCTCGTGGCGCTCAGCCTTCCCACACCAATCATTATCTGATTGGATGATTCTTGACCTTCAGTCAAATGGCCTTTTCTCCCATCTCAAATATTTTTTATAACTGACAACCAAGAGTGTTCAAAGAAAGTATTTCTTTTAATGCCCGTTTGATTTTTCTCCTGAATTGTTTGCAGCAGTGACCTGGAGATTAGTCTTTAATTCCTGGAGAGTCCAGGGCGACCCTGGAAGGTTGGCCACTCTCGTCATGAGGGGACTCATGTAATTGCCAGCGATCAATTGACGGTAACGAGTGGGTTGTGTTCATTAGCATCATTATAGGCAGTCCCTTGAATTAAGGATAACTTGCTTCCACGCTAAAAAGTTCAAAGATGTTTCAATGATGGACCTAAATTTCCAGGTCTGAACTAAATCTTGAAGGGTGGAAGATGCCTGTGCTTGGATTTTTTAAACGTGTGGTGACCGTTGCACACCAGCCACCACACGGGCTTGACAGAGCTAGGTCTTGGTCCAGGAGCAAGGATTAACCAAGATGACTGGAGACCAGCTCTGCTGCACGGACCTAGTGCCCACATATGTCGCAGTGTGGGCTGGCCTGTTCTGCCCCTGGGTCCTTGCCTCTTCTGGGCCCCGAACTCACGCCTCTCCTGGGCCCCGATCACGTCTGTCTACAATCTCTCACCGCTCCTTCGCCCTGACCTCGCTGCTCCTGCAGTACCTGCCCACGCTCCAATCACCGACCTGGACCTTGATGACGTCCCTTTTCACTGCCGTTGCTTTCCTGCTCCAGCACGTGCTGCTCTCTGGAGTGGTATGCCGCCACACTGCTCCTTCTAATTGCAGGCCAGTGCTGCGCAGATTGTTACACTCTGGGGCAGCACCACAATGCCTCATACTCTGCGGGTAATGTTGGACTATGGTTAATGTGGAGCCACGGCTTGTTTACAGGAGATGTCAACAATAACAGCAACAACTTGTATTTATATAGCGCCTTTAATGTAGTGAAACGTCCCAAGATGCTTCACAGGAGTATTATAGGACAAAAAATTTGACACTGAGCCACATAAGAAGAAATTAGGGCCGGTGACCAAAAGCTTGGTCAAAGAGGTATGTTTTAAGGAGCGTCTTAAAGGAGGAAAGAGAGGTAGAGAGGCGGAGAGGTTTAGGCAGGAAATTCCAGAGCTTAGGGCCTAGGCAGCTGAAGGCACGGCCACCAATGGTTGAATAATTATAATCAGGGATACTCAAGAGGGCAGAATTAGAGGAACGCAGACATCTCTGGGGTGGGGAAGTTGTGGGGCTGAAGGAGGTTAGAGATATGGAGGGGCGTTGCTTAACCGGGAGCCAGTGTAGGTCAGCGAGCACAGGGGTGATGGGTGAGCAGGATTTGGTGCGAGTCAGGACACGGGATCACCTCAAGTTTACGTAGTGTAGGCAGGAGTGCGTTGGGATAGTCAAGACTAGAAGTAACAAAAGCATGGATGAGGGTTTCAGCAGCAGATGAGTTGAGGCAAGGTGGAGATGGGCAATGTTAGGGAGGTGGAAATAGGTCCTTGACATTGAGCACAAGAAAAGTTCTGGTGGGCCCAAAAATTGTAGCACTACTGTTCCCCAGTTAGTGTTCTTTATTCCCTCTATTCTCCACTGTGTGTTCTCTGTATCCTACTGCTCTCCTCTGTAGTCATTACACCCCACTGTTCTTAGTGCATATCCTCTAAATAACGGCTGTTACCCAGTGGATATCCTCCCCTGTAAATTATATAAGTGACAATGACACTGAGCACTAATAATCTGTTATTTTCAGGCTCTGTTAGCTGTGGGAGATATGGAAAGATGGTCAAAAGGAAAAGGGAGAGTACTGATTGAGGCCCGAGGGGGAGCCTTTCATAATCCAATGGCGCTGTCTCAACTATTACCTGTTCTATACCAAAAAACATACATGGATATTGGCCAAATGGACTGCAACAGTGAGACTGGTAAGCAAAGGATGAGATCTTACTGGCATACCCCAGTGCTAAGCTGGTAAGGAGGAATGGTGAATCACTAGGGTGACTTGTTGCTCAGCTGGTGGGTGGGGGGGAGGGCGGTAAGGGGGGTGGGCAGCATGTTGCCAAGTTAACATATTACATGGACTTGGGAAGAAAAGGAGCTTGAGGGGTGATTTTTCCCTCTCTACTACCACAGAGGAGTTTGCCTCCACCACCCCTCCTAATGGCGACAGAAGCAAGATCAGGAACTGCCAGTGAGCGCAAAATGCTTGCAAGGCCAAATGTGACCTCTGTGTGGTGCTAGTAAATAAGTTCCATTTCTATAGGACAACCTGAGTAACTGTACTTCTCTCGCTGAACAGATGGCCTGAGGAAGAAGCAGCACTCGGACCCAGTGATCACCGATCAGGGGACTGAGACTAACTCGCACCAACAGACAGCATTGGTTTATCTCACTGTGAAGGACATGAACAGCGCTGTCATTTACACAGCTGAAGTGCCACTACACGATCAAATGTCTCTCCTTGGAGTTCTGAATGAAGCAAAAAGAAATGATACGAGTTTCAAGTAAGATTATAATTTCCTGTGTATTTCAGAACGTCTTGCATAGAATTTACCGCACAGAAACAGGCCATTCAGTCCAACAGGTCCATGCTCCACACGAGCCTCCTCCCACCCTACTTCATCTCATTCCATCAACATCTCCTTCTATTCCTTTCTCCCTAATGTACTTTTCCAGCTTCTCATTAAATGCATCTATGCTAATCGTCTCAACCACTCCCTGTGGTGGTGAGTTCCATAATCCAGCCACTCTCTGGGTAACAACATTTCTCCTGAATTCCTTATTGAATTTATTAGTGGCTATCTTATATTTATGGCCCCTAGATCTGATCTCCCCCCACAAGTGGAAACATCTTCTCTACGTCTACCCTATCAAACTCTTTCATAATGAAGACCTCTATCATAGAATCATAGAATGTTTACAGCACGGAAGGAGGCCATTTGACCCGTCCAACCCGTGCCGGCTCTCTGCAAAACCAGTTCAGCTAGTCCCACTCCACCACCCTTTCCCAGTAGCCCTGCAATTTGTTTTCCTTCAGGTACTTATCCAATTCCCTTTTGAAAGCCTTGATTGAATCTGCCTCCACTACCCTTTCACACAGTCCAATCCAGATCATACCCCACTTGCTACGTAAAAAAGTTTTTCCTCATGTCGCCTTTGGTTCTTCTGCCAATCACCTTAAATCTGTGTCCTCTGGTTCCCGACCCTTCTGCCAATGGGAACAGTTTTGCTCTGTCTAGACACCTCATGATTTTGAACACCTCAATCAAATCTCCTCTCAACCTTCTCAGCTCTAAGGAGAACAATCACAGCTTCTCCAGTCTATCCGCATAACTGAAGTCCTTCATCTCTGGAACCATTCTTGTATATCTTTTCTGCACCCGAAGGCCTTCACATCATTGGCTCTCTCTCTGCATTAAATTTTATCTGCCACGTGTCCACCCATTCCACTTGTCTGACTATGTCATCTTGAAGTCTATCACTATCCCCTTCACTGTACTTCCAAGTTTTGTGTCAGTTGCATATTTTGAGATTGTGCCCTGTACACCCATATCCAAATCATTAATATATATCAAGGAAAGCAGTAGTCCTAGTACCGACTCCTGGGGAACACCACTGTATACCTTCCTCCAGTCCAAAAAACAACCGTTCACCACTACTCTCTGTTTCCTGTCACTTTGCCAATTTCCTATCCATGCTGCCACTGTCCCTTTTATTCCATGGCTTCAACTTTGCAGGCAAGCCAATTATGTGGCACTTTACCAAATGCCTTTTGGAAGTTCACATCAACCGCATTGCCCTCATCAACCCTCTCTGTAACCTCATCAAAAAACTCACTCAAGTTAGTTAAATACGATTGGCCTTTAACAAATCCGTGCTGGCTTTCCTTAATTAATTGTTACTTGTCCAAGTGACTGTTAATTTTGTCCTGGATTATCGTTTCTAAAAGATTCCCCACCACCGAGTTAAATTGATTGGCCTGTAGTTGCTGGGTTTATCTTTACACCCTTTTTTGAACAAGGGTGTAACATTTGCAATTCGCCAGTCCTCTGGCACCCGGTGTCTATGGAGGATTGGAATATTATGGCCAGTACCTCTGCAAATTCCTTCCTTGCCTCCCTCAGCATCCTAGGATTCATCCCATCCAGTCCAGGTGACTTATCCACTTTAAGTACAGCCAACCTTTCTAGAGCCTCCTCATTGTCAATGTTTAGCCCATCCAGTATCTCAACTACCTCCTCTTTCACTGTGACTCTGGCAGCATCTTCTTCCTTGGTAAAGACAGATGCAAAGTCAGCCCCACCCCTCTTCTTACTACCCGTTACTATTTATTTGCCTATAGAAGACTTTAAGATTCCCTTTTATGTTAGTGGTAAATCTTTTCTCAAACTCTCTCTTTGTCCCTCTTATTACCTTTTCCACTTCCCCTCTGAACTTTCTATATTCAGCCTGGTTCTCACTTGTATTCTCAACCTGACGTCTTTCTTACACCCCTTTTTTTGTTTCATCTTATTCTCTATCTCTTTTGTCATCCAGGGAGCTTTGGTTGCCCTATCTTTCCCCCTTGTGGGAATGTATTTCGACTGTACCCAAACCATTTCCTCTTTAAAGGCGGCCCATTGTTCAATTACAGTTTTGCCGGTCAATCTTTGTTTCCAATTTAACCAATCCCAATCCATTCTCAACACACCAAAATTGGCCCTCTTCCATTAAGTATTTTAACTCTAGATTGCTCCTTGTCCTTTTCTATAGCTAATCCCTAAATGTTCCCCTTCAGACATTTGCTCTACTTGACCCACCTCATTCCCCGGAACCGGATCCAGCAATGCCTCATTGTTGGGCCGGAAAGATACTGATCAAGAAAGTTCTCCTGAACACACTTCATAAATTCTTCCCCCTCTCTGCCACTATTGCTATCCCAGTCTATATGAGGATAATTGAAGTCCCCCATTATCACTTCTCTATAGTTCTTGCACCTCTCTGTAATTTCTCTGCAAATTTGCTCCTCTATATCCTTCCCACTAGTTGGTAGCCTATAGAATACACCTAGTAATGTAATGGCACCTCTATTGTTTCTTAACTCTAACCAAATAATTCTGTCCTTGACCCCTTCCAGACATCCTCTCTCTCCAGCACTGCAATATTCTCCTTAATCAATACTGCCACACCACCTCCTTTCTTTCCTTCCCTATTTTTCCTGAACACCTTATATCCAGGAACATTTAGTACCCAATCCTGCCTTTTTTTGAGCCAGGTTATCGCCACGACATCATGTAACCATGTGGCTATATGCAGCTGCAGCTCACCAACCTTATTTACCACGCTGCATGCGTTTACACACGTGCACTATAAACCTATCTTAGACGTTCTTGTATTTTGTCTTAGTCTGAAACCACCTAATCCGGTACTATTTCCTACTCTAATGCTATCTGTCTCTCCCAATCCTTTGTGCCCCTTGTTTCTCCTTTCTAATGCTACATCCTGGTGCCCTTCCTCCTGCCAAATTAGTTTAAACCCTCCCTAACAGCACTAGCATCCCTGTCCCTGGCGAGGACATTGGTCCCGGCTCTGATGAGGTGCAACCTGTCTGGCCTGTACAGGTCCCAACTCCCCCAGAACCAGTCCCAATGTCCCAGGAATCTAAAGAGCTCCCTCCTACACATTTCACCAGCCACGCATTCATCTGCTCTATCTTCATGGCACTGGGAATAATCCGGAGATTACTACCTTTTTGAGATCCTGCTTTTTAATCCCATTCCTAGCTCCCTGCAGGACCTCATTCCTCTTTCTATATGTGTCATTGATACAGATATAGACCATGACCTCTGGCTGTTCAACCTCCCCCTCAGAATGTTCTGCAGGCATTCAGGGACATCCTTGTCCCTGCCACCAGGGAGGTAACATACCATCGTGGAATCACGTCTGCGGCTGCAGAAATGCCTGTCTGTTCTCCTAACTATCAAATCTCCTATCACTATTGCTTTCACGATTTTCCTCCCTCCCCCCCCCGCCCCCCGCCTCCGTCCCACCCCGTACAACTGAGCCACCCATGGTGCCGTGGATTTGGCTCTGGCTGTACTCCCCAGAGGAACCATCTCTTGTATTCAGTCCTGAATGCTGGTTAAAGAGTGAGATGCACTCAAGGGACTCCTGCATTACCTGCCTGATCCTCCTTGTGTGTCTGACAATCACCCATTCCCTCTCTACCTGCACACTCTTACGCTGTGGGGTGATCACCTCCTGAAATGGATGCACTGCAGTGACGCCAGCTGCTGCTCAAGCTCCTCCAGCCGACGACACTTCCTGCACATGTGGTTGTCCAGGACACAGGAAGTGTCCTGGAGTTCCCACATGGAACAAGATGTGCCTTCCATGGGACTGAGGTGCCCTGCCATTGCCTTTACTAAATAGACTAATAAGTCAGTATAAACTTAAATGAAGACATTAAAAGCCACGCAAGACAATTCAATGGATAAATGTAATCCTGTTATTGTAAAATACGTATTTTTAAAAAATGTGGTTAAACCTTTATGTTGGACATTTGAAATTCCAGCTTCGATTTAACATCTCATCCATAAGCTGGCATCTCTAACAATGCAGTGCTCCCTCAGTCCTTTCCAGAAGGCTTGCTGAGGTGAACCTCCAGGGGGAGTGGAAGCTCTGTGGTACCACACCCAAGTGTGCAATCATCACCTGTGCACAGCGAGTGTCAGCAGATTACTCAACCATTCAATAATCTCCGTGTCCAGCCTCAGTTGGGAGTCACACTGGTCCCTCCAGCAGTGGCCAGTTATTGGGACCAGAAACTCTGGTCCTTTCTGTTTTGCCTCTCCCTAAAACCAGGGGCACTGAGTATAATTCTAACACCCTCACTACTGCACTGACAGGGAACAGCTAACCTAGCACAAACCTGGGCCCAGCTGTTTTTTTACAGCTCAGTACAAAATCACATGCCACATTGACCCACTGGGCCATGCCGTGAGACTTAGTGAAACTCTTATTCAGGATTCTGTGCTTTGCGATTCTGTGTGGCGCGGACGATTTCTGAGTCTTTGTTCTTTCGGGAGAGGAACTGTGCCCATTGATGGCGCTTAACTCCTGCATCTCGGTGCCAGTTGAAACATTATGCTTGCTTCCTTCCTACTGCCTGTAGCTTTGAGACCAAGCAGACTCTGTGGGGGCCCTTTCTGACCTCGGTGCAGCACATACAGGCACAAGACAACACAAGAACTTACTGGCGTCTGATTAGAGGAGAGAACACTCCACTTATACAAGGTGAGCAGATGATGGCCAGTGATGACTGCAGTGAGCAGTGTGCTCAGCTTCAGAGTAACAGTAACGCTAGGAACAGGAGCAGGCCATCCACTCCTCGAGTCTGCACCGCCATCCCATTACATCATTGCTGATCTGCACCTCATTTACTCACTGTTGCTTCATATCCGTGGATACCCTTACCCAACAAAAATCCATCTATCTCAGTCTCGAAAGCTCCAATTGTCCCAGGATCCACAGCCTTTTCCAAATTTCTACTCCGCTTTGTGTGAAGAAGTGCTACCTGACTTCCCTCCTGAACGGCCCAGCTCTAATTCTAAGATCATGTCCCTTTTTCTTGATTCCTCCACCAGAGGGAGTAGTTTCTGTATCTACCCTATGGAATTAATTCATCATTTTAAACACCGTGATCAAATCACCCCTCAATCTCCTATACCAAAAGGAATACAATCCCAAGTTGATGCAATCGGTCCTCATAACTCAACGCTCTGAGCCCCGATATTCCGATGCCAATTACGTCTTTGTTTCCATGGGTATCAGCAGACACGTGCATTTTCACTATAGGTGCTGGTGGGAAACAGGCATCATATACATGAAGACAATACTCCTGTACATACAAACATGGGTACAGAAAAATATCTACATGCAGAAATGTACACGTGCCTATACCCATTAAGATGTGACATGTACAAATACACACGTACAGACAATACATGTACTCATAACATGCTATTGCACACATGCAAATATGTATATATGTGCGCATATACGTATTAAACATTATTAAAGAAGCTCAGTCTGTCACTATCCTGTTAGATTGTTTCGTTTTCCAATTGTTTCCCCATTACCTCCTATGCTGGATTTTAATGGGTGAATCCATGATCTTGCATTCCCAGCAAGGAGCTATACTGTAATGAGTGGGGGATTTGCAAAGTCACCCCTATAGTTCCACAGGTAGCAGCAACCCTCAGGTACTCGATTGTGGGACCATTGCATCCCAGTGTGATTGCTGACATTACACACACCTTCCTGCAGGGGTCGCTATTCAGCAAATCTTCTGTTGTTTCCTCCTTTCCAACCAAGGTGCTGAGGCCACCTGTCGTGCTCTAACTTGCTACCCCAGCACAGTCCAGGGGTCAAACTGGTCTAACCAGCTCAAGGTTGCAATAGGTGGTGCATTTCCCTATTTGAGGAGCTGTGTGGTTCTTTAAAGAAAGAAAGACTTGCCTTTACATAGCGCCTTTCAAGATCGCAGGATGTCATGAGGCGCTTTACAGCCAATGACGTACTTTTGGAGGATAGTTACTGTTGTGATGTAGGAAGCGCGGCTGCCAATTTATGCACAGCAAGCTCCCACAAACAGCAATGTGATGATGACCAGATAATCTGTTTTTTTTGTTATGTTGATTGAGGGATAAATATTGGCCAGGACATCAGGGATAACTCCCCTGCTGTTCTTCAAAATAGTGACATAGGATCTCAGTTTAATGTCTCATCTGAAAGACGGCGCCTCCAACAGGGCAGCGCTCCCTCAGTATTGCACTGAAAGGTCAGCCTAGATTTTGTGCTCAAGGCTCTAAATAAATACATATTAATATATTTCTAGAGGAGGACCAAGCTACAAGCACAAGAAATTGTCTTTTGTGATGTACAGATCGCTGGTTAATAATTTCTGAATGCTGGATCATTTGTCCATCGTTGGCACTGGAACAGAGCTCCTTTCACATTGAGGCCTTCTGACCAAGGGTCACAGACCTGAAACGTTAACTATGTTTCTCTCTCCACAGATGCTGCCTCACCTGCTGAGTGTTTCCAGCATTTTCTGTTTTTATTTCAGATTGCCACCATGCTTCGGTATCCTTTACCCCATGCTCTTTACTCATGCTGTGTTCTCAACCTTCTCTCCGCAGGGATTCAGGATTATCACCCTCAGCCAGGAGAGCACATTCTTCTGCAACTCAGCAAGTTCTAACGAGTGCAGTCCCCGTCCTCACCCGGCCAAACATTCCTGTGTCCGGCTTGCTCGGGGACTGATGAGTAATTCACAGTCTCGCACTGTATGTTAAGTAATAAAGAATTGATGAAACAAAAGACATTTAATCGTTAAGGTTTTCGCACTCCGGCCTAACAGCAGGTCCTGGACCCCGAGCAGGCGATGATATTGACACCCAAGAAGGAGGCTGACTGCCCACCTCCCCCAGCAATTGCAGGTTGGGTCCGATTTATCGAAGCTCGCCGGCAAAGATCCCAGCTATCGAGCAATCAGCCTGTGCCTTGCACTGTCATGTCGCGTGCGTGAGTCACCATCTCCCAGTTCTTTGTTCAGCCGTTAGTCAGTTAGTGCGGGTGAAGCCTCACTCTGTGTTTCACCCGCACTAAGGAGTGTGCAGCTGACCAACCTGAACCACAGGTCCTCACTTGCCACACTTTTAAAGTAAATTATCCCCCCCACCCTACTTTTCTGACAGTGAAGACTTGCTGGGTCACAGATCCTGTTGTGCCAGCAATCATCTTTTACCTCGCCCAAATGGCCGTTCTTCATCTGTGAGCCCAGACAGTGAGCGCCTGAAGGCTATTCAACTGCAATGAGCATCACCTCTGAGTCAGATATTGTCCTCTCCCGTCGATAACGCATGCGTTTTGCAACAGGAGTCCCTGGTTAGTGATCCAGGGTGGATTCCCTGAGGTATTTTTAAATGTTGTTTCTGGTCGAGGGCACTGCGACCAATGATTGCACTCCGACTGCTGCCACAGCTCCACACAGCTCAGGAATTGAAGGCGAGAGCCTCGGGTCTGCAGGGCTCATGAGGCACTTCTAAATACACTATCATTTCCCCACCGCACCGACCAGTCTCACTCCGACATTGCAGAGCCCCCAGCTCTACCTCGATACCTGTGCCTCTTGACTGATTTTGTTTTAGTAATCTGCTGTTAGGTTAATATTAGCGATTGTGTAAATAAGCCTGATTAATGGATAAGCTGTTGAACAATTAACATGGTGCTGATCACATATGGGCAGGGGCGGGAGGTGGAGGAATGAGCTGGGAATTTGCCCCAATCATTGCCTCGCCATGGCCTGAGGTGTTGCAAACCATTTTTGAATGCCTTTTGCATTGTTGTCTATTGTAGTCATGATGTTTTGTAAAATCTAAATATTAAAAGCATTCATTAACTTCTGCCTTATTTTGTCCTTGTTCTGTCCGTGCAGATGTTCCTCAGTTTATAGCACATTGCTGACAATTTGTTCTCCTGATCTTACACCTTCTTTCTCCTTCCTGCATCCACATGTGTTGACATCCAGATCATTACAGTGGCCAGTGTAACATGCATGGGAGAAACAAGTGACTGTGGATCTATGGTTCCCAAGCTCTCCACCACTTGGGTTTTCATCATCTTATGTCTGGGTCTGCTGTAGGCTAATTGACAGCTATGATTAGTGAACAACTCCATTATAGTTCTGCCCTCTTGAACTTCCCTGAGTATAATCGCTCAACCATTGGTGGCCGTGTCTTCAACTGCCTGGGCCCCAAACTCTGGAACTCCCTCCTTAAACCTCTCTGCCTCTCTTTCCTCCTTCAAGACACTCCTTAAAATACATCTTTGACCAAGCTTTTGGTCACCTGCGCTAATTTCTACTTGCGCGGCTCGGTGTCAATTTTTTAATCTCTTAATACTCCTGTGAAGCGCCTTGGGACATTTCACTACGTTAAAGGCGCTATATAAATACAAGTTGTTGTTGTTGTATAAAGCGGCTACCAGATTGGTGGAAGGCGAAATGGATGGATTTGGCCTTTTCTCATCGAGCAATTCCTATTACATGGTGGTCTTCTACTTGTTTATTCTTGCCCAGGTTGGTAATCTGTTAAACATATTGCCTCCTTCAGATCTACTTCTACCTTCAATCTTCAGGCTTTTAAAACCTTTGCTTGATTTATCAAATCTTCCCTCTGACTCTCCTCAACCTTCATGGTGCCCTGAACCCTGGGCTTTGGCCCATTACTGGGAAGCATGCAGCAGTGTACAGTACAGAGTGCCTTAGCAACGAGTTCTGGTGATTGGTCTGTGTGTAAAACTGCTGACTATATCAGTATGCTACTAGTGTGGACGGAATCTACCTCACACTCAACAAGCTCTCCGCTGGAGTGGAACTAAAGTGCAGAACCAGTGGGAACCTGTTCAACTTTCGTCATCTCCAGGCCAGATCCAAGACCATCCCATCCTCTGATCAAGTTACGGTATGCGGACGATGCTTGCATCTGCGCACATTCAGAGACTGAACTCCAAGCCGTTGTCAACATCTTAACTGAGGCGTAAGAAAGCATAGGCCTTACACTAAACATCCGTAAGACAAAGGTCCTCCACCAACCTGACCCCGCTTCACAGCACTGCCCCTCAGTCATCAAGATCCACAGCGCGGCCCTGGAAAATGTGGACCACTTTCCATACCTTGGGAGCCTATTATCAGCAAGGGCAGACATTGATGACAAGGTTCAACACAATCTCCAGTGTGCCAGCACAGCCTTCGGCCGCCTGAGGAAGAGTTTTCGAAGAGCAGACCCTCAAATCTGGCACCAAGCTCATGGTTTACAGGGCTGCAGTGATACCCGCCCTCCTGTATGGCTCAGACGTGGACCATATACAGTAGGCACCTCAAATCGCTGGAGAAATACCACCAACGATGTCTCGCGAGATCCTGCAAATCCCCTGGGAGGACAGACTCACCAACATCAATGTCCTCGATCAGGCCAACATCCCCAGCATCGAAGCACTGACCACACTCGACTAGCTCTTTTAGGCGGGCCACATTGTTCGCATGCCTGACACAAGACTTCCAAAGCAAGTGCTCTACTTGGAACTCCTTCACAGCAAGCGAGCCCCAGGTGGGTAGAGGAAACATTTGAAGGACACCCTCAAAGCCTCCTTGATAAAATGCAACATCCCCACCGACACCTGGGAGTCCCTGGCCAGAGACCACCCTAAGTGAAGGAAGAGCATCCGGGAGGGCACCTCGAATTTTGTTGACGAGAGCATGCAGAAAACAAGCGCAGGCAGCGGAAGAAACATGCGACAAACTAGTCCCACCTACCTTTCCTTCAACGACT
The DNA here is from genome assembly GCF_044704955.1 of Pristiophorus japonicus. Lineage (NCBI taxonomy): Eukaryota > Metazoa > Chordata > Chondrichthyes > Pristiophoridae > Pristiophorus > Pristiophorus japonicus. Next base: position 181,561,067 of record NC_091984.1, read on the forward strand.
GTTTGTCCCACCTGTGACAGAGACTGTGATTCCTGTATTGGACTGTTCAGTCACCTAAGAACTCACTTTCAGAGCGGAAGCAAGTCTTCCTCGATTTCGAGGGACTGCCTCTGATGATGGCTACTAGTGTTTGTGTACCTGGCCATTACATGGGAACCACCTTTAAACCAAGACCGTAAACTTGAGATCATCCAAAACTCTGCTGCCCATATCCTAACTCGCAACAAGTTCCATTCACCCTTCACCCCTGTCCCATCACCCCCTGTGCTCACTGACCCACATTGGCTCCTGATTCGACAAAGCCGCGATTTAAAAATTCTCATCCTTGTTTTCAAATCCCTCTATGGCCTCGCCCCTCCCTATCTCTGTAACGTCCTCCAGCCCACAACCGCCCAAGATATTTACGCTCCTCTAATTCTGGCCTTTTGCGACTCCCCAATTTCCGCTGCCCTACCATGGAGTCTGTCCTTCAGCTGCTGAGGCCCCAAGCTCTGGAATTCCCTGTCTCCCCGCCTCTCTCTCCTCCTTTAACCCTCTCCCTAAAATCTACCTCTTTGACCAAGCTTTTGGTTACCTGTCCTAATATGTCGCTATGTGGCCCGGTGTCAGATTTTTTTCTGAACCATCCTGTGAAGCGCCTTGGAATGTTTTACTACATTAAAGGTGCTATATCAATGCAAATAGTAGTTGTTGTTGAAGTACTTTAAAACGCTTAGTGTACTGCTGCTATCTTACCATCTTCAGCTCCAACGGGGTTACCTGCCAGACCAGCACCAAAACCAACAAGCTCTGAAATGTCAGCTTAGATTTTGTGCTCAAATCTCTGGAGTGGGACTTGGATCCATGACCTTCTGACTCTGAGGCGAGAGTTCTGTCACTGAATGCATGTTCAGTGTTAGATTCAAGGAAGAGGCATAGTGTTAGATCACAGGATAGTGTTAGATCCAAGGAAGAGGAATATAAATTGGCCAGAAAAAGCAGCATCCCTGAGGACTGGGAGAAATTTAGAATTCAGTAGAGGAGGACAAAGGGTTTAATGAGGAGGGGGAAAATAGAGTATGAGAGGAAGCTTGCTAGTAACTGACTGCAAAAGCTTCTGTAGATATGTGAAGAAAAAAAATTAGTGAAGACAAATGTAGGTCCCTTGCAGTCAGATTCAGGTGAATTTATAATGGGGAACAAAAAAATGGCAGACCAGTTGAACAAATACTTTGGTTCTGTCTTCACGAAGGAAGACACAAATAACCTTCCGGAAATACTAGAGGACCGACGGTCTAGTGAGAAGGAGGAACTGAAGGAAATCCTTATTAGCCAGGAAATTGTGTTAGGGAAATTGATGGGATTAAAGGCTGATAAATCCCTGGGGCCTGATAGTCTGCATCCCAGAGTACTTAAGGAAGTGGCCCGAGAAATAGTGGATGCATTGGTGATCATTTTCCAACAGTTTATCGACTCTGGATCAGTTCCTATGGACTGTAGGGTAGCTAATGTAACACCACTGTTTAAAAAAGGAGGGAGAGAGAAAACGGGTAATTATAGATCGGTTAGCCTGACATTGGTGGTAGGGAAAATGTTGGAATCAATTATTAAGGATGAAATAACAGCGCATTTGGAAAGTAGTGACAGGATCGGTCCAAGTCAGCATGGATTTATGAAAGGGAAATCATGCTTGACAAATCTTCTGGAATTTTTTGAGGATGTAACTAGTAGAGTGGACAAGGGAGAATCAATGGATGTGGTGTATTTGGACTTTCAAAAGGCTTTTGACAAGGTCCCACACAAGGGATTGGTGTGCAAAATCAAAGCACATGGTATTGGGGATAATGTACTGACGTGGATAGAGAACTGGTTGGCAGACAGGAAGCAGAGAGTCAGGATAAACGGGTCCTTTTCAGAATGGCAGGCAGTTACTAGTGGGGTGCCGCAGGGCTCAGTACTGGGACCCCAGCTCTTTATAATATATATTAACGATTTGGATGAAGGAATTGAGGGTAATATCTCCAAGTTTGCAGATGAAACTAAACTGGGTGGCAGTGTGAGCTGTGAGGAGGACACTAAGAGGCTGCAGGGTGACTTGGACAGGTTAGGTGAGTGGGCAAATGCATGGCAGATGCAGTATAATGTGGATAAATGTGAGGTTATCCACGTTGGGCGCAAAAACACGCAGGCAGAATATTTGAATGGCGGCAGATTAGGAAAAGGGGAGGTGCAATGAGACCTGGGTGTCGTGATACATCAGTCATTGAAAATTGGCATGCAGGTACAGCAGGCGGTGAAGAAGGCAAATGGTATGTTGGCCTTCATAGCTAGGGGATTTGAGTATAGGAGCAGGGAGGTCTTACTGCAGTTGTACAGGGCCTTGGTGAGGCCTCACCTGGAATATTGTGTTAGTTTTGGTCTCCTAATCTGAGGAAGGATGTTCTTGCTATTGAGGGAGTGCAGCAAAGGTTCACCAGACTGATTCCCGGGATGGCAGGACTGACATATGAGGAGAGACTGGATCGACTCGGCTTATATTCACTGGAGTTTAGAAGGATGAGAGGGGATCTCATAGAAACATATAAAATTCTGACGGGACTGGACAGGTTAGATGCAGAAAGAATGTTCCCGATGTTGGGGAAGTCCAGAACCAGGGGGCACAGTCTGAGGATAAGGGGTAAGCCATTTAGGACTGAGATGAGGAGAAACTTCTTCAATCAGAGGGTTGTTAACCTGTGGAATTCCCTACCGCAGAGAGTTGTTGGTGCCAGTTCATTGGATATATTCAAGAGGGAGTTAGATATGGTCCTTACGGCTAAAGGGATCAAGGGGTATGGAGAGAAAGCAGGAAAGGGGTACTGAGGTGAATAATCAGCCATGATCTTATTGAATGGTGGTGCAGGCTTGAAGGGCCGAATGGTCTACTCCTGCACCTATTTTCTATGTTTCTATGTATAATGTGCGTGTGTGTATATATGTATATAAACACACACACGCATTCACTGAGCGTTCATCATAGTGAGGGTTATTTGTGATGAGGAATGGAACACTTTGCATTTCAGGCACCAGATGTCGCTATCAGTCTCTCCAAGTTAAGGTGCAGAATGCAAAGTAAAGCTCGCTCTACTCATTGTTCTTATTGGCCGTGGCCTCCCTGAGATGGGTTATATGTGGCAATTACTGCTGAATTGGAACACCACGCATGTATAAATGCAAGTTTGTAAGTCCAATCATGGACCCGAGCCTATTAGAAACTGAATTGAGACTGACTAATTCATCTTATGTGAGCTTTTAACAGACAACAGACAGAGGAGACTCGCATACCAGCTATCTGGGCTGGATTTCAACCCAAGACCCATAGGTGAAAGGCTATATATATCTATAAATGAAGGCAGGACTTGGGGAATCTTGTATCTTCACTCATTATGCCACACAAAGACTCGCCAACAGGAACGGAGATTAACAGCAGAACAAATGTTGGTTGAAACTGGGGTTATCCCTGTGCACTACTCGAACAGTTCCTGGGATTGGGGGGAGTGTTGGAAAGTTGCCATGGTTGGACTTGGAGCCGAGCTCATCAACTAACAGCCAAAGTATGAAGACACAACTCTTCGATGGTTAAATGCACGGTCACGAACTGAATGATCCAGACCAGCAGAGGCCAGGCTCCATCCCCACCTATGCTGAGTTAGCTGATCGCAACCAGGTCAGTGGTTGGCTCAAAACTGGGCTCAGCACCTGGGTTAGCTGGGAGAAAAAAGCTGTGGCTCCTGCTCTTTGCTATTCACTGACTCCTGTTGGATGGACAGGACCACGGTTGACTGTGGTGCCTCTTGTGGTTGAATAGGCTGCCAACACGCTGTCTAAACCCATATGGAAGATTTGAAGTAGATACTGGGGAGCAGCTGGTAACTAGAAGTGACGCTACCATAAGCCACTGCATTGGCCCACTTCCCCACCAGTATCAAATAGCCTGCGGACTCACACTCAAGAATGACCTCGTACCAGGGTATGTCCTGCTCTCTGGGACTGGACCAAACCCTCTGAGGGTTAGCACTGCCAGGCGAGGAAAGATAAAGGGAGAGGATCGGAGGCAGTACTGAAAGAAGGAACATAACAAGAGGAAATAAATAAATGTACAGTGAAAGAACATGAACAATGGTTGAGAAGATGAAACAGGAACTCGGGTCCAGAAATAATGGTCCTCACACCTATAGTGCCTAGCCAGTACTAATGCTCCCCTGCACTTGCATTAGTCCTATCACTGCAGATGTTAATGTCTGGCTGTGTGTGTGTGTACCGGAGCTGGTGCCCGGGTCTTGTGGATACCCCCCATGATCTGGGGTGGGCCATGCCCTGAGTGCTCACTATAACCCAGAGGGGCACCTCTCTCAATCACGACCCAAGCACTGGGTTTCTATACTTCTCTGAGAGTAAATGGGTTAGAGTCCGTCCCCTCCTAACACACTTGCACATCTACCTTGGGGAAGTGGGAGCAGCTGAGGAGGCTCGAGTCAGTGCTAACTGACAATGGAAGCATAATCCTGTCAGTCAGTGAGTGCACAGACTCACAGGCAAGAGAAAGCTTTCAGACAAGTGTCTGTGATTGATGACAGACTTGGGCTAATGGAAGGAGGATTGAGAATAATTTTCATCTAATTACCCAGCCTTGTGGATGCACACAACCCACAGATCCCACTTCACCTCCCAACTGACCCCGCTGACCTCCCAACACCCAACATCTGAATTTACTTTTGCAGCAGCCCCCAGTTGCTTCGATTCAAAGGCCTTGTTTTCTTCACCGAGGTGAGTCCGTGGCTCTTGGCACTGTTCACCCAGGATATTGTCATCCTTCCCACCCATCCCGCCTTTCCCACAGCAACTTTTGGGAATGCAGCACGACTATTATAGAAAGAAGAAATGTCACCCAACCAGAAAGGCAATGAAATCTGGAGCCCACTTCCTTCCGACAGACTGGTTTATTAAGGGCTTCTATCCCAGTAGCTCCAACGGTTTTGCCAATATCCATGCACATGGATCCTTACTATACCTTGTCCAGATGCCAACTCAGTGCAATGCGTTCTCCAGCTTGCGAGAATGCTCTTGTGAATTCGCTGGAGGGTAACCGATTCACTCATTGGTGCTGGCCCAAACAAACCCTTTTGACAGTGTCAGCTGTGGCTCAGTGAGTAGCACACTCGCCTCTGAGTCAGTGGTTTATGGGTTCAAGTCCCACTCCAGGAACTTGAGCACATAACCCAGACTGACACTCCAGTGCAGTGCTGAGGGAAAGCTGCACTGTCGGAGGTGTGCCGTCTTTCGGATGAGAAATTAAACCAATGTTTCCCTCAAGTTGATGCAAAAGACCTAATGGCACTATTTAGAAGAGGAGCAGGGGAGTTATACCCGGTGTCCTGGCCAATATTTATCCCTCAATCAACATAACAAAAACATTACCTGGGCATTATCACATTGCTATTTGTGGGAGCTTGCTGTGCGCAAGTTGGCTGCTGTGTTTCCCACATTACAACAGTGACTACACTCCAAAAGTACTTCATTGGCTGTAAAGCACTTTGAGACGTCCGGTGATCGTGAAAGAGGCTATATAAATACAAGTCTTTATTTCTTTTATGATGGGTCACACATCACACCCCACCCCCGTGCCTGTTGACTCCATTGGCTCCTGGTCCAGCAATGCCTCAAATTTAAAATTATCATCTTTGTGTTTAAATCCTTGCATGGCCTCGCCCCACCCGATCTCCATAACCTCCTGCAACGATCCAAAATCTCTGCGTTCCTCCAATTCTGGGCTCTTGTGGATCCCTGATTTCCTTCACCCCCACTATTAGATGCCATGCCTTCAGCTGTCTACCCCCTAAGCTCTGGAAATCTATAAACCTCTCCGCCCCTCCACTTCGCTCTCCTCCTTTAAGACTCTCCTCAAAATCTACCTCTTTGACCGAGCATTTGGTTACCTGTCCCAGTATCTCATTATGTAGCTCGGTGACAAATGTCAGCTTAGGCTCCTCTGAAGCGCCTTGGGACATTTTACTACATTAAAGGCGCCATATAAATGCAAGTTATTGTTGATGATTATTGAGAATGATAGATTTTTTAGTTTTTACACCAGATATTGTACTCAGGCTTGACTCCTCCTGGTGGTACCCTTCTGGGGTTGGTGAATGGGGACCTGTTTGAGGCTCATGTCCCCTCTATCCACAAGGAAGGAGATCCGAGTGAGCCCGAAGTGTAATGAAGAACAACATTGATATTAGTGGCTCTTAAGGTTGTTCCTTGGGCTGTCGTTGTAATATAATCTTGCAACATCACTAAAGTGCGCACACTTTACACGATGGCTTCAATCTGGAACTTGCTTTTCTTGTATTTACAGCAGCAGTTGCATTACCACAGTCACCATCATCATCACCATCCAATATGGGAACCACAGCCTCTGTCACAGGTGGGACAGACAGTCTTCGAAGGAAAGGGTGGGTGGGGAGTCTGGTTTGCCACATGCTCCTTCCGCTGCCTGCACTTGTTTTCTGCATGCTCTTGGCGACGAGACTCGAGGTGCTCAGCGCCCTCCCGGATGCTCTTCCTCCGCTTAGGGCGGTCTTTGACTAGGGACTCCTAGGTGTCGGTGGGGATGTTGCATTTTATCAAGGAGGCTTTGAGGATGTTCTTGAAACGTTTCCTCTGCCCATCTGGGGCTTGCTTGTTGTGTAGGAGTTCCCAGTAGAGCGCTTGCTTTGGAAGTCTTGTGTCAGGCATGCGGACAATATGGCCCACCCAACGGAGCTGGTCGAGTATGGTCAGTGCTTCGATGCTGGGGATGTGGGTTTGTTCAATCTGGAACTTGCTTTTCTTGTATTTACAGCAGGAGTTGCATTACCACAGTAGTCTACTAGGTGGAGCTCTATTACAGGCGTACAGGAGATGCTTTGCAGGCTGAAAAAGCAATAGCTTCGCTATCGCTCTTGTGAAGAATGTATAGGACAAGTTGTGGATTGATGAGGCTGCAGATCATTGTAAGGCTCAGGGCAAACCCAATTACATTGCTTTCATAGATTTTTATAAGGCTTTCAATCTAGTGTCCTGTGACTCACAAAGCAGCTGCAATAAATGTGAATGCAAGGCCAGTTCTTGGATTTTATTTAGAATGCGCAATGTCACTCCAAGGAAAAGGTAAGAGTAGATGGGAGACTTGGAACTTATTTCTCTGAAAAGAGGCTGCTTTATCCATTGTCACCCATCCAATTCAATGTCTTTATCAGTCATATGTTGGAGGCATCTGCAAGAGCAGTGTTGATTGTCAGTACCAGGACATTTCTGAAGTATTCTGGTCATCCTTTTCATAGAACTAAAGAACTTGCATTTATATAACACCTTTCACAATCTCAATGTCGCAAAATGCTTCACCCACCAATAAAGAATTTTTGAAGTGAAGTCACTGTTGTAACGTAGAAAAAGGCAGCAGCTACTTTGCGTACAGCAAGCTCCCACAAACAGCAATGAAATATATGATAAGATGACCTGCTTTGGTTGAGGGATAAACCTTGGCCAGGACACCAGGGATAACTCCCCTGCTCTTCTTCAAAATAGTGCCATCTGATCTTTTACGTTCACCTAAGAGAGCAGACGAGCCCTCGGTTTAATATCTCATCTGAAAGACGCTACCTCCTACAGTGCAGCGCTCTCTCAGTATTGCATTGGAGTGTCAGCTTGGATTATGGACTCGAATCTCTGAAGTGGAACTTGAAGCACAAAATTTTGACTCAGTGCTACCCACTGAGATAACACTGACCAGAATATATTCCAAACCAGGTAATTCAGCAAGGGTAACACAGATTACAGTGCATTTCACACAGAATAACACAGTCCAGGGTCAAAATCCTGGCACTCCCTCCCTGACAGCACTATGGGAGTACCTTCACCACACGGACTGCAGCGGTTTAAAAAGAAGGCAGCTCACCACCACCTTCCAAGGGCGATTAGGAGATGGGCAATAAATGCTGACCTTGCCAGCGATGTCAAGATCCTATGAATGGATTTTTAAAAAGCGACTAACATAGGCTGGAGTGCATTACAAACTGTATTACATAGGATATGGCAGTGCTCAGACACAATGGGATAGATTTTCAATGGGTGTGAAACGTTCATTGCGGATTGGCCGCCCATTAGAGAAACCAATGTTCATAGCCATTGAAACGAGCCTCGGGCCGTTTCCTATCCCTCCCTATCTCTGTAATCACCTCCAGGCCTACAACACCCCCGAGACGTCTGCGCTCCTCTAATTCTGCCCTCTTGAGCATCCCTGATTATAACCGCTCAACCATTGGTGGCCAAGCCTTCTGTTGCCTAGGCCCTAAGCTCTCGGATTCCCTCCCTAAACCTCTCTGCCTCTCTACCTCTCTTTCCTCCTTTACGACGCTTCTTAAAACCTACCTCTTTGACCAAGCTTTTGATCACCTGCCCTAATTTCTCCTTATATGGCTCAGTGTCAAATTTTTTGTCTCATAATATTCCCGTGAAGCACCTTGGGACGTTTCACTACGTTAAAGGTGCTATATAAATACAAGTTGTTGTTGTTGTTTCTATAACAGTGTCCTCGATCAGGCCAACATCCCCAGCAACAAAGCACAGACCACACTCGACCAGCTCCGTTGGGCGGGCCACATTGTTCGCATGCCTGACACAAGACTCCCAAATCAAGCACTCTACTCGGAACTCCTACATGGCAAGCGAACCCCAGGTGGGCAGAGGAAATGTTTCAAGGACACCCTCAAAGCCTTCTTGATAAAATGCAACATCCCCACTGACACTTGGGAGTCCCTGGCCAAAGACCACCCTAAGTGGAGGAAGAGCATCTGGGAGGGCGCTGAGCACCTCAAGTCTCGTCGCTGAGAGCATGCAGAAATCAAGTGCAGGCAGCGGAAGGAGCATGTGGAAAACCAGACTCCCCACCCACCCTTTCCTCCAACCATTGTCAGTCCCACCTGTGACAGAGACTGTAATTCCCGTAATGGACTGTTCAGTCACCTGAGAACTCACTTTCAGAGTGGAAGCATGTCTTCCTCGATTTCGAGGGACTGCCTATGATGATGATGATGAATGAGCAGCCAATCCAGATGGCAGGGAGATGGGCTTGGAGTATACTGCTCCAGTTGAAGAGTTAGCTAGCACAGCACGATGAGCCAAATGGCCTCCTCGTGCTGTGAGCTCTGTGATTTTATGAATCAGGCCAACCCCTCCCCCAACCATTTCCGTGGTCACTAATGGTAATTGCTGTGTTGTTTGCTGTTGATTTATCATTGAAACATTAGATGGGACAAACAAGAAAGCATTCTGTGTGTGGGGGCGGAGGCAGGGGGGTGTTGGGGGTGGGGGAGGGGGGGTTGCGGTGGAAGGGGAGGCATTTGCAGCTACCATTGTTATTTAAAGGGCCAGGCCATTCCGATATATTGGGTAGTCCAAAGGGGTTTTCTGCCTTGATTCAGATTCACTCCCTGTGTTGAGTGAGCTGGAATGAACAATGGCATTTTCTGGGATGATAACAGATGCCTGAGCTCCTGCAATGGTCCTTTCAGTAAGTTCACTGCCTAATGTAGAACTGAGTAATGCAGAGCAGGAAGCAATGCAGGCCTGGTTCTCAATCCAAGCTCCGTCAACTTAAGAAAATAAATGGAGAAACTTGCATTTATATAGCATCTTTCACAACCTCAGGACGTCTCAAAACGCTTTCAGCCAATTAAGTACTTTTGAGGTGTAGTCACTGTTGTAATGTGGGAAACGTGGCCCACCTCACACTGGCTTACTTTGTGGAATGGAAGAGCCTGCATCTCCTTCTATTCACCGCCAGAGGGCGGCATGGTCTGTTGAAGTCCAGTCCACAAGTTGCAATGACCTGTGACAAAGAGCTGGGATGAAGGGACGATTCCGCTGTGTGTTTGGACAGTTGCAGGCACTTGGTGTGTGTCCTGGGACGTTCACCCTCCCCGATGAATTTGGATATTTGTTTGTTAAATGTCCATTAAAGTCATGTTTGGATCCCCAAGTGGGAACCATCTGGGAAATCTCACGGCACAGTCAACACAACCCATTCTGATGGCTGTATTCATCTTTGTCCAAAGGTTGTTTTCCCATCTGCCTCCTCTCCCCACACCCACATGCCCCCGAGCATTACATGGCTGAGAATAGGGGCAAGCTCACCTTGTTCCACCATTTCTGGCCTCTTACTTCCTTCACCCCATTGGCGGCCATGCCTTCTGCTGTCTCGGCCCTAAGCTCTCTCCCTAAACCTCTCCGCTGTGGCTCAGTGAGTAACACACTCGCCTCTGAGTCAGAAGGTTGTGAGTTCAAGTCTCACTCCATAAAAAAAAATCTAGTGCATTGCTGAGGGAGCGTTGCACTGTCGGAGGTGCCGTCTTTCAGAAGAGACATTAAACCGAGGCACCGTGTGCCCTCTCAGGTGGACCTAAAAGATCCCATGGCACTATTCTGAAGAAGAGCAGGGAAGTTATCCCTGGTGTCTTGGCCAATATTTATCCTATAACAACAAAAGATTATCAGGTCATTATCACATTGCTGTTTGTGGGAGCTTGCTGTGCACTAAATTGGCTGCCATGTTTCCTACTTTACAACAGTGGTGACACTCCATAAGTACTTCATAGGCTCTTAAGCCGCTTTGAGATGTCCGCTGGTTGTGAAAGGCGCTATATAATTGCAAGTCTTTGTTTTCTTTCTCTATCTCACTCTCCTTCAAGACGTTCCTTAAAACTTCCCTCTTTGACCAAGCGCTTGGTCATCTGACCTAATAAGTGCTTATGTGGCTCGGTGTCAATTTTTGTCTGATTACGTTCTTGTGAAGCGCTTTGGGACGGTGCTTTATGTTAAAGGTGCTATATAAATGCAAGTTGGTGTTGTTATCACTCCCGACAGATTGCACAATGGCACTATTTCAACCGCACGTGTGTTAGTTCACCTCCCTACACTCCCTCGGGGGACCAGTAACCTCTCACAGCCAGCTCACCACTGTGCTAAATATTTAAAGGCACAGGTCACCCTCTGACAATTCACCCATGTGGCCACTCTTCACGTGCCAGCGTAGATAAGTCCTGGAAATGGTATTTGACTGTGGGGAATCATCACAGCTGAGACAGATCCAACCTTCACCCAGTCAGCCATGGTTCAGCGGGTAGCACTCTCGCCTCTGAGTCAGAAGGGCGCGGCCCTGGACAACATGGACCATTTCCCATATCTCGGGAGCCTCTTATCAACAAGGACAGACATTGACGACGAGATTCAACACCGCCTCCAGTGTGCCAGCATAGCCTTCGGCCGCCTGAGGAAAAGGGTGTTCAAAGATCAGGCTCTCAAATCTGCCACCAAGCTTATGGTCTACAGGGCTGTAGTAATACCCACCCTCCTGTATGGCTCAGAGACATGGACATTGTACAGTAAACACCTCAAGTCACCGGAGAAATACCACCAACGATGTCTCCGCAAGATCTTGCAAATTCCCTGGGAGGACAGATGCACCAACATTGGTGTCCTCGATCAGGCCAACATCCCCAGCATCGAAGCACTGACCACACTTGACCAACTCTGTTGGGCGGACCACATTGTTCGCATGCCTCACACAAGACTCCCAAAGCAAGTGCTCTACTTGGAACTCCTACACGGCAAGCAATCCCAAGATGGGCAGAGGAAACATTACAAGGACACCCTCAAAACCTCCTTGATAAAATCCACTGACGCCTGGGAGTCCCTGGCCAAAGATCCCCCTAAGTGGAAGAAGTGCATCCGGGAGGGCACTGAGCACCTCGAGTCTCATCGCTGAGAGCATGCAGAATCCAACACAGGCAGCGGAAAGAGCGTGCAGCAAACCAGTCCCACCCACCCTTTCCTTCAACGACTGTCCCATCTGTGACAGGGACTGTGGTTCTCATATTACACTGTTCAGTCACCTAAGAACTCATTTTTAGAGTGGAAGCAAGTCTTCCTTGATTCCGAGGGACTGCTTATGATGATGATGAGAGTCAAGTCCCACTCCAGAGACTCGAGCAAAAACTGAGGGAGTGCTGCACTGGCGGAGGTGTCGTCCTTCGGATAAGACATTAAACCGTCTCAAGTAGATGTAAAAGATCCTATTTAAAGAAGAGTAGGAGAATTCTGCCCGGTATCCTGGCCATTATTTATCCCTCATCCAACATTACTAAAACAGATGATCTCATTACTGATTGTGGGAGTTTGCTGTGGCAAATCGACTGCTGTGTTTTATGCATTACAACAGTGATTGCACTTTAAAAGCACTTCATTGCCTGTACAGTGTTTTGGGATGTCCTGAGGTTGAGAGGAGCTAGATAAATGCAAGTTCTAACTTTAATATTTAAGTACCCCATTCTTACACCATGAGAGAAATGCATTGCTTCTCCTGCCTGCAGTGCATTGTGAGTAAGATGGCGTACTGTGAGCTGCTAGAGATCTGTAACAAGTGCGTATCACAATCTACTAACCATGGATAACAGTGACACATTGACTACACTTCAAAATACTTATTATTAAGTAATAAATGTTTTATTTGTAATCCGCTTTTACACAGAGAGTTACATGACACAATTCCAGAGCCCGGACCTCCTACTGAAGGATGGTCCATCCCAGAGTGCACTGCAGGAAGGAGCAGTAACAATGATCCCCACCAGCGCCCCCCCCACAAGAGTGTGAAACTCGCAACATTAAGAAGTGAGTTTTCCAGAATACAGTTCCTGATGTTACATAAGTAATGTGGTTTGTAAGTTATTGAAATATTCACAATTTCCCACTCCCGAAATAACGCACCACAGGGGTTTAACCTGTAACACATTTATTGGTGGAGTCTTGTGGAATACAGGGGAATGATGGCACATTTCAGACTGGCAATGCACTGGGTCACACGTTCACAACACTGGCCCTCACTCATGCTGAGTTTCCCCCTCATTGCTGTACTGTGTGTGTGCCTGTATCTGTCTCTTTGATTGTGCTTCTGTTACCGACCTTGGAAAGTTTGTCTCTGTTCAAGGCACTGTGTGTGTATGTATGTCTGTCTCTGTGTGCCTATATGTGTGTATTCGTGTGTGTGTACATAGGATTTGTATGTGGGGTGTGTGTGTGTGCGTATGAATGTACGGTGTGTGTGTATGTATGTGTATGAATGTATGGGGTGTGTGTGTATGTATGTATGTACGAGATGTGTCTATTTGTGTGTATATGAATATACGGGGTGTGTGGGATGTGTGTGTGTGTGTATGAATATATGAGGTGTGTGTATATGAATGTATGGTGTGTGTGTGTGTGTAGAGGTGTGTGTAGAGATACTGTGTGTGTATGAATGTATGATGTGTGTGTGTGTGTAGTGGGGCTGGGTGTGTGTGTGCATGAATGTATGGGGTGTGTGTGTGTTTGTGTGTAGTGAGCCTGTGTGTGTGTAGAGGGGAGGTGTGTATGTGCGTGTGTCTGTGTATATGAATGTATGGGGTGTGTGTGAATGTAGAGCTGTGTGTAGAGGAGCTGTGTGTGTGTGTGTATATGAATGTATGGGTTGTGTGTGTGTGTGTGTGTGTGTAGATGGGCTGTGTGAGTGTGTGTATGAATGTATGGGTTGTGTGTGTAGAGGGGCTGTGTGTGTTTATGAATATATGGGATGTGTGTGAGTGGAGGGGCTGTGTGTGTGTAGAGGGGCTGTGTGTGTGTATATGAATGGAATGTATGGTGTGTGTGTAGAGGGGCTGTGTGTGGGTATGAATGTATGGTGTGTGTGTATGTGTAGAGGGGCTATGTGTGTGTGTATGAATGTATGGTGTGTGTGTGTGTGTGTGTGTGTGTAGAGGGGCTGTGTGTGTGTATGAATTTATAGTGTTTGTGTGTGTGTGTGTGTGTGTAGAGGGGCTGTGTGTGTGTATGAATGTATGGTGTGTGTGTGTGTGTGTAGAGGGGCTGTGTGTGCCTAACCCACACTCACATGTATATGTGCACACACAAGGTACATACACATACCCGAGTGTGGTCAGACACATTGCCCAAGAGCAGGACAGAACTCTCTTGCACCACTCTCTGGGATCCTGCTGTCAGCTTTGGCCACACAACAGCCCCAACACGTCACAGGCAAACCTCATTGTCTGTGGCGTATTTTGGGATGTTTCTGAGAGCTGCGATGGGCTTTTTTTCTTTTTCAGGCTCTGGAGTGACTCATGGTCACGTGAGAGAGGTACTGGGGAGAGGCTGGTAACAAGAAAGAAAGACCTGCATTTATATAGCGCCTTTTACGACGTCAGGACGTCCCAAAGCTTTTCACAGCCAATGAGGTACTTTTGAAGTGCAGTCACTGTTGTGATGCGGCAGCCAATTCCGCAGAGCAGAATCCCGACGAGAGTCAGAACGAAAAATAAAACTCTCAAGCGAATAACTAAACTGAGAATGAAACAATGTAAATATACGAGTGTGTTAAACGCCACGTCAAAGGTCCTGAAGTGCCTGTCACAGCACAGCTCACGGGAAACATGTTTAAAAACACGTGTTGGAGAGGGGCCCGCCATTCACACACAGTTTCACAGTAAGGAGTTGAGCTGCAGTATTGAGAGGGTGGCCCCTTTGTGAGCCTGGGAAGATGGGTGTTCTGAATGAGTGACAGTACAAAAGCTCGCACCGCACTTCAAAAAGGAAAGGCACATTTCTTCGAGTGAACCTAACCCTTTGACCCTTGTTCTGCTTGTACAGGCCCAGCACTGGTATTTGCAATGCTCCAAATTCCTGCTCACTCGCTCGGGCTGGGAGACACAGATCTCCATTCTCTCATTAAGAATCCACACTGAGGTATTGCAGAGTTTTAAATTACACCTCGTGCTCCTCATGTTTTTCTCTCTCTCTTTTCCTTCCAGGTCCGGTTTCCCCTTTCCCCGCCACATCTCGATGACTCGATCCCTGGCCTCCATCTCCATCCCCTCCCCCGAAGCCGAGCAGTGCTGGGCCTCGCCGTTCCTTGACAACCAACATCCCCACACCCCAACCCTTACCCCCTCACCCCCACACCCCACCCCTTACCCCAATCCGTCAACCCACCCCTCACCCCATGCCCCAACCCTTACACCAATCCGTCAACCCACCCCTCACCCCACCCCTCACCCCACCCCCTCACCCACCCCTTACCCCAATCTGTCAACCCACCTCACACCCCCTCACCCCACCCCTTACCCCAAAACCCCCACACCCACCCCTACAACCCCAAATCCTTCACCCCATCCCTTACCCCAATCCATCAACCCACCCCTCACCCCACACCCTCACCCGCCCCCCCCACACCAAATCCCTCACCCCACCCCTTACCCCAATCATTTAACACACCCCTCACCCCACCCCCCACCCCAAATCCCCCACACCAACCTCCCTGCCCTTCACCCCAATCCCACTCCACCGCCTCCATCCCACCCCTTACCTCAACCCACCCCCACCCAAGCCCTTCGCCCCAAATCCACCTACCCTCACCCCAACCCTCCCCACCCAAAGCCTTCACCCCAAATGCCCCACCCTCACCCCAAATGCCCCCACCTATCATCCCCAATCCTTCACCTCATCCCTTCACCCAACCCACCCCCTTACCACAACTCCCCATCCAAAAGCCCACCCCAACCCCCTCTGCACCCTTCATCCCAACCCCTCACCCCCCACCCCAAACTCATCACCCCAACCCTAACACCCTTCAACCCAACTCCCCCTCACCCCAACCCCCCGTTCCAATCGCTTACCCCAACACAGCCCCCCCCATAAGTCCACCTCAGGCTCGGGGGGGTCCCGTCGACCCCAGCAGGCCCCGAGGCTCAGTGGGCTCTCGCGCTACAGCTAGGTGCGTTTGAGATGGCCGACTGTCTATGATACCTTGGGTTTCTATGGTTACTGCCAGCAGTGTGTGTGAATGGATGGTGGGCTGAGTTAGCTGTTCACAGCTGGGCCGCCAATCCAGGCCTGACCATTGGCCGCAGCACCCCTTGGGCTAGCCGCGGGAAAATAATGGCCACAGCTTATCATTCCTGATCACTATCCAGTGATCCTCCAGGGAGAGGATCGGGCTGGGCCACAATTCCTCCTGTGACTAAAGAGCCGGCGGACATGCATTTCCCCACATTACAACAGTGACTACACTCCGAAAGTACTTCATTGGCTGCAAAGTGCTTTGAGACGTCCGATGGTCGTGAAAGGTGTTATAGAAATGCAAGTCGATCTTTCTTTTTGTGGAATGAGTAATAGCTGCTTGAGTGAGCTGCAGGAGGGTGGGTGACTCAGTGGCACACTCGTCCCTAAGTCAGTGCATTAACGTATCAAAACTGCTGCTACATCATCAAAACACCATTAACTGACTCCTGACACTCCAGTGCAGTGCTGAGGGGATGCTGCACTGTTGGAGGTGCCATCGTCTGGATGAGACGTTAAACCGAGGTCTCGTCTGCCCTCTCAGGTGGGCATAAAAGATCCCATGGCACTAGTTGGAACAAGCACAAGGGTGTTTTCCACAATGTGTTGCCTAATATTTATCCTTCAACCAACATCACTAAAAAAAAAACAGATGCTCTGGCCTTTATCACAGTGCTGGTTGTGGGATATTTGCACAATTTGGCTGCCGCGTTTCCGACATTACAACAGTGACTACACTTCAAAATAAAAATACTTAATTTGCTGCAAAGCGCTTTGGAACGTCCTGAGGTCATGAAAGGTGCTATGTAAATGCAAGTCGATCTTTCTCTCGGGACGGGACGGTGAAGGGGATTTGGAGACAGCGCAATTGCTGGCGAACAGTAACTGGAACAGTTAAACTGCAGAGTTCCACCGAGAGGTCACTCCTGCTTTGTTGGCAGCGCTGTTCTTGAAGTGACATCTCCTCCTGGGACTTTTACCCCTGCCCTCCTCCACTGAATGCACTGGTAGTACCCACAGTGGCAGTGGTGACTAAGCCGGACTGGAACCAGGTTTAAGTCTGTCACATCAGCTGGTGCCCTCGGTCCTTCTCCCTGCTCACCTCAGTCCAGGGAGCTGCCCTCCATTATCTGTTGCTGGGGCGGGGGGGCGGGGGGGGAGGAGAGGGAAAGAAGCCCCATGTCATTAACACAATGTATAGATGAACGATGGTGGAATGTGTGGTGATCAGGTAACCGACAGCCTTGGGCCCAACAGCAGGTCGTGGACAGAGGTTTAGTTGTAGAATCTGATAAGGAAGCTGTGGAATGTGAGGAATGTACTAATGAATGAGGAGATTAGGACAAGACCTGCAGCTTAGCCCAAACCATTGAGCATTATCAGAGCCCACAATCCTGCCTCGTCGCTGTCAGGGTCTCAGAACCCAGTGCCGTACCACATCCAGCCCATAATATCCACGCGAGGCCCAGGGGAAGAGCCGAATATTGCTATGGGCGATGGGACACCCCAAGACAATGAAGAAATGAGCTTTCAATTTACTGATTGCTTTAACACTGAATCACAAGTTGGCTGAGGAGAGGAGACCTCCCATCAGTAACCCTGCCTCCCTATTTGTGCCCCATTCTAAAGAAGGGCTTCTTTATCGGGTCCTTATTTATTTACCCACCAGCCCATCTCCACCCTCTATTCTCCAGAATTCCTTGATTCATTCGGAGTACAATTCCCTCATTCATACTGGGGAACACATCCCTCAGTCCCACAGGGGTACAGTTCCCTCAGTCACACAGAGATAAAGTCTGTGTGGTGAAGGTACTGTTACAAAGGGAATTTCTGGATTTTGAACCAGTGATGATGAATGAACAACAATACATTTCCAAGTCAGGATGGTGTTTAAATTGGAGGGAAATTTGGATGTGGTGATGTGCCCATGTGCCTGCTGTCCTTGGTCTTTCTCGGTGGTAGAGTTCGTGGGTTTGGAAGGTGCTGCTGATAAAGTTTTGGCGAGTTGCTGCATGCATTTTGTAGATGGTACACACTGCACTGGTGCGCCGGTGGTAGACTGTGAATGTTTAAGGTGATGGATGGGGCGTCAATCAAACGGGCTACTTTGTCCTGGATGGTGTTGAGCTGCTTCAGTGTTGTTGGAGCTTCACTCATCCAGGCAAGTAGCGAGTATTCCAACACACTCCTGACTTGTGCCTTGTCGATGGTGGAAACGCTTTGGCGAGGTGAGATACTCGCTGCAGAAGACCCTGCTGTTGTAGCCACAGTATTTATTTAGCTGGTCCAGTTAAGTTTCTGATCAATGGTGACCCCCAGGATGATGATAGTGGGAGATTAGTGATGGTAGTGCCGATGAATGTCAAGTGGCGGTGGTTAGACTCTCGCTTGTTGGAGATGGTCGTTGGCTGACGCTCCGGACCCAAGCCATTCAATATTTTCCCACTTTTCCCCCTCTTTTCCGTTTCTCTTTATCCCTCCCTGACCTTTCTCTCCTGTCATCATGCCTCCTTTCATCTCTCCTCTCTCGGATTCTCTGCCCTCCCAAATCCCTACCCCAACCCTTCATTACTCTTCTACCTTCCTACTCTCCTGCCACCATCCCAGGCTTGACTCCCTCCTAGATAAGCCTACAGCTTCAGTCTGTGCCTCTCTTAGCATTCTCCGAATGGCTTATCGAGGCAATCGTCGCTGTCGCAACCCCAACTGTCCCATCCTACTCTCTTGCCGAACTTGTCACCCAGTACGCCCACTGGGGGCAAATCTTGTCAATCTCCTCACCATCCAACTCATCCCCCCCACAGCACTGACCCTGTGGATGCTGGCAGAGGGGCAGCCATCACCGACCCTCTCCGCATCTCTCTCCAGAATGGCCGTTCACTTGTGAGCAAAACTCTTACCATCCATGAACTTATCGTGGATGATGGCATCGACATCATGGCCTGACAGAAATTTGGCTGAGGGGTGATGACACCTTACCCTTAAATGAAGCTACCCCGTCTATCTATACCTTCCACCACTTGCCCCAACCAGACCGCCGTGGTGGTGGTGTTGCTCTCATCACCAAATCATACCTAGGTCTATCCCCTACTCCTCCAGCACCTTCTCCTCCTTTGAGCATCTCACCTTGTTCCAACCCTCTTGCCTCTCATTTAAAATCCTTGTTGTCTACGGCCCACCCAAGTACCATGCCAATTTTCTCACCATGATACCTTCACTGCTTCCCTCACTCAGCCTCTGCACTGAGTGACATATCCTCGGTGATTTCAACCTCCATCTCAATTCACCATGCTCTCTCTCCTCTGAGTTCACTACCCTCCTATCCTCCCTTAATCTCTCCCTCCATGTAAACTGCCCAACCCATATTCATGGTCAACCCCTTGACCTTGCCATTTCTCGTGGCCTCGCAACACCCATCGTGACAATCACAGAAAAGGCCATCTCTGACCACTTCCTCATATCACTCTCCACCCGCATTACCCTTCCACCCCACCCATCCCATCCCTACTTCCTTCTATGTCCGCCCCTGGAAGAAACTCTCTCCTGACTCTCTTACAACTGCACTTACGAGATCCCAACTGTCCAGTCTTTGGCCCTCCATTCACTACGTCATTTCTGCAGCCACCAATCTGCTCATCCACACCCTCACCTCCACCTTTGATGCCCTAGTCCCAACTAAAACAATTACTCTCTCTCACCCTGGCTATTACCCCTGGGATGGCCCTCAACTTCACTCCCTTAAGTCCAAGGGACGCAGACTTGAACGGCTGTGGCGGACAACTGGTTTAGCTATTCAGCTCCAGATCTGGCAGGACAACATAAAGCATTGTCAGGTCCTGCTCTTGTCTGCCAAAATTACTCTATAACAGAATAATTCTGGAATGTAAAGATAAACCCAGGCTTTTACTCTCCACTGATAACCTTTTTAAAGCTCTCTCCCTTGTGAGGAGCTCATGGACTTCTTTGTCTCTAAGATTGAGACCATCCATTCAGCTGCCTCTGCCACTTCCCTTCCTTCCCCTAGCCCACCGGGCCAAACTACATCTAAAGCTCCCCCCCTGCCCTAGCCCTCAACTTACATCTTTCTCCAGTTTCTCTCCGATCTCCCCTCTTGATCTCTCTGCACTCATCGTGTCCATGAGTCCCACTTTCTGCTCCCTTTACCCTCTTCCCCCCAAATTGCTGACCACCAAACTTCCTTTTCTGGCTCTCATGTTAGCTGACATTGTCAACAGTTCGCTCTCCTCAGGTACTGTCCGCCTGCCGCCACTCCCCCACCGCATTAAATCTGTCTTCTCCTCAAAGAAAATCCCTTGACCCCTCCGTCCTTGCAAACTACCGCCCCATCTCCAACCTCCCTTTCCTCTCCAAAGTCCTTGAACGTGTTGTCACCTCCCAAATCTATACCCATCTTTCCCGCAATTCCATGTTTCAAACCCTCAAATCAGATTTCCGCCCCTGCCACAGTACCGAAACGGCTCCCATCAAAACCATAAATTACATCCTTTGTGACTGTGACAAAGATCAACATAGAAACATAGAAACATAGAAAATAGGTGCAGGAGTAGGCCATTCGGCACTTCGAGCCTGCACCACCATTCAATATTCATGCCTGATCATGCACTTCAGTACCCAATTCCTGCTTTCTCTCCATACCCCTTAATCCCTTTAGCCGTAAGGGCCACATCTAACTCCCTTTTGAATATATCTAACGAACTGGCCACAACAACTTTCTGTGATAGAGAATTCCACATGTTCACAACTCACTGAGTGAATATGTTTCTCCTCATCTCGATCCTAAATGGCTTACCCCTTATCCTTCGACTGTGACCCCTGGTTCTGGACTTCCCCAACATCAGGAACATTCTTCCTGCATCTAACCTGTCCAATCCCATCAGAATTTTATATGTTTCTATGAGATCCCCTCATTCTTCTAAATTCCATTGAATATAAGCCTAGTCGATCCAGTCTTTCTTCATATGTCAGTCCTGTCATCCCGGGAATCAGTCTGGTGAACCTTTGCTGCACTCCCTCAATAGCAAAAATGTCCTTCCTCAGATTAGGAGACCAAAACTGAACACAATATTCAAGGTGTGGCCTCACCAATGCCCTGTACAACTGCAGAAAGACCTCCCTGCTCCTATACTCAAATCCTCTAGCTATGAAGGCCAACATGCCATTTGCCTTCTTCACCACCTGCTGTACCTGTATGCCAACTTTCAATGACTGATGTATCATGATACCCAGATCTCGTTGCACCTGCCATTTTACTAATCTGTCACCATTCAGATAATAATCTGCCTTCCTGTTTTTATAACCTCACATTTATCTACATTATACCGCATCTGCCATGTATTTGCCCACTCACCTAACCTGTCCAAGTCACCCTGCAGCCTCTTAGCATCCTTCTCACAGCTCACACTGCCACCCAGCTTAGTGTCATCTGCAAACTTGGAGATATTACATTCAATTCCTTTGTCTAAATCATTAATGTATATTGTAAATAGCTGGAGTCCCAGCACTGAACCTTGCGGTACCCCACTAGTCACTGCCTGCCATTCTGAAAAAGACCTGTTTATTCCTACTCTTTGCTTCCTGTCTGCCAACCAATTCTCTATCCACGTCAGTACATTACCCCCAATACCATGTGCTTTAATTTTGCACACTAATCTCTTGTGTGGGACCTTGTCAAAAGCCTTTTGAAAGTCGAAAGACACCACATCCACTGGCTCCCACTCTACTAGTTACATCCTTAAAAAATTCTAGAAGATTTGTCAAGCATGACTTCCCTTTCATAAATCCATGCTGACTTGGACCGATCCTGTCACTGCTCTCCAAATGCACTGCTATTATATCTTTAATAATTGATTCCAATATTTTCCCCACCACCGATGTCAGGCCCAGTCTATAATTCCCTGTTTTCTCTCTCCCTCCTTTTTTAAAAAGTGGTGTTGCATTAGCTACCCTCCAATCCATAGGAACTGATCCCGAGTCTATATAATGTTGGAAAATGACTACCAATGCATCCCCTATTTCTAGGGCCACTTCCTTAAGTACTCTGGGATGCAGACTATCAGGACCTGGGGATGTATCGCCTTCAATCCCATCAATTTTCCAAACACAATTTGCTGACTAATAAAGATGCCCTTTAGTTCCTCCTTCTCGCTAGACCCTCGGTCCTCTAGTATTTCCGGAAGGTTATTTGTGTCTTCCTTAGTGAAGACAGAACCAAAGTATTTGTTCAATTGGTCTGCCATAAACTATCCCTTCTCGTTCTTCTTGTCATCTTTGACATGGTTGACCACTCTATCCTTCTCCAACGCCTCTCCACCGTCGTCCAGCTGGGTGGGACTGCACTTGCCTGGTTCCATTCTTGTCTATCTAATCGTGGCCAAAGAATCACCTGCAATGGCTTCTCTTCCTGCCCCTGCATCGTTACCTCAGGTGTCCCTCAAAGATCTATCCTTGACCCCCTCCTATTTCTCATCTACATGTTGCCCCTTAGCGACATCATCCGGAAACATGCCGTCAGTTTCCACATGTGTAAAGTCCTGTCCCCTCAGTACAGATTCACACGAGGCATGTAGTGAAGTCACTCTGGACCTGCACCTTTATTTCACAGCTCTGGAATGCTGCACTTGCCTGAGACCTGTCCTTATATACCTGTCTCTTGCAAGTGCACCCCTGGTGGTAAGGTATGCTGGTGGTTACAAGTCATATCTTATTACAGTCATGTATAGCACGTTAGAATACAGTTATATATAATAATGTAAGATACATGACATCACCCTCCCCCAAGGTCTTATTGTCTTTATAGGTTCAGTCTCTCAGGTGGTCTACGCTCTCGCATGGAGCGTCTGAGTTGTGGTTCAGTTGTTTGCCTTGGTGTCTGTTTTTCTTTGGGTGTGGTTGCTGGTATCTCGCCTGGGTTGTCTGTTTCGATTGGTGTGATTGTTGTTGACTCGCCTGGGCTGTCTGTTGGGATTGCCCTTTCCCCAGGTTGTTCCCTCCATCTGTCCACCAGGTGTGGTGCGAGTTCCACATTGTAGTCTGCCTCTGGTTCCGCAGTGTTGTTGGTAAATCTGCTTTTGACTTGGTCTACATGCCTCCGGCAAGTTTTGCCATTGTCCATTTGCACTACCAGTAGCCTGTTTCCTTCCTTGCCCGTTACTGTCCCTGCAAGTCATTTGGGACCCCTGCTATAGTTTAGTACAAACACTTTGACCCCTATCTCATTCCATCGCCCCCTCGAATTTCTGTCATGGTACTCAGTCAGCTTACGGCGCTTTGCCTCAACGATTTCGTGCATTTCTTGGAGGATTAATGAGAGCCTTGTTTTTAAAGTCCTTTTCATCAACAGTTGCGTGGGGGGGGATCCCAGTCAGTGAGTGCAGACGAGATCTGTATGCCAGCAGCAGTCGTGACAGGCGACCCTGCAGCGTGGGACCTTGGATTTTAAGCATGCCTTGTTTAATGATTTGCACTGCTCTCTCCGCCTGACCGTTGGAGGCCGGCTTGAACGGTGCCGTCTTGACGTGATTTATGCCGTGGTCAATTATAAAGTCTTGGAATTCTGCGCTGGCGAAGCACGGACCATTGTCACTGACCAAGCTATGGATTGTAATTTACCCGCACTATTGACATGTTGCAAAACGCACCCGACCCCATACGCTGACACATCGCATGTGAGAACTAGCTTTTTACCTGGGTCAAAGAAAGTCAAAACACTGTTGGAACACAGAAGGTTGCGTGCCTTATTGAAGGCGCGTTCCTGGGCGTCCCCCCAAAACCAATCGCACCCCTTCCTGAGTAGCACGTGGAGAGGCTCCAGTAGCGTGCTTAAGTTCTGCATAAAGTTCCCAAAGTAATTTAGTAGCCCGAGAAAGGCGTGCAGTTCTGAGACATTCCAGGGCCTGGGTGCCAGGCGAATTGCTTCTGTTTTGGACTCTGTTGGGCGGATTCCATCAGCGGCAATCCTTCTGCCCAAAAATTCAACCTCGGGTGCGAGAAACAGGCACTTGGATTTCTTGGCTCGTAGGCCTACCCGATCCAACCACTTTTGTACTTCCTCCAAATTATGGAGATGGGAGTCGGTGTTCCTGCCCGTGATAAGTATGTCGTCTTGAAATACAACCGTCCCCGGGATGGACTTGAGCAGACTCTCCATGTTGCGCTGGAATATGGCAGCTGCCGACCTGATGCCGAATGGGCATCGATTGTACATGAAAAGGCCTCGATGTGTGTTGATGGTGGTGAGTAGCTTGGATTCCTCGGTCAATTCTTGCATCATATATGCAGATGTGAGGTCTAATTTTGAGAAAAGTTTACCTCCAGCCAACGTGGCAAATTAGTCCTCCGCTCTGGGCAGCGGGTACTGGTCCTGTAGGGAGACTCTGTTTATGGTAGATTTGTAGTCCCCACAGATTCGTACGGATCCATCAGGCTTCATGACTGGGATGATGGGACTTGCCCAGTCGCTAAATTCCACAGGCGATATAATGCCTTCCCGCAGAAGCCTGTCTAGTTTGTGTTCAATCTTTTCCCTCATCACATAGGGTACAGCTCTGGCCTTATGATGGACCGGTCTAGCATCCTGTGTGATGTAGATTTTGACTTTGGCCCCTTTGAAAGTGCCCACACCTGGCTGAAAGAGATGTTCAAATCGCTTTATAACTGTTGAGCAGGAGGTCCATTCCTCTAATGACATGGCATGGACATCATCCCATTTCCAGTTTAGTTTTGCCGGCCAGCTTCTCCCCAGCAGTGCTGGGGGGTCTCCGGGGACAATCCACAGGGGAAGTCGGTTCACTGTCCCTTTGTGTGCTGCCGAGGACTGGTACGATTTCTTTGGTATAGGTCCTTAGTTTGGTGTCGACCCTTGTGAGTTTTAGTCTGCCTCTTTTAAGCGGCCACAGTTGTTCAAATTGTTGAGCGCCCATGAGAGATTGACTCGCTCACGTATCCAGCTCCATGTTGACAGATATCCCGTTGAGTAGGACCCTCATCATTATAGGAGGCGTCCTGTTGTAGGAGCAGCGGCCATTGATCGTGTTGACCCGCTGTACATCGGTGTCCCGGGTACTGTCCCCACCATCTTCTGGTCCGCTTTCCGACCCATCCAATTCGTATACCAGCAGAGCTGCCGTTTTTTTGCACATGCGGGCCAAATGCCCTGTATATTCACAATTTCTGCAAACAGCCTGCTGAAATCGACATCCCCTTGACGAGTGCCCACCCCCACACCTCCAGCACAGACCTGTTCCATTGTTCAAAGTGTTCCCAAAGAATGAGCTGCGTCTGGCTGATCTCTCTTGAGCTTTTCTCAGTTTGTAGTTGATTGCTCGCATTGTGGGTTGATGAGGTATGAACAGCCGTTCCTGTGGCCCTTGATGGCTTCTGCCTGCTGTCGAGAGCCTGTTCTCCCGGTTTTGTCTGTGTGTGGGGGTAGCAGCTTGTTTAGTGCTGTGAACTTCTTGTTCCGATATTTCGTTAATTGTCGTAACTGCATTGTAAATCAACCTCGTTTCTTTTTCCCCTACCAAGAATGTCTGTGCAACCAGTGCTTCTGCCTCTAAGGTCAGGTTCTTGGTCTCTATGAGCTTTTGGAATATGCCTGCGTGGCCTATTCCTTCAATGAAAAAGTCTCTCAGCATTTCTCTCCTCAGTTCATCGGAGAACTCACATAAACTAGCCAACCTCCGAAGTTGCGCCACGAAGTCGGGTATGCTCTGGCCCACACAGCGTCTGTAGTTGTAGAACCTGTGTCTGGCATGTGTAGGCTGCTCGCTGACTTCAGGTGGTCTCTTACCAGTGTGCTCAATTCTTCAAACGACTTGCTTGCTGGTTTCTCGGGTGCCAACAGATCCTTCATTAAAGCGTATGTTTTCGAGCCACAGCTGGTCAAGAGATAGGCTCTTCTCTTGTCTGCCTTATCGTCGCCTAACCAGTCTTTGGTTACAAAGCTTTGCTGAAGCCTTTCTATAAAGTCTTCCCAATTGTCTCCCGCATTGTACTTTTCATCTGATCCGTTGTTCGCCATTCTGTGGATTCTGTAATCCCGTAACTCGTCGCCACTGTAAAGTCCTGTCCCCTCAGTACAGATTCACACGAGGCATGTAGTGAAGTCAAGGTCACTCTGGACCTGCACCTTTATTTCACAGCTCTGGAATGCTGCACTTGCCTGAGACCTGTCCTTATATACCTGTCTCTTGCAAGTGCACCCCAGGTGGTAAGGTATGCTGGTGGTTACAGGTCATATCTTATTACAGTCTTGTACAGCATGTTAGGATACAGTTATATATAATAATGTAAGATACATGACATGTACACTGATAACACCCAGCTCTATCTTACCACCACTTTCCTTGACCCCTCCACGGTCTCTAAAATTGTCAGACTGCTTGTCCGACATCCAGTTCTGGATGAGCAGAAATTTTATCCAATTGACTATTGGGAAGACCGAAGCCATTGTTTTCGATCCCTGACACAAACTCCGTTCCCTAGCCACTGACTCCATCCCTGTCTCCAACTCTTGTCTGAGGTTGAACCACACTGTTCACAACTTTGGTGTCATATTTTGACCCTGAAATGAGCTTTGAACCACATATCCGCCGCATAACTAAGACCATTTATTTCCACCTCCATAACATCACCCGTCTCCGCCCTTTCCTCAGCTCATCTGCTGCTGAAACTCTCATCCATGCCTTTGTTACCTCTAGACTCGAATATTCCAACACATTCCTGGCTGGCCTCCCACATTCCACCATATGTAAACTTGAAGTCATCAAATACTCGGCAGTCCATGTCATAACTCGCACCAAATTCCACTCACCCATCACCCCTGTGCTCGCTGGCCTACATTGGCTACCAGTTAAGCAACGCCTCGATTTCAAAAGTCTTATCCTTGTTTTCAAATCCCTCCATGGTCTTGCCCCTGTAATCTCCTCCAACCCCACAACACCCCCTCCCACCCCCGAGATGTCTGCGCTCCTCTAATTCTGCCCTCTTCAGCATCCCTCATTATAATTGCTCAACCTTTGGTGGCCGTGCCTTCTGTTGCCAGGCCCCAAGCTCTGGAATTGCCTGCCTAAACCTCTCCACCTCTCTTTCCTCCTTTAACGCTTCCTCTTTGACCAACCTTTTGGTCACCTACCCTAATTTCTCCTTATGTGGCTCAGTGTCAAATTTATTTTGTCTTATAACACGCCTGTGAAGGGCCTTGAGACATTTTACTACATTAAAGGCGCTATATAAATACAAGTTGTTGTTGTATGACTCCAGCCTGATTCGCATTGACTTCAGTATTGTTAGGGCTCCTTGATGCCACACGCAGTCAAATGCTGCGTTCATGGCAAGATCAGTCACTCTCACCTCACCTCTAGAATTCAGCTCTTTTGTCCATGTTTGAACCAAGGCTGTAATGAGGACTGGAACCAGAACCCAAACTGAGCATCGGAGCAGGTTATTGGTGAGTAAGTGCCGCTCAATAGTACTGTTGACACCACCTTCCATCACCTGGGGCATTATTGAGCAAACTATCGGGGTTCTGAAGCAGCGTTTCCGCTGCCTTGAATGCTCTGGAGGGGCATTGCAGTACTTATCTGATAGAGTCTCCATGATCACCGTTGTCTGCTGCATGCTGCACAACCTGGCCATTATGAGGAGCCAACCATTACCACCAGGGATGGATGATCCATCTCAGGAGGAGGACGATGACGAGGAAGATGAGGAGCCTCACCGAAGGAGGAGGCAGCCTGACACTGCTGCTGGAAGGGCTACTTGTTGGAGACTCATCGTTCATCGATTCCAATGAATGACTCAAGATGTGCCAAATTGCCAGTCTGTACACCTCGGCATCAACTCAACACATCGCTCCCCACCCTGTAACCCTCCGTGTAGATAAATCGCAGCACAACAATGTGAAGAATCTGAACTTTGTTTATTGAACACATAAATGATGGTGTGTTGAAAACAAACACAAGACAATGCTTTCATCCCCAACAAATAATCATACACACAGCACCCCTTCAAACATTCGCAACGACATCCAAGTACAACTATTGACATCAGTTCATTTTCCAACAAGGCGACTAGCAAACAATTATTTCTTTGTTCATCCATGTGCAACAATTTACATGAGCTCACATTCCAACAAGTTAGCCATCTCTCTTTACTATCAAGCAATTGTTTGCTGGGTCATACAAGTGCAACTATCTTAACAAGGTGATGATCTGTGGCCACCTTGCCACAGGTCTTTAATATTTCTTGTAGAGTGCTTTACCCCTTCCCTTGTCCCCCCTCCCAGACCTACTGCTCCTGCTCAATGGGGTCTCAGGGCCTACAGAAGGCTGGTAGTCGTTTGCTGACTTGGAGCCACAGCCACACACAATGGCCTAGCGTCCCTGACCAGCTCGGGCCCTGGACGACCCGGCTGTGGACTGCATTGACTCAGCATGGGCGGCAGCAATCTGTTGTGGATGGGTTGCAGAGAGCGGCAGGTGCAAAGGTGGAATGATATCATCCTGAGAGATGACATCATGTTCAAACAGACCTGACATGGTGCTACTCCCCCGGGGCAGAGCCTCATCGTCTGCAGCAATCTGGGTGAGCACAGATTGCTGCCCTGGCTCGGCAAGGTTAGGTCCCCGTTGAACTGATGGGAACCCCAAACAGGATGGCAGCAGTCAGTGCGTCTGTGGAATCAAGTTGCCTCTGCATCAAGACTGACTGTGTCTGCAGCAAAGTACAGAGCTGATTGATGCCACCACGCATTGACAACATTACAGTCTGCAGGCCTACAATAGATTCGGCCTGGTGCTCAATGGACACTGCAACATCAGCCATAGCCCATGCCATCATGTTAGGGACCCCATGGTCATTGTTTGCATCCAACATCCATTGGTATCTACCAAGAATGGGCTCAGTGGGCTGCTGAGAGGCATGAGCAACAGTTGAGGCATCGAGACTCTGTGGCAGTCTTGCTAGTGCACCCAGCAAATTGCTGTGCAACTGCAGGGATTGTCTTGTGACAACCTGTAGTTCGGGCTCATTGTCAGAATGCTGTTGATCATCACTCAAGCGGGCATTCACCCTCCGGGAAGCTGGCCCCCAGGATTCCCCACCTCGGTGACTTTGCTGCAGGCCACTGGGTCCCGGAACATCACCCACCTCTGCCTCCCCGACCACTCCTTCATCAATAAAGCTGCTGGCCCCGCTCTCAGCTGCTGCTGGCTCCTGCGTGACATCGAACAAGGTGTCCTCCCTATTGTATATGTAGGCACCTTTGATAATGACTCCATGAGGCAGGGTATGGTACTCAAACTGTGTAGAGTGTAGTCCTTTATTTGTAGCTCCTCAAGTGAGGACACCAAGATGTGAGCTTTTTATACTGGGTCACCTGCAGTGTGCAGGTAACCCTTAGGTCTCCAGCAGCAGCACCCTCTGGTGTACAGATAAGGTGTGTACAGTGTAAAGGTACATTCAGTGTCACAGACATCATATAACAATACAAGTATGCATACATAACAACAATCCTCCCTAAGCATTTTTTAAGTCCTTATTGAAATGACCTGGGGAGGTGATCAGTAGTGGGCTATGGGAGGTTGTGTTGAGGGTTGTGTGGGTGCCAGGTGTGATCGCTGTACTTGAGACTGGCCTCATACATTTCCCCCCCTTCACATACAGACCACGAGGGTGTCACTGCTGTGGGATCCCTCAGTGGGGTAGCCATTGCAGCAGTGGATAGGGTGCATACTCTGTGATGTAGGTAGTTGTGTGGTGGTGGGCAGGGCTACAGAACTGTGTGGGCTCCTTGTCCTCCAATTGGGATGAGAGTCTGGTCATCCCAGGGTTTGCCAGGAAAGCTGGAGGGTATTGGCCTCTCGCTCCTGGTGTTGGCCCTCGTGGCCAGGACTGGTCTGGTGCAGGTTGCCAGTGGTGGTGACTGTGCTGCCCATTGACCACTGTCCCTGTAGCGGGTCTGCTCCCACTGGGTGTGTGTGTGCCCTTCCTGCGGCATCACACTAGTTCCAAAGGTCCAGGCTACATGGTCTGGTAGCCAGCTGGACCTGGGGGTCTCCCACGGGGGGATTCCTCTAGCATTTGCATGGTCCCTGTCGAACCCAGTGTCCTTTAACAGTGTTCTACCTGTGTACATGACACCATGGCTCTGGTCATACATAGTCGAGTCTATATTATTGACTGCCTTTACATTGTTAATAACAGCACTTGCATCACTTCTTGGTATCATGGTCTCACCAGACATGGTTACATTAGGCATTTCAAACTCTCTGTCATAATCATCACACATAACAAGCTTGTTCTTAACCTTACTTACACAAGCATTCATTTTATTTTTCACGTTAGTTACACCAGCATCACAATTCATGGATATATCATCATATTTGCACCCTTTTACTGCATTTTTAGCTTTAAAGTTCCTGTCATCTTTAAGTTGAAACTGTCACTTAAAATTTTTTTGGCTACCAGTCTCCTTTAAGGGAGCCTTCCAATCCGATTGGCCGCTCAGTGTCACGTTTCGCTCCTCCAATGCTGCCCCTCGTGGTCTGGTCGCGGCCATTTTGATTGCAGGTTCTTCTCCTCGTGGTGCAGCAGCCATCTTCGCACTCTCGTACAGGTAGGCTGTGGTGGTCTTTTCTTCCTCAGGTTCGGCCATTGACATCGGGAGTCCACATTTCTCGATGATTTTCGCCTCTTGGAGTTCTGCCCTGACCCGGAAGGAGAAGTTTGGGTTTTCGGACCTGGAGATTTCGCTGTGGTGTGGTCCTGAAGATTTTACCGTGCAGTCGAGCTGGACAGGGGGATCGCTAGATGCAGCGATGGATCCATGTTCGATGTTGATTGCTGGAGCCTGGAGGCCATCGCCACTTCGACTGATTTGGACTGGGTTCATCCAACTCCTTCCCAGCAGCATGGGACCATTGCCGGCAACGATCCACAGGGGGAGTCTGTTCGACACGCCGCCCTGAGAAACCTGGACGTCCACGCTGCCAACAATTTGGATTTTACCTTTGGTGTAGGTGAGCAGCTTCGCTTGGACAGGAGACAGTTTTGGTTGATTGGCGGGATGATCCAAAGTTTTTCAAAGGTCGTTTGGCTCATCACAGACTGGCTCGCCCCTGTGTCAAACTCTATGGAAACTGGAACTCCGTCGATGTCTACTTCCATGGTCCACGGAGAACTTTCGGTGGAGCAGGTATAAATTCCATACTCTTCCAGGGGTTGAGCAGCTTCATCTTCATCTGTGTCGGAGCCCAGGTGATCAGCCAATTCTTCGGTGACGCGGTGAGTAAAGCTTTTTCTGCACATTCTCTGAAGGTGCCCTTTTTCTTTGCAGCCTTTGCATATAAAGTCTTTGTAGCAGCACTGGTGGGCCCTTTGGTTTCCTCCACAGCGCCAGCATGGGGCCATCCGGTTTGCTGCATGTGGCGGACTCAGGGTTGCTGGACTCGGGGCAGCATTTCTGCCTTTAGAAGTATCAATGCGGTGCACGGCGCTCGCCGGTTTAGAGTCCTGGGTCAGTATTCCCTGGAGTCACTGGCCGAAACCATATAAGCCTGGCTCGCTTGAATTGCTTTCTGCAGGATGACTTTGATGTCCGCAGAGAGCAATTTGTGCAGGAGGCCCTCATGGCTGGTTCCGATGACAAATATGTCCCTTAGTGCTTCATTAAGGTGGTCTCCAAAATCACACGGTGCAGCTAGTCTTCTTAAATATGCAGCATACTTAGTAATTTCTTGGCCTTCGGGTCGCCGGTAAGTGTAGAACCGGTGCCTGGGATGCTTTTTTTGGTTTTAGTTGCTCCTGTATTAGTGTTACAAGTTCCTCATAGCTCTTGGGGGTTGTCTTCTCCAGGGCTAGCAAGTCCCTGATGAGACAATGGATGGTGGGCCCACAACTGCTTAGCAGGATGGCCCTGCGCTTTTTCGGTCGTGTAGCCGATGTGTCCCCATCCAGGTCGTTGGCTATGAAGAAATGTTCCAATCTTTCTACAAAAGCGTCCCAATCTTCCCCATTGGTAAATTGCTGAAAATTGCTGAGATTTGACATATTGAGCGTGTAGTTCGTGACCTCGTCGCCAGTTATTGTGTATGTAATGACTCCACGAGGTAGGGTATGGTACTCAAACTGTGTAGACTGTAGTCCATTATTTGCAGCTCCTTGAGTGAGGACACCAAGCCGTGAGCTCCCTTCTATACTGGGTTACCTGCAGTGTGCAGGTAACGCTTACGTCTCCAGCAGCAGCACCCTCTGGTGTACAGGTAAGGTGTGTACAGTGTAAGGTACATTCAGTGTTACAGACATCATCATATAACAATACAAGCATGCATACATAACACTCCCCCTCCTCCTCCTCTTCCTCGGCAGCATCTCCACCAGTGGAAGGCTCACGTGAAGACCCCGTGTATCTAATTGATCATCTGAAAGCACAAACACATAGAAGACTGGTTACCTTCAGGGGAGGGAGCCAGGAGCGGGAAAGGCATTCGAGATTGCCCGTCTCATGGAAAGAGCTGAAGGAGTGTGAAACTCCTGCAGCGATGACCTGGAGCTCAGATGACTGGCCTCCCACAACCACAATACAAGAGCAGGGAGGTTATGCTTGCACTGTATAAAATACTAATTAGTCCACAGCTTGAGTACTGCATCATCATCATAGGCAGTCCCGCAAGTTCTCAGGTGGCTGTACAGTCCAATATGGGAATTACAGTCTCTGTAACAGGTGGAACAGACAGTTGTTGAAGGAAAGGGTGGGTGGGGAGCCTGGTTTGCCGCACGTGCCTTCTGCTGTCTGCGTTTGATTTCTGCATGCACTCGGCGACGAGACTCGAGGTGCTCAGCGCCCTCCCGGATGCTCTTCCTCCATTTTGGGCGGTCTTGCGCCAGGGATTCCCAGGTACCAGTGGGGATGTTGCACTTTATCAAGGAGGCTTTGATGGTTTCTTGAAATGTTTCTTCTGCCCACCTGGGGCTCGCTTGCCGTGTAGGTGTTCCAAGTAGAGCGCTTGCTTAGGGAGTCTCGTGTCGGGCATGCGGACAATGTGGCCCACCCAACTGAGCTGGTCGAATGTGGTCACAGCTTCATTGCTGGGGATGTTGGCCTGAGCAAGAAGACTGATGTTGGTGCATCTATCCTCCCAGTGGATTTGCAAGATCTTGTGGAGGCAGTGCTTTGAGATGTCTGCTGTGTATAGTCCACGTCTCTGAGCCATACAGGAGGGCGGGTATCACTACTGCCTTGTAGACCATAAGCTTGGTGCCAGATTTGAGGTCCTGGTCTTCAAACACTCTCTTCCACAGGTGACCGAAGGCTGCGCTGGCACACTGGAGGTGGTGTTGGGCCTCATCACCTGCTGATAGTAGGCTCCCGATGTATGGAAAATGGTCCATGTCCAAGGCCGTACCATGGATTTTGATGACCAGGGGGCAGTGTTGTGTGGCGGGGTCAGGTTGGTGGAGGACCTTTGTCTTACAGGTGTTTAGTGTAAGGCCCATGCTTTTGTATGCCACGGTGAAGGTGTTGATGATGACTTGGAGTTTGGCCTCTGAGTGTGCGCAGACGCAAGCGTCACCCATGTGCTGTAGTTCGACAGAGGCTCGGACGACCTTGGATCTAGTCTGGAGGCGGCGAAGGTTGAACAGGTTCCCATTGGTTCTATAGTTTAGTTCCACTCCAGCGGGGAGCTTGTTGAGAGTGAGATGGAGCATTGCAGCAAAGAAGATCGAGAAGAGCATTGATGTGATGACGCAGCCCTGCTTGACCCCAGTCCGGACGTGGATTGGGTCTGTGGTGGATCCGTTGGTCAGGATCACGGCTTGCATATCATCATGGAGCAGGCGGAGGATGATGACAAACTTTTGGGGGCAGCCAAAATAGAGGAGGAAGCTCCATAGTCTCTCACAGTTGACAGTGTCAAAAGAGTTTTATGAGGTCAAGGACGGCCATGTACAAGGGTTGGTGCTGTTCGCTGCATTTCTCTTGTAGTTATCGCGTGGTGAAGATCATGTCCGTTGTACCCCTTAGTGGGTGGAATCCGCATTGTGACTCTGGAAGGAGCTCTTCAACCACAGGGAGAAGACGATTGAGGAGGATTCTTGTGATGACTTTGCCAGTGGCCAACAGCAGGGAGATTCCTTTGTAGTTACTGCAGTCGGACTTGTCCCCTTTTTTGAAAATGGTCACTAATACGGCATTTCTGAGATCTCCTGGCATGTTCTCCTCCTTCCAGCTAAGAGAGATGAGGTCATGTATTCATGCCAATAGTGACCAGAATTGCATGCAGTTCTGGTCACCACATTACAAGAAAAATGTGTTGTACTGGAAAGGGTACAGAGGAGATTCACGAGGATGTTGCCCGAACTGAAGAATTTTAGCTATGAGGAAAGATTGGATACGCTGGGTTTGTTTTCTTTGGAACAGAGAAGGCTGAGGGGAGACCTTATTGAGATGTATAATATTATGAGGGGCCGAGATAGAGTGGACAGGAAGGATCTATTTTCCTTAGCAGAGGGGTCAACAACCAGGGGGGATAGTTTTAAAGTAATTGGTAGGATATTTAGAGGGGATTTAAGGAGATATTTTTTCACCCAGAGCGTAGTGGGTGTCTGGAACTCACTGCTTGAAAGGGTAGGAAAGGCAGAAACTCTAACCACATTTAAATACTTGGATATGGACTTGAAGTGCCGTAACCTACAGGGTTACGGATCAACTGCTGGAAACTGGGATTAGGCTGGATAGCTCTTTGTCAACTGGAGTGGACACGATGGCCCAAAATGGCCTCCTTCCGTGCTGTAAATTTCTGATTCTATTTCTATGGACCATTTTCCTTCTTCCTTCTTGACCTGTCTGCAGCCTTTGACAAGGTTGATCATTCTATCCTTCTCCAACGCCTCTCCACTGTCATCCAGCTGGATGGGACTGCACTTGCCTGGTTCCATTCTTATCTAATCATAGCCAGAGAATCACCTGCAATGGCTTCTCTTCCCGTCCCTACCTCATTACCTCTGGTGTCCCCCAAGGAACTATCCTTGGCCCCTCCTATTTCTCATCTCCATGTTGCCCCTTGGCGACATCATCCGAAAACACAGCGTCAGTTTCCACATGTATGCTGATGACACCCAGCTCTACCTCACTACCACTTCTCTCGACCCCTCCATGGTCTCTAAATTATCAGACTGTTTAACCGACATCTAGTTCTGGATGAGCAGAAATTTTCTCCAATTGAATATTAGGAAGACCAAAGCCATTGTTTTCAGTCCCTGCCACAAACTCCGGTACCTAGCTCCATCCCTCTCCCTAACTTCTGTCTGAGGCTGAACCAGACTGTTTGCAACCTTGGTGTCATATTTGATCCTGAAATGAGCTTTTGACCACATATCCGCAGCATTACTAAGACCGCCTATTTCCACCTCTCTGTCCTTGCCTCAGCTCATCCGCTGCTGAAGCCCTCATCCATGCCTTTGTTACCTCTAGATGAGTATTGCAATGCACTCGTGGCTGGCCTCCCACATTCTACCCTACGTAAGCATGAGGTGATCAAAAACTCGGTTGCCCGTGTCCTAACTCGCACCAAGTCTCACTCACCCATTACCACTGTGCTCGCTGACCTACATTGGCTTCCGGTTAAGCAAACTTCTCAATTTCAAAATTCTCATCCTTATTTTCAAATCCCTCCATGGCCTCACCCCTCCCTATCTCTGTAATCTCCTCCAGCCCCTCAACCCCCCGAGATGTATGTACTCCTCTAATTCTGCCCTCCTGAGCATCCCTGATTGTAATCGCTCAACCATTGGTGGCCGTGCCTTCTGTTGCCTAGGTCCCAAGCTCTGGAACTCCCTGCGTAAACAACTCTGCCTCTTTTCCTCTCTATCCTCCTGTAAAACGCTCCTTAAAACTTACCTCTTTGACCAAGCTTTTGGTCAGCTGTGCTAATTTCTACTTATGCAGCTCGGTGTCAAGTTTTTATCACATAATACTCATGTGAAGCGCCTTGGGCCTTTTCACTATGTTAAAGGCGCTATATAAATACAAATTGTTGTGTTGTTGTTGTTGTCCTCAGTATGACTCCATCCAGTGGAGGGTTTTCTCCCTGATCCCCATTGCCTTCAATTTTACTAGGGCTCCTTGATGCCACACTCTGTCAAAAGCTGTCGTGATGTCGAGGGCAGTCACTCTCACCTCACCTCTGGAATTCAGCTCTTTTGTCCATGTTTGGACCAAGGCTGTAATGAGGTCTGGAGCCGAGTGATCCTGGCTGAACCCAACTGGGCATCAGCTAGCAGGTTATTGGTGAGTAAGTGCTGTTTGATAGCACTGCTGATGACACCTTTCATCACTTTGCTGATGATTGAGAGTAGGAGGATGGGGCGGTAATTGGCTGAATTGATTTGTCCTGCTTTTTGTGGACAGGACATACCTGGGCAATTTTCCACCCTGTCGGTTAGAAACCAGTGTTGTAACTGTACTGGAACAGCTTGGTTAGAGGCACGTTTAGTTCTGGAGCACAAGTGGTGTTGAGAATAGGGAAGGTTTCAAAAGTGATGTAGGTGTTCTAAGAATTACAATGTGTGTAAAGAATGTTAATAATTGTGTAGAAGTGGTGCTCTTCTGTGCAGTAGATACATTTGAAGACCACACCCCACAGCTTGTTCCAAATATATAACAGCTGGCCTGATGGCTCAGAGCTAAAACTTGCATCTCTGAGCTTTATGGATCAAGAATGTGCCAGGTTCTATACCCAGCTTGAGATTTCAACTGAGGCAGTAGTAGAGGAACCACATGTAGCAGGAGTGTCCCTGGGGTAGGGAGGGGAAATCAACCAAGCTTCCTGTTGATGATATGCAATACAGTAAACTCGACTGGAAATATGTATTGAGTGGACATTGAATGTGGGCAAGATCAGGCTCAATTGTGATGTCCTCCTCAGTTGAATAAATAGCCTGCTGGCAATCACTGCCGAAGGCTACTTGGGTGAGATACCAAAAGCAGACTACTATTTGTGGAACTGTGCAACAGATGTGGGAGTCAGTGCTAAAAGGAGAGGAGGCTTTGGAACAATAAGCACCAATCCATAATAGATAGTCAATGTTTAGACTCAGATTGAATTTGCTTCTCTGTTTCTCCCAACCTCGGGAAATCACCCTATGATGGAGTTGCGTATTATCACCCAGACCCGAGCAACTCACTGGTCAATGCCCTGGACAAGAAACATGCAACCCTACTGCACAGCTCCCAAATATATATACTGGGTGTGTCTGTTTAATGAACGTGCTGTACAGAAGAGCAGAGAGAGCTTTCAAAACATAGAGAGAAATGAACAACTGGACTGACTTTCAACCTTACACCTTGTTCCAATTCACTCCCTCCCTGACCTCTCCTCCCTTGTGCTGGGGGAGAGTTCCACAAGCCCTGACTGCCGTGTAATGCCTTGCCCAAGTGGATGTTCTCAATGTGTGAAGCTGAGGGGCGGGCTATTCGACCACGGAAGGCATCGATGTTGAACCTGACCCCGTTCTCACCTGCTGCAGAGTTTCCAATAGGATAGCAATCAGGAGCATGGACCACGGCTGACTTTTTGTTACCCTTTCTCCAAACCCAGGAGTGCTGAGGACAATTTGGAACTGCCCCACACATACACACACCCCACCCCACCACAAACACATGCTTCTCCGGCACAGATCAGCTCATTCAACGCAAAACAGATTTGAACTCGGACCTTCCATGAAGCTCAGTAATACACCAGGCGGTGTCTCTCAGCTAAGAAGTAGATAGTTGAGAGATTGGGACAAAGGAGTTTGAGAAGATCCTAGACTGAACAGGAACACAAGAGCCACACAAGGAAGTCCCGCATATAACGAGTGACCCTGGATTGTATCTTTCGTTTTTCCGCCCATCGTTTCCTGCAGCTTATATTTACTGAACCGAGCAAGCTTTAAATATTGAGCGGCCGTATGTATGTATGAATACATTAAAGCTCTGGCTGACCTGGGAGGGATGGAGCTGTCACTGGAAGCAAAAAGGGAAACTGCTCCATTCCTCAGGAATGCTATCCCTGCCCTCCCCCTCCCACACACACACACACTCACTACAGATCCATTCTCACATGAGGCTTTCTGATACACTACACATCTGTATTAGATGTGACACTCGCAACGACCGCCACTTCCCCGAGCCTCGCGAGCTCAGTCCTGAGTGAAATGAAGTTTAAATAAAAAAGGCATGTTTTCACTCCAAACATTTTGCTGGAAGACTTTTCTGTGAACAGAATGCTCATTGTGGTCGGCAGGTTTTACTGTTGATCTAAGTGAGGTATAATTGCTCACATCTAGTTTCTAACCTGTGGCACATGTATCTCAGGAATGGGACTCTCTTTGAGGGGACAAAGGGCGCAGGAAGAAAACAATTAATGAGGAAATTGGGCTTGTGAGTGTAATTGACTCCAATTCACAAGCCCAGAGAAATAGGCCCTATTCATCTGGGAGAGGCTGATGGTAGGCCCTTTTGTTCCCGGCCCTTTCTTCCCGCCAGCGCAGAGTTTTAAGCCTTCACAGTACCTGATCAAATGGAGTCAAAGGGCAAAGGAGTTGTTGATGAATGAGAAACTTCCTCTGACATGACCTTTGGTAACCAGGGAACACCAAACAATGGCTCTTCTTATTCAAATTCCTTTCTATTATGCGAGCGGGCTGAGTGAGAATGTTTCGGAATCTTTGGGATTGTTGGGAAGGATGGGAATCGGTGCTGGTCTGACACTCTCAGCTGTCTCTCCCCCTCTCCCTCTCTCTCTCCCTCTCTCCCTCCGTGAGGCCTTGCTCCCTCTGTGCGGCAGGACACTGGCGGGGAGAGTTGGGATATAGTGAGAGAGCAGGGATAGATGCCACCTGGGTTGCCAACCCTCTCGGATTGACTCAGAGTCTCCGGGAATTAAAGATAAATCTCCTTGCTGCGAGCAAGCCCGGGGGGGACCATCGGGGCGGCTAATCACCGACTGGCTTCGGAACCGGACCTGAGAAGGAATTCAGGAAAAACTTCTTTATCCAGAAAGTAGTTAGAATGTGGCTAAAGTGCCGTGCACAGTTTCGATCTCCATATTACAAACAGGACATTGAGGCACTGGAGGAGGTGCAAAGAACGATTGACAAGGATGATACCAGAACTGAGAAGTTATGCCTATCAGGACAGGCTGGGGCCCTGTTCTCTAGGGGTGACCTGATAGAGGTCATTACAGTTATGAAGGGGTTGATAGGGTAGACGTAGAGAAGATATTTCTACTTGTGGGGCACACCAAAACTAAGGGTCATTAAATATAACATAGTCACAAATAAATCCAATAAGGAATTCAGGAGCAACGTCTTTATCCAGTGAGTTTTGAGAATGTGGAACGTGCTACCACAAGGAATAGTTGAGGAGACTAGCATAGATGTATTTACGGGAAAGCTAGGTACGAGATAAGCACATGAGGGAGACAGGAATAGAGGGTTATATTGGGGTGAGGTGAGATAGGGTGGGAGGAGGCTCGTGTGGAGCATAAACACCAGTATGGACCTGATGGGCCCAATGGCCTGTTTCTGTGCTGTACATTCTGTGTCAATCTGTGAGTTTCCGATTGCCATTAGACCCACAGCCCCAAACACACTCTGTCAACGAGAATAGATCACCAAGTGAAAGGTGACATTTAAAACACACAGATCAGTGGCTTTCTCTTCATTCTTTTGTCAAATTATTTTTAAAGTTGCCCAGTTCACCAGACTGATTCCTGGGATGGGGGGATTGTCCTATGAGGAGAGATCGAGTAGACCAGGTCTATATTCTCTAGAGTTTAGAAGGATTTACCAGGTTTCCCCTGGTTGCGGAGTCTAGAACCAGGGGTCACAGTCTCAGAATAAGGGGTTGGCCATTTAGGACTGAGATGGGGAGAAATTTCCTCACTCAGAGGGTGATGAATCTTTGGAATTCTCTACTCCAGAGAGCTGTGGAGGCTCAGTCGTTGAGTATATTCAAGACTGAGATTGATAGATTTTGGGATATTAAGGGAATCAAGGGATATGGGGATAGTGCAGGAAAGTGGAGTTGAGGTAAAAGATCAGCCATGATCTCATTGAATGGCGGAGCAGGCTCGAGGGGCCGAATGGTCGACTCTTGCTCCTAATTCTTATGTTCTTATGTTGTTAACAACTTGCTTTTATATAGCGCCTTAAACGTAGTAAAATGTCCCGCGGTGCTTCACAGGAGCGTATTCCCTGAATTCCGCTGGATGCTCTGTGTCAGGGCTTGCCACATCATCCTGCCAAATCCCCTCAGGGGCTGGTTGTATACTGTGCTGCCAATCACCCAGCCTTTCCTTTCAGTCCATTCCCGAGATGTGGCAAGGCTGGCATTTATTGCCCATCCCTAGCTGCCCTGGACTAATTTGATACCAGCTGAGTGGCTTACCATCTGGGCGTAGGACTGGCGTCACATATTGGCAAGACAGGATAAGGAGGTACGGTTCCTTTCCAGGAAGGACATTAGTGAACCAGTTTGGGTTTTGACGACAATCCGGCAGCTTCATGGTCAATTTTTTAATAGCCAGATTTTTAAAAGTGAATTCAAATTCGTAATCTTCCGTGCTGGGATTTGAGCTCATGTTCTCTGGGTTTCTGCTGCGGAAACATCACCACAACATCACCGTACCCACTCAGTCAATCAGTACTTTCTAGCCGGGGTTCCCACTGACACCCAGCTGGATATACGGAAACCAGACAACAACAGGATCAGATTCAGCTGTGGTGCATCCTACAGTTAAATAGCCTGATGCCGTCTCAGCTCGTACATGAAGAATGACCACTGAGCCAAGTGGTGGGTGGAGGATGGGACATCAGAGATGCCCCCCCCTTCGCCTGAGCGTTTCCCAGCAGGGGAGCGATCAGGAATGGGAACCTAGCTTGGTTCTTTTTAAATCTCTTACCTTTCCCGGGGTGCTGAGGCCAATTGTAGTGCCCTTCCTCCCCCACACCCGCCTGAGGTGAAGCGGCCCAGCACAGACTGAAGAGCGAGCCTCGGGCTTTCCTGGTTTCATTGGCCTCAGGGCCATGACAGACACTGCGGGTGTGAAGTTGGGCAGCACGGCCCAGTGCGGTGTTCAATAGCTGCCGACTCAGGGTGAGGCCGAGCTGCAAGAATGGCGTATTCCAGTGTGGCCCCCTGCATTAACCCACCGAGTCATCAGTGGAACTCAGTGTTCATAGTGAGTCAGAAGGAGCCAATGCAAGAACGTTCCAATTCTCCAATTAAACTGGGTGCATGTTGATTAGACTGACACTCCTGTTACAGTGAAACTATTGCCCACTTACAATGGAAATAGGAAGTGTTAATCTTGCCGTGTTTATTATCATAACGGGGCAGCGAAATAAGCCCCACAGATCAATGGAAGGGGCGCCTCCAGTCAGAAAGCACTCCCTCTCTGTTTGTGTAAACGACTGAATCTCTTCATCACTCCTTTGAAAAGGAGCTGTTGACGTTCAGTGACAGGAAAGTGCCTCAGGATTGCATTCCTTTCTCCAAACCATGCAGCGAGTCCCAGGTCAGCCCGGCAATCAGGATGGGGCAGGGGCTTCTCCACCTTCATCGGGGTCAGAGGGGAGACTTTGTGCGATAGTCTAAAATGGGCCATACCGAATTGACAGCTTTGAAGTCAACGGAATTAAAAATTGGGAGTGGATTGGCTGCCGATTGGCTGTCGCCTGTTTTACCCTATTACACAAATTCAAACTCTACCCCCGGAGTCTCCCAGTCACTTTCAATCAATTTCTAAACTTGCACCAGCGGAGTTCGATCTCCCCCTTTCCCCCCCTTTTTTTCTCTGTTTTTTCAATCCCCAGTATTCTCCCCCTTTCGCTCACCTTCATCTCCTGAAAGCAGCAGCTCTTGAAGGTCTGCCATTCCTTCAGACGCCGGCTGTCCTCCGACATCTCGCTGCCCTTCGCACGTGAGCTTAAACGCTGGCTGATCTTCTGGCTATTCGACCGTGGAGGGCAGTGCGGTCGACCCGCGCCCGGCCCTCGTCTCACGCTCTCCAGTGGGAGTCTCGGGGCAGCAGGCAGGGATGAAAGAAGAACGACAGAAAGAAAGAAAGACTTGCATTTATATAGTGCCTTTCATGATCACC
Organism: Pristiophorus japonicus; assembly: GCF_044704955.1. Taxonomy (NCBI): domain Eukaryota; kingdom Metazoa; phylum Chordata; class Chondrichthyes; family Pristiophoridae; genus Pristiophorus; species Pristiophorus japonicus. The sequence goes on from NC_091984.1 coordinate 181,603,150, forward strand.
AGACATCTCAAAGCGCTTTATGATGGGAAAACTTGCTCAGTGTTTCCCTTCTTCACATCCATGGATGTTGAGACCAATTGTACCATCGCTACCGTTTCTCATTTCAGGTCGATGACCCTTCGTCAGAACAGGGTCATCGATCTGAAACGTTCACTCTGTTTCTCTCCACCGATGCTGCCTGACCCGCTGAGACTTCCAGCACTTTCTGTTTCTATTTCAGATTCCAGTATCCGCCGTATTTTGCTTTTGTATCCTTTCTGTATAGTTCAGCTAAGGTTGTTGTATCTGACCGATAATGGGAGGAAGTACAACATGCATTTATATAGCCCCTTTCATGACCTCAAAACATCCCAAAGCACTTTTTGGCTAATTAGGTAATTTTTTTAATGAAGTGTTATCATCATAGGCAGTCCCTCGGAATCGAGGAAGACTTGCTTCCACTCCTGAAGTGAGTTCTTTGGTGGCTGAACAGTCCAATACGAGAGCCACAGACTCTGTCACAGGTGGGACAGATAGTCATTGAGGGAAGGGGTGAGTGGGACTGGTTTGCCACACGCTCTTTCCGCTGCCTGCGCTTGATTTCTGCATGCTCTCGGCGACGAAACTCAAGGTGCTCAGCGCCAACTCAGATGCATTTTCTCCACTTAGGGCAGTCTTTGGCCAGGGACTCCCAGGTGTCAGTGGGGATGTCGCACTTTATCAGGGAGGCTTTGAGGGTGTCCTTGCAATGTTTCTGCTGCCCACCTTTGGCTCGTTTGCCATGAAGGAGTTCCGCGTAGAGCATTTGATTTGGGAGTCTCGTGCCTGGCCTGTGAACTATGTGGCCTGCAGAGCTGATCGAGTGTGGTCAGTGCTTCAATGCTGGGGATGTTAGCCTGGATGAGGACACTGATGTTGGTGCACCTGTCCTCCCAGGGGATTTGTAGGATCTTGCGGAGACATCCTTGGTGATATTTCTCCAGTGACTTGAGGTGTCTACTGTACATGGTCCATGTCTCTGAGCCATACAAGAGGGTGGGTATTATTACAACCCATGAAGTGTAGTCACTGTTGTAATGTAGGAAATATGGCAGCCAATTTGCACATAGCTCCCACAAACAGCAATTTGATAATGACCAGATAATCTGTTTTTTAGTGATGTTGTTTGGGGATAAACATTGGCCAGGACACCGGGGATAACTCCACTGTTCTTCTTCGAAAAATAGTGTAATGGGATCTTTAGCACCCACCTGAGAGGGAAGACAGGGCCTCGGTTTAATGCCTCATCTGATAGATGGCACCTCCGATAGTGCAGCGATCTCTCAGTACTGCACTGCAGTGTCAGCCTGGACTGCGTGCTCTTGTCCCTGGACTGGCACTTGAACCCACGACCTTCTGACTCAGAAGCAAAAGTGCTACCAACTGAGCCAACGCACCCCTGGCTGGCCGCCCACATTCTAACTACTCTATGTAAACTTGAGGAGATTCAAAACTCGGCTGCCCGTGCCCTAACTCGCACCAAGTCCCACTCACCCATCACCCCAGTGCTCTCTGACTTTTATTGGCTCCCGGTTAAGCAAAGCCTCGATTTCAAAATTCTCATCCGTGTTTTCAAATCCCTCCATGGCCCTCTCCCCTCCCTATCTCTGTAACCTCCTCCAGCCCCACAACCCTCTGGAATATCTGCGCCCCTCCAATTCTGGCCTATTGCATATGATTTTCATCCCTCCACCATTGGTGGCTATGCCTTCAGGTGCCTAGGACCTAAACTCTGGAAATCCCTCTCCAAACCTCTCCACCTCTCTGTCCTGCTTTAAGGTGCTCCTTAAAACCTATCTCCCTGACCCAGCTTCCAGTCACATGTCCTAATATCTCTTTATGTGGCTCGGTGTCAAATTTTGTTGGATAACCACTCCTGTGAAGTGCCTTGGGACATTTCATTATATTAACGCCGCTATATAAATTCAAGTTGTTGTCTCATCCAAAAGACGGCATCTCAGACAATGCAGCTCAGTACTGCCCCTCCGACAGTGCAGCGCTCCCTCAGTACAACCCCTCTGACAGTGCAGCGCTCCCTCAGTACTACCCCTCCGACAGTGCAGCGCTCCCTCAGCACTGCCCCTCTGACAGTGCAGCACTCCCTCAGTACTGCCCCTCAGACAGTGCAGCACTCCCTCAGTACTGCCCCTCAAACAGTGCAGCACTCCCTAAGTACTGCCCCTCCGACATTGCAGTGCTCCCTCAGTAATACTCCTCCGACAGTGCAGCAGTGTGGTGGGCGGAGGTGTGCGTGGAGGTGGGGGCAGTGTGTAGGGAGGGAGGGAGGTGGGGGGAAATATGCAGGGGGGAGGGTGGTGGGCAGAGGGTGGTGAGGGAGGTGTGGAGGGTGGTGGGGGAGGTGTGGAGGGGGGAGGGTGGTAGGGGAGATGTAGAGGGTGGTAGGGCAGGGTGGTGGGGGGAGGTGTGCAGGGGGCAGGGTGGTGGGAGGAGGATGTGCGGGTGGTGCGGGGATGGCCTGAATGTTTCTGGTGCCTGGGGCATGTGTCTGTGTCTCTGAATCTACCTCCAAAAAGCTTGGTTCTGTCTTTCATGCCATTGTTTCCCTCTATAAAACCCAAGTTTGTAAATGAATTGAATACTGAATATATATCTGGGCAGATTTTACAATCGTCTGCACAGGACATTGGGAAAGACTTGTCCAATAGCTGGTCCTCTCTTTCGCCTTTATCTTCCAATATCTCTCCATTGCAATCTTTCTCTTCTCTCTTATTTTCAATGCCAGCATTGTTGCTTTGATGCCCTTCTCTTGAACTGAGCTCCTATTTGCTCTTCCTCCTCTATGTATCTTTGGTTTTATTGGAATCGAGACCGATTACACGGTCTCCTATTCTAATTCATTCCCTTTCGGGACTTCAAAATTGCGGAAGTCGTTATTCCCCTCAGCCTTCCTTCTTCCTACAACCTACAACAGTTTTAGCAGCACATAGCCTCCATTTAATGGTGCACCTTCCGTCCTACTCCTCATACTTGCTGGGGCCTTCCTCTATGGGCTTTGGCTCTTCACTTGGGTTTCTAAGAGATGAATGCATTGATTAATATTTCCTCACAAACATAAAACATTCCTCATGATGCACAACCAAGATCTGCACGGGAGGAGCAAACTGCTCAAATTGACAACACGTAGCAAATAGAGATTACAGTGGAGATCTCCATGGTTAGGGGCAATAATCGCCATCATCCCTCTCCTAAAAATATCCAACCCTTGACCTTTCCATCCTTGCAAACTACCGCCCCATCTCCAACCTCCCTTTCCTCTCCAAAGCCCTTAAACGTGTTGTCGTCTCCCAAATCCGTGCCCATCTTTCCCGCAATTCCATGTTTGAATCCCGTCAATCAGTTTTATGCCCCTGCCACAGTAATGAAATGGCTCTCATCAGAGTCACAACTGACATCCTTTGTGACTGTGATAAAGGTAAACTATCCCTCCTCGTCCTTCTCGACTTGTCTGCAGCCTTTGACGCGGTTGACCACTCTATCCTTCTCCAATGCCTCTCCACCGTGGTCCAGCTGAGTGAGACTGCACTCACCTGGTTCCATTCTTATCTAATCGTAGTCAGAGAATCACCTGCAATGGCTTCTCTTCCCGTCCCTGCATCGTTACCTCAGGTGTCCCCCAAGGATCTATCCTTGGCCATCTCCTATTTCTCATCTACATGTTGCCCCTTGGCGACATCATCCGGAAACACAACGTCAGTTTCCACATGTGTACTGATGTCACCCAGCTGTACCTTACCACCACTTCTCTCGACCCCCCTCCATGATCTCTAAATTATCAGACTGTTTGTCTGACATCCAATTCTGGACGAGCAGAAATTTTCTCCAATTAAATATTGGGAAGACCGAAGCCATTATTTTCAGTCCCCACCACAAACTCTGTTCCCTAGCCACTGACTATCCCTCGCCCTAACATCTGTCTGAGGCTGAACCAGACTGTTCGCAACCTCAGTATCATATTTGACCCCGTAGTGAGCTTTCGACCACACATCTGCGGCATAACTAATACCGCCTAGTTCCACCTCTGTAACATTGCCCGCCTCCACCCTTGTCTCAGCTCTTCTGCTGCTGAAACCCTCATCCATGCCTTTGCTACCTCTAGACTTGACTATTCCAACGCACTCCTGGCTGGCCTCCCACATTCTGCCCTACGTAAACTTGAGGTCATCCAAAACGTTTTACTACGTTAAAGGCGCTATATAAATACAAGTTGTTGTTGTTGGTTAGGGCCAATAATCTCAATGGTTAGATGGATCATCTCTATGGTTGGGGGCACTAGGCAGGTGGAATCTCTGATCTTTATATATAAGGAGTTTGTCAGGGAAGAGATCAGTTGCATTTTGCATGAACAATACCCATACTCTCGCCTCTCTCCCTCTCTCTCTATATAGACAGAGTGAGAGAGAGAGAGAGAGAGAGAGAGAGGTTTTATATATATATAATAAAATCAATCCCACATTTGGTGTCTCTATCTGTTTCTCTCTGTATTAGACAATAGGGCTCATGGATCAGGGCCTGCTGATGTGAATGCTTCTTGATCAGGGAATCAAGCCTGTTTGTCTCTCTCTCTCTCTCTGCCTCTCTTGCAATCTATCTTTCCCACCCTCTGATTCTCTGTCTCTTTATTTCTCCCTCTCGTCTTGTGTGTATCTCTCTTTCTCACTCTGTATCTCGCTCGGTCTCTATCCTACTTTTGTATCTCTCTTTGCATCTATCTCTGTGTCCCTCTCTATCATTCCTCACCCGCCCAATTTTAACCAACGAGAACGAGACAAGTTCGGACTGGCGTCCGATTTACACCCTGCTTGAATTCCAATGGAACAAAAAACCGGGCAGGGTGTGAATCGGAGGGTCTGACCCGAACATGCCCCATTCTGGCCGGTGGCGTTAGGTTAAAACTGGGGCTTCTGTCTCGGTGTTATTCCTTTTCCCTTCTCTCTCTCTCCACTGTGTATCTCACTGTCTGTACCTGTCTATTCCTCAGTCTTTCTGTATCTGTTTCCCTATATATACTTTTCTGTTGCATTCTCAGTTTCCAATCTCTCTCCCTCTGCCCCTGTCTGTTCCTGTCTCTGTGTCTCTCTCTGTAACTTTCTGTAGCTATTTCCCTGTGTTTGTCGATTTCGTTATGTGTGTGTGCACGTGTCCTCCTCTTGTCTCTGTATTGCTCTGTGTGGCGGAGGCAGGTTGGTAGAGAACCTTTGTTTTACGGATGTTTAGTGTAAGGCCCATACTCTCGTACACTTCGGTGAAGGGGTTGACCACGCTCAATCAGCTCTGATGGACGGGCCACATCGTCCGCCTGCCCGATAGTAGACTCCCAAAACAAGCGCTCTACTCAGAGCTCCGACAAGGCAAGCGAGCCCCAGGTGGGCAGAGGAAACGTTTCAAGGACACCCTCAAAGCCTCCTTGATAAAATGCAACATCCCCATCGACACCTGGGGATCCCTGGCCCAAGACCGCTCAAAATGGAGGATAAGCATCCGGGAAGGCGCCGATCGCCTCGAGTCGCTTCGCCGGGAGCATGTGGAAGCCAAGCGCAAACAGCGGAAGGAGCGCACGACAACCCAAACACCCCACCCACCCGTCCCTTCAACCACCACCTGCCTCACCTGTGACAGAGATTGTAGGTCCCGCATTGGACTCTTCAGTCATCTGAGAACTCATATTAGTGTGGAAGCAAGTCATCCTCGACTCCGAAGGACTTCCTATGAAGAAGGTATTGCTGTCTAATTCTGGGGACTGAATGGTTTCCCTGGAATTGTCTGGCCCTGTTAGTAATATGTCCACAGTTAGTAGCTGCTTCCTTCAAGATCATTCTCTGGCGGAAGTCGGGATTTAATCCCATCCACAGAGTGGGAACTGGGAAAGGAAGGAAAACAAATGGGAGGAAAGGCAAATTTCAATTTAACACCGAGAGAATCTATGTCTGGGCCTGTAGTAAAGGCCTAAGAACTTCTACAGTTCTGCTGGGATTTAGTTGTGTTATTTTTTTAACTTTAGAACTGTGTTTGTGCTTTAGGTTCTTTTCACTTTTTCGTTCTGCACATGAAAGGGTTTTTTATATAAGTGGTGTCTGTGAAAACAAGGCCAGTAAAAGCCCTACCACCCACTCTCAAAGAATGCCACGCATGCAATTAGGAGCGAGCTCACGGCCAGGGGTTAGAATTCAAAGGGAAGCTGGGGACTCCGTCCTCCCCGCCTCTGACAAACACAAACCCATTTACAGCCGCCAAAGTCATCAATACTTATCAATAGCACACGGCACAAATCAGTGGGAACCTGTGGGGGTGGGGGAGGGGGCAAGCTGTCAGGAATCTGGCGAGGATAGGGCTCGCCCATCCCAGAGGGGGCTGCTTCGTCCATTCAGTGGGGTGGGGGTGGGTAAGGGAATCACTCACATGCGTGCACAATGACCTCCCAAAGCTACAATGCTGAATATCTAGGACTTAACCCCACCCCCACCATGCCACTCAAAAATGAAGTTTGTCAGTCCCGGGGGACAAGAGGATGTGAGAGTGGAGCGAAGGGGCTGGAATTCATTCACAGAAAGCCTTGGACAGAGGACTGGGCCATTCAAACAGCTTCAACAGACAAGAGAAATCAAGATCTCAAAATAAGCTTTGTCAGAATTCTTTTTACCAAGAACACCCCCTCAAACCCCCCCTCAACATCCCCCCCTCAACACCCCCCCTCAACACCCCCCCCTCAACACCCCCCTCAACACCCTCCCTCAACACCCCCCCTCAACACTTCCCCTCAACAGCCCCCTCAACACCCCCCTTAACACCCCTCCTCAATACACCCCTCAATAATCCCCTCAACACCCCCTCAACAAAACCCCTCAACACCCTGTCAATACGCCCCCATCAACAACACCCCTCAACACCCTCCCTCAACACCCCCCTCAACACCCGCCCCAATACTCACCCCCCCTCAACACCCCCCTGTCAACACCCCCCTCAATACCCTCCCCTCAACATCCTCCCCTCAATACCCTCTCCTCAACACCCCCTCAATGCCCCCCTCAATAACTCCCTCAACACCCCTCCTCAAAACCCACTCTTCAACACCCCTCAACACCCCCCTCAACACCCTCCTCAATGCCCCCCTCAACACCCTCCCAACACCTTCCCCTCAACAACCACCCTCAACACCGACCCTCAACACCCCCTCTCAACACCCCCCTCAACACCCCCTCAATACCCTCCTCAACACCCCCCTCAACAAACCCCCTCAACACCCCATCAACACGCCCCCATCAACAACCCCCCTCAACACCTCCCCCTCAACACCCTCCCACAACCACCCCCCCAAACAACCCCCCACCCCAACACCCGCCCCCCAACACTCTCCCACCTCATCACTCCCCTCTCAATACCCCCCTCAATACCCACCCATCAACAACCACCCCTCAAATCCTCCCCCCCTAACACTCCCCCCTCAACACCCACCCCCACCACAACACCCTCCCTTCAACATCCTCCACCCCCAATTCATAATCAACAAATACAAGACTGAGATAGTCACCTGAATGGGACAGAAAATGATCAAACATTTATTAGAAGCTTCTTGGAGGCTAGGGTTGCCATACTTCCAGGGTACAGAAGAACATAAGAAATAGGAGTAGGAATAGGCCATACGTCCCCTCGAGCCTGCTCTGCCACTTAATAAGATCATGTCTGATCTGATCATGGACTCACCTCCACTTCCCCGCCCACTTCCCATAACCCCTTATTCCCTTATCGTTTAAGAAACTGTCTATTTCTGTCTTAAATTTATTCAATGTCCCAGCTTCCACAGCTCTCTGAAGCAGCGAATTCCACAGATCCACAACCCTCTGAGAGAAGAAATTTCTCCTCATCTCAGTTTTAAATGGGTGTCCACTTATTCTAAGATTATGCCCTCTAGTTCTAGTCTCCCCCATCAGTGGAAACATCCTCTCTGCATCCACCCTGTCAAGCCCCCTCATAATCTTATACGTTTCGATAAGATCACCTCTCATTTTTCTGAATTCCAATGAGTACAGGCCCAATCTACTCAACCTTTCCTCATAAGTCAACCTCCTCATCCCCGGGATCAACCTTGTGAACCTTCTCTGAACTGCCTCCAGAGCAAGTATATCCTTTTGTAAATATGGAAACCAAAACTGTATGCTGTATTCCAGATGTGGTCTCAACAATACCCTGTACAACTGTAGCAAGACTTTCCTGCTTTTATACTCCATCCCCTTTGCAATAAAAACCAAAATACCATTGGCCTTCCTGATCACTTGCTGTACCTGCATACTAACCTTTTGTGTTTCATGCACAAGTACCCCCAGGTCCTGCTGTACTGCAGCACTTTGCAATCTTTATCCATTTAAATAATAATTTCCTCTTTGAATTTTTCTGCCAAAGTGCATGACCTCACACTTTCCAACATCATACTCCATCTGCCAAATTGTTGCCTACTCACTTAGCCTGTTTATGTCCTTTTGCAGATTTTTTGTGTTCTCCTCACACATTGCTTTTCCTCCCAACTTTGTATCGTTAGCAAACTTGGCTACATTACACTCGGTCCCTTCCTCCAAGTCGTTAGTATAGATTGTAAATAGTTGGGGTCCCAGCACTGATCCCTGTGGCATCCCACTGGTTACTGATTGCCAACCCGAGAATGAACCATTTATCCCTACTATGTTTTCTGTTTGTTAGCCAATCCTCTATCCATGCTAATATATTACCCCCAACCCCATGATCTTTTATCTTGTGCAGTAACCTTTTATGTGGCAACTTGTCAAATGCCTTCTGGAAGTCCAAATACACCACATCCACTGGTTCCCCTTTATCCACCCTGTTTGTTACATCCTCAAAGAATTCTAGCAAATTTGTCAAACATAAAACAGGATTGACAAGGAGCCTCCAGGAATTAAGGATTGATCTCCTGGACACTGCTGTGAAGTACCCAATAGATAAATCGGAGGGTGGGGGGGAATTACAGAACTGCGCCATCTTTATATCCTTTGAACACCTATGTTTATAAGCTGTAACAATATTGGAGATGGGGAATGAAAGCTGCATGACTGATGGCAGCATTTGGAGGAGGGATATCATGTGACTAAACCTCCAGGAATACGGCCAACCAGAGATGACCACCCTAATGGAGACCAGTGCACAATACGTAGAGGGAGAATTCACTATAACTGAGTGGAAAGAAAGAAAGGAAAAATTTGCATTTCTATCACGCCTTCATGATCTCAGGATATCCCAAAGCACTTTACAACCAAAGAAGTGCAGTCACTGTTGTAGTGTAGGAAATATGGCAGCTAATTTGCGCACAGCAAGATCCCACAACCAGCAAAGTGGTTATGACCAGATAATCTGTTTTAGGGATGTTGATTGAGGGATAAATATTGGCCAGGACACTGGGGATAACTCTCCTACTCTTCTTCGAACAAATGCCGTGCGAACTTTTACGTCCACCTGAGAGGGCAGATAAGGCCTTTGTTATGTATGCAACCCTATGTAACCAGCGTTCTACCGCCACCAGAGGGTGTATCTGTTGGAGTCCCAAGGGATGCTGGGATCCCTTGGGAGCACTGTATATAAGCAGGTCTTCCATGCTGTACCAACACTCTGGAGTTAGAATAAAGAGACTAAGGTTACACTTACCCATGTCTACAGTACTCAATCACATTACTTTATTCAGGACATAACAACGGCGACGAGATAACGAACTATCACGCAAAAATGCAGAGTACTGTTGGTATTCTGGAGAAATTCTCAGAAGTGGACGATTGGGAGGCCATTGTGGAGTGACCTGACCAATACTTCATGGCCAACGAGCTGGAAGGGAGTGTGAACACTGCCAAATGAAGGGTGATCCTCCTCACCGTCTGCGGGGCAACAACCTAAGGCCTCATGAAGAATCTTCTTGCTCCGGTGAAACCAACAACCAAATCATATGAAGAACTGTGTACGCTAGTCCGGGAGCACCTAAATCCGAAGGAGAGCGTTCTGATGGCAATGTATCGATTTTACACATGCGAACGATCTGAAGGCCAGGAAGTGGTGAGCTATGTCGCCAAACTAAGGCGCCTTGCAGGACATTGCAAATTTGATGGATTCTGATACGTCCTTACTATACAGTATAAATGCACACAAGGCCCATACTTGAGAGAAGGTCACTCTGTGACCAGTTACCTTTATTACCAAGACCTCAAGTGATGAAGGTGGGTGGAACTTCCCTTTTTATACCTGAAAGTCCAGGTTAGGAGTGTCTCCCACAAGTTCACCCCCTTGTGGTCAATGTTCTCAAAGTGTATAACTTAGGTCAGCTTATACATGGGTTACAATAATAGTTGAATACATGACATCATCTCCCCCTCAAAGTCTTATTGGGATGACACGTTAAGTCTCTCTGGTGGTTTACACTCCCTTGTAGAGCGCCTGAGTTGGGGCTCCGGTTGTTGGGCGCTGGCCTGAGTGTCTGCTGTTTGTGGTGCCTCAGGCCTGTCTGGACTACCCACAGTGACTGGGCTCTCCTCCACTTGGTTCTGGTGTTTGGTCACCTGTGGTGGAGTAAACTCTACGTCGTGTTCTTCCTCTGCTTCTTCTATGAGGTTGCTGAACCTCCTTTTAGTTTGACCCACGTGTTTGCGGCAGATTTGTCCATTGGTAAGTTTAACTACCAAAACCCTATTCCCCTCTTTGGGAATCACAGTGCCTGCAAGCCATTTGGGTCCTGCAGCGCAATTAAGGACAAAAACAGGATCATTGACATCAATACATCGCGCCCTCGCATTCCTGTCATAGTAGTCACATTGTGACTGACGCCTGCTCTCAACAATTTCTTTCATAGTAGGGTGTATAAGGGATAACCTGTTTTGGAGCGTCCCTTTCATTAGCAGCTCTGCGGGTGGAACCCCTATGAGCGAGTGTGGTCGGGATCTATTGGCCAACAGGAGGCGTGATAAGCGGGTTTGTAGGGAACCCCCTTGGATTCTGAGCATCCCCTGTTTGATTATCTGCACTGCTCGTTCCGCCTGGCCGTTTGAGGCCGGCTTGAATGGTGCCGTTCTGACATGGTTGATTCCATTGCCCGCCATGAAGTCCTGGAATTCAGTGCTTGTGAAACACGGGCCATTGTCATGATCCGGTAGACCATTGGCAGTGAACATTGCCCGTAGACTTTCTACCATGGCAGAGGATGTGCTTGAATTTAAAATGGCACACTCAATTCATTTGGAGTAGGCGTCTACTACAACCAAAAACATATTTCCCATGAAAGGACCTGCGTAGTCCACATGGATGCGTGACCATGGCTTGGCGGGCCAGGACCAGGGGCTCAGGGGGGCTTCCCTGGGTGCATTGCCCAACTGAGCACACGTGTTGCATCTGCGAACACAAAGTTCCAGGTCTGCATCTATCCCTGGCCACCAAACGTGTGACCTGGCAATTGCCTTCATCATGACAATGCCCGGGTGCTCATTGTGAAGTTCTCTGATAAACACCTCTCTGCCCATCTGGAGCATGACTACTCGGTTTCCCCACAGTAGGCAATCGGCCTGAATCGAGAGTTCATCCTTGCGCCTATGAAACGGTTTAAATTCCTCAGGGCACGCCCCATATGTGGCTGCCCAATCCCCATTCAGGACACATTTCTTAACTAAAGACAGTAGCGGGTCTTTATTTGTCCAGACTTTAATCTGACGGGCTGTCACAGGTGAGCCTTCACTTTCGAAAGCTTCAACAGCCATGACAATCTCAGCATTATGCTCAGTTGCCCCCTCAGTGCTGGCTAGTAGGAGCCTGCTGAGTGCATCGGCGCAGTTTTCAGTGCTCGGTCTGTGCCAAATTGTGTAGTCATGAGTGCCCACCTCTGTATGCGGGCCGATGCATTCACATTTATGGCCTTGTTGTCGGCCAAAAGGGATGTTAGGGGTTTGTGATCTGTCTCCAGCTCAAATTTCCTGCCAAACAGGTACTGGTGCATTTTTTTTTACTGCATATACACATGCTAGCGCTTCCTTTTCTACCATCCCATAGCCCCTTTCTGCCTGGGACAAACTTCTGGAGGCATAAGCTACCGGCTGTAACAGACCATTGGCATTCACATGCTGCAACACACATCTGACCCCATAGGACGACGCATCGCACGTTAAAACAAATTTCTTACACGGGTCATATAATGTTAACAGTTTGTTGGAGCATAACAAATTGCGTGCTCTATCAAAAGCCCTTTCCTGGCTGTCTCCCCAGACCCAATCATGACCTTTGCATAGGAGCACATGTAGCATCTCTAACAGCGTGCTCAATTTGGGAAGAAAGTTATCAAAATAGTTCAGGAGCCCCAGGAACGAACGCAGCTCCGTTGCGTTACGGGGTCTGGGTGCTCTCTGGATTGCTTCCGTTTTGGACGCAGTAGGTATCATCCCATCTGCTGCTACCCTCCTCCGCAGGAATTCTACCTCTGGAGCTAAGAAGACGCACTTTGCCTTTTTCAGTTGCAGCTCTACCCTGTCCAGTCTGCGTAGCACCTCCTCCAGGTTGTGGAAGTGTTCTACAGTATCCCGACCCGTGATGAGGATGTCGTCTTGAAAAACCACCGTCCTTGGAATCGACTTGAGGAGGCTTTCCATATTTCACTGAAAGATCGCGGCGGCCGAACGAATCCCGAACGGACATCTGTTATACTCAAACACCCCCTTGTGTGTCGTGATGGTGGTCAGCTTCTTCGGCTCACTCGCCAGCTCCTGGGTCATGTAAGCTGAGGTCAGGTCCAATTTTGAAAAAGATTTGCCACCGGATAGCGTCGCAAATAGGTCCTTCGCTCTTGGTAGCGGGTACTGGTCTTGGAGTGACACCCGATTGATGGTGGCCTTGTAATCGCCACATATCTTGACCGACCCATCCGCCTTGAGCACCGGCACGATCGGGCTTGCCCAGTCGCTGAATTTGACTGGCGAGATGATGCCTTCCCTCAGCAGGTGGTCCAATTCACATTCTATCTTTTCCCGCATCACGTACGGCACTGCTCTGGCCTTGTAGTGTACTGGCCTGGCATCCGGGTTTATGTGAATCACTACCTTGGCCCCCATGAAAGTGCCGATGCCGGGTTGAAATAATGAGTCAAATTTGTCCAGGAGCTGTGAGCATGATACTCGCTCCACAGAAGAAATTGCATTGACATCGCCCCATTTCCAGTTCATGATAGCAAGCCATCTCCTCCCCAGTAGTGCGGGACCGTCCCCCGGGACAATCCAGAGTGGCAACCTGTTCTCCGAATCTTTGTGGTCACGACTACTGTGGCGCTGCCTAGCACTGGAATGATCTCCTTTGTATATGTCCGTAGCTGTGCGTCAATTGGCAATAATTTTGGTCTCCTGGCCTTGGACACCCACAACCTTTCGATATTCATCAGGGACTGGCTGGCTCCCGTGTCTAGCTCCATTAATACTGGGATGCCATTGAGGAGCACTTTCATCATTATCGGTGGTGTCCTGGTATATGAACTGTATATGTGCTCCACATAAATTCGCTGAACTTCAGCTTCCAGCGATTTCCCTCAGTATTCATTTGGCCTTGTAGGGCTTACATCGGGCCCGTCCTCTTCGTACATCAACCTGGCTGCAGGCTTCCTGCACATACGCGCCAAGTGACCGCTGATGTTGCAGTTTCTGTAGGTATATTGCTGATACCTGCAAGCTCTGGCTGGGTGTTTGCCTCCACACCTCCAGCATGACCTGGAGTCCCCGTTGTTGGAAACAAAAGGTCCATTTCCAGTCGATCGTCTCTGGCTGTCTCTGTAACTGTCCTTAAGCGCACCATTAACAGGTGTTGATGGCACCATTACTGGCCGCATTGTCTATTGCGATGGCATGAATCGCCGTTCAGCTAGCCATTGTCTCTGTTGAATTCCCCCTTTGGGTTCGACTACATGCTGGGACATGCCCTTGTCTGCCTAGAGAACTGTGTGCCGCGTTAACAATGTTGACTCCCTGGTTGTTTGCCGCATTTGAGCCAAGATTTTTGTCATACATCATTCTGGTCTCTTCCTCCCCTGAGATAAATGTCTGGGCTATCAGAGCCACCGCTTCCAAGATCAAGTTTTTGGTCTCAATCAGTTTCCTGAAAACCGCAGCGTGCCCGATGCCCTCAATAAAAAAGTCTCGCATGTATCTGGGAACTTACATAGGCTCGCCAGTCGCCGGAGATCTGCCACGAAGTCTGGAATGCTTTGCCCTTCTCGCCGCCGGTGCGTGTAAAACCGATGTCTTGCCGGTTTAAGGTGTTTCCCGAACAACTTACTGAGCTCTTCGAATGTCTTGTCCGCCGGCTTCTCTGGCGCTAGAAGATCATTCATCAGGGAGTATGTTCTGGATCCACAAACCGTCAGGAGATGAGCCCTGCGTTTGTCGGCCGAATCCTGCCCCAACCATTCCTTAGTGACAAAACTTTGCTGTAGTCTCTCAATAAAGTCGTCCCAATCATCACCAACACAGTACCTCTCTTCTGTGCTGCTAGTGGCCATGCTCGCGTGGTTTAAATTCCAGTTTCTCGTCGCCAATGATACGTCCTTACTATATAGTATAAATGCACACAAGGCCCATACTTGAGAGAAGGTCACTCTGTGACCAGTTACCTTTATTACCAAGACCTCAAGTGATGAAGGTGGGTGGAACTTCCCTTTTTATACCTGAAAGTCCAGGTTAGGAGTGTCTCCCACAAGTTCACCCCCTTGTGGTCAATGTTCTCAAGGTGTACAACTTAGGTCAGCTTATACATGGGTTACAATGATAGTTGAATACATGACAGATTCCTGGAGCAAATGCTAAGAGACTTTTTTGTGCTTGGCATTGGCCATGAGGTTATCCTTCGCAAACTATTGACTGTTGAAACAGCGAACCTGAGCAAAGCCATAACGATAGCCCAGGCATTTATGTCCACCAGCGATAACACCAAACAAATTTCGCAGCATAAAGATGTTTCGGCAAGTACTGTACACAAAGTAAAGTCGTTTTCAGGCAGGAATGCATATGGCAGAACGTACACGCCGGCAGCTGCACGACCTCAGATGACTCAGAGTCTGCCATCAATTGTTAATGCGAGGCAGTTAACACCTTGTTGGTGCTGCGGAGGTGATCATTGAGCCCATCAATGCCACTTCAAACACTATGCATGCAAAGGCTGTGGAACAATGGGACACCTCCAGCGAATGTGCAGATGAGCTGCAAACCACCACGTTGCAGAGGAAGACCGATCCATGGCGGATCAACTAGAGACTCAAACCGAGGAGGCAGAAGTGTACGTGGTACACATCTTCACCATGAAATGTCCACCGATCATGTTAAAAGTTAAACTGAACGGAATTCCAGTATCCATGGAACTGGACACGGGTGCGAGTGAGTCCATCATGAGCAAAAAGGCCTTCGACAGGCTGTGGTGCAACAAGGCACTCAGGCCCAAGCTGAGCCCCATTCTTACCCAAGCTGAGAACTTACACTAAAGAGCTGATCCTGTAATTGGCAGCGCAGCAGTTAAAGTCTCCTACGATGGAGCAGTGCACAAACTCCCACTATGGATAGTACCAGGAGATGGCCCCACACTGTTTGGCAGAAGCTGGCTGGGAAAAATCCGCTGGAACTGGGACGACATCAGAGCGCTTTCGTCCGTCGACGACGCCTCATGTGCTCAGGTTCTGTGCAAGTTTCCGTCATTGTTTGAGCTAGGCATCAGATGTTTTTCTGGGGCGAAGGTGCAGATCCGCTTGATTCCCGGTACACGAACCATCCACCACAAAGCATGGGCGTGCCATATATGATGCGAGAGAAAGTGGAGATCGAGAGGGCATCATCCCGCCGGCGGAGTTCAACGAGTGGGCCGGTCCGACTGATCCGGTTCTCAAGGGCGATGGCATGATCAGAATTTGCGGGGACTCTAAAGTAACGATTAACCGTTTTCCGCTGCAGGACCAGTACCTGCTACCCAAGGCAGATGACCCATTTGTGATGCTGGCAGGAGGAAATACGTCCACCAAGTTGGACCTGACCTCAGCCTACATGATGCAGGAGCTGGCGGAATCTTTGAAAGGCCTCACCTGCATCAGCACACATAAAGGTCTGTTCATCTACAATAGATGCCCGTTTGGGATTCGATCGGCTGCGGCTATTGTTCAAAGGAACGTGGAAAGTCAGCTGAAGTCGCTTCCGCGCACCGTGGTTTTGCAGGACGACATACTGGTCACAGGTCGGGACACCCTCGAACACTTGCAGAACCTGGAAGAGGTTCTAAGTCGGCTAGATCGTGTGGGACTCAGGTTGAAACGCTCGAAGTGTGTTTTCCTGGTGCCAGAGGTCAAGTTCTTAGGGTGAAGAATCGCGGTAGACAGCATCAGACCCACCGACGCCAAGACGGAGGCCATCAAGAACGCGCCGAGACCACAGATCGTGACGGAGCTGCGGTCGTTCCTGAGTTTCCTCAATTATTTTGGTAATTTCCTACTCGGGTTAAGCACCTTGCTAGAACCTCTACACGCGTTGCTACGCAAGGGAGATGACTGGGTAGGGGGGAAATCACAAGAGACTGCTTTTGAGAAAGCCCGAAATCTGTTGTGTTCCAACAAACTGCTTGTCCTGTATGATCCTTGTAAACGTTTAGTGCTAGCTTGCGATGCGTCTTCTTACGGGGTCGGGTGTGTGTTACAACAAGCAAACGAATCGGGAACATTGCAACTATGCGTCCAGGAGCTTGTCCAAGGCCGAAAGGGCCTACAGCACGATTGAAAAAGAAGCTCTGGCATGCGTTTGCAGGTTAAAAAAAATGCACCTGTATCTGTTTGGGCTTAAGTTTGAGTTAGAAACTGACCATAAGCCGCTCATATCGCTATTCTCACAGAGCAAAGGTATCAATACCAATGTCTCTGCTCGCATCCAAAGATGGGCGCTCATGCTGTCTGCATATAACTATGTAATCCGCCACAGACCAGGCACAGAGAACTGCGCCGACGCCCTCAGTCAGCTACCATTGCCCACCACCGGTGGAAATGGCACAGCCTGCAGACTTGCTCTTGGTGATGGATGTATTTAAAAATGAAAAGTCACCCATAACGACCCGCCAGATCAGGACCTGGACCAGCCAGGATCCTTTACTGTCCCTTGTAAAAAGCTGTGTCCTCCATGGGAGCTGGTCCAGCGTCCCAGCTGAGATGCATGAAGAGATCAAGCTGGTCCAGCGGCATAAAGACGAAATGTCCATATAGGCGGACTGTCTTTTGTGGGGTAATCGTGTGGTTTTGCCCAAGAAAGGCAGGGAAACGTTCATACGCGACCTACACAGTACCCATCCAGGCATAGTAATGATGAAAGCTATAGCCAGATCCCATGTGTGGTGGCCTGGCATTGACTCAGATTTGGAGTCTTGCGTGCGCCAATGCAACACTTGCTCTCAACTGAGCAATGCACCCAGGGAGGCACTGCTAAGTTTGTGGTCATGGTCCTCCAAACCATGGTCTAGGATCCACGTTGTCTTCACTGGCCCGTTTCCAGGCCAGATGTTCTTGGTTGTTGTGGATGCTTATTCTAAGCGGATTGAGTGTGTAATAATGTCTGTAAGCATGTCCACTGCCACTTTCGAAAACCTACGAGCCATGTTTGCCACGCACGGCCTGTCTGATGTCCTTGTCAGCGACAAGGGGCCGTGCTTCACCAGTGCTGAATTCAAGGAATTCATGACCCGCAATGGGATCAAGCACGTCACATCTGCCCCGTTCAAGCCCGCATCCAATGGACAGGCAGTACATGCAGTCCAAACCATCAAGCAAAGCTTGAAACGTGTGTCGGAAGGCTCCCTGCAGACCCCCTGTCCCGAGTCCTGCTCAGCTACCGTACCAGACCCCACCCACTCACTGGGGTTCCCCCAGCTGAGCTGCTCATGAAAAGGGCGCTCAAAACAAAGCTTTCTCTCGTCCACCCTGATCTCCATGATCACATCGAGGGCAGGAGGCATCAACAAAGCATGTACCATGATCGCGAAAATTTGTCATGCGATATTGAAGTCAATGACCCTGTATTTGTACTCAAATGTGGACATGGTCCCAAATGGCTTGCTGGCACTGTCATAGCCAAAGAAGGGAGTAGGGTGTTTCAGGTCAAACTCGCAAATGGACTAACTTACAGAAAGCATTTGGACCAAACCAAACTGCGATTCACAGACAGCCACGAGCAATCTGAAGAGGACACCACCAACTTCGACCCTCCGACACACACAAGTGGCAACCGACATTACGGTTGACCACAAAGCTGAACTCATCCCCAGCAGCCTAGCTAGACCAGCTGTACAGCAGCCCAGCGAAGAACCAACCAACTCACCTGCACCTGCATTTGTACTGAGACGATCGACTAGGGAGCAAAAAGCCCCAGATCCTCTCACCCTGTAAATAAGTGTACTATTGACTTTGGGAGGGAGTGATGTTATGTATGCAACCCTATGTAACCAGCATTCTACCGCCACCAGAAGGCATATCTGTTGGAGTCCCAAGGGATCCCAGCATCCCTTGGGAGCACTGTATATAAGCAGGCCTCCCATCCTGTACTAACACACTGGAGTTAGAATAAAGAGACTAAGGTCACATTTACTCACGTCTACAGTACTCAACCACATTACTTTATTCAGGAAATAACAGCCTTGGTTTGACATCTCATCTGAAGGACGGCACCTCCGACAGTGCAGCGCCCCCTCAGCACTGCACTGGAGCACCAGCCTAGATTTTTGTGCTCAAGTCCCTGGAGTGTACAAAGCACCATTTCGAAATACCGGTGCAATATGGAGAGAAGATTCACAACGGAGAGTAAGAAGGATCCACTCAGTGTAAAACTGCAGAATATAGAGTTAATATTCACCATTACAGAGAATCAATAAGTCTCCAAATAATAATATTCACAACAGTGTATGATGGATGGTCAATCGTTCGACAGTGTAGAACATTTTGCCTTTATAAAGTGCCTTTAATGCAGAAATTTGTCCCAAAGTACGTCACAGAGGAGATGAGAGGAAGACAACGATAACTTGCATTTATATAGCACCTTTAACGTAGTAAAATATCCCAAGGTGTTTCATAGGAGGGTAACCAGACAAATATTGGCACTGAGGCAAAGGAAACATTAAGATGGGTGACTAAAGTTTACATAGGATTACATAGAATATGCAGCACAGAAACAGACCATTTGGCCCAACCAGTCCTTGCTGGCATTTATGTTCCACTCGAGGCTCCTCTCGTCTTCCCTCTTCTAACTCTCAGCCTAACCCTCTATTCCTTTCTCCCTCAGATGCTTATCTCGACTCCCCTAAAATGCATCTATACTATCACCTCAACCACTCCCTGAGGTAGCGAGTTCCACATTCTCACCACTCTCTGGGTAAAGATGCTTTGCAACCTCTTCATCCCTTTTGGTCAAAGAGGTAGGTTTTACGGAGCTTCTGAAAGGAGGAGGAGAGAGAAAGAAATGGAGAGGTTTAGGGAGGGGATTCCAAAGATTAGAATCTAGACGGCTGAAGGCACGGCCACCAATGGTGGGGGGGGGGGGGGCGAAGGAAGTGGGGGGATGCACAAGAGGCCAGGGTTGGAGCAACGCTGAGATCTTGGAGGCCTGTAGCACTGAAGAAGGTTACAGAGATAGGGAGGGGCAAGGCCATGCAGTAATTCAACCTCCTCGTCCGTTATTTCCCAAAGCAGACCAGGTCAGACTGCACCTCGCTCAAGACAGAGACATAGGTGGGACTCCATTTGAAAAAATTGGCTATTGGGGTATAGTGAAAGATAGACTTGCATTTATCTAGCATTCAGAACCTCGGGACGTCCCAAAGTGCAATTAAATACTTTTGAAGGATCCTTACTGTTGTAATATAGGATACGCGGCAGTTAATTTGCGCACAGCAAGCTCCCACAAATAGCACTGTGATAATGACCAGATAATCTGTTTTAGTGATGTTCATTGAGCGATAAATATTGGTCAGAACACTGGGGAGAACTCAACAACAACAACAACTTGTATTTATATAGCGCCTTTAACATAGTAAAACATCCCAAGGCACTTCACAGGAGTATTATAGGACCAAAAATTTGACACTGAGCCATATAAGGAGAAATTAAGGTAGGTGACCATAATCTTGGTCAATGAGGTAGCTTTTAAGGAGCGTCTTAAAGGAGGAAAGAGAGGTAGAGAGGCGGAGAGGATTAGACAGGGAGATTCAGAGCTTGGGGCCTAGGCAACAGAAAGCATGGCCAACAATGGTTGAGTGATTATAATCAGGGATGCTCAAAAGCAGAATTAGAGGAGCGCAGACATTCCGGGGGGTTGTGGGGCTGGAAGAGATTGCAGAGATAGGGAAGGGGCGAGGCCATGGAGGTATATGAAAATAAGGATGAGAATTTTGAAATCGAGGCGTTGCTTAACTGGGAGCCAATGTAGGTCAGCAAGCACAGGAGTGATGGGTGAGTAGAACTTGGTGCGAGTTAGTACAGGGGCAGCCGAGTTTTGGATGACCTCAAGTTTACGTAGGGTAGAATGTGGGAGGGCAGCCAGGAGTGCGTTGGAGTAGTCAAGTCTGGAGAAATAAAGGCATGATGAGGCAATGCATGAGCTGAACTTACCTGCTCTTCTTCAAAATAGTGCCATGGGATGTTTTATGTCCACCTTAGAGGGTAGACGGGGCCTCGGTTTAATGTCTCATCTGAAAGACGGCATCTCCGACAGTGCAGCACTCCCTCAGTGTTGCATTGAACTGTCAGCCTAGATTTTGTGCTCAGGTCTCTGGAGTGGGACTTGAAACAACAAGCTTCTGACTCAGAGACAAGGGTGCTACCCACTGAGCCATGGCTGACACCCAAAGTGTACATAACATGCCTGCAGTGCGGCAGCCTTCAACAGAGAAAATCAGGCATGGTGCGGGCGTGGTGTGTCATGTTTAGAGCTTGATTTCCCGATCTGCACACATGCTATTGCCAAAGCCTGAACAAACAGGGGCTGATATAACAAGGAGGGGTGAATTGTTTACTGCACGAGACTGACAGGGCAACACACTCTATATAACTATATAGAAATACACCAACGTTACAAGTTGGAAGCAGGCCACTTTTGGCCAAACTGTCCATGTCCGCGTTTACCCTGACGCACAAGCAAATAGTCTGAATCCCGTTTACCCATCCTGTTCCCATCTCTTTTGATCCTCTTTTCCTTCATCCATTTATCCAATCTAATCTTGAATGTTGACCTAGTTTCTGCCTCAACCACTAACCACAGCCTCAACTCTGTGTGAAGAGGTTTCTCCTGACCTTTATTTTGAATCTCTTACATTAATCTGGTATCTGTGGCCACTCGTTCTATATCCCTCAACTACTGGAAACAGTCTGCTTCCATCTACCCAGTCTCATCCCTTCACAACTCTTCGATCATATAATCTCAGAATCTGCATTGTTCTAAAAACGCCCCGATTTTTCCAAGTCTTTCTTTGTGTTTGTATTTCTTCATACCGGGTAGCATGCAAGTGAATCTGTTGCACCCTGTCTAAAGCCTCAACATGGTTCCTGCAGTGTGGAACTCAATACTTTGCACAGTCATCATCATAGGCAGTCCCTCGGAATCGAGGAAGACTTGCTTCCACTCTAAAAGTGAGTTCTTAGGTGACTGAACAGTCCAATACGGGAATTACAGTCTCTGTCACAGGTGGGACAGACAGTGGTTGAAGGAAAGGGTGGGTGGGACTGGTTTGCCGCACGCTCTTTCCGCTGCCTGCGCCTGTTTTCTGCATGCTCCTGGATGCACCTCCTCCACCTAGGATGGTCTTTGGCCAGGGACTCCCAGGTATCGGTGGGATGTTGCATTTTATCAAGGAGGCTTTGAGGGTGTCCTTGAAACGTTTCCTCTGCCCACCCCAAGCTCGTTTGCCGTGAAGGAGTTCCGAGTAGAGCGCTTGCTTTGGGAGTCTCGTGAGGCATGTGAACAATGTGGCCCACCCAAATGACAGTGCTTCAATGCTTGGGATGTTGGCCTGATCGAGGACGCTAACGTTGGTGCTTCTGTCCTCCCAGGGAATTTGCAAGATCTTGCGGCCATTTGCACAGTACTCTAACAACGGTCTTATCAAGGTTTCACATAGTCTCATCAATACCTCGGATTTTAATTTCTATCGTTCTGCAGATAAAACCTAGAATGACATTCGCTTTAATATTGTGAACCTGTAACCCCGAATCCCTCTGCTTTTCCACGGAACCGACCTGACTTCCATCCAGCTTCATTTCCTCTGGGAAATCCTGTTCTAACCTTTCCTTCTTATCAGTTCTATACATAGAATTTGCAGCACAGAAACAGGCCATTTGTCCCAACTGACCTGTGCCGCTGTCCACACAAGGCTCCTACTTTATCTAAACCTATCAGCATAACCTGCTATTCCTTTCTCCCTTATGTGCAAATCAATCCTCCCTTTAAATAGATCTTGTAATATATTTGCTTCAAGGGTTCTTTGCTTGAGAATTCATAGCAACACATTGCTATTAAGAACTAGCTGGCTTATTAGCAAAAGGTTGAACAATCACACTACACATTACCAGTTCATCCACCAGGTTCACAACCACCTGCCTCATCGTGGATCCCCCGAACCCAACTGGCTGGGGTTTTATTGAGTCTTGAACATCATATGACTGACTAAGCAACTTCCATATCAAAAGCTCTACAACTATTTTGGTAAAACGTTAATTCAAGTGACCCTTTTGTAAGGACACAAAACCCACAAATTAACTAAATTAACTAACAAGCATTAAAAGGAACCTTGACAAATCAAATTAAATTAAAATGTTGTTCCCTGTAGGAATGATGCACTCCAGACTCTCCGGCGCCCACAAGCATACCGGTGGACATCGCATGCTTCATCTCCAGGGACACCCTGGCGCGAACGTAACTACAGAACAGAGGCAGGCAGTCAGGCTGAATCCCCTCGACTGCCTGCTGCCTGGACCTGTTAAGAACATAAGATATAGGAGCAGAAGTAGGCCATCTGGCCCCTTGAGCCTGCTCCGCCATTCAATAAGGTCATGGCTGACCCGATCTTGGCCTCAACTCCACTTCTCTGACCTCTCCCCAAAACCCTTGACTACCTTATCTTTCAAAAATCTGTCTATCTCCAACTTAAATGTATTCAATAACCCAGCCTCCACAGCTCTCTGGGGTAGAGAACTCCAAAGATTCATGACCCTCTGAGAGAAGAAATTCCTCCTAATTTCTATTTTAAATGGGCAACCCCTTATTCTCAGACTATGCCCCCTACTTCTAGACTCCCCCACGAGTGGAACCATCGTCTCTGCATCTACCCTGGCAAGCCTCCTCAGAATCTTATACTTTTCAAGAAGATCACCTCTCAGTCTTCTGAACTCCAATGAATATAGTCTCAACTTGCTCAACCTTTCTTCATATGACAACCCCTTTATCTCAGGAATCAACCTCATGAACCTTCTCTGAACTGCCTCCAATGCAAGTATATCCTTCCTTAAATAAGGAAACCAGTATTGTAAACAGTACTCCAGGTGTGGTCTCACCAACGCAGTAGTAGCAGGACTTCCCTGTTTTTATACTCCATCCCCCTTTGCAATAAAGGCCAATATTCCATTTGCTTTCCTAATTACTTGCTGTACCTGCATGCTAACTTTTTGAGTTTCATGCACAAGGACCCCCAGGTCCCTCTGTACTGCAGCATTTTGTAATCTCTCCCCATTTAAATTATAATTTGCTTTTTTATTTTTCCTACCAAATGGAGAACCTCACACTTTCCCACATTATACTCCATCTGCCAAATTTTTGCCCACTCACGTAGCCTATCTATATCCCTTTGCAGATTCTTTGCGTCCTCCTCACAACTTGTTTTCCCACCTATCTTTGTATCATCAGCAAATTTGGTTACATTACACTCAGTCCCTTCATCCGAGTCATTAATATAGATTGTGAATAGTTGAGGCCCCAGCACTGACCCTGTGGCACCCCACTAGTTACAGTTTGCCAACCTGAAAATAACTGATTTATCCCAACTCTCTGTTTTCAGTTAGTTAGCCAATCCTCTATCCATGCTAATATATCACCCTCAATCCCATGAACTTTTATCTTGTGCAGTAACCTTTTAAGTGGCACCTTATCGAATGCCTTCTAGAAATCCAAATACACCACATCTACTGGTTCCCCTTTATCCACCCTGCTCATTACATTCTCAAAGAACTCTAGCAAATTTGTCAAACATGATTTCCCTTTCATAAAACCATGCTGACTCTGCTTGACTGCATTATAATTTTCTAAATGTCCTGCTACTACTTCCTTAATAATGGACTCCAGCATTTTTCTAATTACAGATGTTAGGCTAACTGGTCTATAGTTTCTTGCTTTTTGTCTCCCTCCTTTCTTAAATAGGGATGTTACATTTGTGGTTTTGTAATCTGCTGGAACCTCTCCAGAATCCAGAAAATTTTGGTAGATTACCAAATGCATCCAGTATCTCTGCAGCCACCTCTTTTAAGGCCAGAGGATGCAGGCCATCAGGTCCAGGGACTTGTCCACCTTTAGTCCCATTAATTTACCTAGTACTTTTTCTCTCGTGATAATGATTGTTTTAAAACCCCTCCCCCCCCCCCACCCCCACATTAGTCCCTTGGTTATCAATTTTTTGGATGCTTTTAGTGTCTTTTACCATGAAGGCCATGAAGACCGATACTAAATATTTATTCAAAGTCTCTGCCATTTCCCTATTTCCCATTATTAATTCCACAGTCTCATCCTCTAAGGGACCAACGTTTACTTTAGCTACTCTCTTCCTTTTTATATACCTGTAGAAGCTCTTACTGTCTGTTTTTATATTTCTTGCTAGTTTACTTTCATAAACCATTCTCTCTTTATCATTCGCCGGTGAGATATTGGGGCCGAGCGCGGTAATGGGGCCATTTGGTTCATCGAGGGGAATCACTCGAAGATGTTTTTTCTTGTTCCGCGCATTCCTTCTGCACGGACGCTCTCCCTCACACCCCCCCCCCCCCCACTCCCCCGGAGGCCGGATGGCATTGGCTCCTGACGTCATCCGCGCATCTATTCCTCCCAACACACAGATGGTATCGTGGGGAGGAGTGGCGGCGGCACCAGCCTCGGACACTTTAGTTAATTTAGCGGCCTTGGAAGCGGGGCAGTTTTTGCGGATATGCCCCAGTTCCCTCCAGGTGTGGCACCGCACTGCGTCCGACGTCCAGAAGACGCGGTAGGCTGTACCCTCATCCTCCTCCCGTGCCAGCTGAACAAAAAGCTGGCGCCAGAAGGAGAAGACATGACGGAGGCTGGTCTCCCTGAAGCCGAGGGGGATCTGATTTATCCCCGATCTCATCTCCCCCAGTTGTCATAGGTGGGGGAGGAGGAGCTCACCGGGAACAAAGGGCAGGGCATTTGAGATGACCAACCTCTGTGCGGTGGCCTCGAGGGGATCCACCAGCAGGAAGGTCCTGCCCACTATGAGCCCCTTATTTATGGCCAGGGACACTGCTCGCTTCGACCCCAGGAAGAACACAGCATTCCCATACATTTTGGAGGCTGCGACAATGGCCGAGGGGCCAACAACCGCAGCCATTACCCTCACGCACTCGATGGTCATGTTGGGGTGAGTGTAGCTCTTGAACCCATGCTTTTTAGTAATAAGGCGGAAAGGTGACGGGGCAGCAGGATCAGCTGGAGCAGCCGTGGCTGTGGCTGCCACGCGTGTGTAGGACTGGGCTGGCCCCACCCCCGGCGAAGATGGACTCGCCACTGCAGGGTCCTTTTGGCCTTGTTAGGTCAACAGAGCGAGATTTAATTGAGGCACACCTCTCCCCTGCTTTTTAACAATGGGGAGGGGCCTTCTCCCCTCTGCTCAGTAATTAATTAGCTGGAAGGGAAAAAGGTGCTTCTCAGAGAGAGAAGGGGAAAGGAGGGAGGCTGTGAGGGCAGGGTCGCCCCTCATGATGGTGGGTTGGGGCACTCTCCAATGGAAATCAAAAGTCTTATATGGGTGGTCTTCTGGCGAGGGGAGAAGTTGTCTTTGTCATGTATCCAGACATGTTTGCTGCTTGTACTATTACATATGACGTGCCACCAGAGGGCACTACTATGGGAAACTTGTACACCAGCTGTATGGTCACTAAGGTGTGTCACCAGAGGGCAATGCAGTGGGAGACTTGTAGGTTATGTGTATAGATGTGCCAGGCCTAGTATAAAAGGCAGGCCTTACTCTGGAGTTACATTAAATGGACTAAGGTCAATACAGTTCAAGTACAATACATTGCCTCGTGGAATCATTATCAGAGCATCTAAAGACATAACAATTGGCGACGAGATTATGGACTTTCACGCGAAAATGGCTAACCTTGGTACGTTGCAGCAGTTCGCTGATGGTGATGATTGGGACGCCTTTGTGGAGAGCCTCGACCATTTCTTCACAGCAAACGACCTGGCAGGCGATAATCCAGCCACACTGGCTGATAAGCGCAGAGCTATCCTGCTAACCAGTTGTGGGCCCAGCATCTATGGCCTCGTCAGGGACTTGCTGGCACCAGCGAAGCCAACAACTAAGACGTACGAGGAGCTTGTAACGCTGATCCAAGAACAACTCAAGCCCAAAGAGAGGATCCTCACAGCCAGACACCGGTTTTATACCCACCGACGGCCCGAAGGACAGGAAATCACGAAATATGCTGCAGACCTCAGGAGGCTGGCGGCACCGTGTGATTTCGACGAGCACCTCACCGAAGCGCTGCGGGATATCTTTGTCATCGGAATCGGCCACGAGGGCCTTCTTCACAGGCTACTATCTGCGGATACCACAGTCACACTGCAGAAGGCCATCACCATGAGCTAGGCATTCATAACCTCGACCTGCAGCTCGAGGCGGATGACTCATCCTCAGGACTCAAACCTGACAGAATGGTGCCTTTTAGAGGCTGGACTGTAGAACGTGAATCTCCTCAGGGGAAAGAGAACAAGCCCCCGAGTCTCTTAACTCTGAGTCCGCTGAGGGGGGCTAATCGAGTAGCACCATGCTGGCGTTGCGGAGGGAATCACAGGGCTCACCAATGCCATTTTAAGGACTATGTGTGTAAAGGCTGCAGCACAAAGGGCCACCTCCAGCGAATGTGTAAAAGAAATATGATCCACTGTGTTGATGAAGAGTCTGCAGATGGCCACGAATCCAGCGCAGATTATGAAGCGATAGTCAGAGAGGCAGCTCAGCCGCAAGATGAGGTATATAGCATGTTTACCTGCACCACAGAATGTTCCCCGTTGAGGATGGAAGTCAAGATATACGGCATTCCAGTCTTCATGGAAGTGGACACGGGGGCGAGCGAGTCAGTAATGAATCAAGAAGCCTTTGAGAGGCTATGGGACAATCAAGCTGAACGACCCAAGTTGGTCCCGGTTCAGGCAAAGCTGCGCACCTACACCGATGAACTTATCCCAGTCGTTGGTAGTGAGGATGTAAAAGTACTTCATGATGGCACGGTGCAAAAGTTACCACTGTGGATTGTTGCAGGTGATGGACCAAAGCTACTCGGAAGAAGGTGGATGGAGAAGATCCATTGGAGCTGGGAAGATTTCACCCCTCCAGCGATCGGCGTCCCCCGTGCTCAGAGGCAAAGCAAACCCCCTCCTGAGGTTGGATCCAGCACTAGAGAGTAGACAGGCACAGACTGCTCAGCACGACTGCGCGGAGATGATCCACCTGAGACAACCCGAATGCACCTTCCGGGCTCCAGTGGCAGGACCCCGGAGGAAGAAATTCAGATCCAAAGGCGACTTCCCAGCCTCGGTGGCAGAACCCGGGGAGAAGAGGATCACAGCAGTCGACATCGTGGATGGAAGAAAGATGGTGCCCAAACCACGAGGTGAAGCGCTGAAGAAAAAGATGGCGGTGGCCAGACCACGAGGTGCAGCGCTGATGGAGCAACACGTGGCACCAAGCGAAGAAGATGGTTGGGGTAAAGATAGCAAGACTCTCTTAAAGGAGGCCAGCAACCCAGCACACTTAAAGGGACATATTCTTAATCAATGTATTAGCAACTGTGAGTTAGATGTCAAGATTGTAATTGATGATCAAAGTTTTATACATGTAATAAGCAAAGAAAAGTCACGCAATTGCGATCAGAGCTATAGTTTATCCACAATGAGTAATGAAATGTTGTGCGATGTAGGATTTCAACTGCATTCAGTTACTGTCGTGGGCAAACACCCATCGGGAGCACACAGGTCCAGCGAGCTACCCAATGCTGTAGCCTGCGTCCCCTGGGACCTGAGTGATGCACCACAGAGTGTGGTCACAAGCAGCTAATATAGACAAGCTGCAGAGGAGGGGATCTCAGGAGGGCAACGGCACCAGTATCGATACCCTGCCCCTGATCGGCTCCACCTCTCAGGCACCCGATGGCACCAACCGCCACAAGCCTGAAAGAGCAAATTGCGCGAAGGCACAGCCCCCAGACCCATCGCCACCAAGGCTACACCCGGTAATGAAGAGTCACCCGCAATGGTTCTCCCAAATGGGACCGGGACCAGCCAGGATCCCAAACCAAATAACGCCCGGGCAAGTGAGTCAGCAGTTCCCTGTGCACTGCTAGATGACTGCTCCTCAGGGAGCAGCAGCGAAACGGGGAGCAAGGAAAGGACAGGAAGGTCACAGGCCCGACGCTAGGAGCAACGGCAAAGGCCCCGAGAGCAGGCAACTTGAGCCAACCGAGTTCCCACTGCCAGCACTGGGCACTGCGCTGCCACCAGACTACCTGGACACCATCCAGCAGTTCTGGTACTAGTTTGTCCTCACACACCGGTGCTGACACCAGTACTGATTCCAAGTATGTATCAAGTATGTACCTCACCAGTCAAATGTACTTGCCTCACAACTATACAACAAATGTAATGATGTAAATGCAAATTTATTTTCTGGACTTGAATGTCCATGAATGGAATGAACCACCGGCATAATCTATATGTGGCGGGGAGAGAATGGAGTGGTCATGGACGCACAATCAGAAACCACCAGCACCTCTACTGCCAACGAAACACCACTTACTCACCCAAGATGGAAACGACCCTCCAAGGGTCAACCAGATAGAGCTAAGCCAATGCATGAAGACGATTTGCACTAAGGACTTGGGGGAGAGTGATGTCATGTATCCAGACATGTTTACTGTTTGTACTATTACACATGATGTGCCACCAGAGGGCACTACTATGGGAAACTTGTACACCAGCTGTATGGTCACTAAAGTGTGCCACCAGAAGGCACTGCATTGGGAGACTTGTAGGTTACCTGTACAGGTGTGCCAGACCTAGTATAAAAGTCAGGTGAATATGTGTGATACTCACTCTGGAGTTACATTAAATGGACTAAAGTCACTACAGTTCAAGTACAATACATTGCCTTGTGGAGTCATTATCAGAGCATCTAAAGACATAACAGTCTTCACCCGGGATGGCTGGAACCACAGAGGTACAGTCCTCCAAAGATCTTAATGATGTAATTAAGGAAAATTGACTTCATCCAGGCAGCTTCAGCTGTGCCAGGCCAGGCAATGGGGGAGAGGTGTTTTAGTAGTGTGTGGGGCCTAGTTATCCACAAGAACCCCACACACTTACACACACCTCCCACGATGTTCCAGCCTTCTTGTTGATCTTCTTTCCTCCCCCCACCTACAACTCAAAGTCTTTTTTGGAGAGTGCACCAAAACACCCACCTGTAGATCTTTAGGCATGGTTATCCCTCCTCTCACACAGATGATATTATTGTTCAGTTATGGTAGCTTCTCTTTCCTCTCTCGCAACCTCTGCAGCATTGGTACTGGCAGCTCTCCTCTCCTCCTCTCTCCAGGCAGCTCTGTTGGTGTGATGTCAGCAGGCCTCTTCCTCCTGTCAGTGACTATACTGTCTCTCTGGTTGTTTTAGCAAGGCAGGCAGCAAGGCAGCTTCTCTTCCTCCTCTCACAGGGTCTTGCAGTAGCAACAGTTCATCCACCAGGTTCACAACCATCTTCCTCATCGTGGGTCCCCCAAACCCAATTGACTGGGGTTTTACCGAGTCTTGTGAACATCACATGACTGGCTAAGCCATTCCCAACTCAACAGCTCTACCTCTATTTTAAGTAAAACTATAAAGCCGAGTACACCCTTCTTAAAGGGGCACTAGAACTGACAAATTAACAAATAAAACGTTTTGAACATTAAACAATAAATTTAAAATTTGGTTGCCGGGTGTGATGATGCACTCCCGTCCCTCCGGTGCCCACCTCTCGTGGAAGACCGCGAGCGTATCAGTGGACACCGTGTGCTCCATCTCCAGGGACACACTGGCACGAACCTAGCCGCGGAAGAGAGGCAGGCAGTCGGGCTGAACGACCCCTTCGACCACCCGCTGCCTGGACTGGTTAATGGCCACCTTGGCCAGGCCCAGGAGCAGTCCTACGAGGAGGCCCTCCGACCTGCCCGCTCCCAACAGCTCTACAAACTGGGAGCATACTCACAAATGCATACATTACATTTCTTATTTTTGGGTACGGTAATGTAGTGATCATAAGTCATTCTTCTGAACTTCAGTGTGTATAGACCCAAGCTACTCAACCTATCTTCTTAAGTCAACCCCCTCATCTCCGGAATCAACCCAGTCTGGACAGCCTCCAATGCAAGTATATCCTTCCTTAAATACGGAGACCAAAACTGTACGCAGTACTCCAGGTGTGGCCTCACCAATACCCTGTACAGTTGTAGCAGGACTTCTGTGCTTTTATGCTCTATCCCCCTTGCAATAAAGGCCAACATTCCATTTGCCTTCCTGATTACTTGCTGTACCTGCATACTAACTTTGTGTGTTTCATGCACAAGGACCCACAGGTCCCTCTGTATTGCAGCACTTTGCAATTTTTCTCCATTTAAATTATAATTTCCTTTTCTATTTTTTCTGCCAAAGTGGATGACCTCACATTTTCCCACATTACTCTATCTGCCAATTGTTTGCCCACACTTAGCCTGTCTATATCCCTTTGCAAATTTTTTGTGTCCTTCTCACAATTTGCTTTCCCACCCATCTTTGTATCATCAGCAAACTTGGCTACATTGTGCTCGGTCCCTTCATCCAAGTCATTAATATAGATTGTAAACAGTTGAGGCCCCAGCACCGATCCCTGTGGCACCCCACTAGTTACGGTTTGCCAACCAGAAAATGACCCATTTATCCTGACTCTCTGTTTTTTGTTAGTTAGCCATTCCTCTATCCATGCTAATATATTATCCCCAACCCTGTGAACTTTTATCTTGTGCAGTAACCTTTTATGTAGCACCTTGTCAAATGCCATCTCTAAATCTAAATACACCACATCCACTGGTTCCCTTTATCCACCCTGCTTGTTACATCCTCAAAGAAGTCCAGTAAATTTGTCAAACATGACTTCCCTTTCATAAAACCATGCTGACTCTATTTGATTGAATCATGCTTTTCCAAATGTCCTGCTACTGCTTCTTTAATAATGGACTCCAGCATTTTCCCAATGACAGATGTTAGGATAACTGGTCTATAGTTTCCTGCTTTTTGTCTGCCTCCTTTTTTAAATAGGAGCGTTCCATTTGCGGTTTTCCAATCCGCTGGAACTGCCCCAGAATCCAGGGAATTTGGTAGATTACAACCAATGCATCCACTATCTCTTCAGCCACTTCTTTTAAGACCCTAGGATGCAAGCCATCAGGTCCAAGAGGCTTGTCCGCCTTTGGTCCCATTATGCTACTGGACTAGTAATGCAGAGTCTTGAACTAATAATCCAGAGACCATGAGTTCAAATCCCACCATCGCAGTTGGGAAATCTGGAAATAAAAAGCGGGTCTCAGTAAAAGTGACCTTGAAGCTGTCGGATTGTCGTAAAAACCCAACTGGTTCACTAATGTTCTTCAGGGAAGGAGAGCTGCTGTCATTACCTGGTCTGGCCTATATGTGACTCCTGTCCCACAGCAACCTGGTTGACTCTTAACAGCCCTCTGAAGTGGCTTAGTAAGCCACTCAGTTATTTCAATCTGCTATCAGTGGTTGAAGCAGAATCTCAGCAACATCTTCTCTGGTCAATGTGGGATGGGCATTAAATGCGGTGCCAACATCCCGAAAATGAAATTTAATTTAAAAAAAATTTCCTGAACTATTCCTTGTGGTAACGAGTTCCATATTTTTATCATTCTTTGTGTAAAGAAGTGTCTCATGAATTCCTTATTGGATTTATTGGTGACTATCTTACATTTATGACCTCTAGTTTTGGTCTCCCCCAGATCTTTCCTTGCCCCTCCACTCCCTGCTCACCATTTCTCATTGACTTTTCAAGCCCTCGTTTCAAGAACTGCTGTCCTTACCTGAGGTGCCTCAGTCTCCGTCTCAAGTTGTGAGATTGTGAGCTGGAGCAGTGTGTGTTGGCGACACTTCCCACGGACGTGTTTGTTTGAGTCAACACCTGGCTCTCGAAGTTCCCACAGCTTGCAGGAATGACACATTCCTGTCTCTTCCTGTGCTGACACTTCAGGATTAGTTAGTTTGTTCTACTTGAAAGTTTATATTACTTGTGTATATATCAGCCAGTTTACTCAGCAGCTCCTTCCCCCTGCACCTAATTCCCACTCTAACCAAATTCCCATTCTAGAATCCTTACTTTCACACTGTTACCAACTCATTCCGTGATGTGAACTCAGCTCGGTCTCAACACTGGCTACTATCTCCTTTCATATAGCGTCCAGATGTAAAGCAGTGTCAACTGGTCAGTCACACATCATCTAATTAGCATTTGCTCAGTGACCTACTCACAGTTGACTGACAACTGACTTACAGTTAGACAACTTAAACAAAGCTCAGATCTCCGTTTAATATAGAGCGTGATCCCCTCGCACTCCATTATGGTGAACATTTCACTCTGTACTGTAGTTATATAGAGAGTGATTCCCCCCTCATCGTGGGCCGCCCTTACCTGTGTAAAACACCACCGCAGGTTGGGGCTATAAATAGAGCTGGAGCGCCGGGCCCTGGAACATCGTGGGCAAAAGTGTAGCGAATGTGGACTACAAGATCTTGTCGAAGGTCATCGCAAACAGGGTCAAGTCTGCTCTGAAGCTGGTGATCCACCTGGACCAGACCTGCGCTGTCCCCGGCAGGAAGATCTCTAAAAGCCTCGCGCTACTCAGGGACATGATCGCCTACCTGCAGGACAGGAGGGTGGCCACTGTCATGTATCTTACATTATTATATATAACTGTATCCTAACATGCTATACATGACTGTAATAAGATATGACCTGTAACCACCAACATACCTTACCACCAGGGGTGCACTTGCAAGAGACAGGTATATAAGGACAGGTCTCAGGCAAGTGCGGCATTCCAGAGCTGTGAAATAAAGGTGCATGTCCAGAGTGACCTTGACTTCACTACATGCCTCGTGTGAATCTGTACTGAGGGGACAGGACTTTACAGTGGCGACGGGTTACGGGATTACAGAATCCACAGAATGGCGAACAACGGATCAGATGAAAAGTACAATGCGGGAGACAATTGGGAGGACTTTATAGAAAGGCTCCAGCAAAGCTTTGTAACCAAAGACTGGTTAGGCGACGATAAGGCAGACAAGAGAAGAGCCCATCTCTTGACCAGCTGTGGTTCGAAAACATACGCTTTAATGAAGGATCTGTTGGCATCCGAGAAACCAGCAAGCAAATCGTTTGAAGAATTGAGCACACTGGTAAGAGACCACCTGAAGCCAGCGAGCAGCCTACACATGGCCAGATACAGGTTCTACAACTACAGACGCTGTGTGAGCCAGAGTATACCCGACTTCGTGGCGGAACTTCGGAGGTTGGCTAGTTTATATGAGTTCTCCGATGAACTGAGGAGAGAAATGCTGAGAGACTTTTTCATTGAAGGAATAGGCCACGCAGACATATTCCGAAAGCTCATAGAGACCAAGAACCTGACCTTAGAGGCAGCAGCACTGGTTGCACAGACATTCTTGGTAGGGGAAGAAGAAACGAGGTTGATTTACAATGGAGGTACGACAACTAACGAAATATTGGAACAAGAAGTTCACAGCATTAGAAAAGCTGCTACCCCCACACACAGACAAAACCGGGAGAACAAGTTCTCGGCAGCAGGCAGAAGCCATCAAGAACCACAGGAACGGCCGTTCACACCTCATCAACCCACAATGCGAGCAATCAACTACAAACTGAGAAAAGCTCAAGAGAGATCAGCCAGATGCAGCTCATTCTTTGGAAACTCTTTGAACAATGGAACAGATCTGTGCTGGAGGTGTGGGGGTGGGCACTCGGCAAAGGGATGTCGATTTCAGCAGGCTGTTTGCAGAAATTGTGAATATACAGGGCATTTGGCCCGCATGTGCAAAGAAACGGCAGCTCGGCTGGTATACGAATCGGATGGGTCGGAAAGCGGACCAGAAGATGGTGGGGACAGTACTTGGGACACTGATGTACAGCGGGTCAACACGATCAATGGCCGCTGCTCCTACAACAGGACGCCTCCTATAATGATGAGGGTCCGACTCAACGGGATATCTGTCAACATGGAGCTGGATACAGCAGCGAGTCAATCTCTCATGGACAATCAAAAATTTGAACAACTGTGGCCGCATAAAAGAGACAGACCAAAACTCACAAGGGTCGACACCACACTAGGGACCTATACCAAAGAAATCGTATGCTATGCTCTCTGTCACACACAAAGGGACAGTGAACTGACTTCCCCTGTGGATTGTCCCCGGAGACCCCCCAGCACTGCTGGGGAGAAGCTGGCTGGCAAAACTAAACTGGAAATGGGATGATATCCATGCCATGTCATTAGAGGAATGGACCTCCTGCTCAACAGTTATAAAGCAATTTGAACATCTCTTTCAGCCAGGTGTGGGCACTTTCAAAGGGGCCAAAGTCAAAATCTACATCACACAGGATGCTAGACCGGTCCATCACAAGGCCAGAGCTGTACCCTATGTGATGAGGGAAAAGATTGAATACGAACTAGACAGGCTTCTGCGGGAAGGCATTATATCACCTGTAGAATTTAGCGACTGGGCAAGTCCCATCGTCCCAGTCATGAAGCCTGATGGATCCATACGAATCTGTGGGGACTACAAATCTACCATAAACAGAGTCTCCCTAGAGCAACAGAACCCGCTGCCCAGAACGGAGGACTTATTTGCCACATTGGCTGGAGGTAAACTTTTCTCAAAATTAGACCTCACATCTGCGTATATGACGCAAGAATTGACCGAGGAATCCAAGCTACTCACCACCATCAACACAAATTGAGGCCTTTTCATGTACAATCGATGCCCATTCGGCATCAGGTTGGCAGCTGCCATATTCCAGCGCAACATGGAGAGTCTGCTCAAGTCCATCGCGGGGACGGTTGTATTCAAGACATACTTATCACGGGCAGGGATACCGACTCCCATCTCCGTAATTTGGAGGAAGGACTAAAGCGGTTGGATCGGGTAGGCCTACGAGTCAAGAAATCCAAGTGCCTGTTTCTCGCACCCGAGGTTGAATTTTTGGGCAGAAGGATTGCCACTGATGGAATCCGCCCAACAGAGTCCAAAACAGAAGCAATTCGCCTGGCACCCAGGCCCCGGAATGACTCAGAACTGCACGCCTTTCTCGGGCTACTCAATTACTTTGGGAACTTTATGCAGAACTTAAGCACGCTACTGGAGCCTCTCCATGTGCTTCTCAGAAAGGGGTGCGATTGGTTTTGGGGGGACGCCCAGGAACGCGCCTTCAATAAGGCACGCAACCTTCTGTGTTCTAACAGTGTTTTGACTTTCTTTGACCCAGGTAAAAAGCTAGTTCTCACATGCGATGCGTCAGTGAATGGGGTCAGGTGCGTTTTACAACGTGTCAATAGTGCGGGCAAATTACAACCCATAGCTTATGCCTCCAGGTCACTTTCGAGGGCGGAGCGCGGGTACGGAATGGTAGAGAAGGATGCGCTTGCGTGCGTGTACGGTGTCAAAAAGATGCACCAATACCTTTTCGGGGCCAAGTTCGCATTAGAAACCAACCACAAGCCCCTCACATCCCTCCTATCTGAGAGCAAGGCAATAAATGCCAAAGCCTCGGCGCGAATTCAATGGTGGGCACTCATGCAGGCGTCCTACGACTATACCATAAGGCACAGACCAGGCACAGACAACGCGCTCAGCAGGCTACCCCTGGCAACCACTGAAGGGTCTGACAAACAGGACTGTGAGATAGTCATGGCAATCAATGCCTGTAAGTCCACATGTTCGCCCATGATGGCTCGCCAAATCAGAGCCTGGACGGCCAGCGACCCCGCGTTATCCTTAGTAAAAAGATGTGTCCTAACCAGTGACTGGGCAGAGGCTCACGATGCCTGCCCCGAGGAATTCAAACGCTTTCACAGGCGCATGCATGAGCTATCACTACAAGCAGATTGCCTGATGTGGGGCAGCCGAGTAGTCATGCCTCTGAGAGGCAGAGAGGCATTTGTCCGG
Source organism: Pristiophorus japonicus (assembly GCF_044704955.1). Taxonomy (NCBI): domain Eukaryota; kingdom Metazoa; phylum Chordata; class Chondrichthyes; family Pristiophoridae; genus Pristiophorus; species Pristiophorus japonicus. The sequence goes on from NC_091984.1 coordinate 181,639,740, forward strand.
GAGCTCCACCGCGAGCACCTGGGGATCGTTCTCATGAAGGCCATAGCCAGATCCCACGTCTGGTGGCCTGGTATTGATGCGGACTTGGAGCTCTGCGTCCGAAGGTGCACCATTTGTGCCCAACTCAGTAATGCCTCCAGGGAGGCTCCACTGAGCTCCTGGCCCTGGCCTACCAAACCGTGGTTGCGGGTGCACATAGACTGTGCGGGCCCATTCATGGGCAAAATGTTCCTCGTAGTTGTAGATGCATTTTCAAAGTGGATCGAATGCACCATTTTAAACTCGAGCACAACCTTCACCACTGTGGAGAGCCTCGCAACCATGTTTGCAACGCATAGTCACTGACAATGGTCTGTGCTTCACCAGCGCAGAATTACAAGACTTTATAATTGACCATGGCATAAATCACGTCAAGACGGCACCGTTCAAGCCGGCCTCCAACGGCCAGGAGGAGAAAGCAGTGCAAATCATTAAACAAGGCATGCTTAAAATCCAAGGTCCCACGCTGCAGGGTCACCTGTCACGACTGCTGCTGGCATACAGATCTCGTCTGCACTCGTTGACTGGGATCCCCCCCCGCGCAACTGTTGATGAAAAGGACTTTAAAAACAAGGCTATCATTAATCCTCCCAGACATGCACAAAATCGTTGAGGCAAAGCGCCGTAAGCTAACTGAGTACCATGACAGAAATTCGAGGGGGAGATGGAATGAGATAGGGGACAAAGTGTTTGTACTAAACTATGGCAGGGGTCCCAAATGGCTTGCAGGGACAGTAATGGGCAAGGAAGGAAACAGGCTACTGGTAGTACAAATGGACAATGGCAAAACCTGCCGGAGGCATGTAGATCAAGTCAAAAGCAGATTTATCAACAACACTGCAGAACCAGAGGCAGACTACAATGTGGAACTCGCACCACACCTGGTGGACAGACAGAGGGAACAACCTGAGGAAAGGGCAATCCCAACAGACAGCCCAGGCGAGTCAACAACAATCACACCAATCGAAACAGACAGCCCAGGCGAGATAACAGCAACCACACCCAAAGAAAAACAGACATCAAGGCAAACAACTGCACCACAACGCAGACGCTCCACACGAGAGCGTAGACCACTTGAGAGACTGAACCTATAAAGATAATAAGACCTTGGAGGAGGGTGGTGTCATGTATCTTACATTATTATATATAACTGTATCCTAACATGCTATACATGACTGTAATAAGATATGACCTGTAACCACCAGCATACCTTACCACCAGGGGTGCACTTGAAGAGACAGGTATATAAGGGCAGGTCTCAGGCAAGTGCGGCATTCCAGAGCTGTGAAATAAAGGTGCAGGTCCAGAGTGACCTTGACTTCACTACATGCCTCGTGTGAATCTGTACTGAGGGGACAGGACTTTACAGACACCTGTTTAATCAGCTTGGACCAGGAGAAGGCCTTTGACAGGATATCACACAAGTACCTGATGGACGTGCTCTCCAAGATGGGGTTTGGGGAGGGTATCTGCAATTGGATCCAATTGCTCTACACAGACATCAGTAGCACAGTTCTAATCAATGGGTGGGAAACTGAAAGCTTTCCGATCAGGTCTGGAGTCAGGCAAGGCTGTCCCCTCTCCTCTGTCTTGTTTGTGTGCTGTACCAAGCCCTTTGCCAAGTCCATCAGGAAGGATGCGGGCATTAGCGGGGTGACAATCCCAGGCAGCGGAGGCGCTCAGGTCAAGACCTCCCTGTACATGGACGACGTCACCGTCTTTTGCTCGGATCCGCAGTCGGTCCGCGGATTGCTCACAATCTGTGACCAGTTTGAACTGGCCTCGGGAGTGAAGGTAAATCACTGCAAAAGCAAGGCCATATCTTTGGAAGCTGGTCCGACCGATCCTTTATTCCCTTCACCGTGAAGTCAGATTACCTGAAGATTTTGGGAATATGATTCGGAGCGGACGGGGCGTGCGTCAAAAACTGGAAGGAGCATATCGCTAAAGCGAAACATTAAACTGGGATGGTGGAAGCTGTGCTCACTCTCCATTGCAGGAAAGAACTGGTCATCAGGAGTGAGGTGCTCTCGCTGTTGTTATACGTGGTGCAGGTCTGGTCCATACCCCGCTCCTGTGCCGTGGTAATCACCCGAGCCGTCTTCCATTTCATCTGGAGATCGAAAATGGACCATGTCCGCAAAGACACCATGTACAAGTCTCTGGACAGGAGTAAAGGACATTCCGAACGTGGCCCTCATCCTGATGGCCACCTTTGTGTGCGGCTGCATCAAGCTGTGCATAGACCCTTTGTACGCAAACACCAAGTGTCAGTACGTGCTGAGATTCTATCTGTCCCCGGTGTTGCGAAGGATGGGTTTGGCCAGGCTGCCGCGGAACACTCTAACCAGTTGGACCATGCCTCAGCACTTGTCCTTCGTGGAAAAGTTTTTCAAGAAAAACACCTTTGACCACAAGGCCGTAAAGCAGTGGTCGGCACGCAAGGTCCTAGACGCCCTACAAAAGAAGGAGATGATGGATCCTGTCGGACGGTTCCCCAAGCAGACTGTCGAACTCGTTTGGCAGAATGTCTCATCGCCAGAGCTTTCACACAAGCACCAAGACGTAGCTTGGTTGGCGATGAGAAGGGCCCTACCCGTCAGATCCTTCATGCACAGCCAGGGTTTCAGAGGCACGGCACTCTGCCCCCGATTTGGCTGTGGTGTGGACGAGATTGTCATCCATCTCCTTTGGGACTGCCCCTTTGTAAGGCAGGTCTGGAAGGAGATGCAGTTGTTGCTGCCGAGGTTCATCCCAAGCAGCTCTCTAACACAGGACTCTGTGCTCCGCGGACTGTTCCCAGGGACGCACACCGAGTCAGACATCATCGGCTGCTGGAGAGCCAACAACTCGGTGAAAGACGCACTTTGGTCTTCCCGCAACTTGCTGGTCTTCCAGAGAAAGGAGATAACCATGGCCGAGTGTTGCAGACTGGCGCAATCCAAGGTCCAGGAGTACGTGCTGAGGGACGAACTAAAGATTGGTGCAGTCGCCGCAAAGGTACGATGGGGAAGAGCCACAGTTTAAGGCCCTTCCGCCACGGTAAACCCAGGGGATGGAATCAGACCCCTCTCGGGCTGTACTTGTTAATCTGCTTGTATACATAGAGCATCATGTACTGAAAAACACCTATGTTGTGCCATGTATAATGCAAGTCTCTGCACTGTTTAGTAACTTGTAAAGAAATGTAAATATATCCCCATCCAGTCCATGTACTGCATTCATCTGCATAGTGCTACATGTAACGTGATTCGTGATCGGTATTGAAATGTATCCTGGAATCTAATGTAAACCTGTTCTCATCTGCTCCATATAATACCCACATTTGCACAGTACTACATGTAATGTGATTTACGGATTGTACTAAACTGCACCTTGAAATGAAATGCATTGTATGGAACTGCTGTCAGCATCCAAACGAATTGTATGGAATTGCTGACCGCAAAGTACTGAGCTATTTTCCAATGTATTGTGAAAATTTTATATGAATAAAGTATATTTTTGAAAAAAAAAAGAGGGTACGGGGCCCAGAAGAGCCGAGGGCCCAGGGGCAGCATGGGCCAGCCCACACTGCGATATGTGTGCGTACTAAGTCCGTGCAGCACAGCAGGTCTCCAGTCGTCCTGGTTCAACCCTTGCCACTGGATAAAGTCGAGCCCATGTGGTGGCTGATGTGCAACGGTCACCACATGTTAAAAAAATCCACGCTCAGGCATCTTCCACCCACTCAATTGGAGTTCAGGACTGAAACATCAGGTCCTTCATTGAAACATCTGTGAACTCTTGTGGAAGCAAGTCATCCTCGTTCGAGGGACTGCCTATGTTGATGATGATGATGATGATGATTTTCCCCCCCTCACTCTAATATAGTGAACATTTCACTCTGTATTGTTATATAGAGAGTGATCCCCTCTCACTCTGTTATGGTGAATATTTCAGTCTGCACTCTGGAGCTATACAACAAGTGACCGTTCACTTTGTTATAAGAACATAAGAACATAAGAAATAGGAGCAGGAGTAGACCTCCTGGCCCCTCGAGCCTGCTTCGCCATTTAATAAGATAATCTGATCTTGGACTCAGCTCCACTTCCTCAAAATTCTGTCTATCTCCGCCTTAAATATAGTCAGTGTCCCAGCCTCCACAGCTCTCTGGGGTAGAGAATTCCATAGATTTATAACCCTCTGAGAGAAGAAATTCCTCCTCATCTCAGTTTTAAATGGGCGACCCCTTATTCTGAGACTATGTCCCCTAGTTTTAGTTTCTCCTGTGAGAGGAAATATCCTCTCTGCATCCACCTTGTCGAGCTCCCTCAGTATCTTATATGTTTCAATAAGATCACCTCTCATTCTTCTAAACTCCTTTTGTCTTGTTGATTACTTGCTGTACCTGCATACCAACTTTTTGTGTTTCATGCACAAGGACCCCCTGGTCTCTCTGTACTGCAGTCATTTGTAGTTGCTCTCCATTTAAATAATAACTTTCTTTTTTATTTTTCCTGCCAAAATGGATAACCTCACACTTTCCCACATTATACTCCATCTGTCAAATGTTTGCCAAATGTTTGCCCACAGACAACTGACTTACAGTTAGACAACTTAAAACTTAAATCTCAGTTTAATATAGAGAGTGATCCCCTCTCTGTTATAGTGAACATTTCATTCTGTATTGTAGTTATATAGAGTGATCCCCTCTCACTCTGTGTGGTGAACATTTCAGTCTGCACTCGGGAACTATACAACAAGTGACCTTTCACTTTGTTATACTGAATAGTTCACATGGTATTGAGTAGTTACACAGACTCTTATAGTGAATGTTTCATTCTGCACAATACACAAACCCCAACTTGTTCAAAACTCAGTGGCCTCTATCCTGTCCTGCACTATATTCCACTTGCCCATCACTCCTTTCCTCCCTGACTACATTGGTTCCTTACTCCCGGGTCTTCAATTTAGAATCCGTGCCCAGATCTTCAAATCCCTCATGGACTTGCCCCAACCAAGCTCTGCAACCTCTCCCAGCCACTCCCACCACTCTTTGCTTCTTCCAACTCCTACATTTGTACATAGTCCCACCATTGGTGGCAAAGTATTCGGTCAGGCCAGCTTTACTCTCTAGACTCCCTCCTTAAATCCCTCCACCTCTCCACTCCTCTCTCTGCCTTTAAAAGCCTTGTCGAAAAATACACCATTTTGACCAAGTTTTCGGTCACCTCTTCTCACCCCTGCACCAGTCCAAGCTGTGGTTGTTCAGACTGGAAGGACGTCATTCTCTGTCACTGTGCGTTATGTGATGTGTGACGAAATGTGCATCCACTCCCTTTATGTTGGGGCACGAGGACCATGGGCATGGATGGTAGCAGTCAGCTAAACTCCCAATAAGTCATCAGACATGTCCCTGATTAAGTAAAACAAGCAAGGCGGGTGGTGTGGGGGGGGGGGTTCTAAAACCCACAGGGTGAATGGTGGGTGGGGAAATTGATCATGCTGGCTCCAACCTGTTAACATCAGGGTTTCACTTCAGCGCATTACAATTGACATCGGTTAATCGCTCAATTAGAACGATATATACACAGACTTTTGAGTTTAACGTTGGGTCCACAGGTTTCCCGGACTTTTTGAAACTCGCCAGTGATGCAAGTTGAGTGCACAGTGGTAATTGAAGGGGCTGAATCAATCTCAGGCCAACAAATACTTAGTCCTCACAGCTCCTTTCTTACCTGCTTGTGGGAAAGGGTTTGATGACAGTAATCTTGGTGAGAGTTGACTTTTCTACACTTTGGAGGTTTCTTCCGTTCATTGGAGGTTTGCTCTGTCACATCAGGATGGGAGCCGCTTATGCTGCCTTCAATTGGCCCTCCGATGAGGAACAGCAGCCCCAGCTGTCTGTTCCTTACAAACGTGCAGCTGCACACCAGAGAGGGGACCAGCGGAGACGTGCATCATCATCACTGTAGGCAGTCCCTCGGAATCGAGGAAGACTTGCTTCCACTCTAAAAATCAGTTCTTAGATGACTGAACAATCCAATACAAGAACCACAGTCCCTGTCACAGGTGGGACAGACAGTGGTTGGAGGAAAAGGTGGGTGGGGAGTCTCGTTTGCCGCACGCTTCTTCCGCTGAATGCGCTTGGTCTCTGCATGCTCTCGGCGACGAAACTCAAGGTGCTTAGCACTCTCCCGGATGCTCTTCCTCCACTTAGGGCTATCTTTGGCCAGGGACTCCAGGTGTCAGTGGGGATGTTGCATTTTATCAAGGAGGCTTTGAGGGTGTCCTTGAAACATTTCCTCTGCCCACCTGGGGTTCGTTTGCCGTGTAGGTGTTCCGAGTAGAGCGCGTGCTTTGGGAGTCTTGTGTCAGGCATGCGAACAATGCGGCCTGCCCAGCAGAGCTGGTCGAGTGTGGTCAGTGCTTTGATGCTGGTGCAGCTTGCAGGAGACAGTACCCGCTAAACAGAGTGTACAGCAGTGTCTCGGGAGGCTCAGGTTGTCACATTAGGTGGTGGCAGACAACTGCATCCTCCTGGAAGAGGACCTGCTCCCAGCTGGACCTGGTGGCCATGCGTTACCAGTGGCTGTCACCACCGCTCCCAAATCTTTTTGCCTTCGAATCCTTCCAGGGCTTGTGCCACAGACATATCCAGGATCTCCCAGTCGGCGCCACACAGATGCACAAGACAGGTGGCTGACAGTTTGTTTGCCAGGGCTGGCAATATTCTGAACTTTGCCTGCAATGACGCCAGCCAGAATGACCGAGTGTTCAGGTTCGCCGCTCTGGCTGGCTTCCCACAGGTGCAGGGCACCATTGACTGCACACACGTTGCAATCCGGACACCCCCAGATCAACCAGCAGTATTCGTCAATCACAAGGGCTTCCACTCCATTAATGTGCAGCTGGTGTGCAACCACAGAAAGATCTTTATGCAGGATTCCTAGGCAGCTGCTGTGATGCTCTCATCCTGTAGCACCCAATCTCCCTAATGTCTTTGTTCCTGGAAGCAGACTTATGAAAAGAAAGACTTGCATTTATATAGCGCCTTTCATGACCACCGGACGTCTTAAAGTGCTTTACAGACAATGAAGTACTTTTAGAGTACTGTAGGAAACTGTTGTAATGTGGAAACACCTCAGCCAATTTGCACATAGCAAGCTCCCACGAACAGCAATGTGATAATGGCTGAATAATCTGTTTTGTTATGTTGATTGAGGGATAAATATTGGCCATGACACCGGAGATATCTCCCCTGCTTTTCTTTGAAATAGTGACGTGGAATCTTTTATGTTCAACTGAGAGAGCAGACGGGACCTCGGTTTAATAGCCTATTCGAAAGACGGCACCTCCGACAATGCAGCGCTCCCTCCGCACTGCACTGGAGTGTAAGCCTAGATTTATGTGCTCAAGTCCCTGGAGTGGGACAGGCACGCTGAACTTATCTCCGGGTTTCCTGCGCGATATTGAACCTCACCTCCCAACCACCCCGTCGCTCCCTGTGGGTCTCCCAATTAATATTGGGGCCAATGTTTTAGATCAGGAACAGACCTTCAGGAAGAAGAGATAGGGGTCTGTGATAAGGTGCGTGTGTGTACTGATCCTGTACTGTTACCTCAAGAGTCCCCGAAGGATCTATCCTTGGCCTCCTCCTATTTCTCATCTACATGCTGCCCCTAAGCGACAACATCCGAAAACATAGTGTCAGTTTCCACATAGCAACATAGAAACATAGAAAATAGGTGCAGGAGCAGGCCATTTAGCCCTTCGAGCCTGCACTGCCATTCAATAAGATCATGGCTGATCATGCAACTTCAGTACCCCACTCCTACCTTCTCTCCATACCCCCTGATCCCTTTAGCTGTAAGGGCCACATCTAACTCTCTTTTGAATATATCCAATGAACTGGACTCCACAACTTTCTGTGGTAAAGAATTCCACAGGTTCACAATTCTCTGGGTGAAAAAGTTTCTCCTCATCTCGGTCCTATATGGCTTACCCCTTATCCTTGGACTGTGACCCCTGGTTCTGGACTTCCCAAACATCGGGAAAATTCTTCCTGCATCTAACCTGTCCAATCCCGTCAGAATTTTATATGCTTCTATGAGATCCCCTCTCATTCTTCTAAATTCCAGTGAATATAAGCCTAGTCGATCTAGTCTTCCTTCATATGTCAGTCCTGCCATCCCGGGAATCAGTCTGGTGAACCTTTGCTGCACTCCCTCAATAGCAAGAATGTCCTTCCTCAGATTAGGAGACCAATACTGCACACAATACTCAAGTTGTGGCCTCACCAAGGCCCTGTACAACTGCAGCAAGACCTTCCTGCTCCTATACTCAAATCCTCTCGCTATGAGCTTTCTTAACTGCCTGCTGTACCTGCATGCCTACTTTCAATGACTGATGTACCATGACACCCAGGTCTCGTTACACCTCCCCTTTGACTAATCTGTCAGATAATAATCTGCCTTCCTGTTTTTGCCACCAAAGTGGATAACCTCACACTTATCCACATTATACTGCATCTGCCATGCATTTGCCCACTCACCTAACGTGTCCAAGTCACCCTGCATATACGCTGATACACCCATTTCAACCTCGACACCACCTCTCTTGACTCCTCCATTGCCTTTGATATGTCATTCTGCTTGTCCATAGATGAGAAGAAATTTCCTCCAATTAAATATTGGGAATCCCAATGTCTTTGGATTCAGTCCTCATCACAAACTCTGTTCCCCAGCCATTCGTTCCGTCTCTCTCCCTGGTCACTGTCTCTGAGGCTGAACCAGACAGGTCGTAACCTTGGCACTCTATTTGCCTCTGAGATGAGCTTCTGTACCCCTATCCTCGACATCACCAAGACTGCCTGCTTCCACCTGCGCTATATTCCCCGTCTTCACCCCACCTCGGCTCATCCGCTGCTGAAACCTTCATCCGTGCCTTTGTTATCTCCACACTCAACTATTCCAATGTTCTCCTGGCTGGTCTCACATCTTCCACCCATCATATGCTAACTCGCACCAAGTCCGTTCACCCATCACCCCTGATGCTAACTAGCAACGTCCCGCTCACCCATCACCCCGGTGCTAACTCGCATCAAGTCCCCCTCACCTGTGATATCACCCCTGTGCTCGCTGCCCATGTCCTAACTCGCACCAAGTCTTGCTCACCCATCACCCCATGTCCTAACTTGCACCAAGTCCCGCTCACCCATCACCCCTTGGTGCTAACTAGCACCAAGTCCCGCTCACCCATCAACCCGGTGCTAACTCGCACCAAGTCCCCCTCACCTGTGATATCACCCCTGTGCTCGCTGCCCATGTCCTAACTCGCACCAAGTCTTGCTCACCCATCACCCCATGTCCTAACTTGCACCAAGTCCCGCTCACCCATCACCCCTTGGTGCTAACTAGCACCAAGTCCCGCTCACCCATCACCCATAATGCTAACTCGCACCAAGTCCCCCTCACCTGTGATATCACCCTTGTGCTCGCTGCCCATGTCCTAACTCGCACCAAGTCCTGCTCACCCATCACCCCTTGTCCTAACTCGCACCAAGTCCCTCTCACTCATCACCCCTGGTGTTAACTAGCACCAAGTCCCACCCACCCATCATCCCTGGTGCTAACTCGCACCAAGTCCCATTCACCCATCACCCATAATGCCAACTCGCACCAAGTCCCGCTCACCCGTGATATCACCCCTGTGCTCGCTGCCCATGTCCTAACTCGCACCAAGCCCCTCTCACCCATCACCCCTGTGCTCGCTGACCTACATTGGCTCCTGGTTAAGCATCGCCTCAATATAAAAATTCTCATCCTTGTTTTTAAATCTCTCCATGGCCTTGCCGCTCCCTATCTCTGTATTCTCCTCCAGCCCTACAACCCCCTGAGAACTCTGCGCTCCTCCAATTCTGGCCTCTTGTGCATCCCCAATTTCCTTTGACCCACCATGGGTGGCCGTGCCTTCAGCTGTCTCGGCTCTAAGCTCTGGAATTCCCTCCCTAAACCTATCCATTTCTCCACTACTTTTTTCTCCTTTAAGACGTTCCTTAAAACCAAATGCTTTGACCAAGCTTTTGGTCACATGTCCTACTATCTCCTAACTTGGTGTCAAATTTTGTTTGATAACGCTGCTCTGAAGCACCTTGGGATGGCTTACAATGTTAAAGATGCTATATAAATTCAAGTTGTTGTATGAATGAAAGGGGATCACTCTCTCTCACTGTACAATGCAGAGTGGTGTTTACATTGTCGCTGTGCAGTTCTCCATCTGTGAGTAACCTGATTTTAAATCACTGAAAATGACTTAAAAAATGATACTGAACCATTTACTCATTTCATTAGTGTAGACTAATCAATTTCTTATTAAATTAAATATTTTTGATATGTAAAAACTTTAAAAAGTGCCTATTAGTGCCTGTGCACCAATAAAAGCTCAATTTGAAGAGCTATCTTGAACAGTCGCAAACTCACCATCTTCATTATTTCGATTTGGGAGCGTGGCCAGTTTTGTGGGCGGGGCCAGCTTGGGGCAAAATGATTTGTAAACCAACGTTAAAGATCGCAGAAACTCGTTTTGCGTTTGAAATAACTTACGCTTAAAATTCCCGTAACTTTTGTGCGGGTTCGGACGATTTCACCAATTTTGCGCTGAGAAAACTAGCGGATCCTCTACCCCACAGACTGAAAGGGGATCACTGTCACTGTACAATATATGGTGATCTTTTCTCCTGAGCTGTGCAGGCTGGGTCACTGAATATATTTAAGGTGGAGATAGACAGATTTTTGAGCGATAAGTGAGTCAAGGGTTATGGAGAGCAGGCAGGGAAGTGGAGCTGAGTCCATGATAAGATCAGCCATGATCTTATTAAATGGCGGAGCAGGCTCGAGGGGCCAAATGGCCTACTCCTGCTTCTATTTCTTATGTTCTTATGACCCCGACCTGCGAGGAAACATCTGCGGCAGGTCGAGCCTTTAAAGAAGCAAAACGCTCCAGGTAGCAGCGCGAGCTGGTGCAGGAGGGTGACGGCTGTGAAGAGGGCGACTGGATTAGACGTCACCATAACCCAGGTCGCTGATTGGAGTGTGGGCAGGTACAGCAGGAGCGGCGAGATCAGGGCGAAGGTGTGGCGAGAGATTGCAGAGCGACGTGATCAGGGCCCAAGGGCAGCACGGGTCAGCCCACACTGCAATATGTGTACGCACTAGGTCCGTGCATCAGAACTGGTCTTCAGTCTGTACTGTATTTAACCCCTTGTAACCTGCATCACACCTGACCACCAGAGGGCCCACCTGTTGGAGTCCCAAGGGATCCCAGCATCCCTTGGGAGCACAGTATATAAGCAGGCCACCCACGAGGCACCTGCACTCTGGAACCTTAATAAAGGAGCTAAGATCACACTTGTTCATTGCACACAGTACTCAGTCTCACCATTTATTATGAGTATAACACAGTCGTCTTGTGTTAAGCCTTGCCACTGGACCAAGACCTTGCTCTGTCAAGCCCGTGTGGTGGCTGATGTGCCACCCCACGTTAAAAAAATCCCCGCACAGGCATCTTCCACCCTTCAAGATGTAGTTCGAGACCTGGAATATTAGGTCCTTCATTGAAACACCTTTTTGGCGTGGAAGCAAGTCATCCTCAATACGAGGGAGTGCCTAAGAAGAAGAATGGAGCCGCTCTCTGTTTTCTGTTACAATGTAGGATGAAATGTTAACTACAGCGTAGTCACTCTTTACATACTGTAAAATGCAGGTTGAAATGTTCACTAACAGGGTGTTACTACATACTGTACAATGTAGCAATACATATGTACAACATAAACAACAACAACTTGTATTTATATAGCACTTTTAATGTAATAAAGCAACCCAAGGTGTTTCACAGGAGTATTATAAGACAAGGGGCCCGCAGCCACTGAGGTCCCGCCGGAAATGGCCGTTTTCTGGCCGATTCCTCTGGAACCGCCCATCTTTCGTCGAGATTCCGCCCGGCGGGAACCTGGTGGGGAATGGTTCCGCCCACGTCACATTGTCCCGCCCGCCCAGGCCGGATGTCTCTGAACAGTCATTTCCATGCTTTTTCCTGGCCTCCCGTCGACCTGCCGCCCGCCAGAAAGACTGCTCTGGATAAGCAAGTCTGAGCTGGGCGGCAGTCGGCCAGCAAACGCACATCGGGCGGGAGGAAGGGAGAGAGAGAGAGGTGGAGTGCAATGGGGCAACTCTGGCACATCGGCTGGGAGGGAGGGAGAGAGAGGCACAGTGTAATCGGGCAGCATTCGCACATCGGGCGGGAGGGAGGGAGGGAGGGAGAGATGGAGTGCATTGGGGCAGCTCTGGCACATCGGCTGGGAGGGAGTGCTGGTGACCATCACATCACGGCAGCCAATCAGATTCTGCACCGTATCAGTGGGGCTGCTGGAATGAAGTTAGGTCAATGTTGCATTACTTTCTTGCTGATGGTGATGTTTAAATTGGATGTGATAAAACCGACTGAAATGTGTGTAAGCTAATGGAGGCTTTTGTGTTGCACCATGCTGAAAGTCCTTCATGAGAAGGCCAATGGGGAAGGGAAAATTATTATGAGTGACGGAAAAGTGCTCAGCATCTCACATTTTGTACCTCCAAGCTGATTCATTAATTGTCTCACACAATGTACTGCAATGTAACTGATGACCATGTCATCTCAGGGGTGGCACTCCTCCATGTTTGGCCTCGCAAAAAGAGGGTTGAAGTGCAAGCCTTAAGGTGTGCCCTGCAACTTGGTAAACTACAGTCACTGAATGGCAGCCTTCCTGCATTCATTGTCGTCTTGTGATGGCCTGATGACAGGACCCATTATACACTGCAGTCAGATGTGGATAGGAAGATATTCCTGATGAAGCAGATGACCTGAGGGACAGATGTGTGGTTGGCGCAATGCACCACACATGTTACTAAAATGACACATGACAAACAGAGGGTCAACAATGTGAGTGTATTTACAAGTGCACAATGACAAGCATTACATAATATTATCATATATACATACATTTACATGAGGCAGCAACACCCACCCCTCTACCCGGCACCATCACCTCTCTTCCCCCCCTTGCAGCTATGCCCGATTTCTCTTCCTCCCCACGCCTACACGACGGAGTGGCCCTCCCCTGCCCCTCACTGCCTCTGGTTGAGGAGGTTGTGCAGGAGGGCAGCGCGATGTGTGTAGACGTGTGCATCTCAGTGAGAACATAGGGTGTGGGACCGAAGGTGCCGGGATCTCCTGCTCCTCCACATCTGTCTGCCTTGAGGGTGTGGGGTCGGGGTCTTGCAGCACACGTGCAGAAGCCATCTCCTGCCTTATGGCCTTGACGCTTTCTGTTGTGCGCTCCAACACTGTGAGGAGGCACTCCATCCTTTGATCATGCTGCTGGGTGAATGTGGCGATGCTGGCAGCTATCCCAGTCATGTTCTACAGCATCTAGTGACCTATTTCCATGCTGGTGGTTGATAGCTGGGCCATCTGGCTCATTAGCGTGAGCCGTCCTGCATCCGAAGATGGTTGTTCGCTGCCACTGGGTGCTGGGGGCTTGCTTCCCTTTGAGCCATGGACTCTGTGCTTGCTTGAACTTGCTTGAGTGGAGTCTGTTGGAAACCCCAGGAAATCTGAGCCCGACGCGAGGTTCTGCGGACACTTGGCTGACTTGGCAGGGGGCTGATGTCAGACGCTTCCAGATTTTCCAGGTGAAGGGGCACAAATAAGGGCCTTTCTCCCTCCTCTCTCTCCTCTTCCTGGCCCTGGGTGGCGAGGTGGGAGCGGTGGACATGTGTGATGTAGGCTGGGGGTGCAGGAAGGATCTCGCGTCCTCGGGTGTGGAGAACATTGGGGTGGGAGATGCTGGGGTGTGACGGCTTCTGTAAAGGCCAGAGGTCGATGGTCTCTCCAGATCCGTGGTGTCTGACTCAGCACCTGCAAGTAGAGGACAAAATTTCAGTCTGTGGCGATGGGGGGGTGGGGTTGGGGAGGGGGGGTTGGTGGTGGTGAAAGTGAGATGTGAGCCATTCCATCTCACATTATGCCAGCAAGGAGTTCCATCTCTACATGTCCATACCAATTGTTACGTATGCAAACCTCACCAATGTGTAAGTCTTGCCACCAGGGGGCACACATGTGGGAGACCTAAGAGTCACCTGTGCACCCTGGGCAAGCAGGTATAAAAGGCAATCCACCATGCTGCTTCCTCACTTTGGAGTTACATTAAAGGTCACAATAGTTTGAGCTTACAACATAGCCTTGTGGAGTTATTCTGAACATAATAATTGGCGACGAGTTACAGATCATGAACTTTCACGTGGTAATGGCTGCCATTGGTATTCTTGAAAGATTTGTTGAGGGTGATGATTGGGAAGTCCTTGTTGAGCGTCTCGACCCGTACTTCGTGGCCAACAAGCTGGATACGGTGGCGATGGCAGTCAAGCGCAGGGCGATTCTCCTCACCGTATGTGGGTCTTCGATATATGGCCTCATCAAAAATCTGCTGGCACCGGTCAAACCAATGGACAAGACTTACACACAGATGTGCACGCTAGTTCGGGAACACATCAAGCCGAAGGAGAGCATCCTAATGGCCAGGTATCGCTTTTACACGCACCATTGCTCCGAGGGCCAGAACGTGGCGAGCTTTGTCGCCGACCTAAGACGCCTTGTGAGACAGTATGAATTTGCCGGATCTTTGGGGGAAATGTTGCAGGACATTTTCATACTTGGAATCAGCCACGAGGTCATTCTTCGCAAACTGCTGTCTGCCGAATCCCTAGATCTGATCAAGGCCATCACGAGAGCCCAGCCTTTCATATCCACGAGCGACAACACAAAACAGATATCTTCACAGCATCGAAGCTCACTGGCAAGTACTGTGCATAAAATAATGCCTTCAGCAGGCAGAACTGTACATGACAGGGCCTACACGACTGCAGAGGCCAGGCCTAGGGTGACTCAGAGTCCGCTGTAGGGTGTGAATGCGTATCCATTAACACCATGTTGGTGCTGCGGGGGCAGTCATAGAGCCCATCAATGTCGATTCAATCACGATGTGTGTTTTATATGTGAATTTGTATTTACTCTATACAGCCATCAGAGAGCTCTTCCCCTGGAGTCCCAAGGGATCCCATAATCCCTTGGGAGCACAGGAATTTAAGGAGGCTTCACTGGTTAGAGAGACACTCTGGAGACCTGCAATAAAAGACTAAGGTCACACTTTACTTTGAGCTCAGTGTTCAGTCTGGCTCTTCCTCCATACACAACAACTGGCGATGAGATACAGATAGCGAACCCAAAGATGCAGAGAACAGTGAGCATCCTGGAGAAATTTTCAGAGGGAGATGATTGGGAAACTTTTGTGGAGCGACTCGACCAATACTTCGTGACCAACGAGCCAGATGGGGAAGAGAGCACTGCCAAACGAAGGGCGATCCTCCTCACCGTCTGTGGGGCACCAACGTATGGCCTCATGAAGAATCTGCTCACTCCAGCGAAACCCATGGAGAAATCGTACGACGATTTGTGCACACTGGTCTGAGAGCATTTGAACTCGAAGGAAAGCGTTCTGATGGAGAGGTACCGGTTCTACACCTACAAAAGGTCTGAAGGCCAGGAAGTGGCGAGTTATGTCGCCGAGCTAAGACGCCTTGCAGGACATTGTGAATTTGAAGGACATTTGGAGCACATGCTCAGAGACTTTTTCATACTTGGCATTGGCCGCGAAACCATACTTCGCAAACTTTTGACTGTAGAGACCCCATCCTTGAATAAGGCCATCGTGATAGCCCAGGCGTTCATTGCCACTAGTGACAATATGAAGCAAATCTCTCAGCACACAAGTGCTGCTACAAGTACTGTGAACAAAGTGATGTTGTTTTCGAAATGTAACGTACAGGGCAGGTCACACATACCTGCAGCTGCACGTCCGCAGATGACTCAGAGTCCACTATCAAGGGTGATGAATGCAAGGCCATTAACACCTTGTTGGCGCTGCGGGGGTGATCATCGTTTCCATTCATGCCGATTCAAAGAGTATGCTTGCAAGGGCTGTGGAACAATGTGACACCTCCAACGAATGTGCAGGCGAGCTGGAAAGCCTGCTAAACCTGCAAATCACCATGTTGCAGAGGAGGACAGATCCACGGAGGATCACGACAAACCAGAGCCTCGGATTGAGGAGGCAGAGGTACATGGGGTGCACACATTCACCACGAATTGTCCCCCGATAATGCTGAATGTTGAACTAAATGGACTCCCGGTGTTACAGGCATGAGCCAGTCCATCATGGGCAAAAAGACTTTCAAAAGGTTGTGGTGCAACAAGGCCTCAAAACTAGTCTTAACTCCAGTTCGCACAAAATTTGCACAAAAGAACTGATTCCTGTAATCGGCAGTGCTATCGTAAAGGTCTCCTACAATGGAGCGGTGCACAAGCTACCACTCTGGGTGGTACCGGGTGATGGTCCCACGCTGCTCGGCAGGAGCTGGCTGGGAAAGATACGCTGGAACTGGGACGATGTCCGAGCGCTATCGCCTGCTAATGACACTTCGGGTGCCCAGGTCTTAAACAAATTTCCTTCGTTGTTCGAACCAGGCATTGGGAAATTCCAAGGAGCAAAAGTGCAGATCCACCTAATTCCGGAGGTGCAACCCATCCATCACAAGGCGAGAGCAGTACTGTACATGATGGGAGACAGGTTAGAGATCGAGCGAGACCAGCTGCAAAGAGAGGGCATCATTTCACCGATCGAGTTCAGCGAGTGGGCCAGTCCTATTGTCTCAGTCCTCAAGGGAGATGGCACCATCAGAATTTGTGGCGATTACAAAGTAACTATCAATCGTTTCTCCCTGCAGCACCAATACCCACTACCAAAGGCCGACGACCTCTTTGCAACGCTGGCGGGAGGAAAGACGTTCACGAAGCTGGATCTGACTTCAGCCTACATGACGCAGGAACTGGAGGAATCATCGAAGACCCTCACCTGCATCAACACGCACAAAAGTCTTTTTGTTTATAACAGATGCCCGTTTGGAATCTGATCAGCGGCGGCGATATTCCAGAGAAACATGGAACGTTTACTGAAGTCGGTCCTGCACACCGTGGTCTTCCAGGACGACATCTTGGTCACAGGTCAGAACACAGTCGAGCACCTGCGGAACCTGGAGGAGGTTCATAGTCGACTCAACCGCGTGGGGCTCAGGTTAAAACGCTCGAAGTGCGTTTTCCTGGCGCCTGAAGTGGAGTTGTTGGGAAGGAGGATTGCGCCGGACGGCGTCTGGCCCACCAACGCGAAGACGGAGGCAATCGAGAACGCACCGAGGCCACAGAACGTGATGGAGCTGCGGTCGTTTCTGGGACTCTTGAACTACTTTGGTAACTTCTTACCGGGTCTCAGCACACTGGTAGAACCACTACATGTCTTACTATGGAAAGGGGACGAATGGGTTTGGGGCAAAAGCCAAGAAAATGCCTTTGTAAAAGCGAGAAAAATGTTATGCTCAAACAAATTGCTTGTGTTGTATGATCCATGTAAGCGTTTCGTACCAGCATGTGATGCGTCGTCATATGGCGTCGGGTGTGTATTGCAACAAGCTAATGATTTCGGGAAACTGCAACCGGTTGCTTATGCATCCAGGAGTCTGTCTAAGGCTGAGAGAGCCTACAGCATGTTTGAAAAAGAAGCATTGCGTGTGTCTATGGGGTAAAGAAAATGTATCAATACCTGTTTGGGCTAAAATTTGAATTGGAAACTGAGCATAAGCCACTTATATCCCTTTTTTCCAAGAGTAAAGAGACAAATAACAACGCATCGGCCCACATCCAGAGATGGGCGCTCACGTTGTCTGCATACAACTATGCCATCCGTCCAGGCCAGGCACAGAAAACTGCGCTGATGCTCTCAGCAGGCTGCCATTGCCCACCACGGGGGTGGAAATGGTGCAGCCCGCAGGTCTAGCCATGGTTATGGATGCATTTGAGAGTGAGCAATCACCCGTCACTGCCCGGCAGATCAAAACCTGGACAAGCCAGGACCCCTTATTATCTCTAGTCAAAAGCTGTGTGCTTCACAGGAGCTGGTCCAGTGTCCCAGTGGAAATGCAGGAAGAGATAAAGCCATTCCAGCGGTGCAAAGATGAAATGTCTATACAGGCAGACTGCCTTCTGTGGGGCAAACGAGTAGTGGTCACTAAGAAGGGCAGAGACACCTTCATCAATGACCTCCACAGTACCCACCCAGGCATCGTAATGATGAAAGCGATAGTCAGATCCCATGTGTGGTGGCCCGGTATCGATGCGGACTTAGAGTCCTGCGTTCACAGATGTAATACATGCTCGCAGTTAAGCAATGTACCCAGGGAGGCGCCGCTAAGTTTATGGTCTTGGCCCTCCAAACCATGGTCTAGGGTACACGTTGACTATGCAGGCCCGTTCTTGGGTAAAATGTTCCTTGTGGTTGTAGACAAGTATTCCAAGTGGATTGAATGTGAGATAATGTCGGCTAGCACGTCCGCTGCCACTACTGAAAGCCTACGGGCCATGTTTGCCATTCACGGCTTACCCGATGTCCTGGTGAGTGACAACGGGCCATGTTTTACCAGTGCTGAGTTCAAAGAATTCATGACCGGTAACGGGATCAAACATGTCACATCTGTCCCGTTTAAACCAGCGTCCAATGGTCAGGCAGAGAGAGCAGTGCAAACCATCAAGCAAGGCATGAAAAGGGTAACTGAAGGCTCATTGCAGACTCGCCTATCCCGAGTCCTGCTTAGCTACCGCACGAGACCCCACTCACTCACTGGGATCCCACCTGTTGAACTGCTCATGAAAATGGCACTGAAGACAAGGCTCTCGTAATTTCACCCTGATCTACATGAACAGGTAGAGAGCAGGTGGCTTCAACAAAGTGCATACCATGATAGAGCAAATGGTGTCATGCGAGATTGAAACCAATGATCCTGTATTTGCATTAAATTATGGACAAGATTCAAGTGGCTTCCCGGCACTGTCGTGGCCAAAGAGGGGAGCAGGGTGTTTCGGGTCAAACTTCCAAAAGGACTCATTCACCAGAAACGCTTGGACCAAATCAAATTCAGATTCACGGACTATCCTGAGCAATCCACCTTGGACGCTACCTTTTTTGATCCCCCAACATACACACCAGTGGCAACCGGCACCATAGTTGACCACGACGCAGAACCCATTATCCACAGCAGCCCTGCTGGGGCCCAACACACCAGGCAGCCCAGCAAGGCCAGCTGCACAGCAGCCTAACGAGGGCCCAACAAATGATTCAACAACACCAGCTTTCACACCGAGACGATCAACCAGGGCAAGAAGGGCCCCAGATCGACTTACATTGTAAATAGTTACACTATTGACTTTGGGGGGGGGGTGAGTGTTGTTATATATGTGGACTTGTATTTACTCTGTACAGCCACCAGAGGGCTCATCCCCTGGAGTCCCAAGGGATCCCACAATCCCGTGGGAGCACAGGTATTTAAGGAGGCTTCAATGGTTGGAGACACACTCTGGAGACCTGCAATAAAAGACTATGGTCACAATTTACTTTGAGCTCACAGTGTTCAGTCTGACTCTTCCTCCATACGCAACAATGTGTGCAAAAGCTGTGGAACAATGGGGCACCTCCAGCGAACATGCAAACGACCTCTGACTCACCACATGGCAGCGTCAGCAGAGGATGGCCGATCCAGCGTGGATTATGCTGAACGAGCAGGAGAGGCAATTCAACCTGAGAATGAAGAGGAAGTGTATGGGGTACAGACCTTCACCACAAAAAGCCCTCCGATAATGTTAAAAGCTAAACTTAACGACATTCCAGTTTCTATGGAATTGGACACGGGGGGTGAGTCAATCAATCATGAGCCAGAAGACTTTTGAGAAACTTTGGGGCAACAAGGCACAGAGGCCAAACCTGAGCCCGATCCACACCAAGCTGCGCACTTACACCAAATAACTCATACCTGTTATCGGCAGTGCGGCAGTGAGAGTATCGTACGATGGAACTGTGCATGATTTACCACTATGGATTGTACCAGGTGATGGCCCAATGCTGTTCGGCAGAAGCTGGCTAGGAAAGATCCGATAGAACTGGGACGACATCAAAGCGCTGTCTTCGGTGGATGACGCTTCGTGCGCCCAGGTTCCCGGCGTTATTTGAGCCAGGCATCGACAACTTCACAGGCGCCAAAATGCAGATCCATCTAGTCCCTGATGCACGACCCGTTCATCACAAGGCCCGAGCAGTCCCATATATGAAGCGAGAGAATATCGAGATCGAGCTGGACAGACTTCAACGAGAGGGAATCATATCACCAGTCGAGTTCAACGAGTGGGCCAGTCCAGTCGTGCCGGTGCTAAAGAGCGATGGGACGGTCAGAATCTGCGGGGACTACAAGGTAACAATCAACTGAGTCTCGATACAGGACCAGTATCCACTACCTAAAGCGGAGGACTTATTCGCAACGCTAGCAGGGGGAAAGTCGTTCACCAAGCTAGACCTAACATCTGCTTATATGAAACAGGAGCTGGCTGAATCGTCAAAGAAATTGACGTGCATCAACACGCACAAAGGACTGTTCGTGTACCATAGATGTCTCTTTGGGATTCACTTGGCTGCGGCCATCTTCCAGAGGAACATGGAGAGTCTGCTGAAATTGGTTCCGCGCACCGTGGTGTTCCAAGACGACATCCTGATCACTGGTCGCAACACCACCGAACACTTGCACAACCTGAAAGAGATTCTAAAGCGACTGGACAAAGTGGGACTCAGGCTGAAACGCACCAAGTGTGTTTTTCTGGCACCAGAGGTTGAATTTCTAGGGTGAAAGATTGCGGCAGACGGCATCAGACCCATGGACTCCAAGACGGAGTCCATCAAGAATGCACCCAGACCACAGAATATGACGGAGCTGCATTCGTTCCTGGGACTCCTCAACTATTTTGGTAACTTTCTACTGGGGTTGAGCACTTTGCTGCAACCCTTGCATTTATTGCTACACAAGGGTGATGACTGGGTGTGGGGTAAATCTCAAGAGACAACCTTTAATAAGGCCAGAAACCTGCTATGCTCTAACAAGTTACTTGTATTGTATGACCCATGTAAACGTTTAGTACTAGCTTGTGATGCGTCGTCGTACGGGGTCGGTTGTGTGTTACAGCAAACCAATGTGTCAGGCAAACTGCAACCGGTTGCATATGCGTCCAGAAGTTTATCCAAGGCTGAAAGAGCCTACAGTATGGTTGAGAAAGAAGCGTTAGTATGTGTACACAGGGTTAAGAAAATGTACCAATACCTATTTGGTCTCCGATTCGAGCTCGAAACTGACCACAAACCGTTTACTTCACTGCTCTCAGAAAGCAAATGTATCAACACCAATGCTTCGTCCCACATCCAAAGATGGGCACTAACATTGTCTGCTTGTGACTATGTAATCCGCCACAGACCAGGCACTGAGAACTGCTCTGACGCCCTCAGTCGGCTACCATTGCCCACCACCGGGGTGGAAATGGTGCAACCTGCAGACTTGCTTCTGGTAATGGATGCTTTTGAGAGCGAGGGGTCACCCATCACGGTTCGCCAGATCAGGACCTGGACTAGGCAAGACCCTGTGCTATCACTAATAAAATGCTGCGTCTTCAATGGGAGCTGGTCGGCGGTTCCCGGGGAAATGCAAGATGAAATTAAGCCTTTCCAACCACGTAAGGATGAATTGTCCATCCAATCGGATTGTCTCCTATGGGGAAATGGCGTGGTTTTGCCAAAAAAAGAGCAGGGAAACGTTTATACGCGACCTACACAGTACCCACTCAGGCATAGTCATGATGAAGGCTATCGCCAGGTCGCACGTTTGGTGGCCCGGCATTGACTCCGAATTGGAGTCATGCATACACCAATGCAACACTTGCTCACAGTTGAGCAACGCACCCAGGGAGGCCCCACTGAGCCTTTGGTCATGGCCCTCCAAAGCGTGGTCCAGGGTCCACGTAAATTTTGCTGGCCCTTTTCTAGGAAAGATGTTTCTAGTAGCAGTGGACGTTTACTCTTAATGGATTGAATGTATAATAATGTCATCATGTACGTCCACTGCCACCATTGAAAGCCTCAGGGCCATGTTCGCCACCCATGGTTTGCCCGACGCCCTTGTTAGTGACAATGGATTGTGTTTCACCAGCTCGGAATTCAACGAGTTCATGACCTGCAATGTCATTAAGCATGTTGGAACTGGTACTCTCCACTCTCTCTCCTGCGATAGTTGGAACTGGTGCTCTCCACTCTCTCTCCTGCGACAGTTGGAACTGGTGCTCTCCACTCTCTCTCCTGCAACAGTTGGAACTGGTGCTCTCCACTCTCTCTCCTGCGACAGTTGGAACTGGTGCTCTCCACTCTCCCGTCCTTATATATATCAGTAATCAACTTTTAGCATTTTGTTGCCAATTTAAGTGTATCTAAGGGTTAAGTCATGGGAGGAGAGCTCGAACACGTGTTATGCTCCTCCTGTACTATGTGGGAAGTCAGGAACACTTCCAGTGTCCCTGATGACTACATGTGCGGGAAGTGTGTCCGCTTCCAGCTTCTGACGGACCGCGTTGCGGAGCTGGAGCTGCGGGTGGATTCACTCTGGAGCATGCACGATGCAGAGAATGACGTGAATAGCATGTTTAGTGAGTTGGTCTAACCACAGGTAAAGGGTCCACAGCCAGATAGGGAATGGAAGACCAACAGGAAGAGCAGTGCAGGGAAGGTAGTGCAGGGGTCTCCTGCGGTCATCCCCCTGCAAAACAGATGCACCGCTTTGGGAACTGTTGAGGGGGAGAGCAGCAGCAGCAAGTTCATGGCACCGTGGCTGGCTCTGCTGCACAGGAGGGCAGGAGAAAGAGTGGGAGAGCGATAGTGATAGGGGATTCAACGTTAAGGGGAATAGATATGCTTTTCTGCGGCCGCAACCGAGACTCCAGGATGGTATGTTGCCTCCCTGGTGCAAGGGTCAAGGATGTCTCGGAGCGGGTGCAGGTCATTCTGAAAAGGGAGGGTGAACAGCCAGTTGTCGTGATGCAAAGAGGTACCAACGATATAAGTAAAAAATGGGATGAGGTCTTACGAGAGGAATTTAGGGAGCTAGGAGTTAAATTAAAAAGTAGGACCTCAAAAGTAGTAATCTCAGGATTGCTACCAGTGCCATGTGCTAGTCAGAGTAGGAATCGGAGGATAGCTCAGATGAATATGTGGCTTGAGAAATGGTGCAGAAGGGAGGGATTCAAATTCCTGGGACATTGGAACCGGTTCTGGGGGAGGTGGGACCAGTACAAACTGGATGGTCTGCACCTGGGCAGGACCGGAACCAATGTCCGAGGGGGAGTGTTTGCTGGTGCTGTTGGGGAGGAGTTAAACTAATATGGCAGGGGATGGGAACCTATGCAGGGAGACAGAGGGAAATAGAAGGGGGACAGAAGCAAAAGATAGAAAGGAGAATAGTAAAAGTGGAGGGCAGAGAAACCCAAGGCAAAAAGCAAAAAGGGCCACATTACAGCAAGATTCAAAAGGGGCAAAGTGTGTTAAAAAGACAAGCGTGAAGGCTCTGTGCCTCAATGCGAGGAGTATTCGGAATAAGGTGGATGAATTAACTGCGCAGATAGCAGTTAACGGATACGATGTGATTGGCATCACGAAGGCATGGCTCCAGGGTGACCAAGGCTGGGAACTCAACATCCAAGGGTATTCAGCATTTAGGAAGGATAGACAGAAAGGAAAAGGAGGCGGGATGGCGTTGCTGGTTAAAGAGGAAATCAATGCAATTGTAAGGAAGGACATTAGCCTGGATGATGTGGAATCGGTATGGGTGAAGCTGCGGAATTCCAAAGGGCAGAAAATGCTAGTGGGAGTTGTGTATAGACCACCAAATAGTAGTAGGGAGGTTGGTGACAGCATCAAACAAGAAATAAGGGATGTGTGCAATAAAGGTACAGCAGTAATCATGGGCGACTTTAATCTACATATAGATTGGGCTAACCTAACTGGTAGCAATGCGGTGGAGGAGGATTTCCTGGAGTGTATTAGGGATGGTTTTCTTGACCAATATGTCGAGGAACCAACCAGGAAGCTGGCCATCCTAGATTGGGTGATGTGTAATGAGAAGGGACTAATTAGCAATCTTGTTGTGCGAGGCCCTTTGGGGAAAAGTGACCATAATATGGTAGAATACCTTATTAAGATGGAAAGTGACAAAGTTAATTCGGAAACTAGGGTCCTGAACTTAAGAAAAGGTAACTTCGACGGTATGAGGTGTGAATTGGCTAGAATAGACTGGCAGAGGATACTTAAAGGGTTGACAGTGGATAAGCAATGGCAAACATTTAAAGGTCGCATGGATGAACTTCACCAATTGTACATCCCTGTCTGGAGTAAAAATAAAACTGGGAAGGTGGCTCAACCTTGGCTAACAAGGGAAATTAAGGATAGTGTTAAAACCAACGAAGAGGCATATAAATTGGCTAGAAAAAGCAACAAACCTGAGAACTGGGAGAAATTTAGAATTCAACAGAGGAGGACTAAGGGTTTAATTAAGAAGGGGAAAATAGAGTACAAGAGGAAGCTTGCAGGGAACATAAAAACTGACTGCAAAAGCTTCTACAAATATGCGAAGAGAAAAAGATTAGTAAAGACAAAAGTAGGTCCCTTGCAGTCGGATTCAGGTGAATTTATAATGGGGAACAAAGAAATGGCAGACCAATTGAACCAATACTTCTGTTCTGTCTTCACAAAGGAAGATACAAATAACCTTCTGAAAGTACGAGGGGACAGTGTGTCTAGTGAGAATGAGGAACTGAAAGATATCCTTATTCGGCGGGAAATTGTGTTGGGGAAATTGATGGGATTAAAGGCCGATAAATCCCCGGGTCCTGATAGTCTGCATCCCTGAGTACTTAAGGAAGTGGCCCTAGAAATAGTGGATGCATTGTTGATCATTTTCCAACAATCTATCAACTCTGGATCAGTTCCTATGGACTGGAGGGTAGCTAATGTAACGGCACTTTTTAAAAAAGGAGGGAGAGAGAAAGCGGGTAATTATAGACCGTTTAGCCTGACATCAGTAGTGGGGAAAATGTTGGAATCAATCATTAAGGATGAAATAGCAGCCCATTTGGAAAGCAGTGACAGGATCGGACCGAGTCAGCATGGATTTATGAAAGGGAAGTCATGCTTGACGAATCTTCTGGAATTTTTTGAGGATGTAACTCGTAGAGTGGACAAGGGAGAACCAGTGGATGTGGTGTATTTCGACTTTCAAAAGGCTTTTGACATGGTCCCGCACAAGAGATTGGTGTACAAAATCAAAGCGCATGGTATTGGCGGTAATGTACTGATGTGGATAGAGAACTGGTTGCCAGACAGGAAGCAGAGAGTCGGGATAAACGGGTCCTTTTCAGAATGGCAGGCAGTGGCAGACAGTGCCGCAGGGTTCAGTGCTGGGACCCCAGCTCTTTACAATATACATTAACGATTTGGATGAAGGAATAGAGTGTAATATCTCCAAGTTTGCGGATGGCACTAAACTGGGTGGCGGTGTGAGCTGTGAGGAGGATGCTAAGAGGCTGCAGGGTGACTTGGACAGATTAGGTGAGTGGGCAAATACATGGCAGATGCAGTATAATGTGAATAAATGTGAGGTTATCCATTTTGGGGGCAAAAACACGAAGGCAGAATATTATCTGAATGGCGGCAGACTCGAAAAAGGGGAGGTGCAACGAGACCTGGGTGTCATGGTTCATCAGTCACTGAAAGTGGGCACGCAGGTACAGCAGGCGGTAAAGAAGGCAAATGATATGTTGACCTTCATAGCTAGGGGATTTGAATATAGGAGCAGGGAGGTCTTACTGCAGTTGTACAGGGCCTTATTGAGGCCTCACCTGGAAGATTGTGTTCAGTTTTGGTCTCCTAGTCTGAGAAAGGACTTTCTTGCTATTGAGGGATTGCAGCAAAGGTTCACCAGACTGATTCCAGGGATGGCTGGGTTGTCATATGAGGAGAGACTGGATCAACTGGGCCTTTATTCACTGGTGTTTAGAAGGATGAGAAGGGATCTCATAGAAACATATAAGATTCTGAGGGGACTGGACAGGTTAGATGCGGGAAGAATATTCTAGATGTTGGGGAAGTCCAGAACCAGGGGACATAGTCTTAGGATAAGGGGTAGGCCATTTAGGACTGAGATGAGGAGAAACTTCTTCACTCAGAGAGTTGTTGACCTGTGGAATTCCCTGCCGCAGAGAGTTGTTAATGCCAGTTCATTGGATATATTCAAGAGGGAGTTAAATATAGCCCTTACGGTTAAGGGGATCAAGGGCTATGGAGAGTAAGCAGGAAAGGGATACTGAAGGAATGATCAGCCATGATCTTATTGAATGGTGGTGCAGGCTCGAAGGGCCGAATGGCCTACTCCTACACATATTTTTTATGTTTCTATGTTTCTATGTCAGGTCTGCCCCATTTAAGTCCGCATCCAATGGTCAAACGGAACGGGCAGTCCAAACCATCAAGCAGAACTTGAAACGAGTAATGGACGGCTCCTTGCAGATCTGGGTCCTGCTCAGCTACCGGAAGCGCCCCCACTCACTCACCGGGGTTCCCCTTGCAGAATTGGTAATGAAGAGAGCACTCAAAACCAGGCTCTCCTTAGTCCACCCGGATCTCATTGATCACGTAGAAACCCGGCGGCATCAGCATAACACGTACCACCATCACTC
Organism: Pristiophorus japonicus; assembly: GCF_044704955.1. NCBI lineage: Eukaryota > Metazoa > Chordata > Chondrichthyes > Pristiophoridae > Pristiophorus > Pristiophorus japonicus. Next base: position 181,666,548 of record NC_091984.1, read on the forward strand.
AGCTGTATCGCGTGACATTGAGGTTAATGATCCTGTGTTTGTTCTCAATTACGGTCATGGTCCCAAATGGATTGCTGGCACTGTTTTAGCCAAGGAGGGGAATAGAGTTTTTATTGTTAAACTGTTGAATGGGCAAATGTGCAGAAAGCACTTGGATCAGACCAAACTGTGATTCACTGACAACCAAGAACAGTTTGAAGAAGACTTTACCATCTATGATCCACCAACATACACCCAACCAGCAATTGACCTCGCTGTCAACCACGAGGATGAACCCACCATGCCCGACAGTCCGATCAGACCAGCCGCGCTGCCATGCAGCAATGATCCGACCAACTCATCCATGCCAGGACTTTAACTCAGGTGATCGACCCGGGAATGCAGAGCGCCAGATCGCCTCAACCTGTCAATAACTTGTACATAAGACTTTGGGGGCGAGCGATGTTATGTATGCAAACCTCACCAATGTGTAAGACTTGCAACCAGGGGGCACACCTGTGGGAGACCTAAGGATCACCTGTGCACCCTGGGCAAGCAGGTATAAAAGGCAATCCACCATGCTGCTTCATCACTTTGGAGTCACATTAAAGGGACCAAGGTCATAATGGTTTGAGCTCACAAAACAGCCTTGTGGAGTTATTCTGAACATAATACCAATAATGAGCGACAAAGTGTGCGTTCAACCGCGAGTTCTTTAACATTGCATATACGTTCATGTCATGAGCATCGCTGACACCAGAGATGAGTGTAGCCTTGCCCTGCGGTAGCACCGGATCTGCAGAAACGTTTGTGGTTGGAATGCAGCAATGTCCCGCCAATGCCAACGCACGCTCCTCCAGCCTGGTGAATTGGACCACATCTTCTAGGCCCCGTCCGGTCGCACTCAGGCTTGGTTGGTTGGCTGCTTGCTTTCCCTGCTCAAAGAAATGTTGCAGCCTTTACCTGCTTTGCTCATGCCCCCCACACACACTCCCACACACACACACATTGTGCGTACAACCTTTATGGCCTTGGACAGGAGGGGGCGAATAAATTTGTGTTCACTTTAGCTGCCGCCACAAAATCATTCCAACGTTTGCGGCATTGGTCCCCATCCATCTCCACGTTGCCCATTGCACTGACCATCCGACCTATGTCTATTCAAAGACGTCGGTATTGGGCTGGTGGAGGCTTGCCACGCCCATCCCGGGTGAGTTCGCTGTACGTGCACTCCAGCTCTGTCACTAGCTCCTCCAACTCCCTCTCTCTCTCTCCTCTCTCTCTCCTCTCTCTCTCTCACCTCTCTATCTGCTCTCTCTCCTCTCTCTCTCTCCTCTCTCTCTTCTCTCTATCTCCTCTCTCTCTCTCCTCTCTCTCTTCTCTCTCTTCTCTCTCCTCTCTCTCTTATCTCTCCTCTCCCTCTCTCTCTCCTCTCTCTCCTCTCTCTCTCTCCTCTCTCTCCGCTCTCTTTCCTTTCTCTCTCCTCTCTCTCTCTCCCCTCGGTGATATATTCACAGAGCACAGCACACACAGTCTCCTAACATGGCAGGCTGCTCTGTCGGAACTCTCCGGAAAGCTGCCTGTTGTTTAATGATTAACTATGCAGCTGCAGTACACAATATGTCCACATCCACAGTGTGGCGCTACAAGCATTACAAGCTTACAGACATTACACTTCTCCCTCCTTAATGAAAAAGCCATCATAACAAACATCATAAATAACTTTCATTTTTATACATATTTACAAATTTAACTTTACCACTTGTTTTCTGTTTCGAAGAGGATACCTTCAATCGCAAACAGAACCTTCCAAACATGGTGTTGATTTCACACTCATTTGAGGTTCATCCTGAGGAACATTTTCCTCTCTATCGGGTGTAACTTGTGATGGGGAAGGCAATCTAGACATTGCATCTGCATTACTGTGATCAGCTGATCGTCTGTATTCAATATCATATGTATATGCTGACAAAATCAAAGCCCATCTCAGCATTCGGGCTGCAGCTAATGTTGGAACTGGGGACTTTGGATGGAGGATTGCTGTTAGAGGCTTATGGTCCGTAACAATGGTAAATTTACGACCATACAAGTATTTGTGAAACTTCTTGACCCAAAAATTAATGCCAAAGCTTCTCTTTCAATTTGCGCATAATTTCTCTCACTGGCACTGAGAGTGCGTGAAGCAAAAGCAAGTGGAGTCTGTTGGAAACCCCAGGAAATCTGAGCCCGACGCGAGGTTCTGCGGACACTTGGCTGACTTGGCAGGGGGCTGATGTCAGACGCTTCCAGATTTTCCAGGTGAAGGGGCACAAATAAGGGCCTTTCTCCCTCCTCTCTCTCCTCTTCCTGGCCCTGGGTGGCGAGGTGGGAGCGGTGGACATGTGTGATGTAGGCTGGGGGTGCAGGAAGGATCTCGCGTCCTCGGGTGTGGAGAACATTGGGGTGGGAGATGCTGGGGTGTGACGGCTTCTGTAAAGGCCAGAGGTCGATGGTCTCTCCAGATCCGTGGTGTCTGACTCAGCACCTGCAAGTAGAGGACAAAATTTCAGTCTGTGGCGATGGGGGGGTGGGGTTGGGGAGGGGGGGTTGGTGGTGGTGAAAGTGAGATGTGAGCCATTCCATCTCACATTATGCCAGCAAGGAGTTCCATCTCTACATGTCCATACCAATTGTTACGTATGCAAACCTCACCAATGTGTAAGTCTTGCCACCAGGGGGCACACATGTGGGAGACCTAAGAGTCACCTGTGCACCCTGGGCAAGCAGGTATAAAAGGCAATCCACCATGCTGCTTCCTCACTTTGGAGTTACATTAAAGGTCACAATAGTTTGAGCTTACAACATAGCCTTGTGGAGTTATTCTGAACATAATAATTGGCGACGAGTTACAGATCATGAACTTTCACGTGGTAATGGCTGCCATTGGTATTCTTGAAAGATTTGTTGAGGGTGATGATTGGGAAGTCCTTGTTGAGCGTCTCGACCCGTACTTCGTGGCCAACAAGCTGGATACGGTGGCGATGGCAGTCAAGCGCAGGGCGATTCTCCTCACCGTATGTGGGTCTTCGATATATGGCCTCATCAAAAATCTGCTGGCACCGGTCAAACCAATGGACAAGACTTACACACAGATGTGCACGCTAGTTCGGGAACACATCAAGCCGAAGGAGAGCATCCTAATGGCCAGGTATCGCTTTTACACGCACCATTGCTCCGAGGGCCAGAACGTGGCGAGCTTTGTCGCCGACCTAAGACGCCTTGTGAGACAGTATGAATTTGCCGGATCTTTGGGGGAAATGTTGCAGGACATTTTCATACTTGGAATCAGCCACGAGGTCATTCTTCGCAAACTGCTGTCTGCCGAATCCCTAGATCTGATCAAGGCCATCACGAGAGCCCAGCCTTTCATATCCACGAGCGACAACACAAAACAGATATCTTCACAGCATCGAAGCTCACTGGCAAGTACTGTGCATAAAATAATGCCTTCAGCAGGCAGAACTGTACATGACAGGGCCTACACGACTGCAGAGGCCAGGCCTAGGGTGACTCAGAGTCCGCTGTAGGGTGTGAATGCGTATCCATTAACACCATGTTGGTGCTGCGGGGGCAGTCATAGAGCCCATCAATGTCGATTCAATCACGATGTGTGTTTTATATGTGAATTTGTATTTACTCTATACAGCCATCAGAGAGCTCTTCCCCTGGAGTCCCAAGGGATCCCATAATCCCTTGGGAGCACAGGAATTTAAGGAGGCTTCACTGGTTAGAGAGACACTCTGGAGACCTGCAATAAAAGACTAAGGTCACACTTTACTTTGAGCTCAGTGTTCAGTCTGGCTCTTCCTCCATACACAACAACTGGCGATGAGATACAGATAGCGAACCCAAAGATGCAGAGAACAGTGAGCATCCTGGAGAAATTTTCAGAGGGAGATGATTGGGAAACTTTTGTGGAGCGACTCGACCAATACTTCGTGACCAACGAGCCAGATGGGGAAGAGAGCACTGCCAAACGAAGGGCGATCCTCCTCACCGTCTGTGGGGCACCAACGTATGGCCTCATGAAGAATCTGCTCACTCCAGCGAAACCCATGGAGAAATCGTACGACGATTTGTGCACACTGGTCTGAGAGCATTTGAACTCGAAGGAAAGCGTTCTGATGGAGAGGTACCGGTTCTACACCTACAAAAGGTCTGAAGGCCAGGAAGTGGCGAGTTATGTCGCCGAGCTAAGACGCCTTGCAGGACATTGTGAATTTGAAGGACATTTGGAGCACATGCTCAGAGACTTTTTCATACTTGGCATTGGCCGCGAAACCATACTTCGCAAACTTTTGACTGTAGAGACCCCATCCTTGAATAAGGCCATCGTGATAGCCCAGGCGTTCATTGCCACTAGTGACAATATGAAGCAAATCTCTCAGCACACAAGTGCTGCTACAAGTACTGTGAACAAAGTGATGTTGTTTTCGAAATGTAACGTACAGGGCAGGTCACACATACCTGCAGCTGCACGTCCGCAGATGACTCAGAGTCCACTATCAAGGGTGATGAATGCAAGGCCATTAACACCTTGTTGGCGCTGCGGGGGTGATCATCGTTTCCATTCATGCCGATTCAAAGAGTATGCTTGCAAGGGCTGTGGAACAATGTGACACCTCCAACGAATGTGCAGGCGAGCTGGAAAGCCTGCTAAACCTGCAAATCACCATGTTGCAGAGGAGGACAGATCCACGGAGGATCACGACAAACCAGAGCCTCGGATTGAGGAGGCAGAGGTACATGGGGTGCACACATTCACCACGAATTGTCCCCCGATAATGCTGAATGTTGAACTAAATGGACTCCCGGTGTTACAGGCATGAGCCAGTCCATCATGGGCAAAAAGACTTTCAAAAGGTTGTGGTGCAACAAGGCCTCAAAACTAGTCTTAACTCCAGTTCGCACAAAATTTGCACAAAAGAACTGATTCCTGTAATCGGCAGTGCTATCGTAAAGGTCTCCTACAATGGAGCGGTGCACAAGCTACCACTCTGGGTGGTACCGGGTGATGGTCCCACGCTGCTCGGCAGGAGCTGGCTGGGAAAGATACGCTGGAACTGGGACGATGTCCGAGCGCTATCGCCTGCTAATGACACTTCGGGTGCCCAGGTCTTAAACAAATTTCCTTCGTTGTTCGAACCAGGCATTGGGAAATTCCAAGGAGCAAAAGTGCAGATCCACCTAATTCCGGAGGTGCAACCCATCCATCACAAGGCGAGAGCAGTACTGTACATGATGGGAGACAGGTTAGAGATCGAGCGAGACCAGCTGCAAAGAGAGGGCATCATTTCACCGATCGAGTTCAGCGAGTGGGCCAGTCCTATTGTCTCAGTCCTCAAGGGAGATGGCACCATCAGAATTTGTGGCGATTACAAAGTAACTATCAATCGTTTCTCCCTGCAGCACCAATACCCACTACCAAAGGCCGACGACCTCTTTGCAACGCTGGCGGGAGGAAAGACGTTCACGAAGCTGGATCTGACTTCAGCCTACATGACGCAGGAACTGGAGGAATCATCGAAGACCCTCACCTGCATCAACACGCACAAAAGTCTTTTTGTTTATAACAGATGCCCGTTTGGAATCTGATCAGCGGCGGCGATATTCCAGAGAAACATGGAACGTTTACTGAAGTCGGTCCTGCACACCGTGGTCTTCCAGGACGACATCTTGGTCACAGGTCAGAACACAGTCGAGCACCTGCGGAACCTGGAGGAGGTTCATAGTCGACTCAACCGCGTGGGGCTCAGGTTAAAACGCTCGAAGTGCGTTTTCCTGGCGCCTGAAGTGGAGTTGTTGGGAAGGAGGATTGCGCCGGACGGCGTCTGGCCCACCAACGCGAAGACGGAGGCAATCGAGAACGCACCGAGGCCACAGAACGTGATGGAGCTGCGGTCGTTTCTGGGACTCTTGAACTACTTTGGTAACTTCTTACCGGGTCTCAGCACACTGGTAGAACCACTACATGTCTTACTATGGAAAGGGGACGAATGGGTTTGGGGCAAAAGCCAAGAAAATGCCTTTGTAAAAGCGAGAAAAATGTTATGCTCAAACAAATTGCTTGTGTTGTATGATCCATGTAAGCGTTTCGTACCAGCATGTGATGCGTCGTCATATGGCGTCGGGTGTGTATTGCAACAAGCTAATGATTTCGGGAAACTGCAACCGGTTGCTTATGCATCCAGGAGTCTGTCTAAGGCTGAGAGAGCCTACAGCATGTTTGAAAAAGAAGCATTGCGTGTGTCTATGGGGTAAAGAAAATGTATCAATACCTGTTTGGGCTAAAATTTGAATTGGAAACTGAGCATAAGCCACTTATATCCCTTTTTTCCAAGAGTAAAGAGACAAATAACAACGCATCGGCCCACATCCAGAGATGGGCGCTCACGTTGTCTGCATACAACTATGCCATCCGTCCAGGCCAGGCACAGAAAACTGCGCTGATGCTCTCAGCAGGCTGCCATTGCCCACCACGGGGGTGGAAATGGTGCAGCCCGCAGGTCTAGCCATGGTTATGGATGCATTTGAGAGTGAGCAATCACCCGTCACTGCCCGGCAGATCAAAACCTGGACAAGCCAGGACCCCTTATTATCTCTAGTCAAAAGCTGTGTGCTTCACAGGAGCTGGTCCAGTGTCCCAGTGGAAATGCAGGAAGAGATAAAGCCATTCCAGCGGTGCAAAGATGAAATGTCTATACAGGCAGACTGCCTTCTGTGGGGCAAACGAGTAGTGGTCACTAAGAAGGGCAGAGACACCTTCATCAATGACCTCCACAGTACCCACCCAGGCATCGTAATGATGAAAGCGATAGTCAGATCCCATGTGTGGTGGCCCGGTATCGATGCGGACTTAGAGTCCTGCGTTCACAGATGTAATACATGCTCGCAGTTAAGCAATGTACCCAGGGAGGCGCCGCTAAGTTTATGGTCTTGGCCCTCCAAACCATGGTCTAGGGTACACGTTGACTATGCAGGCCCGTTCTTGGGTAAAATGTTCCTTGTGGTTGTAGACAAGTATTCCAAGTGGATTGAATGTGAGATAATGTCGGCTAGCACGTCCGCTGCCACTACTGAAAGCCTACGGGCCATGTTTGCCATTCACGGCTTACCCGATGTCCTGGTGAGTGACAACGGGCCATGTTTTACCAGTGCTGAGTTCAAAGAATTCATGACCGGTAACGGGATCAAACATGTCACATCTGTCCCGTTTAAACCAGCGTCCAATGGTCAGGCAGAGAGAGCAGTGCAAACCATCAAGCAAGGCATGAAAAGGGTAACTGAAGGCTCATTGCAGACTCGCCTATCCCGAGTCCTGCTTAGCTACCGCACGAGACCCCACTCACTCACTGGGATCCCACCTGTTGAACTGCTCATGAAAATGGCACTGAAGACAAGGCTCTCGTAATTTCACCCTGATCTACATGAACAGGTAGAGAGCAGGTGGCTTCAACAAAGTGCATACCATGATAGAGCAAATGGTGTCATGCGAGATTGAAACCAATGATCCTGTATTTGCATTAAATTATGGACAAGATTCAAGTGGCTTCCCGGCACTGTCGTGGCCAAAGAGGGGAGCAGGGTGTTTCGGGTCAAACTTCCAAAAGGACTCATTCACCAGAAACGCTTGGACCAAATCAAATTCAGATTCACGGACTATCCTGAGCAATCCACCTTGGACGCTACCTTTTTTGATCCCCCAACATACACACCAGTGGCAACCGGCACCATAGTTGACCACGACGCAGAACCCATTATCCACAGCAGCCCTGCTGGGGCCCAACACACCAGGCAGCCCAGCAAGGCCAGCTGCACAGCAGCCTAACGAGGGCCCAACAAATGATTCAACAACACCAGCTTTCACACCGAGACGATCAACCAGGGCAAGAAGGGCCCCAGATCGACTTACATTGTAAATAGTTACACTATTGACTTTGGGGGGGGGGTGAGTGTTGTTATATATGTGGACTTGTATTTACTCTGTACAGCCACCAGAGGGCTCATCCCCTGGAGTCCCAAGGGATCCCACAATCCCGTGGGAGCACAGGTATTTAAGGAGGCTTCAATGGTTGGAGACACACTCTGGAGACCTGCAATAAAAGACTATGGTCACAATTTACTTTGAGCTCACAGTGTTCAGTCTGACTCTTCCTCCATACGCAACAATGTGTGCAAAAGCTGTGGAACAATGGGGCACCTCCAGCGAACATGCAAACGACCTCTGACTCACCACATGGCAGCGTCAGCAGAGGATGGCCGATCCAGCGTGGATTATGCTGAACGAGCAGGAGAGGCAATTCAACCTGAGAATGAAGAGGAAGTGTATGGGGTACAGACCTTCACCACAAAAAGCCCTCCGATAATGTTAAAAGCTAAACTTAACGACATTCCAGTTTCTATGGAATTGGACACGGGGGGTGAGTCAATCAATCATGAGCCAGAAGACTTTTGAGAAACTTTGGGGCAACAAGGCACAGAGGCCAAACCTGAGCCCGATCCACACCAAGCTGCGCACTTACACCAAATAACTCATACCTGTTATCGGCAGTGCGGCAGTGAGAGTATCGTACGATGGAACTGTGCATGATTTACCACTATGGATTGTACCAGGTGATGGCCCAATGCTGTTCGGCAGAAGCTGGCTAGGAAAGATCCGATAGAACTGGGACGACATCAAAGCGCTGTCTTCGGTGGATGACGCTTCGTGCGCCCAGGTTCCCGGCGTTATTTGAGCCAGGCATCGACAACTTCACAGGCGCCAAAATGCAGATCCATCTAGTCCCTGATGCACGACCCGTTCATCACAAGGCCCGAGCAGTCCCATATATGAAGCGAGAGAATATCGAGATCGAGCTGGACAGACTTCAACGAGAGGGAATCATATCACCAGTCGAGTTCAACGAGTGGGCCAGTCCAGTCGTGCCGGTGCTAAAGAGCGATGGGACGGTCAGAATCTGCGGGGACTACAAGGTAACAATCAACTGAGTCTCGATACAGGACCAGTATCCACTACCTAAAGCGGAGGACTTATTCGCAACGCTAGCAGGGGGAAAGTCGTTCACCAAGCTAGACCTAACATCTGCTTATATGAAACAGGAGCTGGCTGAATCGTCAAAGAAATTGACGTGCATCAACACGCACAAAGGACTGTTCGTGTACCATAGATGTCTCTTTGGGATTCACTTGGCTGCGGCCATCTTCCAGAGGAACATGGAGAGTCTGCTGAAATTGGTTCCGCGCACCGTGGTGTTCCAAGACGACATCCTGATCACTGGTCGCAACACCACCGAACACTTGCACAACCTGAAAGAGATTCTAAAGCGACTGGACAAAGTGGGACTCAGGCTGAAACGCACCAAGTGTGTTTTTCTGGCACCAGAGGTTGAATTTCTAGGGTGAAAGATTGCGGCAGACGGCATCAGACCCATGGACTCCAAGACGGAGTCCATCAAGAATGCACCCAGACCACAGAATATGACGGAGCTGCATTCGTTCCTGGGACTCCTCAACTATTTTGGTAACTTTCTACTGGGGTTGAGCACTTTGCTGCAACCCTTGCATTTATTGCTACACAAGGGTGATGACTGGGTGTGGGGTAAATCTCAAGAGACAACCTTTAATAAGGCCAGAAACCTGCTATGCTCTAACAAGTTACTTGTATTGTATGACCCATGTAAACGTTTAGTACTAGCTTGTGATGCGTCGTCGTACGGGGTCGGTTGTGTGTTACAGCAAACCAATGTGTCAGGCAAACTGCAACCGGTTGCATATGCGTCCAGAAGTTTATCCAAGGCTGAAAGAGCCTACAGTATGGTTGAGAAAGAAGCGTTAGTATGTGTACACAGGGTTAAGAAAATGTACCAATACCTATTTGGTCTCCGATTCGAGCTCGAAACTGACCACAAACCGTTTACTTCACTGCTCTCAGAAAGCAAATGTATCAACACCAATGCTTCGTCCCACATCCAAAGATGGGCACTAACATTGTCTGCTTGTGACTATGTAATCCGCCACAGACCAGGCACTGAGAACTGCTCTGACGCCCTCAGTCGGCTACCATTGCCCACCACCGGGGTGGAAATGGTGCAACCTGCAGACTTGCTTCTGGTAATGGATGCTTTTGAGAGCGAGGGGTCACCCATCACGGTTCGCCAGATCAGGACCTGGACTAGGCAAGACCCTGTGCTATCACTAATAAAATGCTGCGTCTTCAATGGGAGCTGGTCGGCGGTTCCCGGGGAAATGCAAGATGAAATTAAGCCTTTCCAACCACGTAAGGATGAATTGTCCATCCAATCGGATTGTCTCCTATGGGGAAATGGCGTGGTTTTGCCAAAAAAAGAGCAGGGAAACGTTTATACGCGACCTACACAGTACCCACTCAGGCATAGTCATGATGAAGGCTATCGCCAGGTCGCACGTTTGGTGGCCCGGCATTGACTCCGAATTGGAGTCATGCATACACCAATGCAACACTTGCTCACAGTTGAGCAACGCACCCAGGGAGGCCCCACTGAGCCTTTGGTCATGGCCCTCCAAAGCGTGGTCCAGGGTCCACGTAAATTTTGCTGGCCCTTTTCTAGGAAAGATGTTTCTAGTAGCAGTGGACGTTTACTCTTAATGGATTGAATGTATAATAATGTCATCATGTACGTCCACTGCCACCATTGAAAGCCTCAGGGCCATGTTCGCCACCCATGGTTTGCCCGACGCCCTTGTTAGTGACAATGGATTGTGTTTCACCAGCTCGGAATTCAACGAGTTCATGACCTGCAATGTCATTAAGCATGTTGGAACTGGTACTCTCCACTCTCTCTCCTGCGATAGTTGGAACTGGTGCTCTCCACTCTCTCTCCTGCGACAGTTGGAACTGGTGCTCTCCACTCTCTCTCCTGCAACAGTTGGAACTGGTGCTCTCCACTCTCTCTCCTGCGACAGTTGGAACTGGTGCTCTCCACTCTCCCGTCCTTATATATATCAGTAATCAACTTTTAGCATTTTGTTGCCAATTTAAGTGTATCTAAGGGTTAAGTCATGGGAGGAGAGCTCGAACACGTGTTATGCTCCTCCTGTACTATGTGGGAAGTCAGGAACACTTCCAGTGTCCCTGATGACTACATGTGCGGGAAGTGTGTCCGCTTCCAGCTTCTGACGGACCGCGTTGCGGAGCTGGAGCTGCGGGTGGATTCACTCTGGAGCATGCACGATGCAGAGAATGACGTGAATAGCATGTTTAGTGAGTTGGTCTAACCACAGGTAAAGGGTCCACAGCCAGATAGGGAATGGAAGACCAACAGGAAGAGCAGTGCAGGGAAGGTAGTGCAGGGGTCTCCTGCGGTCATCCCCCTGCAAAACAGATGCACCGCTTTGGGAACTGTTGAGGGGGAGAGCAGCAGCAGCAAGTTCATGGCACCGTGGCTGGCTCTGCTGCACAGGAGGGCAGGAGAAAGAGTGGGAGAGCGATAGTGATAGGGGATTCAACGTTAAGGGGAATAGATATGCTTTTCTGCGGCCGCAACCGAGACTCCAGGATGGTATGTTGCCTCCCTGGTGCAAGGGTCAAGGATGTCTCGGAGCGGGTGCAGGTCATTCTGAAAAGGGAGGGTGAACAGCCAGTTGTCGTGATGCAAAGAGGTACCAACGATATAAGTAAAAAATGGGATGAGGTCTTACGAGAGGAATTTAGGGAGCTAGGAGTTAAATTAAAAAGTAGGACCTCAAAAGTAGTAATCTCAGGATTGCTACCAGTGCCATGTGCTAGTCAGAGTAGGAATCGGAGGATAGCTCAGATGAATATGTGGCTTGAGAAATGGTGCAGAAGGGAGGGATTCAAATTCCTGGGACATTGGAACCGGTTCTGGGGGAGGTGGGACCAGTACAAACTGGATGGTCTGCACCTGGGCAGGACCGGAACCAATGTCCGAGGGGGAGTGTTTGCTGGTGCTGTTGGGGAGGAGTTAAACTAATATGGCAGGGGATGGGAACCTATGCAGGGAGACAGAGGGAAATAGAAGGGGGACAGAAGCAAAAGATAGAAAGGAGAATAGTAAAAGTGGAGGGCAGAGAAACCCAAGGCAAAAAGCAAAAAGGGCCACATTACAGCAAGATTCAAAAGGGGCAAAGTGTGTTAAAAAGACAAGCGTGAAGGCTCTGTGCCTCAATGCGAGGAGTATTCGGAATAAGGTGGATGAATTAACTGCGCAGATAGCAGTTAACGGATACGATGTGATTGGCATCACGAAGGCATGGCTCCAGGGTGACCAAGGCTGGGAACTCAACATCCAAGGGTATTCAGCATTTAGGAAGGATAGACAGAAAGGAAAAGGAGGCGGGATGGCGTTGCTGGTTAAAGAGGAAATCAATGCAATTGTAAGGAAGGACATTAGCCTGGATGATGTGGAATCGGTATGGGTGAAGCTGCGGAATTCCAAAGGGCAGAAAATGCTAGTGGGAGTTGTGTATAGACCACCAAATAGTAGTAGGGAGGTTGGTGACAGCATCAAACAAGAAATAAGGGATGTGTGCAATAAAGGTACAGCAGTAATCATGGGCGACTTTAATCTACATATAGATTGGGCTAACCTAACTGGTAGCAATGCGGTGGAGGAGGATTTCCTGGAGTGTATTAGGGATGGTTTTCTTGACCAATATGTCGAGGAACCAACCAGGAAGCTGGCCATCCTAGATTGGGTGATGTGTAATGAGAAGGGACTAATTAGCAATCTTGTTGTGCGAGGCCCTTTGGGGAAAAGTGACCATAATATGGTAGAATACCTTATTAAGATGGAAAGTGACAAAGTTAATTCGGAAACTAGGGTCCTGAACTTAAGAAAAGGTAACTTCGACGGTATGAGGTGTGAATTGGCTAGAATAGACTGGCAGAGGATACTTAAAGGGTTGACAGTGGATAAGCAATGGCAAACATTTAAAGGTCGCATGGATGAACTTCACCAATTGTACATCCCTGTCTGGAGTAAAAATAAAACTGGGAAGGTGGCTCAACCTTGGCTAACAAGGGAAATTAAGGATAGTGTTAAAACCAACGAAGAGGCATATAAATTGGCTAGAAAAAGCAACAAACCTGAGAACTGGGAGAAATTTAGAATTCAACAGAGGAGGACTAAGGGTTTAATTAAGAAGGGGAAAATAGAGTACAAGAGGAAGCTTGCAGGGAACATAAAAACTGACTGCAAAAGCTTCTACAAATATGCGAAGAGAAAAAGATTAGTAAAGACAAAAGTAGGTCCCTTGCAGTCGGATTCAGGTGAATTTATAATGGGGAACAAAGAAATGGCAGACCAATTGAACCAATACTTCTGTTCTGTCTTCACAAAGGAAGATACAAATAACCTTCTGAAAGTACGAGGGGACAGTGTGTCTAGTGAGAATGAGGAACTGAAAGATATCCTTATTCGGCGGGAAATTGTGTTGGGGAAATTGATGGGATTAAAGGCCGATAAATCCCCGGGTCCTGATAGTCTGCATCCCTGAGTACTTAAGGAAGTGGCCCTAGAAATAGTGGATGCATTGTTGATCATTTTCCAACAATCTATCAACTCTGGATCAGTTCCTATGGACTGGAGGGTAGCTAATGTAACGGCACTTTTTAAAAAAGGAGGGAGAGAGAAAGCGGGTAATTATAGACCGTTTAGCCTGACATCAGTAGTGGGGAAAATGTTGGAATCAATCATTAAGGATGAAATAGCAGCCCATTTGGAAAGCAGTGACAGGATCGGACCGAGTCAGCATGGATTTATGAAAGGGAAGTCATGCTTGACGAATCTTCTGGAATTTTTTGAGGATGTAACTCGTAGAGTGGACAAGGGAGAACCAGTGGATGTGGTGTATTTCGACTTTCAAAAGGCTTTTGACATGGTCCCGCACAAGAGATTGGTGTACAAAATCAAAGCGCATGGTATTGGCGGTAATGTACTGATGTGGATAGAGAACTGGTTGCCAGACAGGAAGCAGAGAGTCGGGATAAACGGGTCCTTTTCAGAATGGCAGGCAGTGGCAGACAGTGCCGCAGGGTTCAGTGCTGGGACCCCAGCTCTTTACAATATACATTAACGATTTGGATGAAGGAATAGAGTGTAATATCTCCAAGTTTGCGGATGGCACTAAACTGGGTGGCGGTGTGAGCTGTGAGGAGGATGCTAAGAGGCTGCAGGGTGACTTGGACAGATTAGGTGAGTGGGCAAATACATGGCAGATGCAGTATAATGTGAATAAATGTGAGGTTATCCATTTTGGGGGCAAAAACACGAAGGCAGAATATTATCTGAATGGCGGCAGACTCGAAAAAGGGGAGGTGCAACGAGACCTGGGTGTCATGGTTCATCAGTCACTGAAAGTGGGCACGCAGGTACAGCAGGCGGTAAAGAAGGCAAATGATATGTTGACCTTCATAGCTAGGGGATTTGAATATAGGAGCAGGGAGGTCTTACTGCAGTTGTACAGGGCCTTATTGAGGCCTCACCTGGAAGATTGTGTTCAGTTTTGGTCTCCTAGTCTGAGAAAGGACTTTCTTGCTATTGAGGGATTGCAGCAAAGGTTCACCAGACTGATTCCAGGGATGGCTGGGTTGTCATATGAGGAGAGACTGGATCAACTGGGCCTTTATTCACTGGTGTTTAGAAGGATGAGAAGGGATCTCATAGAAACATATAAGATTCTGAGGGGACTGGACAGGTTAGATGCGGGAAGAATATTCTAGATGTTGGGGAAGTCCAGAACCAGGGGACATAGTCTTAGGATAAGGGGTAGGCCATTTAGGACTGAGATGAGGAGAAACTTCTTCACTCAGAGAGTTGTTGACCTGTGGAATTCCCTGCCGCAGAGAGTTGTTAATGCCAGTTCATTGGATATATTCAAGAGGGAGTTAAATATAGCCCTTACGGTTAAGGGGATCAAGGGCTATGGAGAGTAAGCAGGAAAGGGATACTGAAGGAATGATCAGCCATGATCTTATTGAATGGTGGTGCAGGCTCGAAGGGCCGAATGGCCTACTCCTACACATATTTTTTATGTTTCTATGTTTCTATGTCAGGTCTGCCCCATTTAAGTCCGCATCCAATGGTCAAACGGAACGGGCAGTCCAAACCATCAAGCAGAACTTGAAACGAGTAATGGACGGCTCCTTGCAGATCTGGGTCCTGCTCAGCTACCGGAAGCGCCCCCACTCACTCACCG